>NC_092621.1:24568500-25202500 GCF_047663525.1 Anas platyrhynchos
CTGCAACACACTAGAAAGTTGTTTTGTTTAAATTTGTACAGTCAATATGTGGTTTATTGTGGTCACATAGTTCGTGTGGACTTACTGCTTGTTCTTCAAAATAATTCTGACAGCTCCACAGGTTATTTAGTTTGGGGTGTATACTTACGCTATTGCCTCTGAGTAATTGTACGGCTATCACAGGAGATAAATGAAGCTTAATTAAATTTACCATGCTTTCACGTAGCTTCTGTTCCCTTAATGGAATAAAATGATATTGTTGTCAGCATGTAAACTGACAGTTCATCTCTGATACCAACTGTGCGATTAATTCATGTCGTCATATTTCCCAGGATAAGCAAATTGACAATTGTAATTCAAACATGAATTGCACCAGTAGTTATTATTTGATACTGGGACATAACCTAATGTACTAGCTGGGCAGATGCCAAATAGTCACCATTCAGAACCTTTTTCCCACTACCTAATTAAATATAAATATTTCTGTCATTCTATAGCACGTCTTTCTGTTCCTGTAGTGGAGTTGTAAGGCCCTGCATCTGCAATGGTTGTTCAGGTAGATTCAGTTTGTTGTGATAGTGAGAACAGGAACCAGCATTAAGGGTCTTAGAGACTGAGACATCTTGTGGTACCACTGACAGAAAGTTCCAATAAAATCTAAAATAAGCGCATGTATACCTTTCACATTATACCACTCGTAATGGCTGCTCTCATCAGCAGAGGTGCCACACACTCTAGTTTAAGCTATGATAGTGCCCAGGAACATGGCAGAAGCTTTTGCAAATAATTTCCAACCCTGGCATGTGGTGTGTGTTGGATTTAGATGACTGGGAGAGAGCCCCTTTACCACCTCACTGCAATATGTGCTGCAGCCTGGCTGCCGTTCCTCAGCCCACTCCGGTGCAGCTCTATTCATCTTCACTCTGTCATTGCAAATCTGTCTATCTCTGCTGATCTCCACAGAACCAACTTGTAGCTGCAGCAGCCTTTTATTGGCCATGTCTCCACAGATAAGTAAAACAGGCCTGGACAATGAAGGCCAAAACCACATCCACGTGTTACAGCATGGGCCCACACAGTGTCCCTGTGGCCCACAGCACAGTTACTTTTGTGTAGGGTCCTTTTCCTGTTCCACATATCTGCAGTGATTTAAGGGCTACGTTGCTACCCCCGGCGTGGCTTCTTCTTGCACAACAGCAAGGACGTGCACGCGCCACCAGAAGTGTTTCAGATGGGCAGGGGAGGGCTGCAGGTGGCGTAAAGCCTGGTAGGGTGATTTTGGAAGACTCTGTAGATGCAAGGGCACTATCCCTGCCTTATGTGCATGTCTTATGATCCAAACTGTGCTTAGGATTGGGCCAACTGGTGTGGATCGGAGGTATCTGGGGAGACTGCAAATTTGTATGGCCTTCAGAAGCTCCGGGCCTTCGGGCCCTTTTTACTTAGTGGTGGAGTTGTGATCACTGGGAAAAGAGCTGTTCCTTGTCCTTACTGTCACAGCATGGTGATGGTGAAAGTAGAAGAGTTTCTCAAACTCACAGAGATATAATTGAGAGTGCAGTTCAGATAAACCCTTAAAGCCAGAACATTCAGTAAATGAGTAAGAGAACCAGAGGGCAGTCAAATAGTCTCTTACCTTTTCTTACATTACTGACAGAGAACAGATCATATCGATGTACACATAAATTGTTTTTATAGGTAGGATTTTTGAAAGAAACTGGCCTTTTTCTACCTAGGGGCCTCTGGAAAATTAATCTGTACTAATTCAAAGAATTAATTTACAGTTAAACTGCTTTAAATTCTTGTGCATACAAATGAATTCCAGAATGAAAGCAGCCATGATTCAGATAAGTTCAGAGTCAGAATTCAAATAAGTTTAGAGTCAGGGTCATCGTGTCCTGTTACCTCACTTGCTGATAACCACATCATCTAATTACTTTTTAAAACTGATTAAGTGCCATAGGAGCCCAAGGCAGTTTGACTTTCTTCACAGCCAAATACCTGGTCATTTTAGAAAATGAGACATAAGTTCCTAAATAACCTAGGTTGTTTTTGAAAATTTCATTTTGTTGGAATATTTGAAGTGCTCAGCACCATAGCAACAGCATAGAATTATGCCTCATCTTCTATAGTAATTTAATATACTAAAAAAAAAAAAAAAAGACTGGTTATCAGTTTTGAAAAATATCAGTTACATTACAAGTGTGAGAATAAAGTATCAGGTCTAGTGATACTGATAAGCTATTTCTGAAAAGGAATAAGGGCAAATCTTTTATTTTTTACTTTTTCAGAGGGTACAATGAAATTTTAGGTCTGCAAGGTCTCACAAGTTTGAGAATAAAATACTCTTACTGATACTAATAAGTATTATCAATAAAAAAGGCAAGGACAAATCTTTAATTTTTCAGAGTATGCTAAAATTTTAGGTCTGCAAGGATTTAATGGCTAGTGCAAAAAGGTAGGAATTAATTGGCTATGCTTGCTCTTGCAAAGAGCTAAAAGTTTTAAAAAAGAATTATTGATTTTGTTTTATGCTATATGACCTTCATAAAGAGATAACCTAGTGTCCCTTTATTGTATAAAACCAAATGACTAAGACAAAAATTAGATCTCGTTAAAAGAATAAAATTAAAATAAAAGTTGAACCTCTTCAGAGGAATCAGGGATTTTCTTGGTGCTGCTGTGATAAATTAGATTAAATACAAGTCTTTTGTGTTGTGTTACAATATATAAAAGACATGCATTAAGTTGTTAATAGTGTAGTTTAATGAGAAACACTTTAAATGTCAGCTATGTAAATAGCAGACAATACAAGAAGCTTGGAAACTTCTTTCATTGCCTCTGTGGAGAGGAGTGACTCTTCTCTTTTAACACCACTTTAAGCTGGGTCAGGACTGCGATCTAAATCCCTGATTTATAAGGATCATAGCTGAAGCATTTGTTTTGTGTTAATGCCCTGTCTTCTGCATCCTGTGGAGTGGTTTTCAAGAACTCTTCTACTACTAGTGACTCTTTGTGTTCCAGTAAGCAGTGAATAACACCATACCTGGGCATTTTTGTTTCAAACTTTGTTACCTTTTGGAAGAGTATGATACTGGGATATTGTGCAAAATACTTATATAGAATTTTCTGTCCTTTAAAAAGAATTTAATTTGTTGTCTGTTCCTCAGGGTTAAGCTTCCATATTGAAAGGTTTGTGTTATGATGGTTTCTGTAGGTTCTGTGATGAATTAGGACAGTATTATGAAATATAGAATGTAAATTTAGGTGGTAGAGATAAGTAGGATATAGCCACTGATTTTCATTGCATAGTCATCTGCCACATAGTGGAAGGGGTCTGTACCATTACTGAGAGGTTTCTTTGGGCAGCTTCTTTGCGGAAGGTTCCTTCTGCGAAGATTTTGACCCTGCCCCAGTGACTGATAAAACATGACAAGATAACTAATAACAGAACAGCCTATAACAACACTGGAAAATCAACACTTCTGTCCACAAGCTGTATGTGTGCATTGGGCAATTCAAAACCGAGCACAGTCAAACTCAAAGGTTAAATGCAAATGAAAGGTTATATTTGAAGCACCTTGAAAGAAAAATCGCTAATCACTAATCACTCCATAAGCACTCTTCGTTCCAAATTTGCAGGAAAAGCTTCTACGTTTCAGTATTCTACACTGAGATAGGAATTAGGAGTTCAAACATATTGTAGCTCTGAATTGAGTAAAGAGGTGTAAACAAAAAATAAAAACAAAAATAAAAAACAACAACAGAAAATACACCCTGGAGTGGGATAAACCTTCAACCTTTGCAAAGAATACTTTTCAGAAACTCTCTGAAAAGTTATGCTCTCACCTACTGATTTTAGCCATACTGTAGCCTTTCTCACTTTCAAGGAGGTGTGTTATTAATCTCCTCACTTCAAATATGATGTGCCTCATGAGCTTCCCTAATCTTTTTTGCTAGTATCAAATTGTCATTTAAACTGTGCACATTATTCCAGTCTAAAGAGATGATTCACAACTGTTTCCCTGGTTTTGTGCTGATGTAACTCCATTGAGATCATGTTGATATTCCTTGTCCCAAAGGGAAGAACAGATCTTTCATGCTCAGTTAACATTCCTACTTCTCTCCCCAGGGTACCTATTCTCCTTCGCTAGAGATTCTTTTGAATACTCTAATTAAGAATAAGAATCTCATTGAATATTAATTAGTTTTTCACTGGCCTCATTGAAAATATTTAACTCAAAGCAATTTCCTGGTAATTATCTCTTGATTATAATTTTGAGAGGACTTACCACTTTTTAAAATAAATTCCATTTTTTGAAATACAACTTCCTTTTGCATGTGTCCAGTTTGTCACAACTACTGATAAAAACACAACAAGCAGTAGCCATGAAGAAGTCATTTTGTTTTGTCTTACTTCTTGGGCTTCCTTTCTACAAAAGCTGTCATTATGTCCCTAGCTTTCCTTTTGCTGTTTTTCACTCTAATTACTTAACTATACGGCAGATGACAGCGTCCTTCATGCAGACAAGTTCAGAGTCTTTTCAGGGATTGAATCTATTGGGCTTGTACAAGCAGACAGCTCTGTATTAAGGCCAAAATGGCAAAGCAGATCAAGACTTTTCTTTCTTGCCTATTCCTGGAATGGTGAGATAGGACCTGATTGGTCCTCAGCTCTTTCTTCAGCTTCCCACTCACTCTAGGACTCCTAGTTAGGTATAATTAAATACATGACAAAACCCTTTTCTGCTTCCAAATTTGTTTTGAATATTCAAGAGAGAGGAAGAGACTGCAGAATTTGAATTTCATGCCCTAGAACATATGGTGCCTTGGACTAGCAGCAGGACAAACTAAAACCATAATTTTTATATCCTTCCTATCATAGAAGAAGGAAGTGGAAGTAGCTTTTCACTTTTAATAGATGGCCACAGCAGATGCTCTTTGAAATCTCTGAAAAGGGGTAAAATTCCCAAAATGCCAGAAGTGTGTGGTTGTTTTGGTTTGTTTTGTTTTTCTAAATCAGGATGTGAAGTAAGGAGTCTAAGACTAATTCTCAGTGAAAATAAAAGAGTAGGTTTCTTGTGAACTTTTAGGAATACTTTGAGGAATGCTGCAATCATCCTGTGTGCCAGCAGCGTCATCATTGGCTTCTAACAGGGCAGTCATGTTGTTCCAATGAAAGCAATTGCAAGCATAGCCCATTGCAGAGTTCTCAGCCTTCTTGCCTGGGATCTCAGCATCATCCAGAAGCTTGTGAAATTATCTTAAAGCACCCTTTAAAGTTTACCATCTTATTGCAACAGCATCATATATAGATTCCATTATTGCAGCCAGGAGCATTAACCATTCTCAGGCCCCTGTAGAAGAACACTTACATGGCTTTATTTCATGTGAAGGATTGCATAAGGACTTCAGGCGGAATTCCTTCCCAAATTCAGCTGAAAGCCTTATGTAAGTCCAAACACTTGCCTTATGCTTCCAAAGAGAAGTGATGCTGATTGAATGCACTAGAACTCTCAGACACTACTGTAAGGGAACCAAATCATTCACAAGAACCCTTTGCCTCCTTGAGCTTGAAGAGCTGCTCTGTGCAGCTCACAAGAAAGGTTGTCAGAAAGGATCAACCTTGGCTGCCAGTGCAGCTAATGTGTTGCTACCAGCTGGTTGACGTACCTCTCCTGCTGACTGGTAATGCTTACTTCACCAGGCACTTGGTCTGCTTCCAGCACATGCCTCTATTTATAATCTGAACAGCAGCTACAGGGACTCTGCTCCATTCATATTTGTCAAGTCTTATGGAGTTAGTTACTATACCAGATGTCAAATTTTATAGTGAAAGTACTTCAGTCTCCATTCAACCAAATTCCTCATTTCTGCCACCCCAAGACAGTACTGCTCATCATATATCTGCAGTGCAGACCAGTGACACTTGAAGAAAAGAATTTACTTGCCTTTGAGCAGCTGTAGTTTGAAACTATGACTACAGTAGAATAAGAAATCCAACTGTTAAATTAATTCATTTTTAAGCAACAATTCCACAATTAAAAACATAGAATATTAATAAAGCATAATTCTGCACACCCTTTATTTCTATAAATCTAAACTGAAGCTTAAACCATGTTTTATAGTGTTGATATTGCCTGCAATGCAGCAAGCAATGAATAAGCAACGCTGATTCCAAAAGCAGAAAACATCTTTTAACCTGGACTGCTTTTGTTTCTTTGTTTTGTGAAGGGATCTCTTGAAGTAACTTAATTTTGAATGCAACTCATTAATACGGGCTCCCTGCACCTGCATTTGCAAGTCTTCTCCAACTGCCTAAACAGGGGGACTGGAGCTTTTAGGATTAATTTTCCTTAAGTGACCTACTTCACAGAGAAAGATAATCGTGTGTTTATAGCCTCTTGCATTCTATTCAGGTCACAGATGGACAGATAGCAAAGCTATTCCTCAGTCACTTACTGGAGTTGCAGCTAATATCTAGTGAGAGTGGAGATCAGGTCAATGTTGATTGGTCAGAATGCCTAAAAGTATTGAAGATCATCGAATCCTACTTCAGTCTCAGGAGATGTCACAGTTATGCCCTAGGATACTAGTCAGTGGTTTGCTCTAGGAATGTGTTGTGGTAGTGATGAAATTATTGTGTGCTATAGAAGTTAAATACCTGACTTTGAATCCTCTGCCTTGAAGGTGGACACCATGCACCATTCTGGCAGTGAACATGTCTAACATTACCCACATACCACGTACTGTGACCGACAGCAAGGATCAGAAGTTCTGGGAAGTTTTTGAGCTTTTACTTGCTAAGAAGTGCTTATGATCCCATGAACAGTCAGCACTGTAGACATAATTTTACAAACAATCGCTGCGACCTAAACCTGTGTTACGGAAGAATTTTTTTTTTATACCATGTTTAGTGGAAACAATAAAACTTGTATTTTGCTGTTAACCATAACAGACCTATTTTTGCTCTTGCATTGGGCTTATCCTCCACTGCTGTGGAAACACTTACGCAGCTCTGTTTGTAAAGCAGTTTGTCATCTGTGTTCAAATATTCAGAATTTTCACAAGGAAATGACAAGGCTTCATTTTCTGTTATGATACTTTTAAAAGTTCAGTGGAGCTTTTCATGATGAGAAGCGGGCAAGAAGTATGAAAAATGTCTCTTTTTTTTGAAAGACCAACTTAAAGTGTGCCAGGAAGCCAGTGATGTTAATTGTGACAAGTCTGAAGAACTAAGTATTTAAATTGTGACAGTGCCAGCAAAAGGATGCCTGGCTTTCAGAACAAAACAAAACAACATACTTATGCAGGTTGAATTCTTAAACTGCAAATGTGTGTGTGCCTGTGTCACTGCGTTTATATGTACAGCTCATCTTTTTGCTCTATGGTGTAACTCTGAAGGGTGTCCTGGCAGAAGTTACATTGTAATTTGGATCACTTTCATCACTGAATAAATGTTCCCATTTCATGTGGGCCAATAATCTTGGAACACATGAAGAATGTTTTGGTTTTGTTTCATTGTGTAATGGTTTTGTTACAACCATTAAGACAACCTGACAGAGGTGTGTTTGTATTTCCTCTGATGCAATGTAATACAGTGAGGACAAAAGCAATTCCTTTTAGCAAAAAGCCTTTCAATCAGGAATTAAAAAAAAAGGTTTTAGAGAGAGACAGTATGGGTAGCCCACCTACACCTATCCTAAGGGACATTAGTGCAGCTGTTTCATCATAAAAATCCTGGCCACAGGCTCTAGCAGTTGTTGTGAGCCCTTTGGGTTTTCCAGGCGTGGTACTTTCAGCTTCAGGACTTGAGCATTTACCATCCCAGGTATTAGCTCCAGAATTTTCTCTCCTGAGGGAGAATTCCCTAAAGTATGTGCCTGAAGTGTGTGTTTCTCAGTGTTCACGTTGGAGCTGTTAATAAACTTGAACACATGTAGCCCTACAGATCTGAGCATCGATGCACATAATCTAATCTAGTTTAAGAACAGCCTATTGTAGGTGTGCTTTGATCTGTTTCTAAAATAATTAATTTAAATCAAGATAAGTCCAGTTTTAGCCAAAATAATTCACAAACCATACATTTGTCTGTGTGCATGTGTGTGTGAAAAAGATTTTGAAAATAACTACGTACTGCTATGATTGGTTACAGGCTATTCTAATCAGATTATGATTTTATGAAGTATGGAAATACAAAAAAAAAGTATGTGTCTTTGGCCCTTGTTTCTTGGTATGATATCCATCACATTTTTGTGTCAAAGAATGTGGAAGGTTTTTTTGGAAGAAACAGGATGTCTAAATAGTTGAGAAATTATAGTGTATTATCAAATACAAAACTAGACTAAATCAAGTAATATGCTTCTATTCGTGGAGCAGTAGTACAATCTACAGAAGATGTTGTAGAGATTAGTTGTAGGAAAAAATGTACAGTGTATGTTATAAACAACTTCTGCATTACAATAAGCATGTTCAAACCCACTGTATTAGATTTCCTAGGGGTAAAAAGTAAAGTGGAGAAATAGTACTAGTGCAGTCCTGTTGAAAGTGACTGATTTAAAATAACAAGCTCCAAAGAAACCTTCCAGCTTTTGAACGAGGGTAGCTATAGCAGCTACAGAAAATACATGATTTTTATTTACTGCTGACGTTCCACTGTACAAGAAATAACTGAAGAGCTCCTAGCTGCTTTCTTGTCAGGGTTTCTTGTAAGGGCACTCGGCAAAGATGCAGGTGAGACATGCCAGGAATCCCACTCATGTGGTTACTCAGCGTTGGCTAGGACTCTGTCTCCTGGGATTTTCATTGCTTATAATTTTGCCTTGTAATATTGTGAGTATAAACAATACGTTGAAAAAGACCCATTCACTACCCTTTTTGCATTGTCAGTTATGATATGAAGCAATCAAACGGTTCCCTTCCTGTAACCATCCCAGATAATTAGCTTGTAATCTGCTGGGTTACGTGAATATAGAATCTTGTGTGTATATTTTTTCTGTGAGAAAAGACAAATAGTAAGATACATTTTGTAAATGTGAGTAAGTGTCACACGCACAGTTAACTTCTAGTCCTGCTGTAGCAGGGCTATGAAATAGGACCACTCACTTGCATGAACTTGGTGTGGAGATTTGTTTTCAAGATCAGAACATCTAGGAGGAAATGTGATTATGATGATGAACTCAAATTTTTCACATGATTTTTACAGAATTTGTTGATCTGCTGTGCTACTATAGATGAAAAGTAAATCTGTTCAGAGAAACAGAAGTATAGATATTGTTACATAAATTTGTTCTCATCTTCTTTAATATGTGAGTCAGTGCTCCCTAATGAAGTAGAATTATCATTATATTAGTTTAGTCACTGAAGATTTAAAATTTCCAGTGGTGAACTTCTAATTAGTTGAATAGATCATGAAATGCTACAGCAATTTGAAAGAACCTGTATTTCTTGTCTGAAAGAGCTCGTATTCCTGTTCAAGGGAAGAAGCAGTATATTTGAAAGAAAATGCAGGAGCATGGAAGAATCAGATATCTCATTTTAGTGAAACAGTAGATGTGATCTGAATTGATAATGAGTGGCACTTAGTGACTGGTTGACTTTGGACACCTAAGGAGTTTTTATAGGAATCGTAATGTTTTTGAAATGTGCATTTGTGGAACAGACTGTGCATATGCAAGAAGTGAGAAAAAGAAACTTGGTGGGTGAAATGGTGGCAGAATGATTCATATGTGCAAAGTTCAAATAAGCCTATCAGCTTATATACAAAATATCAGTAAACTATAATTAAACATATGGTCCCTTCCAACTCAAGCCATTCTATGATTCTATGATACTAAATTATATTAAGTATTAGAAATAGATTACAATAATTATTCATAATTCACTATAAACTTATATGCAAAGTCATTTTGATTAGAGTTACAGATCATTAGTTGTCAGTGATGCCTTTAACAGTAAGTTAATTAGACAAAAATTAATTATTTTCTTTATGTATTTTTCATGTAGGTATGCAACTCAAATGTGGTTGTCTTTATAAAAGTAAATGATAATGACCTATTTGTGTACAAATACCTTCGTCTGATATATAAGATGTTTTTCCTTTGCATTCTAAGTAGAAGGACAGGGTCTACAAATGATGGCTAATTATTTTTGAAAATTAAAATCCTGTATTCGTGCAGATAATAACTAAATTATAGGCAAGGATTGTTCCTCCATGGCTACATTAATAAATCCCAACATCACAATCCTATTTGCAATAAAGCAATAATATCTCTATGCTTCTTGATCTTTAGCTTCTTCGCTGATATTACTGAAGTATTATTAACAGCATTATGTTGTTGAAATTCAAGATCTTTGATTTTGTAAGTCCAAATTAAGTATGGTATTTAATAATAATAATAAAAATTATATTGCAGGCATAGAAGGCTTGTATTAGGGCAGCTAATCCGTAGTTCCAAAGCACTACATTAGCTCTCTTAATCATGTTGGTGACAAATCTTTCCCTATAATGTCTTTCATTAAGTAATACATTGAAAAAGCACTTATACATAATACATATATATTAAAGTGATGACTAATCATGTGCATATTCTAGAATTACAAGCTGTTGCTTTTCCTAGAATCACAGAATGGTTTGAGTTAGAAGGGACCTTAAAGATCATCTAGTTCCAATCCTCCTGCCATGAGCAGGGATGCCTAGATCAGGTTGCCCAGGACCCTATCCACCTGATGTCTTGAACCCCTCCAGGGATGGGACATCCACAAGTTCTCTTGGCAACCTGTTCCAGTGCCTCATCACTCTCTGAGTGAAGAATTTGCTACCAACATCTAAGTATTCCCCCTTTTAGATTAACCATTACCCTTTGTCCTATCACTATCTGCCCATGTAAAAAGTCACTCTCCACCCTTTTTATAAGCCCCCATTAAGGATTGAAAGGCTGCAAGGAGGTCTCCCCTGGAGCTGGTTGGATTTCATCATCTGTAACATTTTATTTAAAGAAAATAACCTCTTGAACTAGGAAGGCAGAGGTTGTTTTCTGGTAAAGATATAGCTATATTAAAAAATTTGTTGGTGAGTACTTTCTGAATTTGAAGTTTTGATGATTTGCACACTTGTATTCTCATTTGAACATTTAGTCCTAGAGGTTTGAAGTCTCTGACCATTCTCATTCTGTCTTTGCAGTTCGACAATCAGCAAGCATTGGGAGGCAGAACTGGCCACGCTCAAGGGTAATAATGCTAAGCTCACAGCAGCCCTGCTGGAGTCCACTGCCAATGTAAAACAATGGAAACAACAGCTTGCTGCATATCAGGAGGAAGCAGAACGTCTTCATAAGCGGGTAAGTTGAGGCAAACAGCCAGGATCATTGAGATGGAAGTTCTGGTGACTGTATTCACTCATTTTGAAGTGGAACAAATAAGCTTATTGTTGGGGCTTTAGGTAAATCTTTGAGACGGACACTAAAGATCACTTTAAAGCACACACTATTTCTCAGGGAATTCTTTTGTAGCAGTTCCTTTTCTGCAGAGGGTTTTGTTGTAGCCAGAGTTATCTCTGCTGTAAACCTTAGGCCACCTTTGCCAGCTTTCACTCCTCGTTTTATGCGAGCTGCATCGCATCTGTTTCAGGACTTTCACCATAACATTACATGTGACTCCCTCCTGCCTCTAAGCCTGTAGAAACTTGACATCAGATCTGTAAGTTAAAGGAACCCTGTTGTAGTTCCCAGAGTTACCAAGGACCAGCAGCTTCCTTTTGAACTTGCACCGAAAGAAAACCAACCCTGTGTAAGACCAAACTCATTATATGCGAATAATGGTCTCCTCTTGCATGAATGCAAGAGGAGCAGGGTCTTCTTCCCTTCACTGTAAAATTTGCAGAAGTCATTTCGCAGAACAGAAATTAGAACACAATTGGGGTAGGAGTAACAGCCTTTGAGAGAGGAATAAAGCTTATGCAGTGTTGAAGTCTGCATTGTGAATACAAGTATACAATTCCTCTTCTCTTTTCACATATGATACTTAATATATTGGTATAATTTATTCATATTTGTCCATGTGAATTTAGTGTAGGGCATACTTTTGTGCAAAATGAAGGCAAGCCTACACGTGTGTAGTGAAGATGTATTTAGTGGAGCTTTTCTAGAGTTTTTTTTAGTGTCAGAAGATGAATTTAGTTAAGAAATGAAAAAAAAAAAACGTGGCAGAAGACCTATATACTTTTGTTGATGAAGACAACTTTCATGAATAATCTGACAGACATGAAAGGTAATGTAGCAAACACAGCAGATTTTTTAATTTGATTTTATAGACTGTAGTCTCTTATATGAAATAAGATATGGAAATAAGAGTTAGCTAAACCCTGCAAATTCCAAAGGTTCTTTCAGACCTACACTGGACCTGTCCAACTGAAGGCTATCACAGGAACAAGCATCATATTGATCTGAGGACGAGAAATTCATCAGGTTGCACCTAACCTTCGCCCAGCTCTGGAAGAGTAGTGAGAATTCCCATGACTTGAGAAACCTGGGGAAATGTCAGGTTGTTGGGGCTATCCTATACCTAGACTGAACTGAAACAAGGATCTTGAAATCCCAGCCAAACGAGTTTAATAGGGAGGAGTGACAATTTCCAATGGACACTTACTGCGTGTGTGATACCTGTCTGAATGAAATGTAATTAAAACTGGTGCTTTCAATTGAAGAAATTGACAGTTGCTGACAAAAATGCATTGCTTTGAAACTTTTCTATTCAGGTACAAGCTTGTCATATATGTTTGTACAGAGATGTTTTCACTTATTTGTCTCATTTAAGCATCTCCCTTGGCAGGGTGGAAGTTCTAACCTGTTTTCCAGGTTTGTGGATGAAAGATAATAGTCATATTTGATAAAATTTTGGTACTGCAGAATACCAGGTGAATTTCATTACTAGTGAAGTTTTACAGTGAAGAACCTATTGCTCAAATATAGACATAATGAGGTATCATTCTTCTTAATAAAATGTATTAACAACTTCAGTTGCAAAGGTGAGAAAATAGAGTTCTGATCCAACAACGAAAAGAAAAGCAACACAGAACAAAAAAAACTGAATTATTTACCTGCTCTCTGTGGGGAGACCCAAACAGACAAAATGAGCATGGCATGGTGATAGACGGTCCCTTTTTCTTGATATTACTGTCACTCTTAGCCCTATCCTGTCATTGGCAGTTTGTTACTGGCAAACACAATTAATGAATATAGAATTTCTTTGTATGTTACTTTGCTTGCACCTGATACTACAGTAGTAACAGAAGTAGTAACAGAAGTAGTAACCAAGCGAACGCAGCAATTTTCCCACGATTATTTTGTATTTCTGAGGAAATACAGAATGTTATAACATGGAATCATCTACAATGTTCTTTTACAATCAGCTTGTATGTGCTTGTATTAAATCTTTCTGTAATCCATGACCTCGGGGCTTACTAGTATCTCACAAACCTCTCTGCCTATGTCTCCGTGGGCATGCCCGTAAATTACTACAGCTCAAGAATACTGCCCTCTGTTGGAATTGCTTTGAAAAAGATATAGACTTGGCTAACACAGTAAATCAAACTGTCTAGGCAAAAGTGTTCAGAGGGTGTTAAAAATCAATTTATCTGTTACCCCTGCAGCACAATACAAGAGCTATTCTAACCTGCATGCTGGGCACTGATCTTTCAATTTGAAGTAGTCCCACATTCCAAAAAAGAAACTGTAATTCAGATATTTCTCTGTTACATGGACAGAAAATGTGCTTTTGAAAAGGTGAATGTGGAGACTGTTGGCTATGGTATGTTTGATAGCAAGCAGCGTTAAAAGACTATCATGTAATCATTCTGTTAGGTTTATCTGTTAAGCTTGGTGTACGCACCAGCTGCAACTGATCCAAAAATGCTCTCTAAATTGGAATCCGTTTCTCCTGAGATTATGTAGAAGTTACACATCATGTTTTGGACGGTCCTCTTTTTTTATATAGATGATTCATATAGACACAGAAACATGAATGGGTGTACCAGTCTAAGACAATTGACTAACGTACTGAGTTAATTTGTTTCTGTAAGTGTTTGTCCTTCTCCATAGATAATCATCTAGGTAATCCTCTAGACATGTGATGAACTCCATCTTTAGTTCACAGAATCACAGAATAATTTAGCATGGAGGGGAACTTTGGATCTTGCCCAACTCCCTACTGAAAGTATGTCCAACTTTGAAATCAGATCCAGCTCCAGGGTTGAATAAGGTTACTCAGGACAGTGTGTCAAACCCAGAAAAATAGAGAACCCACAGCATCACTGGACAACCAGTTCCAATGCTTGACCACCCTTCTTGTCCAATTGGTTTTCCTAATATCTGTTCAGAATTTGCCGTACTGCAACTTGTGGATGATGCCAGTTCAGAAGAAAAATGCTTTTTAATCCAAAAGAAACTGCATCGAGAAAGAGTTGATAGATGATATTTTAAAATACTTGTAGAAAAAAACACTTCAAGGATAAACAAAAGTTTGGAAATTAGTTTGCATGTTTAATCGCAATGTAGTTGTTGTTTTATATGCAAAAGTTGGCTGTTACAGCATCTTGCCCACTGGAGAAGTAGAATGTGTGTAAATCTGTATTCGTTAGAGGGATACACACACTTATAAGATCATAGTGTTGTACAGAATAGACCAGCTTTCAAAATAAAGAACTGTACTTCCACCACTAGCTGTTAAGTTTAGAGCAATTTAATAACATATTATGTTGTTTATATATAATGCAATTGTGGTATTCACTCCTTACATGCTTTAAGTATATCTACAAGTTCAGGTACCTGAGTCATCTATCTGCAAGCCACAGCAGACTCATACCCTCTGTCAAATGTGGTAGTGGTGAGGAAATAATGCATATCGATTAGGAAATTTTATCTTATTATTTCTGTTTTTAGCTTCCTCTTTATATAAATAGCTTTATAAATAGTCTTACTTAAATAATCGCCTCTATTTAAAAATAAGGGAATGTTTTTTTACTGCTACTGCTATTTATTAGGTAACTTTTTATGGTACCTTTCTCCACACTTTGAACTTTGTCATGTTTTATTTATATATAAATATCCTTTGATTTTATATCATATCTCACCTGTATACTTTCCTTTATTCACATTCACTATGATAAAATATGTCCTTTGGCTCATAGAATCATAGCAGCTAGGCTGGAAAAGACCTTCAAGATCACCAAGTCCAACCATCAACCTGACATAGCGAGTCCCACCACTAAACCATGTCCCTAAATGCCACATCCACACATCTCAAATACCTTCAGGGATGCTGACTCCGCCAATTCCATGTCCCTGGGCAGCCCGTTACAATGGTTGTCCACCCTTTATGACAATAAATGCTTCCTGATATCCACTGTAAACCTCCCTTTGTGCAACTGAAGGCCATTGCCTCACATCCTATCACTTGTCACCCAAGAAGAGTGATCAACACCCACCTCGCTTCAACCTCCTTTCAGGTAGTTGTAGAGAGTGATGTGGTCTCCCCTCAGCCTCCTTTTCTTCAGACTAAACAGCCCCAGTTCCCTCATCCACTCCTCATAACTCCTGTTTTCTGGGCTCTTTACCAGCTTCATTGTTCTTCCCTTAATGTCTTCCACCAACTCAATATCTTTCTTGTAGTGATGGTCCCAAAACTGATGACTCAAGGTGCTCAAGGTGCTCAAGGTGTGGTCTCACCAGTGCCATGTTTGAGGGGACAATCCCTGCCCTAGGCCTGCTGGCCACACCGTTTCTGGTGCAGGCCAGGAGGCTGTTGGCCCTCTTGGCCAGCTGGGCCACAGATGGCTCACATGCAGCCGGCTGTCAACCAGCACCCCCAGCTCCTTTTCTGCCAGGTAACTTTCCAGCCACCTGCCGCAAGCCCGTACCACTACAAGGGGCCAAGTGCAGCACACAGCAGTTAGCCCTGTTGAATGCCATGCAACAGGATGCAGCCCATTGACCTAGCCTGTCCAGATCCTTCTGCAGATCCTTCCTACCCTCATACAGTATTCATTGTAAACTTTGATTTTTCAGGTGTTTTAAATTCTTTTAAACCCATCATTTTTTTTCTTCCATAATTGTTTTCAGATTTGACTGAAATAGTTAATCTGTGTATCACGGATTACACTTTAAAAATAATAGAAACAAAGCTATAATGCTCCCTCTTTGATTTGTGATTTAATTTTTAAAAAATTAAGTTAATTTATTATTATTTTTTTTTCGATTAAGATTTCCTCATCTGACAATTTAGTTTCTCACATTAATCTGCACTTATTTGCTTTCTCTGAGGCTTTTGTTTTCTTTGTTCCATTTATTCTCTGCATTAGTAATGCTTAGAGCTGAGAAGAAATAGAATACAAATTCAGTGTGTCTGAGTGCAAAGTTCTCCATAAATTAAAGTTTTGTGCTCTCTTCTGTTATATTTTGAGCTTAAGTCAGAAATACTGTATGTTGATATTTTGTCAGATACTTTTCAAAAGTTG
The DNA here is from genome assembly GCF_047663525.1 of Anas platyrhynchos. Classification (NCBI taxonomy): domain Eukaryota; kingdom Metazoa; phylum Chordata; class Aves; order Anseriformes; family Anatidae; genus Anas; species Anas platyrhynchos. The sequence goes on from NC_092621.1 coordinate 24,585,011, forward strand.
ACTAAATTTTTGAATGGACTTTTCCTTTCAAAATACAAAGAGAAAATAATTTTGAGAAGACACACTGCCCAGTCAAGAGCTTAACTTAGAGCTCTGAGCCTTCTGTCCTCTAATCTGTTCAGAAGCAGCTTAACAACAAGGATTTCCCTTGAACAGGGTTGGGGAGCACTCCTACACACCCTGCATAACATTTGAAGTCAAAAGGGATTCATGAGTTTAGAACAGCTCAATAACAGAAAAAAACACCAACTGAAGTAGCTACTTCAGACAAATAAAATAGCAGTGGTACTAACATTAATCCTGGTATCATAGAAAGGAAATGATTGAGTGGTGATATAAATTATGCAACATATCCGAAAGTTTCATCTTTGTCATGTAAAAAATTACAATTATACATTTTTTTCTTGCATGCTAACTGCTAAAGTAAATCATCCTATGACACTGGGCAATAGCTCAGAGTAATAACACCAGTGCATAATAAAAGAGCTGCAGTCCTTGAAGATCATTTATCTGCAGGAAAAGAAACCTGCAATGACAAGATGAAGGCAAGTGATCAAGTTCTTGGGTATTTCTGAAAGAACAGAGAGGTAAACTCTTGAATTCTAGGTTGTTATTTTACCAAGATTACTTAGGAAATTAGATAAAATTAGCTTATTATGTTCTGGTTCTTTCATCTGGTGAATGAAATAAATATGAAGATACCTTATGCAGTCATCAAGAACACCTGACGAATAATGGATCTTGATTTCACTACTGTAAAAAGAAATTTTGAAGTGGAAATTTAAAAAAATGCATGAGCATACAGAAATAAAACTATGATCATTTTACCATGCCATTTCTATGCTGATTAAAGAAAACAAATGTCTAAATGCAGTTGGTGAAGTCCACAGGAAGTATGAGGCCCCATATCTCAGATTATCCTAAAAATGTCTATAGAAAATCTTTGCAGACCCTTAGCAGTCACCTCCACATTTCCACCACCTGCATTAATAATTGAATAGCCAAGACTCAGTTTCAAACGCGCAGATGTGCAACTGCTTGCTGAATCAGAGCCCATACTGTGGATTTCTGATTTGCTGAGAAGTCAGTGCTCATTGAAGAATTTATTATCACCAATATGAGACTACTGTGGATAACTTACTTGAGTGAGGAAAGAAATTTTCTAAAAGTGGAAATATGAAATAAGGTGACAAAAAGAGTGGTAAGAAGAAGAGATTTAATCCAAAAAATTATTGGCAATGCATGCTTTTTGTGTGACGTCTACCTTTTGTTATACAGTCTTCAAGACTGTGTCCCTCCTGTCCTTCCTGAAAAATATGAACTTATATTTAAACTTAGATTGCTTGATTAAAGAAAAAGGCTACTTGAGTATAACTTCCTTCTTAAATTACTGTAATTAGCATGCAGCTTGGTAGTCATGTGGTGCCATTCTTTAATGAAGAAAATAGATAAGCATTTTGCAGGGTAAATATGGTTCATTTGGCAATTTAATTGAAACAATGGGACTATCACTTTGCTAACATTTTTAATGCATTTAATTGAAACAAATGTGTGTGCAGTTGGACCAATCCTAAAGGAACAAAAACCAGACAAATAAATCTGTATTTTTACATATGCAATCCATTAATCTGGAAATTGCAAGCAAATTTTTGTTGCACTTGAAAATACTGATAAAGCAAAAATACATACGTAGCTTTTGCCCAAGTGATGTTAAGTAATGTTAAATATTGACCAAACGTTCTGGGGAGTGTTAAGTTAAGAAACAACAAGTTAAGTTTCTGTGTTGGAAAGGCTAATTGTTCTAACTGTTAAGTTTCTAGAAGATATGTGGAAAAACAGTGACTTTGCTTTTTATTTTTTAAAATTGCAATCATTTCTAAAAAGAAGAGTTTATGTTTTAAAGTAGGCTGTAATTACCTTCCTAAGGTCTGTTATCCTAACAGTAGAACTAGTTTCTAATAAAAATAAATCCATAGTGGTATTTTAAAAATCCTTGAGAAGAGCCTTGTGACTTGACCACCTTTGTTGCATGATATTACGGGATAACCAAGGGAAAAAATGTGAGCATTTTATTTCAAGGGATATATATTTTTCTCTCAGATGTACATTTTTGTCCAATATTCATTTCAGCTATCATAAATTTCATACTGGTTTTGAAATTTTATTTGTTGTCAGTCTTGAATTTAGAATGTCAGAATGATTAGAATGATTCCTTGAACAGAAGTGTCTACCACAGACTCCCAGGTCCCTTTTTAGGCATGATTCCTAATACTTATAATCCACATCTAGCCTTTATTAAGATTCAAACCTTGTTTAAAACTTAGAATTTACTGAAAAAATTGCCTCTTTTCAGACAAAGCAGGTGAGTCGGGTTATAGTAGTTTTCTTTCCTGTAATCAGAATATTTTTGTTTGTTTGTTTGTTTGTTTTAATGGATGGTGAACTGAAGGCAAGTTCTTTATCATCTTCTTCTGCTTGCCTTGATTTGCTTTTAGAGTAGATTTCCATTTATGACCCAAGACAATATCTTTATTTTTTTATTTTGTGGAAATTCCTTTACACTGAATGTGGGGTGATAAAAAAGTAACTGCTGTTACTCTGGGATAGTAAAAAAAAAAAAAAAAAAGTGTTTTCTCTTAAGGACCCTCATCTCCATCTTCATCATCTTTCTAAAAAGAAGGAATGTTATTAAGATTTGCAGGTTTTACAAAGCGCACTTTGTGGAGACATAAAGTCAGCATTTTTATGTAGCCAAAGCTTTGTAGAATGAAATATAATTCCAAAACTCTATTAGAGAATGAGGAAATTGCAGGACTTAAAAGTCCACAGGATTAAAAGATGACATATCTGTACTGTGTTTGCTATTGCATGTATTTAATGAACTGGTCAGATAGCAGATAAAAACAAAAACAAAACAAAACAAACAAACAAACAAACAAAAAAACACTTTCTAATTGAATTTCAGACAAAGGAATATTCCCTGAAGTTAGCATTAACACTATCACTTGCAAATAGCAATGCCTGGCTGAAGCTCAGAGCATCAATTTTAGTACACTTCTTGTATTTTCATATTTTCCTACTTCAGTCTCATTTTGTTTTTCACACAAATCAAGCAGATGATGGATTATTCCTCTTTCATCTCTGCAGAAATATCTAACTGTAGAAAACATTTTGATATTTCCATGGCTTGAGGCTTCAGTGCCCACAGAGAAAAATGTGTCCTTTTCAGCAAAATCTTTAATTGATTTCTAAGTTGAAAAAAGTAATGTATTGTTGGTAATACACAAAACTCTTCCCCTTATCCTTAGGTTATCATTTTATCCATAGATAAATCTTGGAAGACTACAATAGTTAATTTGCTGTCAGAAGTGATAATATGATAGTGCACTTTTTGTTTTTTCAGCAGCAACATAGGAAAGCAATTTTCCTTGTTCTCTGCGTTTTCACATTTATTAGAACCAAATTTTTTCTCAGACTTTTTATTCTTGAAAGCCATACTAGATTGTTTCTTATGGTTGTCTTGTTTGCATGCTGTCTTCCATCTTACTGTCTACCATGAAGAACTGAGAAGTGTCTTCTGCAAAAGTTATGTGAAATTTTATGCAGTTATTCCTTGTTTTGCTGAGCTACACAGTATCATTTTTCTACTTACTGTGGAAAGCAAAGGGCTCTTTTTAATTTGAAGGACGTTCATCTTCAGTTATTGATGGAATAATATCACAATCACAGTTGTGATCCATTAAGCAAGATAACTGCACCAGCTAAAAATACATAAATAATACTTAAATTCTGTCTTGCATGAGTACTCTCTCTGTTCTACACTGTGGCCTGGGTTAGTAGACCCTGAATACTGTGTTCCACAATAAATATGTGGAATACCTTTAGGAAACAACAATAGTCAGGTGTATCTATAAAATAGACTAAAGCAACACCAAAAATGTACTTTAACCCATAATTCTCAGCATTTTTGTAATAGCTAAAGTAATTTCTGTATGAAATTTCTGTATGAAAGAAGTTCATGACTTGTAGGTACTGACTCTTAAGATAATAAAAAAAAAACAGTTTGTTGATTGAGATTAGAAGTATACAAATCTATCTCAGGAAAGTGGTATTAAAAAAATTAATCAGCTTCGAGCAAATGTAGCTCAGATTCATTCTGTCAGTATTTGCTCTGGGAGGGCGACCACTTGAAATATTTCTGTCATTCCCACTTCTTTGCTTCAGTCTAACCGAAGTCTTCACTCATGAAGCAGTTGTCTTTGTTAGGATTTGATACAATCTCTAGATTTGTTTTCTTCATGCTTTGATTTGGTTTGTTTTCTTGGAGAAGCTCTGTGCAATTACTGTCTTAAGCTTATATAAAATCTGTTGCCCCTTCTGTTATGTGGCCTCACTCCTCCTGTCTTGGCAACAGCTGCACAGTATGATGAAAACTTCTGCCTGGCATTCTCCTCTATTTATAGGCTATTGACCTTAGATCAGAATTTCCAGAAAACTCTTCAATGGCTTCTGCTGAGAAGGCTTAGGCTCTGTCAGAACAAGTTGCCTTTCTGTCTGATTTCTACTGATGTATTTCTCACTAAAGTATGCATTTAAGTACAATAATGTCCATATGAGAGAAAAAATAGCCCATTAAATAGTCACTAAAAAGCCCTTTCAGAATTTCTTTCTCTACAAGCAATCCTTACCTGGATGACAAAAGTAAAATACAGAAGCAGGGGCTAAGAATAATATTCCTTTAAGTCTCAAATACGAAGCCACAGTACAGACTTTCCAGATTTGCAAGTCAGTGCAGTCTTATGATGAAGAACCTTGTTTGGTCAGTTATTGTTCAAAGACTGTTTTTTCAGTCTTTGTCAGAAGTCAGAATACAGTCAGAATTCTGTACTGGAAACAAGTTTTAATCAGAGATTCATTATTTAGTGTTGCTGTGCAAAGACTTGAATGATTGCTTGAGTCTTGCCCTTAAATGTGAAAAAATAAATGAGGAGATGTCCCTGAAAATAGCATGTGGGAGGGTCAGATTAAAGCATTTTAGCTTCCTGTTATGCCCCCTTCTGTGCATAACGCATAAACAGTTATTTTTGATGTTTTTTGGACCAATGGTCATTAGAAAAATAAATTCAATTTGAAACAAGGAAATAGAGCAAGTAAATGTTATCCATGTTTTTTTGCCTAGAGCTTTATCTTTTGTTACTTCTGTTTTCAATTACGTATGCTTTATATCGCATCATTTTCCATCTTACTCTACAGATTTTTTGAAAGGTTCATAATATGATTTTCTTTTTTAAAGGTGCATTCAGAAAGAGAGCGTATTTGACATCTTTTCAGATCTGTATAGGAATGGGCATTTAAATAAGATTATTATTAAAGTAAACATGTTTTCAAGTTGAAAATTTTTTCCCAAGTTACTGGGCTTTCAGCAGTAAAAAAAAAAAAAAAAAAAAAGAAAAAAAAAATCGAACCATGCATTATTTTCTTGCACAAGCAGTAAAAAATGGGTGTTTGCCTACAGGAAAGCTGGACCAGAGCAAGGTATCACAGCCCCTTCTGAGAGCAGTTGACTGTTGGCAAGAAAGTTTGTGGAGCAAACTCTACCCTGCTCAAGCAAAATCAACTGTGTTTGCTTAAGCAATTTCAATAGGTGTCTCAAGTTAGTATGTCCAGAGCACACTGAGGAGTGTTCATGCGAGCCATGCAGCCAGTGGGTCTCTCACAGGAGGCATTTTTGGCTGGTAGCAATACCTGCAGCCAAGAGCAAGGTATTTCACCCACCCCAGCTCAATCCACCAGCCCCTCAGACTCCAAGCTTGCACTAACAGTATGCATGCATCCTCACCCTGTGTGCCTGCCCAGAGGAAACCCCATGGAAAACAGTAGGGTTCAAGCTCTTCCTACGTCACAGGGAGAGACACCTCTGCCCCCTTGCTTCTACAGCACCAGGATAAAGGTGTTTTGGGGACTGATTTTTCCCGTCTTTCCTATTGAGGCTGTACCACTCGGTGTAAATGAGTATTCACTGCACCAGTACTTGGTAAGAGCCAGTGGGCGTAACAGCTTTAAGAGAGAGATTGACCTTCTTGGAGGTTATCGTATAAAGTTCCAGACTTACAAAATGGGTGGAAAAGTGTCTGAATGTGGGTTTCTAAATCAACACTACCCCTGGGTTCACAGAAGCTTCTGTGTCTAATTCAAGACTTTGTTCAGTAGAAAAGTTTGGAAATGTTTACTAGGTTGAACTTCAGAAGGGGTGAAGATGGTTGATGTGGATAAAATTGTGGTGACGCTACTAAATGGTGAATGGTTCCTGGCTGGACAAGACCCTGAGCAATGAAATACAACTTAAATTGCCCTGGTTTTGAATGAGAGGCCTGGACCAAATGAGCACCAAGCTCCCTTTCCAGCCTAAATTATTCTGCGAGTTGGTGATTCTTGATGTGTTTACACAGTGTAATGTCGAACAACATGTTAGTTCAGGCACTGTTTAGACATAGCTTTATCCCAGCTGGTGCGTTGCAATTCTGGTTGGTTGTGTCTGTGTAGTTATTGTGCTGAATACCATAATAGTAACAATTGTTAGCTTGTAACAAATGTTACCCCCCCCCAAAAAAAAGTAAATCTAAATAGATATATTTTTGTGCAGTTTTGGCAAATTGAGGAAAAGGTCTAAGACTGCAGTCAAAATGCTCAGTGACGTATAAAACTGAACAAACTGCTGTTACTTTGCGCCATGAGCACAGATGTTTCTTCTGGGGCAATTCCAGTAAATAAGATAGTTCTTGGGGGGTCCTGTCAAGCTACCTTCTCTTCCCTCATTCCCCTTTTCCCTCCAAAGAATTGCTGTAATTTTTGTGTCTCTACATTTATTAACCTGGTGTGCAAAAATGTCAAATGACAGCTTTCCAGGAGGAGAAACGAGACTACTCATCGCTGTTCAGGCCACAGGGGAACACAAGGGAATTTCATGCCCTGTGACTCAGAAAGAAAAGCTGAGAGGGATTTTGTTTTAATTTTCTTGTATTTCAATCTTGGCTTTCCCTCAACTTCTCCCTGCATTCAGTAATCTACTTTTTAAGCCTACAAACCATTCAGAGTCTTAAATTACTGGCATCACAGTGGCTTCTCTGGCTAGACTATATTGGTGGTGGAAGGCACCACCCTTGATTCCTCAAGATTTTCATCTGAGAAAGAAAAATGTCCTGGAGAATACATGCCCTCTCTTTAGGGGCTACTTCTCTAAGGAATTTAATTTGAGAGGTTTAATTAGAGGTTTTCCTTGACAAACTGGGTAGCACAGAAACATGCTATGTTCAAACTAGTTTTTGGAGCAGATTTGTTCTGTAGGTAGATGTTGCAGCTCTGTCAAACACTGTATACTAAGATTGACAGACAGTCTGGGAAAAAAAAAAGTTATTGGTTTTTAAATTGTATTTTTTTTACAGTTTGTTCTTAAACAAAAAGGTTTTAGTGCAGAAATCCATGCAGACGTGCAGTGTGAGAGTTCTCTGAAACTGTGCTGTAATTTGAGAGGTACATGAACAAAGTCTCTCTGTGTAGACTGTAGCTGCATGAAATTTTATTTCTTTAATGCATAAGCCATTTTTGACAACCATTTTTCTGTGAATGTTAGGATATTAACATCTCATCAATTAAAAAAATAAAATGAAAAGGGCATACTATTGCCAGGTATCTTATCTTATCCAAGGGCAGATGGAGAATGTTTGCTGCCTGCTAATAAAGAGGAACTGTACAAATCCAAATTGTGCCATTAGTTGTTAGTTTTGTGACTGGGAGACGAAGTCTTGAGAATACAGGAAGTAAGAAGCTGGCAGCTGTACATTGGTAGCTGAGTATCTTCTGATGCAGAGTCAGAAATTGAGGCTGTGAAATGTTAATTGGTGTGCTAGGAAAGGGGTGAGCATTGTGGCTTAGTTGATTAAGATGGTGCAACATTAAAAAATGTCAGATGGAGAGGTTACTTAGATCTGTGTTTAATCATCTAGATGTTACTGTTTCTGAAATGGTAATTCAGCTTCTTCTGTAAAATTTTCAATAATTAGTAAGTATAACTTTTAATTAATGTTCTTTTCAGCCTGCAATATATTAAATTTATTGTTCCCAAGTTATTACAGTAAACATTAGAAGTCACAGCAGCCATTTGCTGCAAAACAACTTGTTAAGGAATTGTATGCAGACTTCATAAGAACAGCTTCACCATTTTAATCAACATAAGTCACCCAGAACTAAGGGTATATTTCAAATTCAGCTATTTATTCTAAGAAATACTGGTACCTTGAAATTGTTGCAATTAATTCTCTGTGTGTTGCCACCACTTATTTCAACAGGTGACTGAGCTAGAGTGTGTGAGCAGTCAAGCCAATGCAGTCCACACACATAAAACAGAATTAAACCAGACAATACAGGAATTAGAATCTACGCTGAAGAAAAAAGAAGAGGTATTTGCTAATGTTTGTTTTGGCTTTTTTGTTACATCTATTCTTAAGGCATTCAATATTAATCTTGCAATGGCTAGCAAATGTTGTGGTATTTCCTTTTAATTTTTCAGATTATTTGAAATGATTAATATTTTTCCTTCTACATCTGTCCAGTATAAAGCAAGGTATCTGAAGAACAAAAAATATAATTTTTTTGTCTTTGCTTTTACTCTTTGCAAAAGTCGGTCTGCATTGAGGCACATGTGGTTTCTTTAGAGCAATCACCACACTAATGCTGTCCACACTGACTAAGAAGGGAAGCAGTCATAAGCATGCTTTCCTTTTTCTGGAGAGAGAGGTTTGGAGCAAGAAATATATCAATGCCTTTTTTCAGGCCAATCTGTTTTTCAGTCTATGTTAATATAGCTGACTTTTATGATCCCTAAGATAAGCCCTCTCCTTCAAAGCGTGCCAAACCCCCAGCCTGTAACTTGGATGATATTTATTGTGCCATCTGCCTTGGGCTCAGTCAGCAACAGGAAAATACAAAGAATTGGAGTAACACCTGCACTGGCAGGGGTCCTAGAGGAAAACAGATTTGTGCCACAGAATGACTGGGGATTGCCCCTTTATGGATGGGAAGAAGGAGGTGGAGGGGGCCGTGTATGATGGTTTGCTTGCCCTGTTTAAGACGAGATCCCTTGAGCCCTACATGGGCACAGACAAAGCATGCACTGGTATGTACATTTGGAGGGCCAGTGTGTCCCACAGGGTCTCCAGCTGTGTCGTTGTTAGCTGTTTCTGAGAAGGATGCAGGAGAAGAGCTCCTAGGAGCAAACAGAACATCCTCCCAAAATGGAGGAAAGCCTTCTTCAGGCTCCCTCAGACACGAGATTAGCCTTAGGTTGGTAATGATTCCCATTTTGGTGCCCTTGCTCTTTCAAATTATGCTGAGTTGCTGAACACAGAGATACCTTTCCAAGAGGTATTCTGGAAGGTAAATATGCCCCTGTAGGGAGAAATATTTGTTAGCTTTAAGTTTTTTATAGAAATCAATGCTTAAGGCTGGCTACTTTTTGATGCTCAGCCCTGCTGCTAGTGACATAATAAGCAGCGAACAGATGAAAATTGGATTTTTCTCATGAAAAAATGGGGGAGGATAGATTATAACAGAACATAAAAAACAAAATTGTTTCTCAAATTACAAGGACCCTTAATATTCCAAGAAAAAAAAAATCAAGTCTTTTGTATGGAAAGGAGGCTTAGACTTGCATGACAAAGAAAATCCTTATCTTTATTGTTTATTCACAATGGGATTGTCTTTTGGGGACTGTGATTCAGGAGTATTGGGAGCAGAGCTTAAACTTCATGTGCTAAGATAGGCAGTAGCCAGTTGCCAGTTTTGGTATCATTGCTATGGAGAAGACGAAGCAGCCAGCTTACCTATACTGAAGCCAATCCAAATAATGTGTTGCTAAAAAAGTTGTTTCTTCTCCTTCAGGAAATAGAAAGATTGAAACAAGAAATTGACAACGCCAGAGAGCTCCAGGCACAGAGGGATTCTTTGACCCAGAAGTTACAGGTGAGCTATAGTACATCATCTTAATTTAGGCAGAAGGGCAAAATGATCTTCAAGTGAGCAGTTTACATCAGCAACTTCTGCTGTATTGATCGAAGCTTCTGGGTAAATACGTAAGTAGTAAAGTGGTGGGTCAGGATGCTCCTGGGGAATTTGTACCACAATTTCTACCTGGGGTAAGTCATTATTTTTTTCACTTAGGGAACAGAACCAAATTTCATTTATAATGCTACCGAACTCCACCCAGCTCTGAGGCAAGCAGACGTCCTCCATCAATACATGTCGTGGGCAGTTCTGGTCTCATTTTCACAGCAATGTCTTGTCATAGGTCTTGTGTGCCACTGAACTATCAGGCTTGTTGATAGGCATCATGTTGGGATGAGTCTATATTCATCTTCTAAGCATTCTCTGATAAAGGTTAAAGTGTTCTTGCAGAATACAGACTTTAAAACCAGAATTGGACATTTTATTTTGGGGATTATATATAATTATTTAGAATTTTTTTTTGTTTGTATTGCTTTGTTTTGTTGTGTTTTGTTTTTTGTTTTTCTTCTTTTTCCTGGGTTGATCCTTCACTGTGTGTATAGGCAGATACCTCAGGAAGGAGTGCTATGTCTGAGCTCTTGTCCTTCTGTTGCTGGGCTGACCAGCCAGCATGGACATGCCCCCCTTAGTAAGAATCAGCTTTCTGACTGAGGCTGACCCAGAGCTGAGATGGGTTTAAACTTTGAATTCAGACATCAGAGTTTTGATACAGCTGGAAACTGAGGCATTAAATAGCTCCAAATCTAAAGTGCTGAAATGTGACCAGCACTATTCTGCATCTTGACCTAAATCATGGCAAAAACAAACTCTGCCAGGCTATCCACAGCTAAAAGATCATCAAGCAGATATTCTTTGAAATGCGTTATGTGAATTGAAACTTTCTTGAATCTCATTTTAACCTACAGAATAAACCACATTAGAACAAAATTACTGTATTCATTCTCCCCCATTCTTAAGTCAAATTATTTGTAAAAAAAAACTATGTTATTACAGTGCTTCTTTGAAGATTGTTTTGAGTACACCTGAGCTTGCCTGTTTCACTATTCCAAAAATTGTTGCTGACTTTAAGCATGGGAGTTTTCAGATGAAAAGGAACTTTTATGAGTGACTTAAAAATGAGATTATAATGAAAGAAATTGTTCTAGCAGTGGCATATGTAATAATATCAGCATAATATCACATGAAAAGTAATAATGTGCTGAGAAATAGCTATCCCTAGCAAGCAGAGTTATGAGAGACTAGCAAAAGGCTAAAGATTTTTGAGAATCTGTAACTCCTAACATTTTATTAATAATTGTACTTCACAAAGATTGTAGCTTCCTTTTGAAATATATATTTATCTTAGGAACCAAATGGATGTATTATGTACATAGGTCCATATGTCACATTGTAGGTGATCACTTTCTCAAAATGGTTAGGATCTGACATAAAAGTTGCCGTTCTTCAGGTTAAAGCTTATTACTGACCTGATTCAGCGCTTACAAAAGATCTTAAGTCTTTGCGTACTGAAGTACTCATCCTGCTTCAACAGCAGTGGCCTTCTCCAAGCCACTTCACCCTGCACCTGTGATGTCAGAGAAATGGTGTTTTCTTCCGTAGCTCTGGTCTGACCATCCCACGTCTGTTCTGTTCATTGACTCATTGTCTGTTTTCAGAGTGATTGTCTCTAGGGTCTGTATCTGTTCATCACACACTTTTCTCTTCCACTTCATTTTTCATCCTCTTGTGTTCGCAAATGGATTACGTAACTCTATAATATTTTGGAATGCCGCCTATATGAAAAACAGTATACAAAGAAATTATTATTTCAAGGTATGCCACATTTCTGAGACATTTATATCAGGGAATGAATTTGAAATCCATCACTGAGAAATCTCAGTGAACAGCAGTATGTTATCACTGCAAAGGGTAAGTATCAGGGCCCTTGTTACTTAATAGTTTAATTAATTAAGACATCTCAATCAGTCATGATCAGTGTGACTCTCACCGCAAGTCAGGATATCTTTATTACCGTACCTGATCCCTAAATACAGCTGTTGTGTATGATTTGAATATCTGATTCTGATCTTTTATCTGACTTCCACAAGAGATTATTACAGTGCGAATAGCAAAAATTACTTATTAATAATTTATTTATTTCCTAAAAGAAAATGATTTGTGAGAAGTGATTATTCCTGCTGTAGGAGCTTGAAAAAACAGTGTACAATAAACCATGTAAAGGGCCTGAATGGATCAGAAGAGTAGGTTTATTGCCCTGTGGGATTAACTGCAAATAAAGTGAAATGACACAAGTAGGGGAATGGGTTATGTTACGTGGATAGCTCTCCCCTTCTTCCATTAAGAAGCAGCAGTTCTGAGGCAGACTGTAATAGGAAGCTGCACATGATCCAGACATGAACTTGTAATTCAATACTACTATATAAAACTAATCAAGGGTAAGATGTCAGGATCACAAGTAAAATTTGGTAAGCAGCGTTTTCCAGAAACCAAGAGCGGGCTTGAACAGTCAGTACTGTGTGAAATACCGAAAGGGCTGTGCCACCCAGCAGAGCTGAGGGGACGCTGAGCCCCCTTTCCATGCCACACGAGGTCACTTTGCCGTGGAGGGTCCGAATCCCTGTGGCCCTGAGGCCATGTAGCACGTGCCAGTGCTTGGTGTGGAGGTCAGGTGTAGGCCTGGCGAGGGACAGCCTGCAGCATGTACTGACAGGTTTACAGTCACCTAGCTTGTTTGCTCCTAACACCTGTGAGGAAACTGATCATTGCCTAAGCACACACCTGTTTCAATTTACGTAGTTTCTACAAGCTCCCCTTTTCAGCTAGTTTCCTTTAATCCCTTGGCAACTATTTTATCTGTGTGAAACAGATTAAAATAATCTTTCTCTTGATCCTGGCGGCGAGGGGTAATGCCTGCTCTCAGCTCTGTTGTTCGAGGCCAGTGGCCAAAAATCTGTCATTTTTACCTTGCCCCTTTACAAACAAGCAGTAGGTGAGGCACTCCGGTTTTGAGGAGACGTGGCTGCATGAAACAAGTTGGTCTGAAAACTGAGAGCAGCTCCATTGAAGCTGTGTGACACAAACCTGCTGTGAAGGCTGGCAGAATTTTTAAAATGTCACTGCACATAAATAATAATTCAGTATGCGCTTTTCTGGAAAATGGCTGCTTAGGGTGAATGGTGTACCAAGTGCACCGTCCCAGTGCTGCCTTCGAAAGTCGTTTTCATAGCTGAAATTAAGAAATTATTATCTGCCCCTGCAGCAGAGCGGCCCTGAGCTCTCCTCCAAGCACTGACGGTGGTCCCAGCCTGACCACTGTGTGCAGACCTCGCCGACAGGGCAGCCAGATGGGACACAGCCTGTACTTGAGGCTTTAAGTATTCTACAAGTAGTTTCACCTTGACCAGTCTTGCTTGGTTTTGTTCCAGTCCTAATTTTCAGTGTGAAAAGGTGTATAACGTGGGACAGAACTAAGGTGGCACTCCTCTGTACATAAAGCAGTGATCTGGATGGGCTTCTGTGTGAGTCCATCTGATGGGGACTGATGTCCTTGAGCAATCCACGTAGTCTAAATAAGGGGAGTTTTGAACTTAAGTAATCCTTTGAGAAGCTGTTTTCACTAGGTGGCATATTTCTGAATGGCAGAAGTGATGACTAAATACATTGTGCAATGAGTAAATTTTATCTCTGTTCAAACGAATCTGTCCTTCAGATGAATTATTGAAAAAATGGAGGAAAGGATATTTTCTCAATCCAAATAATAATCTGGGCTCTGGTTTTGAAAACTTCAAGGGGTCACAAATTATTCTAAAAACAAAAGTAGTGCATGAATGCCAGGAGGACGTTAAACTGCTTTCTGTTTGTAGATAACGCATTAACATGTTATGTATTTTCTCTGAAGGAAGTAGAAATTCGAAACAAAGACCTGGAAGGCCAGCTGTCTGATCTAGAGCAACGTCTGGAGAAAAGTCAGAATGAGCAAGAAGCTTTTCGCAATAACTTGAAGACACTTTTAGAAATTCTTGATGGAAAAATATTTGAACTAACAGAGTTACGGGATAACTTGGCCAAGCTGATAGAATGCAGCTAAAGAAAATGGGATTTCAGTGCCAATCAGCTTAAAGATGCACTGTCTCTCTTTGTAGGACTGTGTTGGGCTCTGCATCAAAGTTGCACAAAATTAGAAAATGCTCCTCTGAGAGGGCTTGTTTTAAATTTGAGTCATATTTCAATGTAAAATTTAGAACTCAGCTTGTAGCTAGTTGAAGAAAAAGAAACAACGAACAAAACAAAAAACTTGAATTACAAATTACCTCCTTGTACATTATTGGCCATAGATAACTTGAAAGATATTAACGGTAATTGAATGCAATCCTTTTCTAATTATCCAGAGATGGAAGAATTAGCAGTGTCCCAGGTCACATCCCCTTTTTGTGATAGACACAATATAGGTTATTTGCTGTTTTATTTATTTAAAATATTTAATTGCTGTGTTTTGTGCAAGAAGTTAGTGATGACAGCCCTGTATTTTGTTGTTCTTAATAATTTCTCAGGATACTTTGCACTGTGTAGAAACAGTGCCATTACCAATTTATTCTTGCCAGGGGTGAGAGAGAGTTGCATCTTTAATTGAAATGAAGTTACTAACTGCTTGTGTAAAGTTCTTCCTTTTGGGGTACTTCAGTTGGTTGGTCAGTTGGTGGTTGTTTTTTTTGCTTGTTTGTTTGTTGCTTTTGTTTTTGCCTTTTTTTTTTTTTAATTTATTTACTTATATAAAAGACGTATTTGTTTATGAAATTTATGAAAGTGTTCTACAATATTGTCCAATGTAAGGTTTGTAAGGTTTACTTTTTCACATGAATTTCATGTAATTACAGTGAGATACTATCTTCCACTAAATTGTATTTTGAAGCCAACCAATGATGGCAGGTGAGTCCCCCAGGAAAAAAAAAAAAAAAAAAGAAAAAAAAGGAAAGAAAGAAAGAAAAAAAAAGAAAGAAAGAAAAAAAAAGAAATGAGAACTTTTATTGTAAAATTTAACATGCACAGGTAACAAGAAATAGCAAGCCAGTCATTTGTTTTCTGGCCTTGCTGCGTGTATCAAATATGTATGTTGAATTAACTGTTAGCCTGTTCTGCAGGAGACTTTTTCAGAATGTCACGTGAATGTCAGGTTTTGTTATAATGGCTTATGGGGAGCACTGTTTATTATAGACTGCATTAAGAGCATAGAGCTATTGCAAGGGATTACTCATATACTGAACTTGTCCTGCCAAGAAAGCTGTTTCTAGAAGTTTTGTTGTCATAACAAATTGAAATGGAGACATGTTTACTCTTTTATGGGTCTTCATATCACATCTTTATTGAAATGACACCAGGCAATATTCTGAACTGTTAGCTAAATGTTTAAAAACAGGAAATAATTGAATTCAATTATCCTCAGTGAGCAGGTTTTAAAGTTGTTCTGATGTAATTTTAACAGACTTTTGGCAAACACACATTTCTTTATATAACAGATTTCTTTAAAAAAAAACACACACACAACTCTTTGAAAGGTAAGCCAAGTGTCCTGTGTCTCGCATCAAAGTACATTCTTGCCATAAATTGCTTGTAACTTTGAAGAGGGCTTTTTTAAAAGGTACGAATGAGTGTCAGACTTCAGAGTCGAAAGATGCACTGACCTTTGTTTGCTCCCCAAATTATTTGAATGTTAAACAAGAAATCTAGCTGCTTATTAAATTTGTACAACACAATGTTCTCCACTTAGAGACTGCTATTGAAAACTAGAAAAGTTTGTTTTATGTGTGTACTGTATGTATATACCATATAATACACACAAGTTATCATTTATATTAGAAATACATGCTTTATTTCTAAGATATTGTTTTTTTTTTCTTTACCAGTGATTTATCAGGTGTCCCCTGACTAGTCAGGAAAATGGTTTAGGTCAAATGCTAAACCACCATGTATTATACTGTATGTAATGTACACAATGTTTAAGTTTTATCCATATTTTTAGGGTATTTTCTCACCTATTTTATTTATTAATGGGGTGGGGGGAGCTTGATTCAGCGTGCTACTGGTTGAAAACTTTGTGGTGAGCTACATGTTTTTCATTCGGTGGATTTTAGGCAATGGTGTGTACATCTTCATCAGGTCCACATGAGCGAGTTTCGCCAGGTTTTAATTTGCCTTGGTGATGTTTGGCCCTGATTCTCCGGTCACTTGTGCTGCTGTAAACCAGATGTGTCTCTGATGTGCTGTCAGCAACATTCAGTTGGCATAACATTTGTGGAAGTGCAAGGAAAATCTGGCCCATTAATGCTCGATGGACATATAAGGATGAAGAAACTAAAAACAAAAGAAAGTTGATGATGGAATAAATGTAATATTATTTTTAATGATATTATTATTGACATTTTTAAAGATATGATGTCATTTACATGTGAGAAAATAGTGGACAGAAATATTTCCACTTAAATTTTGTGAATATGTGTGGTACATGAGTATTTCTATGTATACGTACACACACATATGTATATAAAGAACATGGAAAAATTTAGATGTGCACATTTTTAATATTTTCCTATTGAAATTAAATTTTAAATTGGAAATTGATATTTGAGAATTTCTTTTCTCATTCAGTAGATATGCTTCATTTCATTTTTTACAATTACTGAGGGCTGCACCTTTGAATTCCTAAATAGTTGTCAAACATAAATATGGGGATATGGTGGACATACGTGCACATATAAATAAAATCTGAATGCTAAGAGTATTTTTAATGTTTATTTACAGTAGTTGAGTGTTTAGTAACTGAAACCTAAAGTTCATACTTGGGTGGTTAGACCTACTATAGCCTCTCCAATTCTGTTCTAAGATAGTAGTTTGCCTGTTTGAAATGTTACTTTTCCCAGAGGCAGGTATTAAGAATTGTATTTATCGTTGATGAAACTATGGGGATGTATATACCTGAAGACAGTGTTGAGTACTGTAGCATGAAAACATGAACTTGCACGGGAGAGGCAAGCAGTCACATTGCATATAATTTGTTTTATGGCAACTACAGTCATCATGTAAAAAAAAAAAAAAAAAAAAAAAGCAAAAAGAATTACAGAAAAAAAATAAAAACAGAAACACCTAACAAAAACTAAAGAAAAGTCATAAAATACCATTTTATTTTGAAATACATTTGATGTTCTCTGGAGAATGTACTTTTATTCTTTATTTTTTTTCTTTAAATCTTTTTCAAGTATGTGCAAGTGATAGCAGCAGCTACCTTAATCTTTCAGGTGCTACTGGATTTTGCATTAGCGTGTTATGTTGTGAAATCCTGACTTTGACATAAAAGATTTTTGTAAGTATATCCCCGTCTGGATAGTTAGTTTTTGAGTGTCTTGTTCATAATCCAACTGCCTCAATGATCCAGAAACTTCATTTTTCTATGTGGACAAAGTAAAGTGTGTGAATTCATGTCTGTTACAGACTGGGAATTTCTTTTCCTGGCTAATATACCCAGGAAAGAGGAGAACAAAATGAACTGATAATGCGGAAATATTGTTATGTGGTCTCTACAAAAACACATTTTCAGGTAAAATATAAATAAATAAAGGGCTAAACCAGATGTTACACAAACAAGTATCGTTTAATGCTATTGGTGGCATTCCCAGGACAATTCCTTTAACAAAAACCCTGCAGGAATGAACGATGCATCAATTAAAGATGAATATTTTGGGATGTGTCTTGTCAATTGTGGAAGGTTTCTGTTTTCTGTTAATTTTTCTACCATTTAGGGACTAACTCCATGTTAGCCCCTTCAATAAGGGGATAAACCTTACTTTTTTAATCATCTTTCATATTCTGTACTGAAGCGGCTTTTGAACAGTGATCTGTGAGCACCACATTCGTTAGGAGGTTCATTTCAAAGGCAAAAATCAAATATTTTTTATTTTTTTTTTCAGAAATACAGCATGGAAAGAGGGCTGGGAAAATGTTGCAGATCTTAATTCTCTGCAGCACTGTGGGTGTTAACAAAAGCACTTAACTTGGTTGGTTAAAGAAATCTTGGATCTTGAGGCCAAATATCAGTCCAGTAGGGAGATTAAGTTTGGATGTCAAAGACAATTGAGAAAAACAAACATCAAGAAACTCCAGCGAAATGTGTGTAGTCTTGGTAACTGAACATGACAATTAAGTGCACAGTTCTATGCTGATTTTTTTTTTTTTTTGAGAAGTGGACCTGACCGTGCAAAACAATGTTCAGATCATCTTGTTTACATTTTCTCAATAATGCTGCATGTGTGCACTACCTCTGAATGGTGCTAAGCAGAGAACATACTTTACGGAGTAGTAGACATTTTCTAAAATACCGATTTTTGCTTTATAGAATTAGTTCCTTGGCTTACTCCACTTACTTCAGATAAGTACGATGAATTTCACCTGTTCTGTTAAACGTTCAGAAGCAACAAACGGAGTTTAGTTTGATCCTAGAGTCAGCTCAGCTCACCTCCGCCGTCCTGGCTAAGCAACGCAGCCAGCAGGCAGGTGCAGTGGTTGGCATCGCAGTGCCTGCAACAGCTCTGGGTTGTGGGGTGGGTTTGTGCTTACTCTCACGGGGTCTCACAGCTTGCCTGCCACAACCTCTCAGGGACTTGCAGCTGTCAGTGCTGCCTCTGCACTGGTGGCAGCTCCTCCTAGGACCAAAGAAACACAGGCCTAGTTTATACACGCTTTCTCCCTCCTGGCCTGGTCCTGCATAAGCTCAGCTTGGCTGGAACAACACATCTGGTAGTTTGTGTCGTTTTCAAATGCTGGTTCTTATGCTGATGGGCATGGGAAGGAGGAATGACTATCAAAGATGTTACAGACTGGGGGGGGGGATATGTAGAGTTGTCAAAAGGATTCCCTTAGATGGCACCAGTAGCTGTAAAATAGGCAAGAAAGTTTTGCACAGCAGAGGACAGACCATCCGAACCATGCAGCAGTGACAGAAAGTTTGTTAAACCGTGTCCTGCTTCCTCTAGGTCATCACATCATGCCAATATTGAGCACATCTGACTTGCCCTGAAACCATACTGCTTCCTGAGGTCAGCGTTATTAGGCTTTATAAACAGAGCCAAATCCTGGCAGTCTGCAAACCCCACTCCTTTCCAATCTTTCATCTTCACAAGTCTAGAGATTTGCTGTTGGTATTAGGCACTTGCAGCAGGTGAAGACACCTCCTATTTTTCCTGCCCTCAGCTCCTACCATCTGTGGTGTTTGTGAAACAAAGTTCTGAGCTGGGTTTAGGAGGAGTTTCTTGCTCTTGTCTTTAACTTTGAAGTAGTTTTGGCATCCCTGCTCTGGGGATTCTCATCTGCTCCCATGCAAGTCTCATCTCACTGCAAGGATCAGATCCAGCAGTGTCTCAGCCCTCTATGCCTCCACTAGACTGAGAGTAGCAACCCAGAAGTTTCCTTGGAACTTACATTCCTGTGACAGGTCTGAAGAGGAAGAATTTTTTTTCCCAGTAGATCAAGAAGGATGCAGAGTCCCGGACCATCACAAACACTACATGCATCCAGGTACTAAGGGGAGAGGAAGACCTACACTGAAAAGGTATGTTTAAGTAAAATCTGTGTGTATGGATTTCCCCCTTTTGAGTTACGTTACATATGGCCATATAGGCATTTGCAAGCTAAGCTTTTTCCAAGAGGAAACAAGACCTTTGAAGTTCTCTTAGTCTGGATTATATATGTTAAATCATGGCAGAATTCTCTTTAAACAAAAACAAACAAAAAAGCAAATGGGAAGCAAAATGGTCTTGTCCTTCTTTGCAAGAGAGACATCACAATCCTTAAATAGTAGATGGAAAGGTAAAAACAAAACAAAAAACAAAACAAAACAAAAAATTTTCTCTGCATCTCAATATACTGTTCTTTTATGATTCCAGCAGTTTTGTTCCTCAGGAACCCACAGCAGTGGGAACCAGAATATAACTCAAAAACAAAGAAAAGCACAGTTCTCTCCTTGACTTTTACTTAGTGAGAGTACCCAGGGTAGTAGGGTGTAGCTGAGCATAAACAAGGGTTCATCTGGAGCGAGCATCCTGCACGGCACTCCCTGCTCCTCCCTGCTACTCACGGTGGTGCTGGCTGCACCCCTGCCCATCCTGGAGGTGCCTGAGGGTTTGCTCAATTTTGTTCAGGAGCTGCTGACTCGAGCTGCAGCACCATCACTGCTGGTCCAACCCTTTTGCTGCAGAACACTCTCCACATCTGGATATGGGCATGCAGGGGGAGAAAATGGATGGGGATGTTTGCTCAGCAGCTCTGAGAGAAGCAGAGTAACTTGCTGGTTTGATATAAGCACCTTTTTCCCACCCCCTTGAAAGAAAAAGAAATTACGAAAGTATTATTTGGGGTGGTTTCTTTTATCTTTCAAACCTACAGGTCCAAACTTTATTTCAACCCTTTTTTTTTTCCTTCATTTTCCTTTTTATTTGCATCCATGTTCTTATCATAAATACAATTTAGAAGCACACAGAAGGTACATGGATGTGTGTATGAGGTGAGGTCGATTCTGTCTGAACATTACTTAGTCTTAGAGGCATTGGAAAGCCAAAGAATTGGAGAGAAGAGGCAACGAGGAAGCATCAGGCGTGTTCTGAACAAGTGTTACCAAAATGCGCTGCTTGGAAATGTCACTGTAGAAAGACTGCAGCTGCAGTATTCCCAAACCAGATTGGGAGAGCTCATCACAAGGCTTCCAGCCTGGGCTGGCAGGTTGGGTAGGTAGCGATCTGTCCTGTAAAGTCGAAGGTTTTTGTCACTTGCTCCTTTGATATCTTCTAACACCAGAAGAGGGAGTTACTACCTGGGGAAATTGAAAGCTGAGCTCTATGACTTCCTGTAAGAACAGCTTTGCCTTGAGTTGGAAAATGCTGCTGCATGGAAGTACATTCACGAGATTTTTTTATTATTATTATTTATTTATTTATTTTTAAGGCAAGCCATAATCTGCTATCTCAATGACATGTTGAGGGTTGAGGGGATAATGGAAAAAAAAACTTTATGAACTCTTGGGGCACGGGTAGGTCCCTACTGCTGGGAAAGCTCCAGAAGGAGCAGGACCTAAATTTTGTGTTCAGTTTAAGCAAGCTGGTACCAACAGCACTACATTCCCTCTTAGTCAGAAGCATTCCTGAAACTTAGCATCCACAAAGGAAGGACTTCAGCAAAATTGTGTGTCTAGGCCTGGTAAGGCAGAAAGACCAGATCTGTGGGCAGCTGGTGGCTGGGAGCAGAACACAGGTCAACCCCATTTCGCTGATAGTGCAGCCTTGGCAAATGCTGGTTAGGTTTCTGTTTGACATCTCTTACTGCAAGTTAAGATGTGTCTGCTATGCTAGTTTGTATACAAACCTAAGCAAAGCGTGTCATGGTAGGCAACCTGCAGATGTTTTCCCCAGGCACATAGCTTGAATAGACTTTTTTTTTTTTTTTTTTTTTTAAAGTGACAAAATTTCATTTCCTGAACAGAAATGTGCTCCATCAAGCTTGTTTAATTAATTCCACCTTTGACTGAGAAAAGTAGAGCCCTGCACCCCTCCCATCTTTTCCCAGAGAGGATTAAATCAGCATGCACATGCTATGAGCATCGCTCACCAGCAGGTTGCTTTCCCTGGTTGCATCTGTTGGCCATGAGCGCTGGAGGCCGAATGTCCTGGCCTCCCAGAGGGCCACCCTCCACCAGGCTGAGCCTCCAGGTGCTGTTTGGTTTAATGATGAGTAGAAGAGTGAGGTGAGGTGTGTGTGTGTATTGGAGCTGTGGGGAGCAAGCAGATGCATGAATAGTCTGTTGCAGAGAGGACGAAGTAATTTGTTCATACAGCAGTGGTGGGCAGGATGGCAATTAATGGCCTGATGTTAATAGCCTTCAGCCTCTAGGCACCATGATGGCTCATTCAGAGGCTGTGACCTTACACCAATAGTAGCCCTCAGGAAACTTACAGGAATAACATAAGTGTATGTGCTCCCGCAACAAGGGGATAGGCTATGTGATTTGTTTATTTCTTAATGCCTACTCAAGACTTTTCCTTTTCCAACATGCCATTACAAACCAAACGTAGTGTGCAATTGCTTGTTAATGTTTTATTTTTGTGGGTCTCGGACCACTCCGTCTGTCAGTTTACTCTCAGCAAGTGAACAGGAGGAAAAAGAAAGGTCATCACTTTATGGTGCTTCATATAAAGCTGATTCACAAAACATCTGTTGTGGTTAAACTGTGTAGTTAACATGCATGGCAGTTAGAGCATATGTTGATGATTTTGTACGCTAAGAGTTCAGATGCATTTCTACTGAAATTTAATGGGATCAAAATAAAATATCGAGGAAGAAAAAGTATAGTCAATATAAATGCTCTGTATGTATTGCATGATTCTTTGATTTTGTTATTCCTGTGACTTTTAAATAGTGAAATACAGAGAGAGCATGATGCAAGTTAGAAAAGAAGATTAAAAAATGAAGTAAACAGTAAATGATGCTTGAAAGACAATAAATGTGCTTGGCCTTCTATAACCAATGCAGGATGCAGGTAGTGAAAAGAGAAATCACACTGAGAGAAATCACCTACTGTCTTTGGTGGCAAGGAGAAAGTGAAAAGATAATACAAGTGATTATCTCTGGCACAAACCTCCAACAAAGACCACAGACAGCTCACAATTATGGTAGGAATGATGGGAGAAGGTGGCAGATGCCTGATCTTAAATGCAGTGCACTTTTTTTTTTTTTGGCCAGTTTTGGTCAATTAAAGGGAAGAGGGCACGCCCCAGCACTAGTGCAGACAGGCAGCAGCTGTAATAGCCTGGGCAAGAATCTCTGCCTGTTTCTATCCACCAGCCCTCCCCACCAAGGCAAGGCGTCAAGGGAGATCACGGAATTGTAGGGGTTGGAAGGGACCTCAAGAGATCATCGGGTCCAACCCCCCTGCCAAAGCAGGTTCTCTAGAGCAGGCTGCCAGGTAGGCATCCAGACAGGCCTTGAATATCTCCAGAGAAGGAGACTCCACAACCTCCCTGGGCAGCCTGTCCCAGTGCTCTGTCACCCTCACCATGAAGTTCTTTCGCATTTTGGTGCGGAACTGCCTGTAACCACTTTTGTGGCCATTGCCCCTTGTCCTGTCCCCACAAACCACTGAAAAGAGGTTGGCTAAATACCTCTGTCTCCCATATTTAAGGTATTTGTAAACATTTATAAGATCCCCAAAACATTAATAAGATCCCCATCTTCAAAGATCTGCCATCTTTTGTCATTTGACAAAAGTCAAGGCAGTCAACACAACAGGGATGCAGATTTGCATGAAGTCTGGAGAGTTACACAACTGAGAGTCTCGGAGCAAATGGGGAAGGGGCAGGAGGACATTGTGATGGCAGTGAGATGACTGCAGTTCTGCAGAGTGGAAAACTGCTCACGCCTGCACCCAGGGCTGGCCACATGGCCATGCCAGTAGTCACCTGGTAAAACCTTTGGAGTCATCTTTTGCAGTATCAACAAAGTGATGCTTGTGTCACTTACATGGCCTACATACTACATCTGAAATTTACAGATGTTTTACAGTTAATTACATTGCTCCATCCTAAAAGAGGAAAAAACATGCTGACAAAACTTCATGGCATTAGATCTACATAAGCTGTTTGTGGCATGAGCATAAAGCTTGGGATTTGCTGGCAGTGCTGACACATGGGTGGCTTGCTGTAACCTCCCTGCTACAATAGGAGGAGCAAAACCTGTACAATGGGAAGCAGCAGTAAGAGCTGCCAAAAAAAGGAACATTTCTCAGGTTTTGAAACAAACTCAATTACCATATTTATCTCTCCCTTCCCCACATCCCCTCATATACTGATCATAAACTGTGGAAGGGGAACAAATCCTAAATATACCCATGATTTCTGTGAGAAAGAGGTGCTGTTTTATAACTTAGAGATGGACTGTGGCCCAATGAGTATTTATTTACAATGTACCTTTCCATCTGACATGTAACTAATACGAAAAAAAAAAAAATGATGGTTCTACCCATCTCCCATCTTCTGTGTGTTGTGCACACATTTAGGCCTTATTCTGAGTAGCACACCGCTGCCTTGAAGTGTGCATCCAGATCCATTCACTAATTTGCAAATCTGTTGCATGCATTAGACATACTTCCAGGCTGTAGGAATACCCCTAAAACTGATTAAAAAAGGAGCTCCTGACCTGCTTGAGCCAATGCCAGGGTAGACAGCAGTTGATGGCAACAAATACTCTTACATACAAGTTTGTTCTGTGGAGCAAAACATGTGTGGAAACAGACTTGTGAGCATGCTGCTGAGCACAGTGAAAGCATTTAGGAATACACCCTGGCTACAAACATAATCCTCATCTTTCACAAGCAATAGTCAGAGATGACTGAATAATTTGGTTATTTCAAAGCAGATTTCTTACTTGTTCTGCCACAGTGCAAAATTAATAGCTTATGCCATTATTACCAGAGGCGAACAATACAAGAAAAATTTTGATTTGTATTTTGATGAGACTTTTTGCAGTGTAGGTTTGCATTGCCAGCAAACCTTTGCTTCAGGTTGCTATTATAAACATTGTAATTTTTTCTACTTTTCTCAGGATTATATAGCTCTAAATGGTTCTTGTTGCATAAGTACACAGTTTATTTCTTTTCTTTTTTCATGCTAAAGGACCAGCTGGGCATAGAATCTGCCTTTGATTTACCCATGGTGCAGTTGTTGTACCAGAAACACAGGATTGGAAGGAAAAAGGTGCACAATGCAAACAGACCTCTATGCACCATGAGTATTTTTGTAGTTTTATCTCTAGATAATATTCATTTTGTGGTATTACTTACACACACACACACACACACACACAAAACAAAAAAAAAACAACTGGCAACACTAGTCTGGGAAATGATCAGCTGTGGATTTTAGGGTATTTTTCCTTCAGAAAACAGGTAGAAACTTTCTTCAAAACACCCATAACAATATCTGTAAAGTATCTGAGTTATTCATGCATGATCTAGTTTGTTTTTGAAATATTATATTGCACTTACACCAAAAAATCAAAAATAGTGAAGGTTTTCAATTTGAGCTTTTCCATTATCATTACAGCCCTTTGTAAATTAAGTGGTTGTAGTTGAAGGCTTGTTCTCTCTCTCCATAGAATGCCATTGTCACTAGCTAGCTCTAAAATGTAGGAGACTGCAATAAGGGATCTAAGCTCTTAACATTTCTGGACTTAGATTTCTGCTCTGATAATAAAGGGTTTTTGTCTTTTCATTAAGAGATGGAAACTACTTTTTATTTGTATTTAAGCTCAATTATCCTGCATTACTTAAGAGCAAGGTTCTTCTGTAATACCTAATTGATTTATATAACAATTTACAAAGATATTACTCCTTGCTGCAACATAGATTATACACAATCATCTGCCATTAAGCAATGACAGTAAGGCAGCTTGAAGAACTAAAAGAATAACAATGGAAACTATAGTATATATGTTTTTTGTTGTTGTTGTTTGTTTTTGTTTTTTTTTTTTCTGTGGGAACCAAATTTTTTTTTTTTTTTTTTTTTTTAATCAAACATTGCTATATATGCAAAGTAAAAACAAGACAGTGGTCAAATAAATATCCTTTAATAAAGAAAAAAGGAATCATTTTTAAGCACCAAAACTGTGAGTATGACGTTACATCGCAAATACAAGAAGGTGAGTTCAGTACTTTGTGTACAGGTTTAAACTTCTGAGTCAAGAAAATAAAAAACCATGATACACAGCAATAAACTTGCATTGCAGAAAAGCCGCAGTAAAGAAAAAAGAGCAAAAGGCAGACAGTTATTTTTTTTTTTTTTTTTTTTTAGTTTTTAGGTATTGCTGGAAATTTTTGCTTAGTTTTTTACCTTTTTTCTTAAAGATACTTGTTGCTTAATACTTTATACCATTAAGCATTTTTAGGTATAGCAAATTTGCAGTTGTTTACAATAAAATATGCATTTAATATGTCCTTTTGAATATAATGGTGTTAAAGAGCTTCCTTAAAGCCAAGCACAGTGTGCTAGTGTTTGATTCTACCAATAATATTGCACAAAGCTAGTGAATGGCAAACTGGTTCGATT
This sequence comes from Anas platyrhynchos, assembly GCF_047663525.1. Lineage (NCBI taxonomy): Eukaryota > Metazoa > Chordata > Aves > Anseriformes > Anatidae > Anas > Anas platyrhynchos. Next base: position 24,611,203 of record NC_092621.1, read on the forward strand.
ATTTCTTATTCAACAGGCTTAAAAAAAGAAGCTAGTGTCATTAACCTTTACTGATGTCATTCATGCAAGACAATCTGCAGCCATCTATATTTCTTTCATCTTATAATGATGTATTCATAAATATGTAAGACAAAATCCAAAACATATAGCAACTATAGTAATGTGCTGGGACACACGAAGTGTCCCTTATCCCCAATATCTATTCTGTAATTCAGAAATAAAAAAATGCTCCTGAAAGAATCTGAAAGTCAAGCCAGTCTAAGGCAAACTAGTTACTGAACAGGTGACAGTATCTAGAATAAAATCTCTGCAGAGTTTGGACTATACCCACTGAAATAACAATCACCCTTCATACTTTTCCTAAATGGACACACCATTGGTTAACAGCCTTAGGTATCAGATTTAAATAACACTCCACAGTAACATTAAACTCAGCAGAGTAAAATTCATTGCTTGGTCATTTTCCATGTTAGAGGTACATCAGAGTATTCACATTTGAGAATGGAAAGACCTTTTCTGTCAAATTCTGAAGCTCTGTGCCACAGAATATAGCAGACCTGAATAAAAATACATAAGTGTCAGGTTGCAGACTCACGACAGTCAGAGCTGGGAGTTTTGGATTAATAGTTAAACTGAACAGGAAGTGCAAAGAAATGTATATACAACAACCCATCCCCAAAATACACTGGCATGCCCACCCACCCTCAACCCTGCTAAAAATCCTAATTTTACGTACATGTATTAGGCAGCAATTAAATATAAATTTGTTTTGTAGGAAAAATTTAAATTACAGTATATTTATAGGTTAAAAACAGCCATTGCTGTACTTTTGACAGCATTGATAGCAGTATGTCAATGTGCTTACACCAAAGAGCAATTTGCAGTCTAGCTTAGAATGACCTACTGTCTGTCAGCTCCCACAGCACTGAAATTATGCAACACGCTCTCCCAGTAAGGTGCTTCTGTTTGCTCCTTTTCTTTGCATTAAGCTTCACTTGTTCTTAACATTAATTCTGTAGTGCTAAACATAACAATGTATTGCCCATGCTTATGGAATCATTACATATATGGATAACTTAATTACATAAGCATTATAATGAAAATCTGATAGACATGTGAACAAAGTTGATTTATAAATTACACTCTTGAAATTCAGCGCAACAAATGAATAAGGGGAACATTAACCAATACAAGCTTGTTTCCTCTTCTCAATAAGTTGCATCTTCAATAATGCACCTGTCATTACTTTAATATTAGACATTACGGAATATAGTGCTTATGCTCAAAATGATTCTTTTCAAATAATGTGGTAAAGTATGTTGAGTCCTACCCCTGATGCAGCCACAAAAGAACACAATATGTAATTATGCTAATTTGTTTTAAAAGCATCTGGTGTAGGATGTAGACCATCAGATTTAAAAAATGAAAAATTAGGAGATGCTTAAGGAAGGTAAAAAAGCATTCATCTACCTTAGACAGGTTATTTAACTAAGACATGAGAAGAGTAAGAATGTGAACAAACTAAGAATACTGGTCATTTTTTAAGGATCTGGAACTTCTGTGAATGCAAGGATGAAATTCATGTTGATGCAAACTCTATTTCTGAGGAAAAACTTCCTGTTTACCTTACGTTTTGGTTATGTAAACAGAAACTCAGTATTTCCTGTTCCCACTCATTCAAGATTTTTCAGTCCTCATTTACACAATAAACATTATGCACTCCAACTCTTTATCTCACTGGATCAGTTATACAATACTACAACAACTTTAACTTGAAGCAAGAAAGCAAGTTTCTAAAGATCAAAAAAGGCTGAAAACTGACACACTGCTTTAAGATAAGTGACTAACAACAGATGAAGGCAGCCACCACAATGACGTTCTCTTTCTGTGCATATGTTTAACTGTTTTGTTTTTTTTTCCTGTCATGATGCTTGCTACGATTTCTCAAGGTCCAACATATTCATCAGAAATTTTCTTAGCTATGGAGGAACCAAATTTCATGTAGGATTGTCCTAATATCTCTAAATTTCTTGTGGAAATACTTCCCCCATTTGCTGCTCCAGCCATCCCACTGCAGAACTTCACATTGCAGAGAAAAATGGGAAGTTTTATGCATTAACTGTACTCTACATATGCACAATTTTTATATCACAATGGAGACTTATGTGAAACTGTGACGTCTAGGGACTCATGGAAGCTTAAAAATCAAGCATTTGGGGTTTTAGCAGTATGTGGGGGGAAAAAACATTTACTTTCCACATGGAAGATGGCAGTTCTGAACTGATACAAACTGCTCTGCTCAGCATAACAACTTCTATTTGTGTGCACATAAAACACTTGCTACTATAAGAAATCCGTTTCTATAAACTAAGCTATTACAGGAATCTACGATTTCAACTAAATATAGAACAGATTAAGGACAATAATTTTGTATTTTTTTTCTCATCATGCACACATTTTCAAGGCAAAATCAACAGATCACATGGCAAATAAATCTGAAGATCGTAGTACAGTAAAGCATTGAGCTATTTAGATATATCACAACACAATGGTAAACTGTAGACACAAACACTGTGCAAAGGGACCATTGCACCTGTATCATAAAATTACACTATTTTCTCTTGACTTGGAATTTTGCTGGTGTCCCATATCCATACTGTAAGGAATAAAAATGCAGGCTGGAAAACAGGAGAAAATTGACGTAAAAGTTGCTCAAACATCCACTAATTAACATAGCACAAAGATTCAGATGAACTATGTAATTTGAATTACCATTCTACATCATAGTTCTTCTTTGTGCTATGGCCAAAAAAATATTTGATTAACTCAGTTTTAAGTGCGGTATGACTGGAAGTGTAGACAAACATAGAGCAAAAACACGTCACAGGTTACATACAGTACAGGCAATGTCAGATGATAATGATAAATTTTGAAATCACTATTACTGCTGCATGAGCATGGTATTAGATGGTTTGCTTATAAGCTGTCTAACTCTTTAGTTCAGAGAAGCAGTTTACGAAAAATATACCTTGTGGTTTTAGGTCCTTAGAAAGCCAGTATCAAGCATTTTATAGAGCTGATCTTCTCAGGAGAGAAGCATACAGACCTGGCAATGAATACATACAGCAAAATCAATACATCTCTGGAATAATGCTGCTCATGGGTGCTTTGAAAATGAATGTTTGCTAACTATAAATAAGGCAACAAGGTTAAAAAAATGCCTGTCAATAGCAAGGGTAAAGTGGCATCCATTTGAGATGTTTGATAGAGCTTTAATTTCAGGACAGCCACAGCGTAACAGCTGAAGGGTCCAACATCTGAGGTTCCTGTAGGTTATATAGTCTGTTGCTAAGGTAAGTACTCCTGCTCCTGTTTAAAAAAGTAAATGGCAAGACATGAAATCTCCTGTTATAAACATTGACACAGTAAATGTTCCGTTATGTGACAGCAGCAATGCATAATTCCACTTTAAAAAAATCATTCACATAGTAGTTTGTCCTTCACAAAAGGAAAAGTGAATGGAACACACTACACAAAGGACAGGGACTGTGTACTTCTCAAACACAGTGTATGTCATGCTAGTAAAACTACAATGCTAGTAAAAACTTAAGCTTCCTTAAAAATTTTAATGGGCTTTTTTATTTTAATATCACATGGAGTTTCTAGATGGTCCAATACTATCTCTCTCTGTACTGGCATACCTCTTACTATTGTGATACTTATTGTAAGTGTAGCTGCCTGCAGCTATTAGCCATGAAGTTTATGATTACTACTAAGAACTCACTGCAGAGGAAATTATAACTCTCCTTTGAAAAAAAAAACAGTCATGATCAAAAGGAAGCTGTTTTTTCAGAAAACAGGCTTTTGGGTATGAAATACAAATATTTTTTTGCAGCCACTAAAGAGAATAATAAAAAACAGCAAGAGAAGCAACTGAAGTATTAGTATGTTTAAGTGCTTTGATCTTTTTTTTTTTAAAAGAAGGCTGCTTACAGTATTTAAACAAAGCCATTTTAAACCAAAAAGAAAAATAATTTTAAGTATGAAATTACAAAATATTGCTTCTTATAGTAAATGATAAAGTATAACTAACTTTGTTTTCCATAGCTAAATATTATTTTAAGAAAGCATGAAAACGTCTACTTTAAAAAGGTTTAATACTACAAATGACCTTCTAAAAAGGTGCTGCAGTATCTCTTGCTAAATTGTACCATACTAAGAACAAATACATTCTTGAATATGTACTGAATTCAACTCTTACTTCTCATTATGTTGTAGCCACGTGTTGTTTTTCATCCTGACACACAATTCTTCAAACTAAGAAGAAAAAAATCTTGGTTGCACAACACTGAATTTCAGCTACAGTAGCGCAACTAGAAATTCTGTTCTTTCTGTAACATCACACTGCTACATAGCAAGCTTCTCTGCAAGGAGCTATTTAATTGGTTTTCAAGCAGATGATATATTCAGTGCAGTGAAGGGTGGATTTTATAGCTGTTGTTTCAGCCAAATCCCAAAGTTAGTTAAATGCAAGTATTCTCTCAACTCAAAATACTCCCTTCACTTAACTGGCCACACATTAGTAACACAAATATGAAAAGTGCTTATGAATTGGGCATTCTTGGTTATATGAAATGCATGTCTAAACAACTTAGCTTTCTACTCAAACCAGAATTTTGGAACAAATAAAGAAAAAAGTGATCTGAAAAGTAACATTTCAGGTCATTTTTTCCAGGTGCTAATCTTTTGCCAAAGAAACGCTATTTCTTTGCCAAAAAAACCTCCTGGGGAATTGATGGTCAAAACTGCTGGCTCTCAATATTCAGAAATGAAGAGGAAAAGTAATCTTCAACTGGGGTTTCTTTTCTCACTCCAGTGGCTGTAAGTCACCTGTTTGGAGGAAAAAAAAAAGGAACATCTGAAAAGCTAAACAGCTTCACAAATCCTCTCTGATCAATGTATTAGGCAATTCCAACATGCAGTACTAAGGTATGTCTTTAAAAGCCTCGGTTCTCTTTGCTCCTAGGCCTAATGACACTTTAGCACAACATATGACTGGGTCTTTTTTTCCTTTTGGTATTGTTGGCAGTGAACACACATCTGAGCTTGGAGAGGCCCTGAATTAGAGCAGAAGGGAGAACAAAAGCCACTTCTTCACCCAGTTACTTTGTCCACTGCTCCCAGAAATGTGGGCTTTGAATTACTTAGAGTCCTCCAAATGTACTACTGTGATCTTCAAGAGCTATAAAAGCTTGGGAGACTTTCGATAACCAAGATTCTGTGCTATTGTATGGAAGCTACTACATCTTTATAATGGTTGTTCAGCTGTACTTCAGATACATGGAATGCCTCAACACTATTGTACGTGGCTTAGAGTGTCCATAAGGAAGGAAGTGCTCTTAAAGAAAAGGTAGTAACATAGCTACACAGAAGTTAACTCATATAGCAGCTAATAAAAGAGATGACTAGATCTCCTGTAAGAACTAATTACTATTATTTTATCTTCAAACCTCAATAAGTAAGGAAATGACTTCAGTACATTGTTAATACTCTTTCCTCTACTGCATGTGAACTAAGACACTTTTTGGCATTTGATAAACATAAATCATATCAAATTTAGCTTTTATTCTTAAGGCAAATAATTGCATTACATTTAGCCTACAACGATGTGTACATATTAAATGAAGTTTGTAACAAAGGTGCCAATGTACTTTTATATAACTTCTTTGATCCTAAAATTTCTATGCAGCTATTTTTGGATATGCAGAACTTAACCTAGAAATTAGTAGATCAATCTTTTCTTTTTTAAATAAAGCATGGTATTAAACTGAGAACAGCACTAACTGATAATAGTAAGAAACATTATTCTACAACAGATTTCTGTTAGATTTTATTCCTGTGTAATAAATTCTGGGTGACCACTCATCTATGTGAAAAGTTCATTCAGCTGAATTTCACAAGGGCTTTGTTTCAACTTGCTGGTCTATCAGATTATTTCACATAATTCCATAGCATGAATTTGAAGTCTCATCTCATGAAAACAGGATATTTTTTGTAATGAAATAAGATACTGGTAAGAGAGCAGATCCCAGATGCATGGAAAACTCCAAGGAGCAAGCACAAAGAACAGTGACAGTGCACCCTGCTTTAGGTCCAAATATTTACTGGGACTTCAGTGTGTGGCAGGAGTACATCCTTAAAAAGGGAAAGGATCTTAGCTGTAAACTGGCAAGATAATTCATATTCAGGTCAGTACTCCTTTAAAAAGGAGACAAGCACTGGGCCCTACAGATACTGCATGGCTGTGATTTTCAACCTACACTTTGAACTGCTTTTAAAGGGCTGTGAAAGACAGCAGAGAAAAGTGTGTATTTATATTGTAGAATAATGTGCGCATAAAACTCCTAAGAGGATACAGTTCCAATGGAAGATTGTTAGGGGGTCCACCAATTAGATTTAAAAAAAGAAAAAGTAAATTTGCTTACAAGTTCTATAGTGTTAAAGAGTATTCTTGCTAGGTTATCTAGGAAATGAAGAGGGAATAATTACATTGAGAAACCAAGTCAATTCCAAGGCAAGTTTCTTATAGCTATGACTTCATTTCTAAAGGGCTGTGAGAATGGGAGTTTTCAATATGCAAACTAATAGAGGACTTTGAGTTTCAGCACAAGTTTAGTACATCTATCTGCACTCCTCAACTCCAAAAATACATGTACTAGTATGTTTCGTATAGTAGGAACACACCATGGTTAAACAGTAGGTATTGGTCACACTACTGATTTGCTGTTTCATAAGAAAATAAAAGCAACATTTATTTTACTTTTTTAAAATCTTAAATAGAATTATTTGAAAATGGCATACCAATGAACAATTTGAGACAGTATTACACAATTGGAACAATATTCAGCAGATGATGAGTTACATCACCATCACTTCTTGAACAGCTGTACCAATAGCCACACTACAGCTACAGTAAAAAATAACCAGTATAGAATTGCCTGACTGAAAGCATCCAAAAAGGTTATCTTCTTCCTACTGCTAGCTGTGTTGCAAGGATTGTAAATATTTATCTGCCATGCTCTTCAATTTCTGAACAGATTTTTAAATTCTTTAGAGATTGTCACACCTCTCTTTTCTCCAGATTTTAAATACTCACAAATAAGTTTAGTGGGACCTTTCATTCAGACTTAAGCTCATCTGCACACCAGTAGCAGAAAAGAATCACCAGAGAAGGACAATGCTGTTGTAATCAAGAATTAAGGCTGATACAGCCTTAAATTTGAAACCTCCTTTCTTGCCAATCTCTATTTTGTTCTGAAATCACTAACTTCATCTGCAGAAGTCTAATATCTATACTTTCAGGCACTGTAGTTTCATATAAAGAAAGTTCACGGGATTTGTATGAGTAGCAGAAGTATAAATTGTACATTTACTGTTTATAGTTTAGAAATTCAATTAAGTCAGAGTGTTCACAAATTGAAACCAAGCTATCAAAGAGTCAGTCACACAGGATAACCAATGAGATTTCAGTGTGTCCAGCAGTCAAATCTAATCATCCTTGATTTGGAGCTATTCAGTCTGAACACTACATTTTCACAAGGCCAAAGGTAATTAGAAATAATTATAGGGTATGTCCAAAAGTGACTGTGCTGCTTTGTTACTTAAAAGGATTTTTAAGCTGTTTTATAAGCTGCAAACAGTCCCTTCAAATTTACTAAATAAAATAGAGCTTTTATTTATTTATTATAGGAGCAGTCCTGTCACTATTCAGCAAAAGTATTCAAACAAGAACAGGACTAAGATGTTGCCTTATAAAACTTTTTCTTAATAGAAACCTTAATTCTTTTGAAAAGTCAGTGATACTAAATTCATATGTGCATGTTTTGTCATGTTGTACATCAGACAGTTTAGTCACATTCATACTATGTCCCCTAGATTGCATAACCTGAGGCTTAGCAGCTATTGTTATAAAAAATGTCGAATAGATTTTTTTTAAACGTAAGTTAATTACAGGTTAATTTTCCCAGTCTGTGCAAGGCAAACTCTCCTCTTCATCCTCTGATTCAGGTGATGCTTCCTTAATTCGTCGCAATGCTTCATGGATGCTCCTTGTCAGAGGGTCAGTATCAGGCAGAATTGTAAAGGATTCTCTCAGAACATCTTTCTGCACTTTCTTCAATTTCACTCCTTTCCTGATCTGTGCCAAGATGTTATTGCTATCATCTTCATCAGGAAAAGGAGGGAGACTTCTCTGCTCAACTTTTCTTAAGTGAAAGCTCCCACGCTTCAAGGAAGCCAGCACTTCATCCATCGGGGAACTCACTGCAGTAAATCAAAAGACTTTCAGTATGACTTTTACTAAATTTATTCAGTATCCAATTATGTTTCCTATATAACAAAATGTAGCCATTGTACAAAATGTAGCAATTCATGTACTAGTCCTATACCATAAAAATACAGGAGACACTAGTATTATCAATTTTATCATTCTGTAGCTCTATTTTTGTGTTAGCCTCCAAATCTTCTTTATTACCAGGACAAAATTGGATTATACAGGCAATTATAATCTCTGGAACCATGTAACCTCCTAAGAGGACAGCGGTAGAACTTTTTGGACAAGACAGCTTTCCTGTTTGCAGTCCAGAAAATCATAATAGCTGCAGTAAGCCAAATCAAAGTGTGTATTACTTCCCATTTCTTGACTTTGAAACTCAGGTAACAAACACGTGTCTTAAGTACTGGATTGTGCAGTCACAGGAATGCAAGCAGAGCGGAGAATCTATATCCCCAGCGCTTGCATTTATATTTTAGATATACCTACATAGTAGGTAATATGAATACTACTACATGCCAGTGAGGAAAGCAGTACAGCCAGTTGCAACAGGAACATCTTCCTGCTCCTTTGGATTTAGATATGTCACCTATATAGGCACCATTACCGAGTGCCTATATAAATTCCTTTCCTTTATAGTTAATGAAGACAGAGAAATAAGAGCTTATTCTTTATCAGAAATCCTTCCTTTATCACCAATTTGAAACATTATCTGCAGAAATAAAGTCAGGCTCTATACAAGAACGAGAGGCAGATTTCTATGTCTCAAAATGTGATACAATAAAGTAAAACAATCCAAACTAGTCAGCATACACTAGCACATAAGAGTGCAGCACACAGATGAATATAGAGCTCTAGTTCTTTTCTTCATATTGTAGAATACACTTTTAAAATCCACTTTGTATTTATGAGTGGACCTTGTCCAGGTGACTAACAGCCCAGACAGTCAGAATAGACATGAGGAAAAGATATGAAGATATAAGGTTTGCAGTTTAAAGGAGAAAGGAAGGATTATAGAACACTCATCTCTTGCAGAGTGACATTTCTGAAGCTCTTTAGAGAGTTGAAACATCTCATGGAATACAGAGCAACAGGTAGTGTACAGCTATGAACATTAATGATACTCTTAAGGGGGAGGATATAATTTAATTTTGTATTTGGTGTTTTATGAGGTATATCAAATTGCACTTACATGTTTTATGCAAAATTGAAAGCTAGAATTGATATCAGAAAAATAAAAAAATAGGACTACAGAAAAATAAAAACAGAGCACAGCAGCAGCAAAATTGATAACGAACTGAAGATACCATACCTGTGGCCTGCAAGTCTCATAAGAACTTAATTCTATAACTATTCAGTTGTTTCAAGGCATTTTAGCCATTTAAGGAGCATTAAGGAAGAAACACTCTTGCTTCTGCCTGATAGATGAAAACAGCTGTAATTTTGATTTTATATGGATGAGGAGAAATGTTGATTGAGGGATGTCTACTGCAGTTGTAACTGACAAAAACAGAATTTTTAATAGAAATTTATTGCAGTCACATTGCAGCAGTGTGAATCAAGGTCCACCTGAGGTACTTTTTCTCAGCAACTCCTACGATAATGAATGGTGCAGACAAGTGCTTTTGAAGATCCCATCTCCATGTTTCAAATAAAAACTCTAATATTGCAGTTTTCTTCTAAACATCATTTTGTTCAAACATGGCTGCTATCTCCCCATTTTAAATATGTGATAAACAGTTAAAAGAAAACAGCACAGAATCACACAGTAAAGCTGTAACAGATCTAACTTAACCCTGTGCTCTATTTACTCACCTCAGTTTCCAATGAAGTTAAGATGCTTGACTGAATTATGACATGTTTAATTCTCAATTGTAGTTAAGTTTGTACATTCTTATTCAGATCTCAAGTTGATGTCACGATTTGTGGATTTTTGTATGAAAATTTGAAGAAACCTTGAAGAAAACATTCTCAAGGTTTCCTATGTCCCAAGACAAGTATTCATCTTATTCGATCATAAATTATGTAAAATTCTGTTATTAAGAAAACACTGAACCCTCAGGTTAAGCATATAGTATTTGCATTTTTAAGCTGTAAACAAGGTATGAAAAGATTCTTTTAGGCATGTTTAGCTCCATTTTTGAGCTAGGCTGACATGGTGCATCACATAATTGGATTTGTAAGTGTTTTCTGTTTAACCGAACATGTATACATTATGCTGTCATGAGGGTCCTAATATTTGTTTTGAGTTGCCAATGTTCTTCAGCCCATCAATAAGTATAACTAAATCACAGCACACACTTTTCTATATAGAAATTCAAAAGAGGAATTGATATATATTACATATAAATACACAAAAATGAAAACGTTACCTCTCCTTCTCTGTAAACCCTCTAGATCACCTGTCTTCTTAAGTTTCTTCTTGGCACTGACTAGCTGACTGCTGTCAAACAGATGTGCTGTTGGGACACTGGAAGAGTGCTGGACTCCCTTCTCTTCACTTTGACGTTTAACAAAGCTGTCACTTTTCTCTAAGGATTTGGTGGCATCTTCCTTTGATGGCAAAGGTGGAGGCGGAGGTGGAGGAGGTGGAGGCAAAGGGGGTGGAAGTGGTACTACAGTAACAGTCTCTGTTTGAAACTCATTACTGATGAGTGGAGAAGCAGTAACATGAGGCAGTTCAGAGGTAACACCATTGGGAGGTAACGAGACATCTTGAAGTTGTTCTAAGCTTGTGGATTCCTGCACTTGCAAAGGCTGAACTGCACTTTCCAATTCCACCTCTTCACTTTTATCTTGGGTTTGTATGGTTGCTGGCAAAGATTGAGGCTGATCTACAGAGGACACCGAACTGGCTGCACATTTTCTTCTTGCATGAGCCAGTCGTAGTCTGGTTGATTTAAGTATTACTTGCCCAGGGTACCGCTAGAGTGAATAAGATATTTACAATTAGATAAGTACATGCAAGCACAGCATTTTAGGTATTAAATACTTGTCATTAGGGTTTACCTTTCTGACAAGTAGAATTTGTCCATTATTTTCATTCATTTTGCTCTAAAAATAAAAACAAAGCAAATATATCCTTACCTTTATGCAAATACGATCCGCTTTTCTTATTGCTATTTCATATTTTCATATTTCTAGTTAAGCCATAATTTACATGCAGATAGGTCTAATCAGAGATACACGTGAGTTAAAATTAAGATTTCACTAATAATCTGACTGTACATTCAAAATTGTTTTTTCTGAAAACAAAAATTGAGAATTCCATTTTGAATTCTCTTGCATCTCTTCTCTAACTCTGGTCAATGGCTCTCTCTGCAACAAACTCCTCTCTGAACTAATATGCTGGCTGTAGATGTGAATTACACTGCTTAAAAAGTTACCTCTTAAAAGTATCAAACATTTTTAGAATTTCCAAAGTGGTTTTAATTTAGTTCCTAAATTTGGTGTGTCTGTCTCCTCAAACAAGTTTTGTTGTTGTTTTTTTTAATGCAAAAGTAAAAACTGCTTCTAAAAGACAGGTCTAAAATATTTTTTAAAATTGTGACAAGCCTAAAGCAAGAGAGATTGTATCAAGATAAACATACTCAGGTAAAAAGTCAGTTCACTAACAAGAAATGATTAAAATAAGTAAACTTGCCTCAATTTACTGAGTCTATGCAATTCAAAAGCCTTGCAAAAAATAGGGATATGAAGAGTATACTGACAAGCAAGACAGCTTTCCAGTAAAGAAACTTCTATCTCGTAACTAACTTAGTCTTCACCAATTAATACAGAATCAATACAGTCTCAATTCGCCTGCGCGTCAGCTCCTTTCCTTACTTTCTCTCCTTCATTCCATCTTCTATTGATTTTCTGATACTAACATTATAATAGGAAGGGACAGGTACTGGCAGGTGTTTTTTAACAAGTGGTAGTGGGGCTATGTCAGATGACAATGCTCCTTGTAGGAAGTATCTTTTGGATCATATTTCTTTTCTAAAAGTTTGCTAAATGTCTTGACATAATATGCATACGTGACAGACAACAGAAGCTTATTATGGTACTGATAATGCAATGACCAGAGAGATTTGCTACCACCAGTATGGTATTTTGTTGTAAATTTTCCAAAGAATATGTAAGTGAACAATGAAAGAAAATACCTAGTAGTATAGTATAGTCCTGGAATGAGTAAAAATTTGTTTTGCGGAAGAAAAACTTGTAAAAGAACAACAATTCTTCTTTTACCTGCTTAAATGTGCGAAGTCTGTCCAGTGTTTTCTGTCGTTCCTGACTGACCCAGGAGCTCTTTCTTTCCTCTTCATCTTGCAGTTGTTCTCGCTTCTGAGAAAATATATGGAAAATAACTGTTACACGCAATGCCATGTTTAGCATCATAAAAATACTGCATGAAAATAACTCTACTAGTTTTAATGAATTACCTAACAATGTATTTTTCTCCAATAAACACATTTCTGAACCTCAAAACTGTGCCTTTGTTTTCCCCTTGAAAAATAGTATAAATTTCATATTTGATAACCTCAGTGAAATACAAAACTCAATAAAGAAAGATTTCAGTCTGAATATGGAATACTTGACTGGGACTTTACTGAAAATCAAGCTGGATTAAATAATCTTCTTTAAATAAACATTTGAAGCTCTTCCTTGCAGCTAAGACAGTAGTATTTTTTCTTGTTTGGAGATCTTACTGCAGTGGAAACACATGTGGATCCACCTCCTTTAACTAGTCATTCTTCTTCATAAAATTTCAGCAAAGTTACTAATTCTTTGAAGAAAACGCTGCAGTCAAATTTATTGAAAATAAATTGAAAAATGGACACTAGTTATCGGATGGCAAAAGTTGCTCTATGCATAAGTACAGGAATTATCAGAAGAATGATGAGGCATAGAACAAACAACTACAAAGAAAAATCTGAGCATTAACATGAGCCTTAATTCTTAAAAGGCTTACAGCATTAAGTGAGTAAAAGCTCATAAATGTCATTAACATTCAGATTATCAGCTTCATGAACTTTTATTCTTATTCAACCAACATAAAAGTAGTGTCTGCCTGCCTGTTGTTTTCAGAAATCAGCTAGTTTCCTGGTGTCCTTTACAAAGAGCCAACTCCTGTGATTTTGAAGGAGATACATTCGGATGCATTAGGGAAAAGAAGAGGATGACGTGTGAAAAATGGTAAGGACAGGAAACAAAAAGGAGAAGCATGTGGTGAAAGAAAGTAACAGAAATGGAGCAAATAAATTAACAGAGAAGTACAAAGAAAAGATTATAACAAGAAGAAAGGATAGTTCTCCTACCACCACGCCTGCATTTTTCATATGCAATCCAGTCAAATTTTTCCTGAAGCAGTCTCAAACCTGAGGGAGGAGCAGGTGGGCCATGTGTGTGTTCTGTTTGTTTTAGCAATCACAGTGAAATTGCAACGTTTATTTGGTTTCAGGCTTAGACACCTCCAAGGTTATCTTCTCAAAATTTTTCATGAAAAAAGTGGCTGAAAATTTATTTTATGTAATATTGGATATTTTAATTTAAATTATTTACAGAATAAAAAGGACTAAAAACAGCTTAAATGTTTTGTATATAATGCAAGTTGGCAAATCCATGAAATAACAAAAAAGCCCTGTAATATTTGAGAGACAAGAAAGTAATTTACATTTGTCAAGTCTTAAATATGAGTGATAAATAGACTGCAATCCACAAGCAAAATCCCTTGCATTGTAAGAACTGAAAATGTATATTTCTAAGTTCCTGAAGAGTATGCCAGTACATGTGGTCTTTTACAAGTAGCCTTTTCATAAAATAAATTATACAGCTGACTTCCTGGACAAATGTATCAATGTTAAAAATGTATAAGGATGAAACAGAATCCCTTTCACTAATCTAAATGAAGCCTGAACTAAGAAGACTTGGATTTCAATGCATCTTTGTCAGTGATGTTTATTAAATATTGATACTGTATCAGCTCCAAAGACCTAGCCCAGAGTTTGAATACTCTTTAAAATAAAGTCTATTATGTACAGCACAACAGTCAGACTAGGCAGCCTACTCTTGTGATGAGACTGCAGAGAACTGTGGAGCATACAGCTAGAACTGTATTACACAACACAATCCAATTGCTTTCTTTTGTAGTGAAAAGAGGAAGAGCAAGATTATTACCTTGCAAGAATAAATGTGGATGGTTTCTTTACTCATTTCAGCATACCTCATGCTCTACTCAGATGTCTAGAATCTTCTATGTGCACATCATAACAAATTTTGCATGCAGCTTTAAGTCTAACAGTAATCACTTGGACTGTGAACCTAGTATTATTGAACCTTTTTACTTGTTTGGACTGAATGACATCTTAACACAGGCATACATTCTTACTTACCAGCACAATACAATATAAAAATCCATTATCTGAAGTTCAAGGATACACACCATCTTTTTAAAAGAGCTATCACTTTGAATACTAATGATTGTATAATAAAGAATGCAAGCTATTAACTTAAATAGCTTAAGTTAATAAGCTATTTATTAAGCTAAGCTGAAAAACAGAAAACTTGAACTTACTAGCTGAACATTATGGTGCATTTTGTACTCCTCCTCACTCTGGTGATGCTGCTGGATCTTTTCATTATGCTTTGCAATACAAATCTCCTGTAGAGACATCAAATATTATCTATAAAGTATGAAGTTTAAATACTAATTTTCAATTCATAATGTAGTATTTCACAAACAGTGCTAAGAATTAGGAAAATAAAAATTAAGCCCATTTCAGACAACCTAATTTAACCAAGGTGATTTAACTTCCAAATAAAACCATAAAATGGAAACAAAGCAAGAGGAAAAAAAACACAACAAACATAACTTTTAGCTGTCAAAAGAATATACAAGTAACAGCTGCTTGAAAAGTCTCTTCTACAAGTATGTAAGTGGCAAGAAATACTGATTTGTCAAGTACTTCATAAAAGCCTTGTGTAGCTCCATGCATTTGTATATATGGATAATAATTATGTATTATGTATGTTTATGCAAGTAGGTAGCTTCCATTTACAAGTGCGAGCTTATCTTTTGCATTTGTAATATGAAAGCACAAACATTAATAAAGTTGTTACAATTTTATGCAAACACAGTTTACTTGTTATACCCAGTTTGTGGCTGTAGTATCTGTTTTAGAAACAAGTATTTATTACATTGCCTGAGAATAAGAACAGATTAAAAGAAAAGGGGACATGTTACAGTAGATAACAAGAAGAAACATGACACTCAAACTTAAGGTATATTATGTAATAAGACCAGATTTAACCATCTGTTGCAAAGAATAAGCATGGGGCATACCCTTCGAGTACAGAAGTGATGGACAACTTCATAGGACAATTCTGAGGGACAGGACATCCCTTGTAGGCCATGAAATTGGAGCCAGTACTGGCACCAGACAGAACTAGAACGAGGTCAGATGTGTAGTTGGAAACAAGACTCATGGCTGTATAAGAGGGGCCACTACTAGGAAACAGTTTGGAGCGTGACTGTGACTGGAAGAACCTATGGGGCATCCCAGGATCCATCAGCTTGACTGAGTGGCTGGAGCCAGACAGGCACTTCACAGTCACACATTACTCGGAGCAGCTGATCAAATATCAGCCATCAAGCAAGATTCTGCAGTCATGGCAGAAAGACACAAAATCACAGAGGGAAGGGATAAAAATGCCCTGTTTTAGACACTGGGAACTGCAGAAATAAGCCTACTTTCTCCTAAATACTGACTACATGACCATGTTCACATTTGTAAGAAGGTAGCCAGGGTTCCTGCATAGGCAAGAAATACCATGTTGTCTTGAACATACGTCTATCAATTTTGCTGCCATACACATGCAATGCTCTGACAACAGCACTAGTTTCTGAGGAAATACTGTTCCAACTTCAGAGGTATACATATAACTAAATGCTGATGGGTTTTATGCTTGCTTGTGTAGGTTTTTTTTTGTTTGTTTTTCCTCCCTGGTTTCAATTAATATCATCTCAAAGGATAATCCATTAAAGTTGTAACTACAGAATTACATTCTACCTAATTTTTGCATTTCAAAGACACAGTAATAGCTTAAGAATATTATTAGAGAATCTAACTTTTTGTAAAACTTGTACTGATTTTCCTGTACACTTTATTCTCTATGCATTCATTTTGATTAAAAGAATATTATGAAATAATTAAGATTGTATGTTCTGTTTATGTTTTTTGTTTTGTTTTGTTGTTGGGTTTTTGATATGCTAGCAAGACTAAAGTATACAAACTACAAGAATATTTACTCTCATAAATTGGGATCAAACTTTTCTAAAATATTCTGCTTAGCATTAATATTTAAATATTTCTGAATAAGAGCAATAAAGAAACCTATTTTAAGCATTTAAAGAAAGATCATAAACTGGACAAAAACATGTTTGGTGCTGACTTCATACTAATAAAGAATGACCTACTTTAATTTAATTAGGTCTCCATTATTTGAAAATAATATTTTTTTTTAAAAAAGCAACTAGGAGGGGCTGAAAACATGTTACAGCACAGGACTAGAATTCTGAATCATCTTAATTACAGAAATGTTCTTAGAAAAGAAAGGTTGCAATTTCACAGGGCAAATGCAGGGTTCAATTTGTAGGCAAGATTAACTGACAGTAAAGTAAGGATGAAGAAAAAATACTCAGGTGGAAGAACTGAAGGAAGGGACCTGGATTCTTATGATCATAAAATGGCTCAGGCTTGAAGGGACCTTAAAGATCATCTAACACCAAATCCCCTGCCACAGGCAGGGATGCCACCCACTAGATCAGGTTGGCCAAGGCCTTGGGATGGTGCATCCACAGCTTCTCTTGGCAACCTGTTCCTTACTACCCTTACAGTGAAGAATTTCCTCATAACGTTTTGTCTAAATCTATCCTCTTTTAGTTTAAGACCATTCCCCCTTGTCCTCTCATTACCTACCAGAGTAAAGAGTCCTTTTCCATCTTTTTTATAAGACTCCTCTAAGTATTGAAAGGCTACAAATAGGTCTCCCTGGAGCCTTCTCTTCTCCAGGCTGAACAGCCTTTCCTCACAGCAGAGGTGCACCAGCCCTCTGATTGTCTTTGTGGCCCTCCTCTGGACCTGCTCTAACAGGTCCACATCCTTCTTCTTGTGCTAGGGGCCCCAGACCTAGATGCAGCCTTGCAGGTGGAGAACAATCACCTCCCTGCACCTGCTGGTCACTCCTCTTTTGAAGCAGCCCGGGATGCAGATGCCCTTCTAGGCTGCAAGCATGTAGTGCTGGATTGTGTCGAGCCTTTCATCAACCAGAACCAAGAAGTCCTTCAGTGGATGACAAGATTAACATAAATCAATAACCTCATACTATGGCAAAAAAAAAAAAAATAAAACATCAAAACATGGGTATATGAACAGGAGTATAGACTGCCACACATGTGAAGTAACACTTCCATCTCAGGACTGGTAAAACTTTATTAAGATCATGATGCCCAGTCAGAGGGCCACACTTCACAAAACATGTTCATTAACTGTACGAACTTCAGAAAGCATACAGCAGAACTGTTTATTTCTCTTTCAATCATCTGACTGGTTTCTGTAATATCAACTTGTGCTTCTATCGTAAAGACAGAAAAGGACAGCTAATGAACCATTTCAACTTTTATCACTGGATAAGCTACTACATTTAAGACTGGCAACATGAAATATCAAAGAATCATAGAATCATTCAGGTTAGAAAAGACCTCCAAGATCATACAGTCCAACCTTTAACCTCATACTGAAAAGTCCACCACCAAACCGTGCTACTAAGTTCTATATCTACACATTCCTTGAAGACCTCCAGGGATGGTGACTCAATCACTTCCCTGGGCAGCCTGTTCCAATGCTGCACAACAGTAAAGAAATTTCTCCTAATATCCCACCTAGACCTCCCCTGGCATTACTGGAGGCCATTTCCCCTCAGCATATCAGTTGGTGCTTGGGAGAAGCATATAACATATATAAAAATAATATATTACCATATATATATATTGCTCTTTTCTAATATAAGAAAAGAGGTTTGTACTAGTTTTGTTTTAGTTCCACTAAACCAAGAGGTCTGTATTAGTATTATTTTAATTAGTTCCACTAAACCTTGCATTCAAATTGAAAAGCATCCCACTTAAAAAGTTATCTTCTCCTTTAGTAAACTCAGTGTGTGCAGGAAGCATATTGTAAGCTTTCTAAGTAGTTATAACCTTAAAATATAATTGTAATAATAGTATTAAAGTATACAACATAACCCAATGTTAACTGTTGCTGTAAGTACATACACTGCTTTGGCGTGGGCCATGCTTTAACCTGTGTGCTTGCAAAGTAGTAAAGGTCTCCTATTAAATGGACACAACAGAAGAAGCTTCTTAGATCAGAGAATGCATTATAAGCACACCCCAAACTGTTCCACCAAACAGTTGCTCCTCTCCACTGCTCATGATGAGGAATACTTTTACAGGATGTCAAATAATTCAATTTCTTCTTAATTCCTTTTTTTTTTTCTAAGATATTTTTACAAACACCTTCTAGATTATCTTTATTGCCATGACTATGCTATAAATCTAGATCCATAATAAAACAGATGTTTTTCGTACTACAAACTAATTAATACTACTGTGCAGCCAGCAGGGGGTAGACTGGGATAACAAGAGACATCCTGCACAAAAAAAAAAAAAGAAAAATCCATAACAAGCTTTAAAGAAATAAGAAAAATAATAATAGCAACAAAAAATCTTCTTTTGCTCGTAACTGTCATCAACACAAAGTAACACCTGGAAACGACTGCTTAATAGATGTAAAATTTGTAAAAACAACAAAAAAAACTGAAGAATTTATACTCGTACTAGTAAAATAACAGTATAGTGAAAGAATATCAACCTCAGCAAGCCATACATTTAAAAAATGCTGGCCCAGTAACTCAGAAATAACACTGTGTGAGGTCTCTAACAAATCTTTAGAAAAAAATTCTAAATAAAGGTTATTTAAAATTATCTGATATTATTAACAAAAATATCAACTGCAAAAACAAGCAAAGAATTTCCGGAAAACAAAGTGACTATAGTCACAGAAGTTTGTATTACATAGAAGTCAATCTACACATCACAACTGCTTCCTTTTGCTTCATTATCTCAATAGACAAAATTTTAAAATACTTGGATGGTGAAACAACCTCCTCTGAAAAACGAAAACTGATCATAGAGAATAATTTCCTATTGTTTGCTTTTTCCTTAATCATGATACACATATGCTGCTGGAAAGGAGGCATTCTCCTAAGAGTTTTCTTCAATTGCCAAGAAGCAAGGACTACAAATTCAAAAACGTTGTGGTATATTTGAACACACCACCATAGGCCCTACCAAAACCCTACCAATGCAGTCTGAACTTGCTTAAAACTGCATTTAAGCTGAAACAAACATCGTCAGGAGCACAATCTGAAAAACATGAAATAGACTCTCAGCAATGAACGTTACATACCTGAGAGACAGACTTTTAAGAAATATTTATATAGACAGTACTTTCTAAAACCAGCCTCAAAACCTCATTCTTTTCTCCATTTACCATTGTTATCACTATACTCATTCTCACCATCTAGACTCCTCTTCTGCACCCTATCTGTATTTGTTTTGCATACCTAAGGTAAATCACAAAATCTTCAAAGCAAGAGCCCCTTTTTCCCCCTCACAGGTTTGTAAAGTATAATGAATTTGCATCAGGCACTGTAAGTAGAATTCATTAAAATATTTTGCAATATAACTAGAATGGCAACTCAACATATGATGATTGCTTGTTTCAATCAAAGACACAAGAGTCTTGATTTTTTAGGTAATTACTAGTAAGCTGAAAAGGGTTCCCAGTAATGTTCAGCAGTTTTAAGAGCCGCCACAATAACTACCTCTAACATAAATATTGTTGGCTAATGTGCTGTGCTCTTTTCATACAAATGCTGCAGAATGCAACCAAACTACTGAGTTTGATGATTCTTTTTCCCTGATGAGCAATACTACCATACATATCCCTACATCATGTTTTAGGGCACAAGTAGGCATGCTGCAGTGCTGTAGCCTGAAACAACCAATTTCTTCTCCATAAACAAGGCATTTTATCACAGCATAACAATGAAACAAATAAACCAGTTGACAGTGCCCAGTTAATTACATTGGTATGACACGCTAAAAAATCTCTACTCAAGCCGCTGGGTTACTTCTCAACTTGGTAATTCCTTAAGGTAAGTAAGGAACAACAACTAGCCTCTGGCTTTTAAGCAGGTCTGTGTACTCCATAAGGTGCCTGCAGTGCCTCTTCATATTCAGAAGAAAATAGCATAATTATTACAATGTAGCCTACATTAATTAACATAACATGACAAGAGTCCTTTACTACTTAAAGGACTAAGAAGTACTGTTTTGTGATACTTTTTATAAAAACACATAAAATAAACACAATGGCTTTGAGCAAACTACTTCCCGTAACTGGCTAAAAAGAGAAATTGCTTTTATAATTATTTACAGTCTTCCCATATTCTACTAATCATATAAAAACACAAAATATAAAGATCCTTATTTAGAATGGGGTCCCAACTGAGACTTTTACATAGCCTTATAGTATGTAGTATGGGGTGGAAATACTCTTTTTAATAAGTATTACACTCCTCTATCAAAATTTAGATCTATTCTACTCACTAAGCTATCTTATTAATAATGCATATTGATGTAAGTGCAAACTGCTTGTGAAAAAAACCAAGTCATTCTGGAAAAAGGGATTAATAAACTTACCTACATTTCATATACAATTTGAAAATCTTTACTGTATTAAAACCATTTTCTGCACATCTCAACCATGAAATGCATAAAAAAGGAAACTGACCCTAATTTTAGTACATAATTATACATCTAGTTTTATAAATTAAGAATTCATTGCATATATGGTTGCTGAAAACAGAGAATCAATTACATAACACTTAGGTTTCAAAGGACAAAAGTGAGAGAATGAAAATATAACTTGAGAGAGAAAACACTCTTGAAGATTCTCTTCTGTAAATTGTAAATCAAGACAAATCTGTTCTCTGTAAAAACATGATAACATCTCCATATGCAAGTGTTCTGAGCAGTTAATAGAAACAATTTCATATTTGTTGACTTTTAAGTAATGAAAGGTTCCTTTAAAGCTACAAGACATACTGAATTTTAAAGATATTGATTTGAAAATACATACTATTCTGTCTAATTACACTGTAAAATAAATTCTAGTATTTATTAAAAACAGTCCACAAAAAATTTAAGAGACTTTTATGTAATGTAATCTTTTGAAATATAATCTTTACAAGTTTTATTAAATTTGCTAATTACCCTAGAAATTTACAATTTAGTAGTACCTTTTTATTTCTGAGGTAGGCTTTCTTGGCTGAAATACGTCCACGCCTTGCTTCCAGCTGGCGAATTTTCTGTTGCAATTTTTGCAGCTCCTCTTTTTGCAAGTGTGCAGATGTTGCCATATCCTCTTTTTCAAGCATGGCTTCCATACTTTCGTAAGTGTCATAATATACCACTTCATCTCTCTTCTCTGTTTTAAAAATGTCAGCAATGAAAAAGTCAAATCAATAATTTGTATTTGATTAATGTTTTGTTCAACAACAACCTCAAGTTGCAAGACATAACGCATAAGAATGCTAGTCATTTCTGAGTAAGAACAGAAACAAAAGGTCAGTGCAATAGCATTAAAGAGCAAAGCACTAGAAGGCTTTAAAGGTTGTATGACAAACAGAAATCAATACAAATGAAACATACAACCTGTTATTCAGGTAAGCTCAGAGCATTAAAGAATAAACGCTGTAAATGTGTGCTTAAGTCTGTAATTTAACTTGATCACAATGCCCATGCATGTCTTCAGGTTTCTTGACTAATACAAGGAATCCATGCTGCACAGTAATATCCTTTGGTCTTCATTACAAAGTTCAGGATATACAGACTCTCTGAAGTCTTTAGCATGAGATTCCTCTGCCACAACCTACTATTAATTTCATAGGAGGGAAATTAAACAACACAAAGATAAAAATCCTCTTGGAAGGTTTTTGACCTCCCAGTCATGTCCTGTGCTCAGAGGCAGCAGTGGGAGGGTAACTTCAAGGGAATCCTTCAAAGCATTACAGGCTTGTCATTGTAAATCATTTTATCAACAGTCATGATTTTTAGCCTCCTGAGTGGAGCAGTCAGCATAACATTGAGCTCATCTCTTACTGTTGACTTCTCATCTCTTGCCAAGAAGGAAAGAGTGATAATTATAACTCCTTGCCGAATGTTTCAATGAAGAAGCAGAAAAGGTCTCGTTCCCTGCTTCATTGGCATAGCAGTACGAGTTGCTCGCAATACACCAAGAAAGATATGCATTACCGATGGCTTAAAAAGCACCTATAGCCAGCATGACAGTCAAGTGACTCCTCTGCAGCAATACCAAGCCTTCTCCTTTCTCCTTTAACTACCTTTCAAAAAGGCCATGACTTCCTCCTACTTCTGCTCCTAGACTATCTGGGGAAGAGGGCAGGGTCTTCAGAACACTGACTGTTTTATAAAAGCACTTTTCAGTTCCTGTTATTTGTGCAAGGTCTCTTCTATAACCAAAAATCTGGTTGTGTCATGCTAATTTCAGCTCAGCTGGACATGGCACTACCAGAAAAAATAACAGAATTATATCAACCCTAAAATAAAATTGAATACAAACAGACCTACTTAAGTCTTTACTTTAGTGTGCAGTTTAAAAAAAAGTTCCATGCAGACATAAAACAGCCAAGTCATTAGAACCCCCTTTGTGAGAAACTAAGTTGTGTTTTTGCAGTAGAGAACCAATTTTCTGTATTTCAAGGTAGTTGTCATAACAAGGAGAAATGCTAAGTAGGTAAGTGGACAGCAGAAGGCCTCACTACTCCAAAATAAGGTGGAAGCTTGAGAAAACCAGGATGAGCAGTGAGGGAACTGTAAAATAAAGATCACAGGTTCTCAAAACATAAGAAACAGGAAAACAGGGAAAAGGGAGAAATTAAAGGGTTGAAAAAATAAAAATTGTACATATATGGTATAGAGGAGCATTGAGTAATTTGTGAACCTGTAGTACTCAGACAATGAGGAAACAGGAGAGGTGATCAGGTGTCAGGTAATAGGGAATAAATGGTTATGATTTGTTTACTATAACGTGCTCCTAAATGGCAGGACGCCTGCCATTGCAATCGCAAATAAAATAGCTTCACAGAAGATCCTGTCTGAAGAAAATTGAGATTTTTCTCACACCTTCGGAACAGAGTAAAATTTTAAAAAGTAACTAAATTATATTTTGCTACACACAAATAAAATGGGAGAATTTACATGGAAATTGTTTTAGAATTTGCTTTCATGAAGAGTTAAGGATGAATTTATAAATGAAACCCCAACAGCTCAGCTGCAAACCAGTCAAACATACCAGTCCTAAAACATCTAAAACTTTTTTTTTTTTTTTTACACCAATAGAAGAAAAACTCGGCAATTCTCTTGCAACTTCCTTCAAAAACTCCACAAGTTTTCTATGAACAGCTTTTGAGTTTCTAAAATAGCTAAGTCATTTTAACTATAAGTTTGGTAAGTAGTTAAACTTTTAATGGCCCAAACACTTTCAATAAAACAATGAGAATGATTCCTCTTTAGATAAGATCCACATTATTTCTAACTGTTAATAACTTCCGACTGAAACAGTAAGCCATTATCACTTGCTCTGCTGATGGCAATGCATCCACCTCAAATCCATCTTACAAAGATGTTTGTATGGACAGAACAACACGCTTTAGAATTTTAACTTAGTAAATTCACATTTTCTGAATGTTAGTGCAGGTATTTGATTAATGACAGTAAAAGCCTACTATTGCCATTTAAAATACAGCAATGTATTTTTATGCAATGTTTTTCAGACTCAATGTGCTGAATTCACAAAAGGAAGTGTTTTTCTACCAGCTTTCAACCTCCAGATTCAATCTGGCAGAGAAATCAAATCATGCTCTCAAAAAATTCTCAGTTGAGACTTCATCTATAGTACTGCCAGTGTCCTGTAAATCAGAACAGAACCCAAAACCCTCCAATACATCTCCACAGAGTCCATATAGTCACTGAAGAAAGAATAGCAACAGACTCTAGAAGTCACTAAGACACATACATTTCAAATCACACAGATGTGCCCAATTTAAAGGCTTTTTTTTTTTTTTTACTGACTATAAGTACACTTTAAAAAGAAAGCATAACTGAAGATGCCACAGACCGTACTTTTCTGCTTTAACCTACTGAAGTTGCACATACAAAAAGACCACTACATCACTGAGAAGCTCTCATTCAGATTAGGTATAGCATAGTTTGGAAAAGGTGTAGCTCGTTTACTGTCACAATTTTCACACGATTTATTTTTCTATTCCTCTTGCCCAAGTAAAGTCCAAAGAGGTAACTTCATCATTTGAACAAAATTTCAACACATTTAGGAACCATTTTCCATTTTCTGATGTCTGAGAGTTATTAAAAACAATAATTCCTACTAATGCAGACAGCTCTCATTAAATATATATATATTAGATTTCTTTATTAAAGAATACTTTATAATTTTAAAACAGCAAAGGAAGCCAAAACAGTGAACTATTTTGCTGCCATCCAGGAATGAGAGGGCTATTTGTTCCGTTGACTTGGGGCTTTGTTTTATTTCAGGTCAGGCTGTGGAGCTGAGCATTTTAGATTTCTGAAGAAAACATTAGTGACAACTTGTAATGACCAATTATGTCTTTACAGCAGCTTTAATGTCTGAAGGCTCTGAATTTTTACTGTCACTACACCAAAGAGAAAGGATTTTGATACACATCTCTTCTCAGCCTCCTGTTCAAGACGTTTCCTTCAGTACAATCAGTACTGATTTCCCAAGTACAAACAATTATCTATAAAGCACTAGCATTCCACAGAGGCATGTGGTCAAAGCTCCCATATTTCTTTCAAGTCAGAATTTTCAATCCTGATCTTCCACAGGAGCAGTTAATATTGTTGGCACCACAAGCCTGAAAGAAAGATTCCTTTCACAACAGTGATAGGTGTATTTTTTCTTTCTCCAGAAGCAAGTCAAAAATACAACCTACCTTCATATCTCTATTCTCACGTGACTTTTCTATCCCTAGAGAATTTGTTCCACAAGCCCTATTCGCTAAATAAAACAGAATTTAATGTGAATAAAGATGTTAAGCACAAAAAGGTCCAAAGACAGAACTGGATTCAAAAACGCTGTACAACTTGCCTATACAACTTCAGTAGTTTGTATGTGTATGATATAGAATAGGTTTTGGAAATGTGGTATTTGCATCACTGCTCTAAATGAGTAAGATGGCAATACAACAAGCTTTAAAGTTTAGCTGAAGAATTCTGATTTACAGGAATATCCTTTGGAAGCTAATCACTCTGAAGAAAAAAGTATTGCCAATGCAGATTTCCATGAGACAATTCCAGTAATTAAGACATATCTTCCTCTCTGAATTTAGTTTTCCAAACCTTACATAGTACCTTATATACTTATTTCCAAACACAGACAATGACAATCATACCAAAACTTCTGTATCTGTATGTATTCATCTTATGAACAAGTGTAAATGTTAACAGTATGTTAGAAAATCCAGCTCAATGTGGTAGAGAAACTGTTCTCATTTCATTCCCGCAGGTTCTACTAGATTCTTAGGAAGAGAATTATCTTCTACAGAAGAAGTATTAATTAAAATGCATAAAGCACCTGACATCAGTCTTCTGATGCTTTCAAGTTGTGCTGTCAGCAGTAGCTCTTCATATTTTAGGATCTCAAACTGCACTTCATATAATTGAAGCTGTAGATCATAATAATCAGCTTCTAACTGGTCCAAATGGGCTATGGCTTCTGTACCACCCTTCAGACTTTGCATCTAAATGGAAAGAGAAAAAAAACAACACAGTTACAGGATAAGAAGAATACATCACTGACTTTATGAGTACAGCTAGATACAGTCTGGTACACTAAATATAACATGTTAAAATTAAACACATCAAGAGGAGAACATAGGTTTTGATCAGGCATACATTTTCAGCCATAATACTTGACATTTTTTCCATATGTTAAGATATTGGCTTACTCCTTGTGATTGCTGAAGTGCTAAGTCACATATTGAGTAGTGTGACATATCCCTACAATTCATTTACTCTACCATTTGATTCTCTAATGAGATATAATGAAATTACTATTATCTTCAAAAAGTGTAAAAGTTGGTTTGCTAACAGCATCTAATAAAATAAAGTTAAAATTGTCAGTAAAGCTGAAGAAGGGAAAGAAATGAAAGGTGGTGGAAACTGGAAAAATTACATGTACTGATCCTCTTGTAATAACTTAACTGAGGAGTTTCTTTAAAAGTTAAAAAAAAAAAAAAGGCTAAGAGGGTAAATTGGTGCTTTGTCATATTTTATTCTCCTGCATTGCACAGTTAACCTTCTTGAGTAAAGGCATAACAAAGCGGAAAAGCAGAACATTTAATAAGCCGCAGTCCTTTATATGATTTTTCCTATTTTTTTTCTCAAAAAAATTTCTTAACCTTTATCTAGTACAGCAGCTTGGAAGGAAAAAGACCCAGAAAGCTTAAGAAAGTTCTATCTCATCAGAATGTATAGAATTTTATAGCAGCACTGTTTCTGCAGTCTTTCATAGGATAAAAAAAATGTAAATTTAAACATTTTGATGTATTTTAGCACTTGTCTCATATGTCTGACCCAAGAAAGAGACACAAAGAACAACCTAAGTGAGCTCAGATCATTCTCCTTTCCACCTACAGCAAGCATGCATTCAACAAAACAAGATTTAACCACTCATCAGCTGGCAAATCAGATCATATTCAAGAAACACTGACATGCAAGTGGATCTTACGAGCTCAATGTGGAGGGAAATCCAAGACATGCAGCTCTATAACCTGCATGTTAGACCCACATTCAAATTCTCTACCTTCTCAAAAATTAACGTCTTATAGTTCTCCCACATGAAAGTTGAAAGTAATTGTGATTTTTACTAAGATTTGTGATCTACCTATCGCATTGAAAAGCAACATCTGCTAAGGAAAAATAAAAAGAACTAGCGAACTATACATTCAAAAAACTAGTTGCTAGGAGGTTTTCACATTTTCAGTGGTTTCTTCAATGACTAAGACTGTAATTAATAGCCACAAATGGGTCTCCTAGGATTTATTTACCAGGCATTTTTAGAAATAATTACACTAAACCAGGAAGATACCTGTACTGAATCAAACCAAGAATTGGTCTTACTCAATACTCTTTTTTGGACAAAGGTTACAACAGCAAATATGCAGGAGGATGAAATGCAGTAAGCAGTGCAGTGACACTTCTATAAAACGCTTCTCCAGCCTCCTGCACAGCTTCCAGCTCAATACCAAAGATGGCTTTTATATTAAGAACACTGACTGCATTTTACTTCATGACTTTATCCTACCCCTTTTTTAAAAGCATGCAAGCTTTTAGCATCTGCATCATTGTTCACTGATATGGATTTCACAGCTTTATTAAACACGAAGGAGCAGTTCCCTTAATTATATTCTGTTCCATATGAGATTAACAGATGGAAGGACTGTGAATAGCTTCTTGAAATTTCTACTTTTGAAATTCCTTCTACTACATTATTTACTGAATGCATTTTTGATATATTAGCTATCAGCCTGAAAGGCTCATTAAGTCTTTAAGTGATTATCATAAATCTTACAGTCAATAGTGCATCGTTCATGTCTATCAGTCCAGTGACACCAAAACGTCTTGCTATGGCAGTCTGTTACTCTACATCCATACCAAGCTACTATCTGTGATGAAAACAGTAAGTGACATGATGCTGGCAAGTTTTCAGGGCAAAAGAACAGATCCTCTTGAACCTTCAGTTTTTCCTTACTAGAGGAATAGTGTTAATTTGCCAGAGAGATTCCTGTGTTTTGGCATTTTAAAATTATTTTCTTATTCTGAATATGTGTGTGTGTGTGTGTATATATATATATATATGTGTGTGTGTGTGTGTGTGTATTTATGTATTAATATATATGCTATATATAATATATTTATATATAAATATAATATTATATTCATAATATTTATATTACATATTAATATTATAACATATATATATATATATATATATATATATATATATATATATATATATATATATATATATATATATATATATATTAATTTAACAAATTAATGCTATGTTCTGCTGATTTTACCCTGCTGGGCAGCTAAATTCCACCATAACTGCTCTCTTACTGCCCCTCCTCAAAAGAAGAGAGGGGGAGAAGAAAGTACAATGGAAAGAAAAAAGGCTCATGGGTTGAGATAAGAATAATTTAATTAAAGGGAAAAGAAAGGGGAGGTGGGGGGGAAACAAGCAAAGGTCATGCAGAAGCACAAAGCAAAGAAAAAAAGTGTTCCCTACTTCCCACCGATGAGCAAGATGTTTGGCCATGTCCCAGGAAGCAGAGCCTCAATACACAGGGGCTGTCTAGGAGTACAGGTGTCTTCATAATGAGAGCCCCTCCCTCCCCTTTTTCCCCCTCCCCAGCTTTCCTTGCTAGGAAAGAGTGTGACACAACATGGTATGGGATATCCCTTTGATCAGTTTAGGTCACTTGTCCTGGCTGTATCACCTCCCCACAGCTTGCCCACCGTCAGCCTGCTGGCTCTGGGGGAGTTTGGAGGGAGCCTTGGTGTGATACCAGTGCTCTTCTAGCTACAGGTGCAGAGCACAGCACTGTATGAGCTGCTGCAGGAAAAGTTAACTCCATCCCAGCCAGACCCAGTATAGATGTCATTAAAACTTCTGTCACAACTTAGAGCTCTTGGGCATACATATGATATCATATATGTATATCATATATATTAATATATGTATATATATGTACATGTGTGTATATATACACACGTTTGGGTGAATTTTACAGTTCACTGACAAACATATATATTCTTTAATAAAAGATGTTTACAAATTTAAATCCACAGATTTTGCAGAGAGACAGTCAGTTTATGTCTCTGTACAGTCTTCAAAAGTGTCAGCTAATTAAGTTATAGCAGCTCAAAATTTCTTTCAGCTGCACCAGTGTCTGCACCATAAAAGACCTTTCTCCAACCAAATCTTAGCCCTGCAAGCACACGCTACAGATGCTGCCAACTACCAGATCTATTTTAGGAACACAACATCACTATAATTCAGTTTTGAGATGCAACAGCAATGGAAAAAGAATATTGTCATATGGATGTCATACAATCTAGCTATACAACTACCTCATGAAAAAGAAAAATTAGGACCTTTAATTTCAGCCATTTGTGTTGTAAGTTCATGAGACAGTACATCTGGATAATAAACCAGCATCACCACTTGTAGGAAAATTTGAGTATTGTTGTATAATTTAAGAGTGTTTGACTCTTTATGTTATCTAATCTGTTCTAGTAATTTGCTGCATCCTTGCTAGGAAAGAAAACACGTAAAAAAGTCGCAGGCTGATCAACATAGCAAAAAAAAAAATACAGGAATTTTAAAGTGAGAATGCAATTACAGGAAAGAAACATTTTGCAGTTGGATGAAGAACTAGAACTGAGGAGATATGAGATCAATTTCCTGCTATACCTAAACTTCCTGCATTCACTCAACTGAATCTCTGTGGCCCTAATATAAGTTAGTGTTTAAGGTCTTTGTTGTCTCACTCATACTAAGGGAAAGAACCCAGCTTTCCTAGTAGTTCTACGACAGAAAAACAGCATCTGTAAACCACCCCACAGGTAATAAAGATATAATGGATTAAAACAGAAAGCCTCTTACAAGAACTGTAGCACACATACTAAGAGAACAGACAAAATTAATTAAAAATAGACAAAATACAGCACAGAGGGTCATCAAATCCAGCTTTCTACCATCATGGAATGCTTTCAGACAAATATAAAAGTAACTGCTTTCTTAGAGTAAGTTCTTAAAGTAATTTCCATGTTGTAGCTGTAGTTCTTATTCTGCTTTTGGAGAAAAACAACAACAAACAAACAAACCATAAAAAGCTCCCACCAAAGCCTCTGTTTGTAACTCTTACTGGAAATCTGTTCCAGTTACTCCTTCCTCTACTACCCTGCTAGAAATATTCTTCTGTATTTAAATATTTGCTTGTTAATTCAGTTAATACCACTTGTTTTTACACCAGTACTGAGCAGTTATTTTATTGCCACCTTCAACTGGAACATTAGAAGTGAAGAAAGCAAAATCATTTAATATGTTATTAAAAGTGAATCAGATGTCTTTAAATAAAAAGATTTCCCAATTTTAGTTTTTTACTTAGCCTTTCCAAAAATCTGTCACAGAAAGAAAAATGGCTGAGAAAAGGTACAAAGAAACATACCATGGTGAAACAATTCTCTGAAAAAAAAAAAAAACAAAAAACATTTTGTTGCATCTTTACTAAACTGCTATTTATTTCTAACAACAACAACAACAGATTAATTTTCCAGGAATAGCTAGTCATGCTCTCTTGAATAAAATCCCTAATAAAATTCCCATTTTTGCCAATGCATCCAATGTGGGCAAAAGCAAAATGACAGATGTGAAATCCAAGACATGCTTAAATATTCAAAGTCATTGGAAGCAGATGTATCTTTGATTCAGGCTTAATGTATAGGAAAAAGAATTTTTAGAATTACCAAACTATGAAAAAAATTAAAGAACCCAAGCAATACTTTGCTGAAATTAATTTTTATGAAAATATCTCTAAATGTTTACTATATAAATTAAATTGTTTTGAAGTGAACATTTAGAACTCAACTGTACACCTCTAAAGGGGAAAAAAAAGACTAGTTACTAATTCCTGTATGTGCAGGAAGGGCCTTGTTGGAGTTTAAGTGTCCAGTCACTTCCATTTGTCCAAACTATTTCACATACTTAGAGGATTACCAAGGATTTTCACTGTGATCTAGTGATTCTGTTTACTGTCATGAGGACAAGGCTTGGGAACAAGCCCACAAAAACAGACTCTGGTCTGCCTCAAAATGAAAGTTTTCATCATTCCCCTCAAACAAAATTCAGAAAAGCATATGCAATTTGGAGTGCTACCAATCAGGAAATAAAATAGCTCAATATGTAATCAGTGTAGAGATATTCTGTTGACTTTTTTCACAGAATCATAAAATCATCTAGGTCGGAAAAGACCTCCAAGATCATATAGGCCAACCTTTAACCTAGCCCTGCTAAGTTCACTATTAAAGCATGCTACTAAGTTCCGTACCTACATGTTTTCTGAAGACCTCCAGGGATGGTGACTCAATCACTTCCCTGGGCAGCTTGTTCCAATACTTCACAACTTTTTCAGTAAATGTCTCTAATATCCAATCTAAACCTCCTCTCACAAGTTAAGGCCATTTCCTCTTGTATTATCACTTGGTGCTTGGGAGAAGAGACCAATTCCCACCTCATTATAGCCTCCTTTAAGGTACAAAAACACTGATAACCGTAAAGCTAACCATTCAGACTTCACAGATGTTGTTCAAATCCCAAGTATTTATGCATGCAAAGTTAGAGCTCATAGGCTGTTCCTCCTGTTGTAGCAAACTGCCTAAAGCCCTCACTCTATACTTTCAATTACACTCCTTCTACATATGTAAGTGTGTTAGTGATTTATGAGAATCTCTATTTCTCTCACATAAGTCAAAATATTAAAATTGGCATTTTATTAAAATGTGGGTGACACTAATATCATTTCAAAAGCACTATAATTGACATGGTCAGCTTCTTTAAGCAGCTTTTGATGTGTGACTAGAGTAGTCAGTCTATGCATGAAAAAAAAGCAAAAGCTTTTCTTTAAAAAAAAAACTGTCACAGTGAGAAATAAATTAAGTGACGTATTAAAAAGAGGACTTTATTCTTAGTTCAACTGCCAACTTTAGCTGTTTTATATTGTTTTATCCAATAAATAATATACATGAGGGTGCAAAAGGATCAAGTAGCAAGAGACCAGCTATTCCTCTCTAATAACCACATGGTAATTCCAAGTAAATAACTTCATAATCAACATAATCCTTCAAAGAAACTTTTCACATGACTTCCTAGCAGGGTTTCTTTTATTTCACAACTACATACTCCCTTCAAACCAAATGACTGTCTTCCTGAGTTGTACACACCTGGGACAGCTGGTTGGCAGATCAAGTATCAGCTGTACAGGCTGAAGGAGCTGGGGCTGTTCAGCCTGGAGAAGAGAAGGCTCTGGAGAGACCTCGTTGCGGCCTTCCAGCACCTAAAGGGGACCTACAGGAAAGCTGGGGAGGGACTCTTTGTCAGGGATTGCAGTGATAGGGCAGGGGGGAATGGCTTTAAACTAAGAGAGGGTAGGTTTAAATTAGATACTAAGAAGAAGTTCTTCACTCAGAGGGTAAAGAGGCACTGGAACAGGCTGCCCAGAGAAGCTGAGGATGTCCCATCACTGTGTTCAAGGCCAGCTTGCATGGGCCTTTGGGCATCCTGATCTAGTGGGTGACATCCCTGACCATGGCAGGGGGGCTGAAGAGGGTGATCTTTAAGGTCCCTTCCAACCCAAACCATTCGCTAATTCTACATACCTACCAGACTCAGAGGGCTGGTAGAGTAGTGGTTTGGCATCCCAGGCTTTGGGAAATTTCAGTCCCTAATCTTCATAATGCTACAGACCCCTGCTGATAAAAGATCATGGTGGAGGAACAGCTGGTGCTAGGTCTCTGTAGGCCTGTCAACATGCAGGGACTACATAATACCCAATAAGGCTCACCAAGTTTTATTCCAAGAGATAAATTGACACAAAAGACAGAAGTGTATTGCTGCAAGTGTAGTAAATGTAACAGTGGTTATCTCTATTAAAGAAACAAGCCCAAAGTGGAGCAGTTACAGAAAAGGTTACCAGGTCAATAAACTGAATATAGAGCCTCTCCTGTCTTGCTTTTTTCTAGCAAAACCAAGGTTGAGCAGGCATAGCACAGCTTCCTGTAACTAAATTAGAGATTATAAATGCCAGTGAAGAAGAAGAGGTATTTAAACTGAAGACCAACACTTGCAGAATAATAAAGGGCTGTAAAGGTCAGAAGTATTTCCAGAAACTGTTCATGCTTTTGGCACTGCCATGGCTATGTGCATATCATTTCTACTATGTCAGTTGGCTAATTTAGAATTGACCCCAGTGCTTTCATTCTGTTTCCGCTATGTTAGTCTCTAGGATTATCCATCTCTTTCAGTATGTCATTTCAATCATATAACAAAAATCTCCCAACTTTGTCACCAACAAACTCCACCTTTGTTGTGACATCACTAAAAAACAGAAAGAACTACACTACCTGTACTACACTAACAAACCTCCTGAATGCCAGTCCAACAGTACTCCCCCAACACAGCTGCTGTTATCTGCAGCTTACACAGGCTTTACCAAGTCTGTAGTATTCGTGCTTATTTCCATCATCTCCAAATAAGAGTTTTGCACAGTACTTGGAAAACTGTATTGAAACCAAAATCAAAAGATACTGTTCCTCCACAGGCAACTATTCATTAAAGTCTTTTAAAAGTATTATACATAGAGAAAACCATTTTATATCTTCTCAGGTGAGAAAAAGGCAGATGATCCACTTATAAAGATAATGTGGAAAACATAGCAACTTTCTAGGTACTTAAGCATGGACACATTTTAGGAGACAAAAAAGTGCTTGATTTACATACTAAATGAAAACTACAGAAACAATAACATTTTTCAGAAACAAGGATGCATTTTTCATCCCTCTTAAAAATCAATCAGCAAGATGATTTTAGGCTGAGAGAACAGGGGATTATTAAGTATAAGAAAAGCATGTATATTATTTCCCATTCATCTCCCTTTCCTACTCAGTAGGAACAAAGTTGTGTAACCAAACGCATCAGGAAGGTATTCACTTCTCAAGCTTAAAGAAAAGAAAAAACTAATAATCTTTTTATTTTTTCAATGCCATCTCTTCCAAAACAAGCAGCTAACATATCACCAGCTAACATTTATGATAAGACTGCATCCTGCCACCTATAATATGAGGTTCCCTGTCATATTGTCACATCCAAATTTGCACAGTTAGGGCTACTACATTCTCAAAGCACAAAAAAGACATTTCAGAACAGAAGCTGGTCTTCGTATCGCCCCACCAGCTTGTTTTGATCCAGAACTCTCAATAGCTTGTAATCCTGAAGGACCATGCTGACTCACACCCATCAGATGTTTCTCATCTCTCATTCCCAAAAGGCCCTCAACCTCTCACTTCAGAGACCTCCATCACACCACTACACTGTAACATAACTTGTTTTTCTATCCAGCCCAAAATGCTTTTCCACATTGAAACCATAATTCACTCACCAAACCGAATCTCTGTTATCAAAAATTTACAAGGACTCCACTGGGAGAAAAATAAAATGTGCTAATGGAAAGACAGTGCACACCTAGCCTAAACATGTGAATATATTAAATACAGCATTTCCAGCTGTCAGTGCTAAATTCTCTCATCAACTCAGCCTGATAAACTCAGGTTTTCTGAAAATTCTTGGCTTTCTAAATAAAACTCAGCTGTGTAAAGAAGACAACTTTATTTTTCATGCTGTGGGTCTTTCATTTAATCTCTCTTCCTTGCACATCAAGTTGTCTGTCTTCTACAGAAACTCATAAAATAGGTACGTAGTCCATTAGGCCCGCAAACCTACCAATCTATACTGTGTTAAAGTCCTGAGTTCTCTGCATAACCTTTTTAAGGCAAAGCCACCAGGTTAGTGAAATTTTGCTGGCCAACGTGAATCTGAAAGTACTCTAAAAATAAGTGATTCCATGGTTAAAGTGTACATTAACATAAGTATGACAGCCAAGCTCTTAACATTTAGTATCCATAAGACGGTGAATTTTAGAAGAGGATTGGTAGTACCTTTGCTTTGAGGAGGCATAATAAAATCCAATACACGTGGTTTTATTATTTATTTTTTTTCCTGCTAAGGCATTTAAGCACAATTTTAATGCATGCACTCTTTCCTTGAGTGCTCTAGATACCACCATCCCCTCTGGAAGACTGCTTTAACAAATAGATTAAGCAGAGACAAAGAAAGTGCTGTAGAACAGGCTAGTCATCCATGTAATTACTAATGTGCAGACTTCTGCCATCTGGACTGTCAGAAATTACTCCAAAAAGGTGTTCATGTCTCTGAGAGATAAAGCGTGGAGATTACATAGCAGCATATTTCTGTTCCTATCCCTCTCTCTTTCTTCTATTCATTTCAGTGTACTGCTGTAAACATTAACAGTAGAAGCCATCTTCCTGATTGACTAAACAGGAAAAGGTGAAAGGAAAATATAAATGGTGGGTTTTGTACCTACCACCTACACCAACATTGCAACTCCATTTGCCTAACATGGTAAGATGCTGGGAATGTTAAAATAGTGACTTTTATTATTAAAGGCTGAAAAATAATGACTTTCAAGTGCATTAACACTCTTTACAGTTCTTTTTTTTTTTCCTCTTCATGTTTAATTTTTCTATCTATTGTTATGAAAAATTACCTCTTCTTTCAATGCATGTTTCTTCTGCTCCAAACAGATTTCTTTAGCACGCATCAACTGCAAAGTCTCCTTAGAAACTGCATACTGAAGCTTTTCCATACGTTCCACTGCTGCTGCCCATGCTGCCTTACCAAATTTTTTCTGGTCTGCTCGCATTCGATCATACACAGCTACAGAAGGGGAGAAAAAGTAGAAAGCTTATCAGTTTTGTCTTCAAATCTCTAGTAATTTTACTGTAGAGACCATGCATACATTTGTATCAAAAAACATACAGAGTTCTCTTAGCAGAATAGTTATTTTACAGAGTACTAACATTCATATCCAATACATAATTACTCTTAGGATCTATGCAATTAGCTATTTGTTGATAATTTCATCACTGTAATTCCAGTTTTTGTTATTCACAGAGGAACTATTCTAAATACATAATGCCTGAACATCTGAACAACAAGTTCAAATTCTTGAGTTAGTAAAAACACTGTTTAATATTACCATGTGGTCTTAAATTACATCCCAAATTTCCCCTGCTTCAGAAAGCCTCTATCATCACATACTGGTCTCCAGTTCCCTTGATAAATTCTACATTTCAGTAGTAAGTTTAACAGAAATTTGCAATGAAACAAGGATTATAATTTAAAACCAAAATTTCATCTTCAAGTAAATTGCAATTCTGCAAGAGTGAATTTAAATAACAAAATTAAAAAATCAAAATGCAAGTTATTTTACAGAGTTAATTTAAATTAACTAGCAAAGTACAATCTGCCTTTGATTTAGACTCCCTCTTTTTGAGCCCCAGACAACACCTGAGCTTTTTGAGATTTTCACCATTTTTAATATACAGATCACATGATACTGTACTTGCAAAAGCCTTGCAACTCAACCAAAAGGGTAGCATTTGGTCCCTAGACGTTAAAAGATATTACATGCTTTTAGTAGGTAACAAATACTTATTTGTAGTCGTGTATTTTTTCCTGTCATGTATTATTATTTTGGTATATAAGACCTCCCTGAAATAAGGAGGAGGCAAAAAAAAAAACAACAAAAAAAAGCAAAACAGGAAAACAATCTGCACACCAAAGTTCTACAGTTGCCAATATTTTCCAATATTGGCAACTGTAGAACTTTGCAAAATATTTGCCAATATTTTGTTTCCCAGTGTTCTCATAATCCTTACAGCTGTATATAAAAATATTATGTAGAAAAAACTAAAGTAACTATAAAGATACATTCTTTATTAACTAATGGGGTATTTTATTTGGCACATTTATCACATTAGAAAAGGAACTAAATACATTTAGAATTTGCTCTAATTAAATTCCAACATGCTTGAACTGGTTTAGTCACTTTTTCCAAGTAAGGTGGAGTTTCATGTTATCCTTAACCTGGGTTGTCACTGAGAGGAATTGTTTTGCACTGACTGCTTCTCTTGAGGCAGATCTAGCAGTCATGCAGGGAGATGACAGGAAACCTACCCATCAAAAAAGATTTTCTACCAGGGATACAGCTCATTCATCTGGTTGTACAATCACTATCACTAAGGCAAAGAAAGAGACGGGAACCGTCAGTCAGGCATGGAAAAGAGTGGGACAAACCATGCAAGTGGTAGCCCACAGTCAAACTAAAATAGGTAACGTGAAACCACACTCTGAGGTTTGTTTGCCCTAATTAACCCATTTAGGTTAAAATGGTACAAGGATAACAATACAGATGTCTATGCAAGTCATACAACCTTGTTTAACTGCACCAACTCGTTTAGTAAAACTTCTGCAAAGGTTGTATCCATGAAGATTTCCAAGCAGAGCAGTTTTCACTGAGAGTTAAACTGAGATGTTACTCAGTATTTAGAACTATGAAAAAATTGAAGGCTGGGAAGACAGGAAAAAGAAATGAACTGAAAAGTAATAAACACTTACTACTGTGGTCTGCCATAACCAGTACAGAAAACAGAATTCATCAGGGACTCTGTGCTCCCTAAACCTTTTCCAAATGTACAGTGAAACTAATAAAATCACGCTGAGAAGATGCTTGTGAAACTTTATTAAATAATTTCTGTTCTGCCTGCTCCTGATGATGTTCTGAAAAGGCTTATTTGTGAAAGATATGAATAGACATAAAGGAAAAAACAAATGGGAATGATGACTGCATTTTTCTTACAGAAGACTTATCAAAAAAAAGTAAGTCACACAACGCAATACAGAGCATGACAAACATTAAAATAAAAATCTTTATGGTTTATTTAAGTATAGGATAGAAGAAAATAACTACCTTTCTGTGCTTTAGCTGTTATTTCAAAGTATTTAACTGTAAGATCTTGAATAGAAAGCACAGCCATGTGGGCTTTTCTCTGCCAATCAGCATCTTCTTTTTGCAGACTCTCAATTCTTCTGGGGCCTAGGTAATCATTCGCTATTGAGATCTGAAAATAAATCAGACCATAATTAACAACATGATTAAATCGTTGCTATTTTGCAAACAGCGATCAGTTTCAGTGTGGCTAAGAAAATACTTTAAAGAAAGAAAAAAAGGAGAGTAAACCAACAGCAGATCACCATGTGTCCTACTCAACAGAAAAGTGTTTTTGTTGAAAAAGTACATTTGTGGTTTCGTTACTATTTTTACTGGAAGCACAACAAACTCAAATATAAATCTGATTTACCAGTATCTTTTTGTTAAATATCATATCTTCAGACAAAAAGCATGCTTTATGCAGGCTTTCTTCCAGCCTGGGATATTCTGGTCTGAAATAAACTAAATCTCTTCGGTCAGAATGAAGTTGGAAACAGGGAATGTGCTGGGGCACTGGGAAGTTATCATCGGTTTTACACAGAATCACGGAGTCGTTGAGGTTGAAAGGGACCTCTGGAGAGTCAGGGTCTGGGAATTCAAATACTTTTTCATTCCTAAGACCAAAGCAATTTGGTAGCTATGAGAAGCCAGTAAAAGATCTGGAGTTTGTCTGTTTTTTTAAATTCATGAAATTTATAGCTTTCTCTCCCAAACTGATTTTTTACTCATCTTTAGAAGTTGAAGTTATTTGTAGTCCCACTGCAGAAAACAGACTGTATTTCTAAGTAATTAAATATTTAAGCTTGATCCTGCAATACCACAGCATTGTGATTTTGATTATTTTTATATTTTTATAGTTGAATATTTGAATTTTCAATTACTATTTCATATTTACATATTTGAATATTTCATTTATATCATTTCATTTATATCATTTCATTTATATCAGTCAAGACAAAAAAAATAAGCCAGAAGTACTCATAATCTTCTGTGTAACCAGATATTTTCACCTGAAGCAATAATGACTCAAATATTCATCTCAATTTCACAAGGCTTCACTCTGGTCTCAAAAAAACATTCCACTCTACAGGTTCACTACAATATTCAAGATCTACTTCTATATATGCATTTAACCCATATCTTAGAAAGATGATTTTTAAAAGTAAAAATATAGAGGTATATTCTATGTAATTATTCATTTACTGAAAAATGTTTAAAGTAGTTTAATACAGTACTTTAATCTACTTCATACTTCTACTTCCAAAGCCATTAAAAAAGACACAGGCAAAATAAAAATGTGAACGAATCTTAAGTGAATATTAATCTTACTAGATAGGTTGTAACATGTAATTCAGTGAAGCACATGTGTCACAGTTTCCACAGGTAATGCTTATGAGTGAACAGACAAGAATTTCTAAATGAAGTCAAACTGTAAGTATACATCAGTGAATGATGACTGGTAAGTTAATGCTTTCCATTTACACAGTACTATGAAAAAGAAAGCTCCTTTGAGAGGCAGAATAAGAACAATATAGTTAAAAATCTTCTTTCTTTTCTCCTAGACAAAAATGAGGTATTCTGATATAGAAACTGACGTGGGATCACTGAGTATTGTGAGTAACATTCTTGTTAGCCATCATTTCTATGAGGATAAGAAGCCTCAAAGTAGCATTTCTTCATCTAGTTTTGCCTGCCAAAACATTATTCACACACAACACAAGCTAGAGATTTAGCATGACACAATACAAGTGTGTCTCTGTTCCAAAGAGCCAGTATTTAGAAGTATCAAAGGGAAGCACCTTTTCAGCCCCACTTGGAAGTACTGCATTCATGTCTGGGGCCTGCAGCACAAGAAGGATGTGGACCTGTTAGAGTGGGTCCAGAGAAGGGCCACAAAGATGATCAGAGGGCTGAAAAAGAGTTGGGTAGCAGGGGTGATGCTGGGGTGGCCTCTGTGAGCAGAGCCAGCTCCAGATGGCTCCAAAAGGGACCTGCTGCTGGCCAGAGCTGAGCCAGGGAGCAGTGCTGGTTGGGTCTCTGGGAGAGCAGATTGAAGAAAGGAAAAAATACTGCCGTGTTACAGCAGCCTGGAGAGAGACAGTAGTGAGCACCAGCCCTGCAGCCCCCAGGTGAGTGCAGCAGGAGGGCAGGAGGTGCTGCAGGCAGGCAGCAGCAGTTCCCCTGCGGGCTGTGCAGGGAGAGGCCCCTGGTGGAGCAGGCTGTCCCCCTGCAGCCCATGGGTCCCACATGGAGCAGATCTCCACGCTGCAGCCCCCCCATGGGTGGAGGAGCCCCCGGTGGAGCAGGTGGATGTGGCCTGGAGGAGGCTGCGGCCCATGGAGAGCCCCCGCAGGAGCAGGGGCAGAGGGTGACCGTGAAGGAGTGGTGAAAGCAAAGTGTCAGGGACTGACTGCAGCCCCTTTTCCCCATTCCCCTACATCATTTCAGAGGGAGGAGGTAGACAAGGGTGAACAGGGGGAAGGTGGTTGTTGTTTGCTTTTAGTTTTTCACTGCTCTAGTCTGTTAGTAGTAGGCAATAGACTTAATCTCCCTATGTCCATGACAATTTTTGAGTGATCTCCCTGTTCTTATCTCAGACCCTGAGCCCTTTCCGTTTTATTTTCTCTCCCTTTCCCTTTGAGGAGGGAAAGTGAGAGAGTGGCTGTGTACAGTTCAGCTGCCTAGCTGGGTAAAACCACCACACAAAAAACAGACGGTCATGGCTCTATAAAGCTTTAGAAACTGGTGAAACACAAGAAGATTGAGTTGTAAATGTTTACGAGGATTGTTCAAGGTGGTACAGATGCTCATAAGAAACTTCCCCTTTATGCATCTGTTCATACACATATTCTCATTTAAAAGATACCAAGAAGCATTCTCCAGAAATGACTACTGTTGCAAAGCAGATCCCCAAGAAGCTGCCTGAACAGGAACAGACCAACCTCACACCTTGGGGCTACTGTCAATAGTAGCACACTAAATAAAAGGTTCAATGGAGACCTGGAAAGAAACATAGGACAGAAGCATTTCACTTATGGGCCTTGAACTACCTGATTTTATGCTTAACATCTGTAGCTACACAGTTTGTCAATTAGCAAGACATTCAGGATAGAATGGATGAGGAGATGAGGATTCTTCCTGAAGTGTAGTACAAACAGATGACCAAGGCATGTCCAGTGCACATGATGTGCAAGGGGAATACACAGGCATTTTGACCTCTCCATTACATAGCTTCAATAACGCAGCAGAACCATTGCTCTCCTACACGCACACAATGTTAACTTACTGGCTCCAAAACCGTCACAGAATGGCTGAGCCTGGAAGGAACCTCTTGAGGCCATCTGTCCAATCCCCCTACTCAAACAGGGACACCCAGAGCAGGGTGCCCAGGATCACATTCAGGTGTTGTTGGTTTTTTTTTTCTTGGTATTACCTCCAAGGAGGGAGACTCCACAGCCTCTCTGTGCAACCTGTATATTCAGTCACCCACACAGTAAAGATGTGCTTCCTCGTGCTCAGAGAGAACCTCCTGTGTTTCTGCTTGTGTAAACTGCCTCTTGTCCTGGCACTGGGCAACACTGAAAAGAGACTGGCTCTGTCCTCTTTGCTCTCTCCCTTCAGGTATTTATGGACATTGGTGATGTCCCCCTAAGCCTCCTCTTCTTCAGTATGAAGAGTCCCAGCTCTCAGCCTCACCTCACAGGAGAGACACTCCACTCCTTTCACCAGCTTCATGGTCCTTCACTGGACTCTTTCCAGTATGTCCACTTCTCTTGTGCTGGCAGGACCAAAATTAATGCTACTCCACGTGCAGCCTCACCACTGCTGAGTACAGGGGAAGGATCACCTTCCTCAACCTGCTCACAATACTTTGCTTAATGCAGCCCAGGATACCACTAGCCTTCCTGGCAGCAAGGACACCTTGCTGGCTCAGTTCAGCTTGGTGCCACCAGGAAGCCAAGGTCCTTTTCTACAGAGCTGTTCTCCAGCTGGGTGACCCACAGCATGTCCTGATGCATGAGGTTGTTCCTCTCCTTGCTGAACTAAGGAAATTATGGAGGTGGGGGCATTTCTAAGGGAAAGGTCATTCAATAGATGGAGACAGAATCTAGGTACCAGTGGGAAACAGTCTTTGGCAAGTAAAAAACCATAACTGCTTCCTTAAGAAACGT
Organism: Anas platyrhynchos; assembly: GCF_047663525.1. Classification (NCBI taxonomy): domain Eukaryota; kingdom Metazoa; phylum Chordata; class Aves; order Anseriformes; family Anatidae; genus Anas; species Anas platyrhynchos. The sequence goes on from NC_092621.1 coordinate 24,653,623, forward strand.
GGCTAGGTAGGACATAAGGATAACCCTTACACTACTAACTGAAAAGCTTGTTCCCTTCACAGCCAACAAGTAGCCTATAATAATGGGAAAATAAGCTGGACCATTTGACTGTAAGGAAACACTAAGTTTAGTCTTTGCTACTGTTGTTTAGGATATCCACAACTGGAGACCTGAGCACACAGAAGCAATTGAAGTTTAAAGTGACAAATTAAGAATGCGAAACTACAAGAATAAGGGACAGAGCCTTGCGAATCAAGAGCTACAAATGCTCACAAGAGGATATATATACAAATAAGTGTTAAATTGTAATACACCATTTAAGATACATAATTAAATTATACTCATGTATAAGATATATTAACTGTAATTATTTAGAATTGTATGTTATCTTAGGAAACAGAAAGTCCATGGAAAAAGCTAGTTGTTTAATTAAGGAAAGATGACAGTTGTCATAGAGAAAGAAGTTGGGGAGAAGAGAGATAGAAGCTGTCTGTGGAGGTTGCGACTCATGAAGAACACATGGCAGTTTGCCTACCCACCTACAATACCTTCATGAAAGAGGAAGAAGGAAGAAACAACGCTCTCAAATCTGTAGCTGACAGTTTAAAGAGGAAAAGGGAAACACACATGCATCACTGAACAGCAATTTGAATAGACCCATCTTTTTGAAGACTTTGTTTTCTATGTTCTTTTCAGAATTAATCCCTTTTAATAAATGCATTTGTGACGGTAATAAACGTCGTTAAGAAATTAAAGGAAGATCCCATGTGCTACTGCATTCCATTACTGTTTGCAATGCATGTGTAATATATTTAGGCTTCAGTTTTACTCACTGCACACCTCTATGATGCCAGCATCCTTTGTTTTTATAGGACATAAAAAAGCATGGGTCAGAAACAGAAACACAGGTCATAAACAGAAACAGCAGACAGCAGCTCAGAAGGGCTCTGGGGGTACTGGCTGACAGGCCATGAGCCAGCAGCACACCCAGGCAGCCAGGAGGACAACCTGCATTTTGGGGTGCATTGTGCACAGCACAGCCAGCCACACACAGTGATTCTCCTGCTATGTTTAGTGTTGGTGCAGCCTCACCTTGAGCACTGTGTGCAATTCTGGGCTCCACACCACAATAAAAAAGGATGTTAAGTTACCTGAAAGCATCCAGAAGAGGGCAATGAAGCTGGTAACAGGGCTGGAAGGCCTGTCCCGTGAGGAGAGGCTGAGGACACCTGGGCTGTCCTTTCTGGAGCTGAGGAGGCTGAGAGGCAGACTCACTGCTCTCTGCAGCTTCCTGAGGAGGGGACGTGCAGAGGAGGTGCTGGCCTCTGCTCCTGGCCGTTGACAACAGGACACAAGGGGACAGCACAAAGCTGTGCTGAGGAGGTTCAGACTGGACATAAGGAAAAATTCCTTTACTGTGAGAGTGGTCAAACACAGAGAGACTTCATAGAGAGGTGGCTGATGCCCTGTGCCTATCAGTGTTCAAGAGACATTTGGGAAATGCCCTCACTAATATACCTTAACTTTTGGTTACACCTGAGGTGGTTCTGTTATATTTTGTGTTATCAAAATGACTACTGCCCATGATAGATATCATAGAATCATAGAATATCCTGAGTTGGAAGGGACCCTTAAGGATCATCAAGTCCAACTCTTGACACCGCACAGGTCTACCCAAGTTCAGACCATGTGACTAAGTGCACAGTCCAATCTCTTCTTAAATTCAGTCAGGTTCGGTGCAGTGACCACTTCCCTGGGGAGCCTGTTCCAGTGTGCAACCACTCTCTCTGTGAAGAACCCCTTCCTGATGTCCAGCCTAAACTTCCCCTGCCTCAGCTTAACCCCGTTCCCGCGGGTCCTGTCACTGGTGTTAATGGAGAAAAGGTCTCCTGCCTCTCGACACCCCCTTACGAGGAAGTTGTAGACTGCGATGAGGTCTCCCCTCAGCCTCCTCTTCTCCAGGCTGAACAGGCCCAGTGCCCTCAGCCGTTCCTCGTACGTCTTCCCCTCCAGGCCTTTCACCATCTTCGTAGCCCATATGACTAAAAGAAGATGCTGAAGAATTAAAATGGACGGCAAGAAAGAAAAATTAAAAAAGTGCCATCATCTAATTGATACTTCTTGCAAACCTATGCATCTGCTTCAGTAAAAAACATTTTAGTTAAGAATTCAGAAGTTTTTACATAGTTGAACTTTATCTAACACGAAGAACAAACTCACTTTTTGTTCTGAAGTTCCTCATTCGGACTTGAAGTTCTAAAATAAGTGTGGTCTTTGAGAAAATAAATCTCATCTCACAACCAGATCATATAGTCAAATCATGGAACCATGGAATCATTTAGGTTGGGAAAAGAACACTTCAACATCATCAAGCCCAACCATCTGCCTAACTACCAAGTCCACCACTAACCCATGTCCCTAAGCACCACACCCACACTTCTCTTAAATATCTCCAGGAACAGGGACTTCACCACTTCCCTGGAAAGTCCGTTCCAACTCCATGAAGAAATTCTTTCTGATACTCAATCTACACCTCCCCTGCTGCAACTTGGGGTCATTTCCTCACACCCTAAGTTTACTTTCTATCAACTGTTCTCTCAGAAAGCACATTCCAGCTATTACTTCCTAAAAAACTGTGTTCACTTTGAGAAGAATCCAAGTCTAATTGTAAAATTGGCTAAGATATTTATTTCTTAAGATTAGATTTGCTTTAGAAGGCTCTCAAATTTTTGCATGTTTGAAATTTAAAAAAAAAAATTATTTACAGCTTTCACAAAAGTGGTTGTCAGAAAGCACACAACAAAGGAAGAAACAGCAGAAGCCATTAACGTCAACACATTATCATAAACATTTATTTCCAGTTGGTATCACTTCAGATTAACAGATCGTAAAAACACATTCCTACACTGCATGGATATGTATCAGAAAGAAAATTAATTAGTTCTTCAGAGGAAACAAACTGAAATGAGGTCCCCAGCCTACTCTGTAAGAAAGTGAGAAGAAATAGGAGAGGCTAAACTTTTCTACCAGAGTACACAATTATGTTTCTCCAAATAATTTCAGAGATATTGCTGTTATGTCACATTTTTATCCCTTTTTTAAACAGAGCAATGTAAGTTTACTGCAAGAAGATAGGAAAAACAGGCCTGCAACTGTGAGACTAAGTTTTATGCAGTATACATCTCCTAAGAAATATTCCTCAAGGCTCTTGAGTATTTTTAATTTCTGACTCAAGATAACTGGGACAATAAAGGACAAGACTGACAGAAAACAGACTTAGGCCACATCACATTACCGCTTAGGTAGGAACCTGTCCTCTCTCTCCAGCTCCCTTTATTATCTTCCTAGATATAATTGGGAGAAAAGGAAGAAAAAGAACCCACAAGATTTAACAACAGTAGGTCATTATATTGTAGGAATGAAAAAAGTAAGTTGAGGGAACACTACACATGGCAGAGGCAATATACAAAGGGGAAAACAACTTCATAAGTAAAGGTATGTTTCAGTTCAACCCCTTAGCTGCCTCTCTTTGACACAGTCCAGCAGGCAAAAAAAACAACAAAAACTCAGCACAGCATTCCAGATATATAGCAAGAAAAAGCATGCATTTCAGCTTCATCACACATTCAGGGACTCTTAAAGCTTGTCTTACAGGTTTTAATTTAATTATGCTCCCAGCTAGTAACATGAACCCAATGCTATTTCCCAACAGATGTTCTAATGCTGTATGTACAGTCCTAAATACATGCAGTGAAAGCACTCAGCTTTAAAATGGGCTTTACAGTTCTACTGGTTTTATCTAACAAATACTGAGATTAATTTTAATGTTAATACATCCAAACCAGCTCAGATTAGAGGGTTTGAATCCTAAATGTGTCTGAAGCCTGTGGCTACCATTAAAAACTCCAAGGGTTTGATTACCTGCATCAATATATAGGAGAATGACAGAAATAGTTTAATTAAAGTATTAGCAGAAAAGACAGTAACAAATAAGATGTTAGCATATACAGAAAGAATACAAAACAAGAATGTCATTGTACTGCAAACAACACTGGTGAATGTTTTTTCCAGAACTATGGAGAACAATGAGAAATTAAAAAGTATATGGAAGAGAAAAATATAGATCAGAGTTATGACAAGAGTAAAGAGGAATGACTGGGATTATTCAATTGTTTTTCTTTGTTTATCTCCAGACACATTCCAGTGTATGTAAGTGCTAAAGTTAAATTACGGTTAAAAGATTTTAATTAGTAATTGACAGGATTAAGGCTAATGCTTGTACCCTGAGTTTTGGCTTCCCGTTTATCCATGCATATGTGATACAACCTTTACTAACTTTTCAACTTCACTGATTGAATTCCAGGTTAAAGGAAGTTCACCTACAAAAGGTTAATTTAAGAAAGAAAGAAAAATACTTGTTACATGAACACATCACTTAAGAAAGTGAGCTCAAGCGTTAAATTAAGTGGGTTTGGCTGTTTCAGGAAGCTATAGAATCCTTTTGTGAATGAAAACTTTGCATATTCAACAGACAAAATGTTAAGCACATGTACACATTCATGAATTCTTGATGTGTAGTTGGTATATACAGATTACTGAACAAAAGGAAAATGAGAACCCTTAAGAATTAGACAAGAAATCTGAATAACTCCATATAAATACCCAAGAATAGGAACGCTACACATAACTGTAGTAACTGCAAATAAAGCCCTAATAGGTCCAGCATAAAGCCAGCAAAAATTGTGAAAGGTTAGAAAAACCTGTGTTGTTTCTTTTTTTTCCTCCAAAATACTACTGAAAAAAAGCACTAGATTTTAATCCATTTACAGATTTAGGAAAAGTTGGACTTGCAAAATTCACAGTCTCATCATTGAGTTTTTCTGTCTTTGAAGAACTGCTTAAGCTCCCTTCCTTGCCTTCCACAGTCCGCTTTTAAGTCTCTTCCTTCTTTCTTATTCCTTCCATCTCTATCATGGCTGAAGAAAAAAAAAAAAATCACATCTCCTGTTTATATCCTCTTTTACAAGAGTAAAAGAGTCATAGGAGCCACAAGCCAAGAGTCACCCCTGGAGTGACACAAGTTAGTATATTCTTCATGATTAAAATCCTTTTGTATTTTGATCAAGAAGTGTTTTGAATGCACACTTCTGTTTACCATCTTCCTTCACCCTTTCCCCAAATACGCTATTCTACGGTCAGATTCAAGGCTTTTTCTTATTAAAAAAAAGTAAAAGATTATAGAATCATGGAACATCCTGTGTTGGAAAGGACCCACAAGGAACAGAGTCTAATGCCTACAATACTTATAAATACTTGGACAACTATCATTATATCCTTTCCCACAGCATTCATGATTTATAGATCTAATTCTTATCTTAAGTTCATTGCCTTCTTTTTTTTTTTTTTTTGCCGTTCAAAGCATGCAATCTGATTCATTTACTCTCCTTGCACTGAGGCTGTTCACAGGAAATACCTTTACCATTCTCGCTGCCATCCTGCAACTATTCTAATTCTACAGCATCTTAGTGGGAGGAAGGAACAAAAACTGCAGTGCTCACAATGCAAGTACATGCAGACACATTCACAACTACATAGAATCACAGAATGGTTTGGGTTGGAAGTAACCTTAAAGACCATCTCACTCCAAACCCCTGCCATGGGTGGGGGCATCTCCAACCAGACAAGGTTGCCCAAAGCCACATCCAGTCTGGCCTTGGACACTTACAGAGACGGGGAATCCACAGCTTCCCTGGGCAACCTGTGCCAGCACATCACCACCCTCTGAGTGAAGAATTTCTTCCTAACAGAAATGATTCTTCCTAATTCATTCTATTAGTGTAAGGCTATCCCCCCTTGTCCTATCCCTACACTCTCTGACAGAGTCCCTCCCCAGCTTTCCTTTAGGTACTGGAAGGCCACTCCTTACCCATAAGTGGTCCTTCCATCAAATCCATGCATCTCCAATTTAGAGACTAGGATATCATGGGAGACAGTGTCAAATGCTTTGCACAAGTCCAGGTAGATGATGTCAGTTGCTCTTTCCCTATCCATCAATGCTGTAACCCTGCCATAGAAGGCCACCAGACTTGTCAGGCACCGTCTGCCCTTAGTGAAATCACATCGGAATCCTGGATTGCCTGTGCCCTGCTGAGCTGTCCCTCCAAGGGTTATCAGGGTGTTTGAAGTCCCCCATGAGAACCAGAGCTTGTGAATGCGAGGCTGCTGCTATCTGTCTATAGAGGGCCTCATCTGCTTGGTCTTCCTGGTCAGGTGGCCTGCAGCAGACCCCCACTACAATGTCCCCTGTCCCTGCCCTCCCTGTAATGCTGACCCCCAAGCTGTCAGCTCCTCACCCATCCCCAGGCAGAGCTCCACACACTCCAGCTCTCATTGACATAGAGGGCGATGCCCCCTCCTTGTCTCCATGTAATGCTCTTTTTTCTTCCCCCTCTAATAATGAAAAAAATTCCTTTTTTTAAGAATGCTTAAGGCAAGCCATTTTCAGAGAACTGCCTGATATAATTGTCATACTTTTTCATCAGGAGTTACAGCTAAGTGCATACAAACAAGCATGGATGTTGTCATCACCTTTCTGTTCATTTCACCCTTCATTACTTTTCATCCATTAACAACTTCATCTGTCATTTTGTTATCCAATCCTGTCTTTTGTAAGGCAACACTCCCCAGAAGATTGGCATCCAAACAAACAATTTTCCAAGAGTCTTATTGGTCAGTTTTACAGCTGAATATCCAAGCAGTTTTAAATTTCATTCACTCACAGATTTAAGTGATCAGATATTTGTTATGATTTGTAGTCAGCAACCTTAAAAAAAGAGTTCAGGCTCCTCACTGCTCAGTTTACCAGCCTGCCTTCCATCAGATTGCCTGTTTAGAGAAGTATTTTTCTGAAAGCCCATAAACCCCTAATTTTAAGTAAGCAAAACATTTTGGTATCATTTCATATAAAGAAAAGCTATATAATCTACAGGATTTATAGCTCAGAATGTAATCAGGGACTGAATATAACCTTTCTTAAATAGGCTTTGAAACTATAAAAGCTATCACATCATAATACACTATACTACACCAGTTTCTCAAACAAGAAAGCAGTATTTTCAACAGTTTATTACCTTTATTTGCAAATCCAGCCATCTTGCATGAACTTAGATTAATATTTATTACCTGCTCTATAGGTTTTCCAAATTCCAAGTTCATCGAACTATGATTTCTGATGATACAAGAATACATCTGCAGCTACAGATATACTGAAAGAGACTTAGGCATTCTTTGAAGTGTTTCTTCCACTTTCTGCTTACTACCATAGTTTTTATATGAGATGTTTTTCACTAACTTGTCAGTAAGTCACTAGTCTGTAACTACTGGAGAATGTTGTTTTCGAAAGTGAGAAGAATGAGGTTGAGCTGATTGCCACGCAAATGGCATAGTTTAATCAGCACTGCTTTAAGTGTCCTCTCTGGGCCTTATGTAACGTTGTTTTCCAAATCTTCACCACAAAAAGATCATGCCCTCAAAAATATTATATGAGACTTGAAAAAAAATAAATAAATGCCCTGTTTAAAAACCAACTAAGACATAAATTATTCTAAAGCCCATGATAGAATTTTGGCAAACACAGTTTTCCGGAGTGTCATTCTACTACATAAGTTGTCTCTTTTTCATTAAAATTTCCAAATTCAGCAATATTTAAGTGAGGAGCTGCTTAAACTGTCTGCTTCAAGCTACAGCTTTGATTCCTCATCCGTACAGTTACCCATTCTTTGGGCTCAATAAATACAAAATACAATTTGAGATATTGACATAGAAGTTAAAAAAAATAAAAAGACTTCATGTACAACACGAACTCTGCAATTTAGTTTCTAAATGCTTTAACTTTGTTACAAACTTTCAATGTTAAGTGAAGAAGGAATCTGTAGGGAATCCTGGTGCCCTACCCTAACAACCCTCCACTGAGCACACAATTTGGTGTTTCTCACTTCCCTCTTGTAGGCTTCTCTCTCACCTAAATTTCCATAGTAAGAGTAGAAATTCAATACCCAGATAATATATGACAATTTTTATGTCTTGCTCCAAAAGGAGAGGACAATAAACATTGTTCTCAAGGATTATAGGTAAACTCCTTTCTTCCTAATCTTATTTTGAAAATAGACAAAATGAAACTAACTGAAATGCTTACTAAAAACTCCAGATTTGTAAAAATAAATAAATAAATAAATAAATAAATAATAAAACTTCCTCAAAGACAGGTACCCAACATAGAACAGCTGCAAAAATATTAGATAAAGGAATTACAGAAGACATAGACAATCTTTACCAAGTACTGGTAAAGATTTGTATCCAGGTATAATTATCCGTGTAACTTACTGTTTTCATGTTATTAACTCATTCCACAGGCTCTACCTTCCTTACCCTGGCCTACATCTAAACTCTTTCTCCTTGTCAGTATTTAGGCAGTGTATGTTCATAGTTCCCATCTCACTGAGGTAGTAAGTGTCAGAAATATTTCTGTTATATTTGAAAATGGAGCTAACCCTAGCCATAATGGTCTATAGAAACCTAAGGATCTTTATTCTATTATTAAGCCTTCCAGAAAAACATATGCAGCAAGTTAACACAAACCATCTCAAGCACAAGTTCTATTTATAAACCAGTTCCTCCACCCTAGCTACACAGCGTAATATATATTTTGTCATCATAGATACAAGTACTGCTTTCTCTCAAACAATGAAATGAAAAACAAGAGATGGCATCTTTCTCTACCACATAATACAGATGACCAAGTTTTATAACTCACAAATTGCCAAGTTAGGAAGAGAACTTAATGTACATTAGATGCAACTATGTACAAATAAAGTAATAAACCACAGAACATGTCTTGTTAGTTTACCAAGGTTATTATTTCACAAAAAGGAAAAAAATTAGTTCTTTAAAACTGAAATACAAGAGATCAATGAAGCTGAAAATAGAAAAGACTCTTAATTCATGTTCTATATGCAATACAATATTTACCTCAAAAAATGAGCTTATTTTTTGAGGAAAGAGCAATTTAAAAAAAAAGCCTTTCCTGTTCTACAAATTCAAATAAAATGGAAGCTATTTCAACATGATTTGAAGGTTTTTTATTAAATGTATTGTTCATAAATTTTCAACTGTATAATACATCCAAAAAAAATATTCATCCCAATTCTCTACACAACAACATTGGTCACTCATTGGTAAAAGGTATTCTTAGTTCAAATATTCTTATATTAACTATCTCACTGATAAAATTTGAGAAAGTTTCAGATTGCTGAATTTCTGGAAAAAAATTGAGCTATTGCTATGTCTAAAAGCAAACTAAAACCAGTTTCAGAATCTTAAATCTTCTTGCCTGTCTCCTTTATTCTATACTCAGAGAAAAATCTTTTGAATCAAAACCAGTAAAAAGAACTTTGGCTAACTGAGTAAGGTGCCAAGCTGAGATAAACTGACATCTGCAATACAGATTACGTGAAATGAGCTTATTTTAGCTCCTATGTCATAATATAGATTTAAAAATATTCAGAAGGCTATAGGCTAATAAACAGCAAAGGAACAGATGATTATCAAAAGTACTTCTGCAATGCAGTGAAGAGGACATTTGTTCCTTTTGGTTAAGCACTTAAAAGATGAGAAAGGAGTCTAAAGAGATGGGAATTATTTTTAAGTAAAACACATGCGTCATAAAACAGTTTCACCCAAACGTAGTATTCTTCAGCTGGCTATGAAAGTGTATTTTCTTAAGAGCTGAATTAATAATGTGTTACAACAAATTCCCTACTTTTAAACACTTCCACGTTTAAGCATTTCACAACGTAAGATCGGAAACTACTGACTCCTAATGGTTTATCAAATTCTCAGAAAACTAACATTAAAAGATTCTACAGGCAGCTCCTTTTCAAGTAATTAACAGTGATACATATAGACTGTACAGCATGCATCTCTATTTTATGCATTAGTATCCCAGTAATCACAAATTTTTAAGTTACTCATTGCTAAATAGGTGAAAGTCAAACAAAAGTTAAACAAGTAATGGTTAGTTACATATGTCAAAGATGTTCTCTCTCTCAAAAGCACTCCTCTGAGCATAGCAACCAGAAATATACAGTCAGCAGTTAGTGGAGAAACTGCAACTGCATATATTCACAGTCAGGGAACTAATTAGTAAACAGTAAATAAAAAGCACAATTTCCCCCTTAATGAGAAGTTCAGTTACCTTTACCATACCTTTATCTGCTGTCTTCTAAGCATTGCAAGTTCCCTCATATCTCGGAATGGTTGTAGTAAGTACTGGTAGAGCTCCGTAGTAGCTTCTGCAAGACTACTGTAGGCTTCGTCTTCCATCTGATATAGTTCAAGCAGCTCGACCATGCTTTCTGTGTTTTTGTGTTTCTCCAGAAGCTGTAAAAAAAGAAGTATCAGTGTTAATTAATATGCTTAAAATTCCTACTGAAAGTGATAATTGTTTAAAAACATTTTTACTAAGGAGGGAAGAAGATAGACTAAAGTCACCACTCTGATATACCAAACAAAAAATATATTAAACCCCATCAATATTTTGAATTTAGCCAGTTAAGTATGGTCATTTCTCTGGTAATCTTAGTTCAAAATGTGAAGCACTCCTTTTGATTTCTTCTCTCCAAAGATGTTAAGAAGATAGTAAAAATTAGCACAAAAGAGCACAAAAAGCAACTCAGTGTTAGACAATCTACAATGTATTCATCAGATATGCTACTTCACATACTTCATAAATTTTCCCACTTCCAGTTGTGTGGGGAGAAGGAGTGGTGGGAAAGAAAGGGAATTCAAAGCAGAATTCAGATTGAGCTCTCTAGCTGTTTTTTTCTAGCCTCCTTTTTGCTTTACACTCACAGAGCTCTATTTTATCAGTGCAGCTCCAGACACAAAGAAGAATCTACATGAAACACAACGGTGATCTGCATTTCACCCTAGACAGTTTACCCATGAAGTTCAAATCCACAAAGGTTCCATTAGGTATCTTTAAGAAAAAGGAAATCAGAAGCTTTTAATAGTAACAAAACAAAAACAAACTTTGTTTTACTTGAATTATGTCTTAATTCATGTAAAACAATATCTGAAGACTCTGTCCATTCCTTCCTTTAGTTCTTATGAAGTGGAAAATTCATTTGTTTCTACAAATTTGCTATGATGTATGTTTTCAATTTATATGTTTGCTTTGCATCTATTTTGGGCATTGGCCTGGGCAGACCTCACATGTTGCTGGAAGTCTTCTACCATTTCCAATATTACAAAAGAATATTCAAATGTTTAACTAAAACTAATCTCATGCAGACACGTGGAGTACTTGATGTGTTCACAGAGACAAGATTAGCTGAAATTAATTCCCCTCTTACGCAACTTTCAGATATTTAAAGTCAGTCTCTTGTTCTTTGTATCAACAACTTAAAAGCATATATTCACAGTCCAAGTTTACTTAAACTTAATATAGATTAGGAATAATATGGAATAAGCATTTCCTATCTTGTCTGTGTTCAGTCAAGCTGGATGCTCAACCTACATGAAATATTCTCAGTATACCAAGCTGTATCAAGTGTAATTACTGGAAGACAATACAGAGGGAACTGCAGATTAGAAACCAAAAGCTTTGATCAACAGTCCTTTGGTATCTGGTTCATTTGTATGCCAAGAATGTCAAAACATGACATTTTACCATAGTGTCTACTCTGTTCCATAACATTTGTATTAATCTTCTCATTTGTTACCCAAACGAATAAGATTTTTTTTTGTGATGTAAAGTTTGCTTCTGAAGATCCTTGCAACACTACCTCAACTTCCTTTGAAGCTCTGAAGATTGGCCACGATTATAGACAGAATGCAAGGAGGCTCACAGTAGCTTTTTTTACATGTTCAGCATTAAAGTGATTGTCAAACAACAAGCCACGAAGAGCTTTCCCTCAGCAAGGCTTGTCACGGAAGAGAGGTCTCAGACAGATGGTGCAGAATGGATATGATGTTTCTCAGCAGCAATCTGCTGTATTCCCTAAGCAATTTCACCTACCTACTAATTTCATTACCTACTGCAAGACAGGAACACTGCCCTTCTCCTGTCTTCCAGCGGTGCGTAATATTCTGTGGTGTTTGAGTTCTCACTGAAGGTACTGGGTAGTGTTCTGTGGCTTGCAGTCTGTAAAACCACTATTTTAATGAACTTTCTGGGCAAAATGTGCATGCCTTAGCTTGCAATTGTAGGGACAGAAGTCATCCCAGATGCTCTTGGGTTTGACTCCTAAGTTTCTACAGACTTCATGCATTATTCCAGTCCTCTAGCAGTTTTAACCCTTTAGTCTACAAAGCCAACATCCTCCTCAGTTCCTCTAGCATGTTTCTAGTTCCTCAAAAAAGAGCTGTCATACTCAAGCCTTTTCCTACTCTACCTGTAGTCCCAAAGCTATAATAATCTCCGTCAACATACTGAAAAAAACAAATACAGAACACATCCTACACAGCAACAAAAAGGAACAGCTAGAGAAAACTTACCACCCTTAAAGGAGAACCTTAAGTAATCTAATCTAACTTCAGGAACAGAACAATACAATACAGTACTTTTTTTCCCCCTCCCTCCACAGATCAATCTTTTGGTCTTTCTAAAAGTTCTGATATTCTGGAACAGTCACAACTTTGCAGAATTCAGCGTGAAAATGTGCCAGGAAGTGAAGATCCATTTAAATTTTATGATCATCAGTATAGCATGGATACATTTTCAGGACACTAACAGCATACATCTACTTATGATTAGCTGGTTGTTCAGTGAAAATCATGTCCATAATGAGAAACAGTTTTCATAATGGCAAGAAGCATCACAAAGTTCATGCACATAGGAAAAATAAGTGGGCATCATATCAGGGTCTTGTCCATGCCCAATTTTACTGGGTCTGCTCCTGGGGTCTCCCAGTCCTACACCTAGAGATGCTCCTCAACTCCTTCAGAGACACCGAACCCCCAAGGAGTAAACCCTCAAAAACAAATGCAAGTGAGGACAGATTATTTATACATAATACATATATTCTGAAATTAAGAAAAGTCGAGCAACCTTCCTTCCTTCCTACAAGAATCCCCAGTTTCCATTTCCTGTGCCTAATGAAGATCTTTTCCAATGAAAATGGTGATGCAGTTTCATTCAAGATATAGTTACCAGAAGAGACATAACAGAACTGCAAAGCTGATTTAGAAACAACCAAACACCACCTTATTTGGTTACTTGAAAGAGCTATCAAATAGGGATATTCTTCAAAACAGGTAGCACAGTTACTGAACTGTAAGCACAGGTTACAGACAGCCTCACTACACCCACCCACCTATTAACACGTTCTTATAAAAAGCAGTCAGGTGGCATTTGAGGCAGTCAGGTGGCATTTGAGGGGAAATGTCTAAACATTAACTTCCTCTACAAAAGCTGCAAATCAGCTCAAAAGCATGCCTATATTTCATCCTCTCAAGTCAACACCATAAAACTGCTGCCTCAAATTCCACTTGGGTTAAAAGCTACAGGATGGAAAGGAGAGAGTGAAGAAGTATCACATGATCCAGTTTTGGAAAAGAAAAACAACACAGAATTTATGACTTGCATTTGAACTGACATTTATGATTCGCAATGTTTAAGAGAATATGGAAGTCTCAAACTACTCTGTCCCACTGTTTGGAACGGATGTGATTAACACACCCTTCACTGATACAGCATGGTATGAACAGAAGATTGATAGCTTAGATTCTCCTACTAGACACAGACTAATAAGCCCAAGGAAGAGTGAAGGCTGGTTTACTGCTACCAGTCCTAAAGGGGCCACTAATATCGCAGATGGATGGAGCTGCCAGCTGCATGGAGGACCTCTCCCACCCTGCTCCATAAAGCAGTCTGGTGGAAGATTTCCTGTCAAAGATCCAAGGCAGATGAAGCATTTGTCTTAGCTGGCTGCCATCCAGGCAGTACTTGGACTATCAGATAACAATAACGCTGGTCTAGCACAGAATCCACTGAATTAATAATGTCATAAGGCAAACCTGGCCCTCCACAGTCTCACAAGTTGTTTAACTCTGTATATTCCAATTTTCTTGCAGGCAGTATCTCGAGGATATGCTGTTTTAGAAATACAAAAAAGTCAGCCATTACCTTTCAGAAAGATGGAGACATTGGCTAAGCTGGCCAAATGCCTAAACCAACCCGGTACCTTCAAACTGTGCAGTTTGCAAACTGTTAGCATAAAATACACGAACAAGTTTTGTGGCATATTTTATGTCCCACTGATGATTAATTCTCAACACAGACATTCAGTGCTACCATTCATTTACTTCAACAGCCTTGGTATGAAATTTTGACTTCCACAACTTCTTAAAATTAAATTATTTAAAGAAGTGGGTGGAGGAGGGTAGAGTAATATCCTGTACAGGCCTGACTAGTGCAATACCCATTGAATACTGCATTTATTTTAAGAATCATGTTTCACAGATGTTACATTGTTCACAACTAAATGAATCCATATATTTTAGGCAACTATTATGCAGATAGACTCTAGCCAGAGGAAACAGGCTTTTTTTTTCCCCCCAATTTAACAGTACATATTTCAACTATATAACAAGGATTATTTCTGTCTTCAGAATTAAAAAAACATTTTGTCCATAAAGCTTTAAAAAGCCCTACAGAAGACAGTGCAATTATGTGTAAGTTGCCACCAGTTGGGGGTGTAATCCAATGCTTCATTTAATCAGTGAAGGGCCTTTTCATGCATTTCCTTTGCTGTTATTCCCAAAACTTTCACTGTTATCCCCATTTTGTTTTGGGAATTTGTAAAAACTCTACAGCATGACACATACCTGATTTTAGCTAAAACAAGCAATGTATTTTTCAGTCCCTTCCCAAGCTTTTACATATTTTTGAAATAACAGTAATTACAGAAATGCACTACTCAGCCTGGAAAAGAGGAGGCTGAGGGGAGACTTCATTGAGGTCTACAGCTTCCTCATGAGGGAAGTGGAGGGGCAGGCGCTGATCTATTCTCTTTAGTGACCAGTGATAGGACCCAGGGAATGGTGTCAGGCTGAGGCAGGGGAGGTTCAGGCTGGACATCAGGAAGAGGCTCTTCACTGAGAGGGCTGTTGTGCACTGGAACAGGCTCCCCTCAGAAGTAGTCACGGCACTAAGTCTTTTGGAGTTTAAGAAGCGTTTGGACTGTGCTCTTAGTTATAGGGTCTGACATTTTAGGTAGACCTGTGTGGTGCCAGAAGTTGGACTTAGTGATCCTTATGGGTCCCTTCCAATTCAGGATGTTCTATGATTCTGTGATACTCTCCTATTAAGTTCTCAAATGCCTGAAAGTATTACTTGCCACTTCCAGAAGGAATCCACCTGCTGATACAGTTGCAATGGACTAGAGTGAATTCCAGACAATGAGTTACGAAGTAAAACTTCCGGAGTACATAAAATTGGGATGCAAGATTTCAGCAACTGAACTTACACTTCAAGCTCTCATATTAGAACAGGTTTAAAATTGTTTCTGTTCTCTTTTCTAAAGCTGTCTTTAAACAAAGAACCACCTTCTTAACACATGCACAAGACATGCACACATACATATCCTGGTAATGAGTAGGAGTCTCAACTACATGAGATCTGTTCTACAGGTAAACTACTTTCCTCTCTCCTAAATGTATTTTCCTGTAATGAAATGTCACCCACTGTGGTTAAAAGATCAATCCTTGCTTCTGTTTGCATGATAGCATTGCTATCAACAGCCTTGGCTTTGTATATAAAACAGAAAGAACCACTTGCATTATTATAACAGCTAAATGCACTCAAAGCAGACCAAAGCTTGACTCTCCAATCCATATCTAAGATATTTTTTATTGTTGAGATATAAACCATCTAAGAGGATACGGAGTTACAGGACACTATAAATAAGCCAGGTACTACTGCTCAGAATGAGAAGTGTTGGAAGCAGCGCTACATCTTTCCAGTCTCAAAATTAAAAGATACAAACAAGTTAGTTACATATTAAACTTATTTGGAAATCACAGAGTTTATAATCAGTACATAAAGCAATCTTGTACCTACTGAGTGGACCAAAAGGTTCAGTTTTTTCGAACAGGCTTTTGAAGATAGGGGATATCAAGTCTATGCCAATGTGTAGCAAAGGTTATTGTCTGAATTTTGGGGAGGAGTTTCTGAATGGCTGTTTATAGAAGGACTGAGCCAGTTAAAACAATCAAACCAAACACACATAAACAAGTTTATCGAACTTCACAGCTATTCTAAGAAACAAACAGCAACACACACAACATCAAGAAAAAACAGCAACAAAAAGGTTTTGAGAAGTAAAACAGGTTCTTTAAAACCCAAGATACAAAAAGGAATACTTTCATAACATGTTTCACACTTCTCTTTTTAGTGCTGTGAAGAGTTGCTCACATAGAGTGAGTTACTCGATTAAATCCTCTTTAAGCCCTGTTTAAAACAGTCTTTTACCACCTAAAGTACCTAAATGCAGACAGCCAACCAGAAGGCTAAGACTAAGACCAGCATAGTGCTGACTGGTGATCTTGACCCTCTTTTCAGTTGTAACAGTTATTTTCATGTATGCTCAGATTAACAGCTCCTGGGATAGTAAAAATTATTTTTGTCAAGTTCGTTTACACTGCCTACCAAAAATGCACCTCATTTTAATGTACTACCTGTAAAACAAGTCAGCAGAAAAGAAAAAACACTCAATTACTGGGTAAGAAAAAATGAAGTAGTATTTTAATGCAGTGAAGTGAGCCAAAACTTTATTTCCATGCATGCAACATTACTGAACAATGCCATTTCTCTCCTCCCACCCAAAATCCTAAATAGAAATCTCAGCAGAACTCTGTATACATAACTCATGGGAGTATCACATGGCTCAGACTTAGAGCTGCCAGCTCTGACAACAATGTATGGCACGCTAGATCTCTTCTAAAAGCTCAAGAGGGAGATGTCAACAAGTGAAAACTACACATCTCCTTTTCTGTGAACAAGACAAAGATATGTGTAATAGTGTGGTAAAGTTGCTTTTGTTTTAAGATGACATAGAAATGGTACATCTCTGATCACTCTACCATACTGTATGATGTCTGTATGATGTAGCTGTAGCTCTTTTAAATCATGCTACATGCCAAATGAATGTTCATAAAAGCCAGGTATTTATTTGAATTTAGTGTATTACTTGTAACAGCAAAGGTACAAAATTCCCTACATAAAGTGGCTCAGGTTGGAAGGAACCTTAAGGACCATGCTGTTCCAGCCCCCTGCCATGGGCAGGGACACCTCCCACCAGACCAGGTTGCCCAAAGCCCCATCCAGCCTGGCCTTGAGCATCTCCAGGGATGGGGAATCCACAGATGCTCTGGGCAGCCTCTGCCAGTGCCTCATCACCCTCTGAGTGAAGAATTTTCTCTTCACCTCTCATCTAAATCTCCCCTCTTACAGTTTAAAACTATTCCCCCTTGTCCTGTCATTATCTGACCAAGAAGTTGCTCTCCACCTTTTTTATAAGCCACCTTTAAGTATTGGAAAGCTGTGATAAGGTCACCCTGGAGCCTTCACCCTCGAGACTTCTCCAGGCTGAACAGTCCCAGCAATCACAGCCTGCAGGAGAGGTGCTCCAGCCCTCTGATCATCCTTGTGGCCCTCCTCTGGACCTGCTCTAACAGCCCCACATCCTTCTTGTGCTGGGGGCCCCAGATGTGGATGCAGCATTCCAGGTGGGGCCTCAAAAGGGCAGAGCAGAGGGAGACAATCACCTCCCTCCACCTGCTGCAGCCCAGGTCACAGTTGGCCTTCTGGGCTTCAATCATGAACTGCTGGCTCATGTCTAGCTTTTTGTCCACCAGAAACCCCAGGTCTTTCTCTGCAGGGCTGCTCTCAATGATGTCTTCTAGTCTGTGCTCATGTCTGGGATTATCCCAACCCAAGTGCAGCACCTTGCACTTGGCCTTCTTGAACCTGATTAGGATCACACAGGCCCACTTCTCCAGCCTGTCCAGGTCCCTCTGGAAGACATCCCTTCCTTTTGGTGTATTGACTGCACCACACAGCTTGGTGTCATATGCAAGCTTGCTGAGGATGCACTCAATCCCATTGTCTGTTCATGGGTAAGGATGTTCAACAGTACTGGTACCAGGACAGACCCCTTAGGGGCATCTAATAGTTACCTTATTTCAAAGTTAATATGGTACTCTGGGACTCCTTCCCCTTGGAAAGGGGTAAAATAACTAAAAGATAAAGTCAGTAATGAATCACTGATTAGTTGGAACATGGTAACTTTGAACAAAAAACTTCTAGGCAACACCTCACCCTGAAGGCTTGGCAAAGATCTGTTTTTTATTCATGTCCTAATGAGTTCTAAGTAACTTTTTCTGCAGTAATCCGATCAAAAAAAAAAAAATTTCGAACATACATTAAAGACATGTTCATGCTGTGACACAAAATACATTAATTTTTGGTCCTTTTGGTCCTCTTTTTCTGTGCTTCTGAACTACACTATTCATCAGAAAAACATATTCAAGAGTGTCAAAACTGACAGCCATCTCAAACTAATACTCACATAGAGTGAGTACATTTAATTGACAAAGTATTATGACACTACTCTAAAAAACACTTTCTCTGTGTAAGGTTTGCAATGTCAGGATACACACAGGATACAAACGAAACACCCACTCTGCTAAACAATAAATACTCTTCTACAAAAACAAATGTGAGAATTTGATGGGAACAACAAGTGTATTATCATCGTCACGCTGAAGTCAACTCATGGGACCCACGTAGTCAGTAAAGGATTAGTACTCTTACCAATCTTACAATACATTTGTCATGGCAGCAGATATTCTCAAATGCCTGATACTAATCAGGTATTTGCCTAATGTTAGGCTTTTTAATCTAATTCAAAGGCAGTAAAGCATTATGACAACAGGTTCCAGGCACCAGTAAGCCTGAATTTACTTTTTAAAGCTGAGGTGAGCTTGCTCTTACTGGAAGTACACCCCACTTCCCACCCCTCTTCTTCCAGTTCCACGTTTTTCTCCTCTCAGGTGCACCATTCCTCCTTTGCACTACCTTTGTCACATCTTCAACAAGCTAACTAAGCACCAGGCAAAAAGCTACTTCCCTTGGATGAATTTACTGAGTTTTACGCTGCACTGAATCATCAAGGACAGAGACGCAGAACAGGAAGGCACACAAAGCTGCAGGAGGATCCCACCCGCCCCCACCTTCAGCATCAGCAACTGATGCATTACAGCATGTCCAGTTCTTCAGCAGGGTGGTGGATTAGCCACCTTTAAACCTTGGACAACAGATGATGGGTAAATGAAATGGCCCTTTGCGTGGCTTCCCAGGGCTCGTGTAGTTCAATACTGCTTCTAACTCTGCAGCACCTTATACAACAGTGAAATCACAGAAAGACAGATAAAGTCAGGCCTAAGAAAGGAACATGTTTACACATGACTACACCCTATTTTTAAAGCTTCTAGAAGTAAAATACAACATCCAGTCCACTATTACAGTCCAATTTAATATCAATACAGTATTTACAGTACAATTTAATACAGTACAATTTAATATCAGGTGATCATAGACCTGTATTCTGCAGTGTTACCCAGTTGGGTTGGATTTAGTCCTGTTTTCATAAAGAAATTATATATGTATTAAATATATATGGGTATATGTATTAAATGTCACAAAGAAATAAAATACATGTGTGATAAATCAGCATGAAAAAACACAGTTGAAATAATACATACAATTTACCTATTAACTAAACTCTTCCACATCTGCTCCAACATTTCAAGTAGTTCTGGATTTTTAGAAGTCCTGCCATGTATGGATATTTTCCTGAATTTTACTTCTTTGAAGTGACAAAGGGTGCAGTTTGAAATTCTGACATCACAATTATAAACAAATATTGTACTATTCCAAAGGCAAAATAACTTCCTTACAGAAGCAAACTGCAACAATTTGGGTTTTGTAGATTCATGTGAAAAGTTGCGCTGCAACTCATTTTAGTTAAGGTTAGTTGAGTAATAGCAACGTTTTTCAAAAGTAAATAAATCCAGTTGGAAAAGTATTGTAACAGTAACACAAAAAATAACAATTTTCAGAACTGGAAAAAGAAACAATAAAATGGGCTACTGAATTGACAAAAAGAACAGCAAACACAGAAATGCTCACTAAGCATTCAAATTGTTGTGAATGTTTGTCTGCCCTATACATTAAAAAAAATCCATAGTTTTACTATACAAATACCATAAACAGAAAAAAAAAAAGATTAAAAGGAAACCCAAAGATAGGAACTTACCAGTAAAAGGTTTTTTAATTTAAAACAACCTATGCCAAAATTTTTGCAACCAGTCATTGGTAGTTAAACAGCAGAAATTTATTTATATCTACTCTCAATAGCTCTAGATGAAGATTTTCAAAAACTAGCTTGCCTAGGAAGCAGTCTTCACATTGAAACACCTTTCTGGCTGCTATAGGTGAAGGACATAAGCAAAAGGTAAAATCCAAACTGCACAGTTGTGCCACTAGTAAGAAGTTATTAGGAGTAATGTACATAGCTGAAAAGTAAGAGCTACAAAACAAGAAGACATTTGTGGAAATGTTGCAAGTTAAAATCTAGCACTTTGTTTTAAAGTTCTTCATGGAGTCTTCAGGCAAACTTATAATGGCATGAATTTACATTTCAGGCCCAAATTCTTCAGAAGATGGGAATTGGGCAAGTTTCAACACCGAACTAATTAAAAGAAAAACACATTTCCCCTGTTAATTTATGCAATTTATGACTGGAAGATATTATGAAATCATCTATTCTCCTGTCCAAAAAATCTGGACTATTTTCTAGACTTTAGGATCTCATATCAAGTTTTGCATGGGCTTCAACAATTATTCTTAGAGACTAACCCATACTCTAGCAGATATCAACATCAGATTTCTGATGAGATCATATTATTACTTCTTTTAAGGGCTCAAGAATTCTTTCATTACCATTCCTCAAACATTCTTGCCTGTTTGCTATTAAACAGCATTGCACTCAGAGGAGGATTTTCAATGAACTATCCAAGATCTTTGCTCTGAATGGTTGTAGTGATGTTAGTACTATGCAAAACATATGACTAGTTCAAGTAAATTGTTCCAGTGTATACTGTCACCCTTTCTCAAAACCATCTAGATTGGTGTATACATAACATGGTTAAACCTGCAAATTCTGTTGGCCTTGTATGTTAGCCCTTCCCCAGAGCACTATCATGCTGACCACTGACAGAGCAGGACAAAACAACTGGACACTCCACTTTTAACACAGCAGAAGGTTTACAACAGCAGAATACCTTACTTTCATGCTTTTATTACACGGTAAATTAACAACTTGTGACAAGTTTTTGAAAATTACATTTATTTATTTTAGCTACCTTTCTGTTCATTTGCTTTCTAGGATACAGGGAGGATGCAATGTAACATGTGTTATGTTACTGGCAACTCCTGAGCACTCTAGTTGCCCAACACTGCACCTAGAATAATGTCCTAGGTGCTGCAGGTTCCTCTGCTGAGTGCAATACATGCTCATTTGCTTCTCCTGGTTTTGCATGGTACTAAAAAAAAACAAAAAAACAAAAAAGTACTTAGTGGCATTACACTATCAACCATAGCAGAAATAGTAGAAAGAAATCGTAATAGTTGATTCTTCTTCGGAGAAAATACAGGAGGAAGAGGAGGATTGAGCCTATTTAGAAGATACTCTCAACTGCTAAATCAACAGGTGCAACCTTACTCTACTGCTATTTAGCAGATAGCATTCTGAGCAACAGGGCAGATATATATGTAATATAACTCAGTTAGTTAAAATGTATCTTCAGAAAACCTTTATTTATTCTCCTTCCCTTTACCTTCTACCTGTCTTCTTTCTCTCCCCAACATACTCCTTACAGGTAAGCTTTCATCTCCTGAAAGAAGAGTTTTATATATGTATCTTTAGTTTCACCAGGTCCCCACTTTATCTGAAGTTCTCTTCAGTAACAGCAGTTTCATGGTGGACTACAAGGATTTGTTTCTATTAAGATCAAAAATTCACCTCCCAAAAGAGGAAAAATGGTAGATTTGTCCATTTCTGAAATATAAGGCTTTAGAGTGACTTTTTAAGCTCTGTGGAAGCTATATCATGCTTATAAAGTACAACATAAACCTCAAAGACCATCTACTAGTAACCAGTGTCTTACAGAAAGAAATGTAGGAAGGTGCAATGATTAGAAAGAATCTGCTTTCCAGTTCTAAGCCAACCTGTGTTATATTATCACAGCAAGAAACTGAGAAGAAAAATGTTACTGGATATTGAAAGCAGTATTAAAGGGCATTGACTTGAAGGCCTAAGTCCTGGAGGACATTCAGTTCAGGAGTGAGAAGGAAAGTAATGCTAAAAAATGGTATTGCTAAATGGTAAAATGGGGGAAAAATATGCAATAATGTAAATATGAAGAAAAAACAACCCAATACAGTATCTAAAAGCTAAGAAATAAGGTAGGCTGTGACCCAAGAGCATAATGGGTTTCAGAAAGTTTATCACACAGGTTGTGCCTACCTTGTCAAAGTACTCCAGCATATGAAAATGCTACAACTGCCTATTAGGCAACAACTTTTAAAAGTAAAGTCTATCTCTAAAATAAACTCTTCATTAGAATACTTCCTCAACTACAAGCCAAAAATGATTCCTCAACCTGTGTTCAGACTGTTAAACAGAGTAGACGTTGCATTTCTCCCAGGTATTTTGATAGGGCAGAAAACTATAAGAATGGCAAGCTGCTGTGTTCAGTTTCTAAATATTAAGCCTATGCTTACTGACTAAGGGTCATCCTGAACAGTATTGCTATATTCTATAGAATGTACTTTTATTTTTCACGTTGTACTTGCATTCTGTCAAGGGAAACTGAACTTTCCAAGCAGAAGTCCTTTTCTTTGTGCACATATCATTTATACATCTTGAAGAAATGTGTATTCTTTTAAACATTCTCTACCGTTTTCAGATACAGTAGCAGTATTCATCACCTTCAGCTAGCTTTTGTCAAACTAGCAAGGCAAAACTAGAAAAACACATTAAGTTTATCTACATGTGCATGCCATAAGTGGATTACAAAAAGGAAAAAAAAAAGATATTTCAAATCCAGAAGTATCAAACTCAGTCTGGAAAAAGAGACAACACAGTAGTCTTGACAAAGTACTGACAAAGTAGTCTTTGTCAAAGTATTGACAAAAACAAACCTAGCACCCAAAACTTTAATTAACCTGCAATTGCAAGTCATAAGCAATGAAAAGCAAGTTGCTGCTACCTATGAAAGAGAAGTAAAAGGGAAGGGCACTAGAAAAAAAAATAAACATTTAGTCAGGAAGCTATCCAACATAAGGATGAGAGATAAAAGACCTCCAATTAAAAGGTAAACAGTTATTGTGCGTAGTACTTGGAAGGGTTTAACTCACAGGTTTAAGATAAGCGAAGACTGTGGTAATGTCAATGTCCCCTAAATGCTGAATTCCTAGAAGCCAATTTAAAGCATGTGTTTTACAATGGTATGCAATAATAGCTTTGACTTTCAGCAATTTTAAGTCCACCATATGATTAAGTTGTTGCAGTATTTATTTATCCTTGCTGTAATGAGGACTGAGCATCCCAAATGATACAGCCCCCTCTACGTCAGCTCCCTGCCTTTCAGTGGTATCACATCATAAAGTGGTTAACTTGTAACATTTATTTACATTCACAGAATTCGTTCTAAGAGTGACTTAGATTTTTATTATTCACAGAAAAGTGTGGGAACCACTCCATGCTTCGTTCTGCTTATCTGAAAATGTGTCATGGTATCCTCACCAGTGTCTGATGCTTGCAGAATGAGTCAGGTGTGAACTTCCAACCACTAAAATGCCAGGCCTTTAAAATATTTAGTAACTGAGGACTAGTTTGTAACAACCAAACCTAACTGCTAATAGCTCCAATTGCAGATTAGATACGTAAAAAAGATGATGGCAGGCAAGGTATAACACAGAGGGGAAAAAAAAAGTCTTTGGTTCGGCAACAATAGAAGTACTAGCCAGAGTACTATTATCACGCAACTGTTTCTTAGGAAGGTGAAGACTACTTACCTTTTCTATAGAGCATGCCCTACAGCTGCTGCCATACTGTATTTTGGTTACTATTAACTTATCGTAGCAGTACATTGGTTAGATGGCTTATTTACAGAGCATTTAGGAGTGAATTAAAGTAGTTGTACCACAAACAAGTGTTAACCACTACAACTGATGAGTGTCTGAAAACAGCTTTCAAACAGAAATAAGCTTGGATTTCCAGAATGCCCTAGACTATTGCCGAGCAGTAATTAATAATTAACCCTGCTCTATTAATTTCAACAGAGATAGAGAAGTAATAATAGTAACAATAATCTACAGTATATCGTATTTTAATCTTCCACGCACCTTAGTTTAAATTTGAACCGGTGTTCTGTTCCCTCATGAAACACCTTGTGTGTCTTCTAGATCTAGCTGTTGTAGTTAACATCCAGGATTCTTTGCCTCTTGTATAGAGATGTTTCACTGGTTTTGAAGGGAACACCAGTGCTAATATCTAATTTTTGCGTCACTGAATACTTTTTTGTACTGTTTTGTATTAATTACTCTTGGATTATTTAACACCTTGATGTTGAAGTCTCTCTTTAAATCACATTATGCTTAGGAGTAGATCACTGAATAGGGAGAGGTCACCTCACCTCTGGAAAACTTTAATTTTTCATGGAGTGCCTCACTACCTACCATATATACACTTACTTTAAAACTGAACACACATGGTCAGAAGCAAGAAAATAAAGACAAGTTATTAAGACTACCGCAACTGTTATTTTTCACTGAAATATCAGAATAACAAAAGAATAACCTACGGATACTATTTATATTTTTTTCTCGTAAATAAAAGTATTTGACAGTGCCTTTGGAAAGCATGTGAGATCCTTTGATTTACACGTGAGCCAATACTTACTCATCTGTGTGATTTGACAGTCACGTTTCACTCATTGAAAATAATGTTCCCATACTAAAGCTGTGCAAAAGTATTTTCAAAAATTATATATATATATATATATTAATTTGAAAGAAAATAGCAAAACAGCTTTCTGTCAAAAAAAATCTTCTTATAAAGAAGTTGTTACTGTAACAAAACATGTAAATAACTTGGACATGATTTTTTCTTAACCTTTCTAACCCTTTGAGTCAAAAGAAAACTAAGCCAACCAACATAAAAATTTGCAGGGCTACTCTGGTGCTTAGTAAGATATTCCACTATACAGGGCAAGGACACTGCCACTCCCAAGGCATTCTTAAGTTAGCTGCTGAAAATAAGGTTCTCAGAATTTCTTCAGAGTTTAATCAACTAATAAGAGTTTTTTTCTGAGCTCTTATATTAAAAGAACTCAGAAGAACACACAGAAAACAGATACGCAAAGTGGTCTTTCAAGAGTCTGCCTACAGACACAAGAATTCCTAGAGAAGCAGCAAAACAAAAGCAAGTCTGTGACTAGTCTTATAACTAGCACTCAGTAGTCAATAGCTATTGACTATTACCTGCCAAATTTCATAATGCTATAGCAATTAAAACTCTAAGGAAAAAGACATTAATTTGTACCACTAATTCAAAGGTACTGAACTAAGCGTGAAATGTAAAGACAGGGTTCCCATGTTCACAACTTGCTATGCAGGAGCAAGTAAAAAGATAACCATAGAAAAAATGCGTTTGTTGGCATGGCTATGCTAACAAGTCACCTTCACCATAGTTTTTAATAACTGCAGTTTTTATCCAGTAATACTGTGACTACATTCAACCTTTTGCCAACAAAGCAGAGATACAATTCCATCTTAGATACTACTACACTCACAAGTATTCTTTTAGATACACATATTTACTGTAACATAGCTTCACTGTAGCATAAATTTAGTGTTTCTAAATTATTCCAGAATTGTTGTGTGTGTGTTTTAATAAAAGACGTGCTAATTTTAAACTGCAAATTATGCAGAAGAAATTAATTTCATGTTATATAGAAATACTTGCAGAGGAGCCTTCTCATCTTGGATCTGTTTCTACTTGTAACATTCTTCTGGCCTATTAAAGTTTTATAATTGAGACAATGATAAAAATGCCTATTACAAAAAGCAACAATTATTAACCGCTGTGAAAATAAACTTGCTTGTGTGTAACTTACAGAAAGCAACAAATCGCCAAATAGGGGATGCTGATACAATGAGCGTGAGAGGTTTTGTTGCTCTCTTTGCTTCTCCACCCCAAAGAACATGATCAACAGAAACTACAAGCACTTCTTAAATAATACTGTAACTACACAGAGAATAACTGTCCTGGATAAAGATACACTTCTGGGTTTTATAATTAGTTCCTGTATATCTTAAAAAGTTAAGCCAAAATCTTGGAGTTCTAAACTTGTATTTTACACAACTCTACATGCATGAAAACCCTCTATACTCATTATGCTCCTTCATACTGTTTCAGTTGCCAGTGCCAAGTCCTTCCCCTTCTCCTCAGAAGTTCTCTTAAGAGAGGTAAAATTGTTTAAAATTGCCGGAAACCAACATTCCAAACAGCGAACAGGCAGGCTTCAAGTACAGATGGAAAAGTAAATTAAAATGAGAGACAAAGCATTGATTCAGTAGGTTCTGCTTGAAAGTATGAAAAACCTTTCCTTCAGAAATACCTGGCGGTACCCATCACCCACTGCTTCATTCGCCTAGAATTCAATGACAAGCAACATCAGTATTTGCCTAAAAGGAAGACGTTATGGACCATACAAACCACTAACAGGTAAGGGAAAGAGAAACCTGAGAGCCAAAAGGGTCAAGCAGGTCATTCAATTGGTTTCTTTTCTTAAAGATGAACTACCTTTAATTAAAGAAGGATCGATTTACATCATGAACAGTGACAGAAGTACAGCTGTACTGACTTGAGGCATGCTAGGATTGTTTGCCATTGGAAAGGAAGGTTGTACTGTAATCAAATGCACAAATACATTCTGCCATTTTGACTCCTCCAAGTTCTCAATGTTAACAGAGAATGGCAGGTTGACTATGATAAAGCTTTCATTGCCTACTAATAGCTGATTTAATTTTTGACCATAGCATTGGTCCTAACAAAACAGAAGCTGAGATTCTTCAAGAAACAAATAAATAGTTCTTGCACAGTAATTCTGAATCAGTGTTTCTTCAGAAGCACCACACGCTGAGTTCAATACCTAGTTCCAAAACTCCATGTTTAACAGGAACTTCTCTCATCCTGACCAAAAACTGCTCAGCTGAGGGCCAAATTAATTTAAGTACATACAACCAAGCATTCGTGTATCCAAAGAAAGAAGTAGACAATGATACGCTTTCATATTCTCTGGACTAAGACTACTGCAGAACACTATTAGACAAATTACCTGTAGTACAGAAAAATTAATGAGGTTGAATTCTTCCCTTTCAATAGCTATTTGTGGTTTTTCTTCCTTTTTGTTTTCCCATAATATATCCTACTGTTACAGTTTGGAAATAAGCTTGTACCTGAAAATGCTACACTGAGATGCCCTTATCGTGATTTCATCGCTGACAACAGTTTTCTCGTACTCTGTAGCTTCAGTCACTATGGAAAAGCTGAGAAAGAATCCTACAAAGACTCAAAGCTATGCCATCAAAACAGACAGCAAGCACATATGCTCATACTCCATCAGGGGAAAAAAAAAAAAACATTCACCACGACACATTTTTTGAACATGCAATCCTGGAAGAATATAAGGGGGCAGCTGAAGCAGCCCAACTTGATTTACAGTGATACAACAAAGTTTAGAGAGCGTTTGCAAAAACCCCAAATTCCATAACCTGATTCATCCACAGTCACACCTAGATGCACTCTGGGTACATCCTGATCCAAGGCCACAGGAGCATAAAAACAAATGTAGATGTCTTTTTTTTTTTTTTTTAACTGGGAAAATCTGGGTCCTCAAACAACTCAGCACACAAATATGTGAAAAAAAATCTTACACATTGATGTAAGAAGTTAATAGAATCAACCTCCTTAACTGCTTCTGTCTAAACAGAGTATGGGTATGGGGAAGCGGGATGAAACATCCTGAAACACTCAAGTCCTGAAACGTCCAAGACCTGTCAGACTCCAGCAATGTCAACGCAGTAAATCCTCGCTGAGATTAGATAGCTTTCTTTTTGAAATCCCAACCAAGAACGAACAAAAGTTGTAGTTATGCCAATTCCACCAGAAGACATCATCTCACTTGAAATACCAGATTCAGCACCCAGAGCCTGTAAAAACCTAGAGCTTTTTTGGCCTCGAGTGCCTAAATTGTACTGTCAAAATAAACACCACATGTTGCTGCTCCTATTAAACAGGAGAATTCAGACTCCAACACATCCTGCTGCAAAGCAACGCAACAACAAGAATCTGGCAGCAAGACACTGCCAAGTCCTGGAGATTCTTGTAGACATTTGTGAACATTTGATTGCACAGAGTAAAGTAGGGAGCCATGCTGAGATAGCGTGAGGAATCTACACATTCTTAAATCCTGGCCCTAGACCCCTTGGAAAGGTTAAGTCCTGGTTTCTTACTGAGATTCTCAAAGCATCAAAAAACAAGCAAACAAAAAAACCAACTAGATAGTTTTCCTTTTTTTTTTGTTTGTTTTTTTGTGTGTGTGTGTCTCTTATGGCTCGATCATACAGAGGCAGGGAGGAGCAGCTGGGGAGAACAACTACAGAAGATGTCAGAGCGTAAGGAAAAGGCACAGAGACCGGGACCGAGCGCAGCAACCTCACCTCCTGGATCCGCCTGCGGGCCCGCTGCAGCACCTCCTCGTACCCCTTCTGCCGCAGCTCGCTCAGGCTCTCATAGTACTCTTCGGGGTCATCCGTCTCGGTGAAGAGCACCTGCGAGAGGATCTTCCAGCCGCAGGTGTCCAGGCAGTGCACCAAGTAGACCTGCAGCTTGTAGCAGAGCGCGTCCATCTCCTGCTCGGACAGCTCGGGGGCCCCGAACAGCACCGTCCACATGCCGGAGGGCTCCTCGGGGAAGGCGGGCAGGTAGGGCTCCAGCTCCGAGTTCACCGAGCACAGCTGCTGGTGCACGGCCCGCAGGTCCTGGAAGGAGAACAGCCCGGCCCAGCTGCACTCCTCCCCCGCCGGCTCCGCGTCGCCAGCGGCCGGCTCGGACACCGGCGGCGACGACGACAGCGACAGCGAGCCGGCCGCCTCCTCCCGGCCCAGCTCCAGCACCTCGATGTCCTCCACCGCCGGCCTGCGGGCACGCAGCGAGCCCCGGGCCGACACGGGGGGGTCGGCGCCGCAGGCCGGGCCCCTGCGCAGCGCCTTGGGGGCGGCCCCGGCCCCGGCCTCGGCCTCAGCCCCGGCCCCGGCCCCGGCCCGCCGCACGTCGCGGGAGCCGCTGCGCTGCCGCTGCGCCGTGCGGTTGTGGCAGGTGATGGCGAACTTGCCCTCGATCTCGTTCCAGGCTACGATGAAGACGAACTTGTGCTTCTCGCGCTCCTGGAAGGCGTGCGGCCTCACGGCCACCCAGTCGGCCTCCAGCGTCTCCTCCAGCGCGAAGGCGGACATGGCGCTGCTGCGCGGGCCCGGGGCCGTGCCGGGCCGTGCCGTGCTCCGCCGGGCTCCGCCGGGCTGTGCCGCGCCTCAGCCGCCCCCGCTTCTCGCCGGCCGGCCCGCAGCCCCGCGCGGCGCCTCACCGCCCACCATCAGCCATCTTAGGGCGGGCGCTCCGGGGGGCCGCAGCGGCGGGGCGGGGGAGGGAGAACGGCGAGGAGGAGGAAGAAGAGGAGGAGGAGGAGGAGGAGGAGGAGGAGGAGGAAGGACGAGGGGGTGCGGGGGGTGCGAGGTGAGGTGAGGCAGCGTCGCGCGGTGCTGGCGCAGCGCCCTCCCCCTGCCGCCCGCCGCGCCGCGCTGCCGGCGGACAATGCCCGCCCGCCCGCCGCCCGCCGCGCAGGTACCGCCGGGTCACGTGGGCCCAGGGCTCTGTTTACAAGCGGCGGCGGCGGCGCTGCGGCAACTCGGCGCTGGCCCCGCCCACCCGCCGCGGGACCTCCCGCCATTGGCTGCCCGCCCCGCCCTCCGCCCCGCCCCCCTCCGCCCCGCCCATTCGCGCTCAGCCCCCCGGCCCCCGGCCCCCGGCCCTCGGACGCGGTGCGCGGGGCATGCCGGGGCGGGCGCGTGCCGGGCCGTTGGCGGCCGTTGAGGGGCGGGCTCCTCACGGCTCCCCCCTCACGGCTCCGCCCATGCCGGTACCGGGCTCAGCAGCTCCCCGCCCCCCCCCGAGCCCTCCCCAAAGCCCTTGGCAGAGTTGGTTTTTATTTATTTATTTATTTATTTATGTTCCCTTTTTTTTTTCTCTCTCTCTCTCTTTTTTTTTTTTTTTTCCAGCTTGTTTCCGCTCCGCCAAGCCTTTATTTCTGCGTGGTTACCGCCGAGGTGCACGTCGCCTCGTCAGCCCTACGTGCTTCGTGCTGACCAGGGGTTGAAGCGGAATATCTGAAAGGCCCTTACCAAGCGTGCCCCGCGGCGGCTGCAGGGAGGAGACCTGGGGAGGACCTGGGGAGGAGGGCATGTTCTGCAGCAGCTGCATCGGGCAATTCTGTGCCTTTAAAAAAAATGGAGCTAACCGATTGCGCCGAGGCACGGCGTTCTGTGCTTGTGTTGGCCTGTCCTACTTAGGAATTGGCAGCGTGGAAACCTCGCGGAGTTTTCCAAGTGTATTGCAGAGCACGTCGAAGGTTACAGGAAGCCAGCAGGGACAGCTCAAGTCTGAAAGGAATGATTAATCACATGCAATTTTAAGGCCCGTGGTGCGTTTCTTGTTGCCCTTTAGGGTACTCAATTTCGCTTCGTATAAATGAAAAAAAAAAAAAAGTCTTAATGATAGAGCTCCAAAAATAGTTTAATCAAAAATAACATAGTATGCATTGGCTCATCTGTGATGCTGTTGTTCCTCTGTAAATTTAAGAAGCACCACGGGAATAAAACATTTCTAGTTGAGCTTGCCAGAGAAACAGAGTGAGTCACCGTCACTGCTTTTTTCTAAAGTTAAGGTATTGACTAGCATCCTGTCCTTGGAGGCTAAAGTATTTGGGGAGAGCCTCTGACAATCCAAACATTCTCAGGTCATTAACTCAGAAACCTCGTGTATTCAGGAGACTCATGGTTACATCTCAAATACTAAAAGTCACAGCTGTTAGGAAAAAGAAGGAAATGATGGCTCAGCAGCCACAGGAAAGGACCATAAACGGGTGTGCTTTACATCTTGGAGAACAAGATTTTTTTCTGTTGCTGTAAATTCAGGTGCAGATCGAAGCATCTGTGAAATGATCTGAAAGATAAGGTTATACCCCATGTAGAAGTGGCTAAGAAAACAAGCCATCACTATGTTGGTGGAGGAACTGCAGTTTGATTCTGTTAAGTATTCAGAAGCAAATTTGCAGTGGATGAATGTAGCAGCAAACTAATTTTGTCATCAGTAATGCATGAAAGAAAAAACAATGAAGATGCATTTGTGTATACCCAGGCTTAAAAGAATTAAACATGGATTCAAGATTCCTCATCAGCCAAAGGATCAAAGTCCTAATATTTCAGGTAAGCTACTGCAGAAGCCAAGGTCTTTTGTTGAGGAATTTTTGAAGCAGCAAGGAGGCCATCACTTGCTGTGGCTGAGCAAACCAAGCTACCAGGACGACTACGAAAAGTTGCCATAAAGATGTTCTTCTATCGCCCGATTGAGGAATTAAAAATAATGTTGCAAGCAGACGGCATTTCTTCAAGGACAAGGTCTACGTGACTTGTGCTAATCACAAGGGGGTTGTTTTCTTGCAGGTGGGGTAGTTTTCTTGCAGTTGTTTTGTCTGAGTGCTTTCGAACAATAATCTTGTGTGAAACGCTATCCGCCCCTGCTAAATTTGCTACAAGAGTCAGGCTATTCAGGTAATAAAGAGAGAGCATGATCTGACCATATTGGTATTTGCTATGACTTTGGCCATTCTTCCTGCAACAGTCTTTGAAGCCCTGTTCGCCTGGCTGTGCTCTGATAGCAGAGGGACAAACCGGTAGAATTTAAAGGAGATAATAGGTAAATGTAGCATGAAAACTGGTACGAAACTTGCTCAGCAACAGTCAAGTTTCTGACTGGCCTCTTCCAATGCAGCAGAAAAGCTATGCCATCAGATCTCAACAGCTATTACATTTTGCCAAAATTGTACCCTTATGGCAAAACGAAACAAAACAAAACTTGTCAATGAACTCCACTGAGTAAAACAGAAAAAAAAAAAAAATCTGAAAGGCTAGGAATGACCTTACAAACAGGACTTGTAGTGGAGTGTGCTGGTATCTTGGGCTGCCTTAAAGAGGGGTGTTGCTACCACATTGAGGGACGTGATCCTTCCTCTCTCCTCATCACAGTTGGCGATGCCATACTTGGAGTGTTGTATCCAGTTCTGCGCTCCTCTGTACAAGAAGGAGGTGGAGTTACTGCAGAGAGTCCAACAAAAGAGCGACAAAGATAGTCAGGGGACCGGAGCACCTCTCATAGGAGGAAAGGCTGGGAGAGCTGGGATAGTGCAGCCTGAAGAAGGGGAGGGTCAGGGGAATCTCATCAATGTACATGAATACCTGAAGGGACGGCGCAAAGAGGACAGAGACAGCCTCTTTTCTGTGCTGTCCTGGTACTGGGCACCACTGAAACACAAGAGGTTCCTCCTGAGCGTCAGGAAGCATGACTTCACTCTGACTGAGCAACAGGATAGGTTGCCCACAGAGGCTGTGGTGTCTCCGTTCTTGGATGTATTCAAAAGCCATCTGAGAACATGGTCCTGCTTGAGCAGGGAGGGTGTACCAGATGGCCTTCAGAGTTCTCTTCTAGCTTTGGCCACTCTGCGACTCTGTACACTAACCAGAAGCGGGTTAGGTAGCCCCCAATCAGCCTGGCTTGTGGTTGTTTTCCACTGTTTAGAAAAGTGAAAAGTGCAACAATTACTGGGGAGTGCCTCTGTCATCTAAGAGAACATGAGCTGCGTGGAGAGCCCTGCAGCGCTGCTGCCGAGGAAGTGCTGCTGCACTTCAGTGTGTAGATCACATCGCTAACCTG
Organism: Anas platyrhynchos; assembly: GCF_047663525.1. Lineage (NCBI taxonomy): Eukaryota > Metazoa > Chordata > Aves > Anseriformes > Anatidae > Anas > Anas platyrhynchos. The sequence goes on from NC_092621.1 coordinate 24,686,859, forward strand.
GAAACTGCATGTGGGAGGGGCCGGGTCAACCTTAGGAGCAGGGCTGTTGGAAGTAGCAGATATTCAGCCAGCAAGCTAGATTATTATGTTTCAAAGAGCCAAAGGTTTCTAAGAGCCACAAGCACTCTATTGCTAGTGAGCTGAAATGTAAGCTTGGGAATTTAGTTGATGTCATTTTTTTTTAAAGAATTGGGTTAAATGCCAGAACTTTTATACAGGGAGTACTTTGAGTCACTGCTATCCCTGGGCAGTCTCCAAGCAGTGATTTTTAATACGACTTTTAGTTAGCAAGCCAATGACAAGTAGTTTTGCAAAGTTGTGTGTATTAATCTGTGATTTTTGTGCCTTGCAATATCATTTACCTGAGCCTGTTTATGCTAATTCTTAGACATGATCTCAGTTCACGTTCGTGTTGGAAAAACACAGAATCCAAATTCAGCACAGAAGAGGACATACTGAAAGCTTCTCAGCTGCATTGATTGTAGACTGCCTAGGCAGATCCAGGCATAATAAATGCTGAACAGGGCTGGAGACAGGATGATACCATGTAGAACTGCTCATACATATTTGTGGATGTGTAGGGTGGGTCATTAATTGTCTGTCGTAAAAGGTTGGGTCATCTGTGGGTTGAACAACCAGAACCACTGCAAAGTGATCTCATAGTGCTGTCTAAATTGTCTTCTGCATGCTAATGATGTGAACAAGAACAGAAATACACCTCTAAGTGTTTATACAAACATTCCAGCTAGCGTGTAACTCCTACAGAATGCTTCAGGCTGAAGCGAAATTATACCCTTCTGAATCTTTGAACACCTTGAGTAAACTAGTTCGAGTACAAAGCATTTTTAAGAAAACGAGGTCTCAACTGAGAAGCCTGATTTAACATTTGATCAGTTCCAAACTACCACTATTGTAATATGATTTCTGTCCAAATACAAGACTGTTGTATATTTAGTTAACTGGCTGTGAAATTCCTTAAAAGTAGCTGAGATGGAGGGAGGAGAATATTCCTTAGCATGCCTCAAAGTACTGTAGCATTGTGGGTATTGTGAGGTGTCCTGAAATTGCTATTAATTTTTTAATTGCTGTTATTGTGTTAATGCAACTATTGCAGACAAGCATTTTTAAGAGGTTTCTGTTGATAGAGTAATTCAAACTTTAGTGTGGGCAAGCCAAACAGCTATGTCTGTTTGTTGTTAGTGGGCGTCTTTTTCTGGCAAAAGGTTGTGGTTTTTTTAAGAGTATGTCTGTGTGAAGTGTGACTAGAAGCTGACTGCGTGAAAGCGTTATTGACTTCATGATGGCTTAGTAACACTCTTCCAATAAAACATCCATCAAAAAGCACACTTTCTAGTAATAGTTGTCTCTGCACTTGAAATTCTGGAAGTATCTACCCTTTTGAAGAGATTTGGGGCAGTTTCCAAGTACAAGGAGTTGTATTGTACAGGGGAAACAAGAGAGGTGCAGTGTGTGTGATAAGCCCATCTATTGAATGTAGGAGAACTGGATACTTTGGATATTTATGCTGGCTCCAAACTGAAGAATTTTCTGCACCCAAATATTATTGCAGTTATAGAACGTGGAATTATTACTGTGTGGTAAGCTTTACAAATGTATGGTAAGCTGAACATGAAATGGAATCTCTCACTGCTGAGAGGATCCGATAATTTAAATACAAATCAATCTTCCCTTGAAAGGAATCATTCATAAAAGTCAATTTTTCTCTTTTAACCAATCAAGGAGATTGATAAAGTTTGTCTAAATGACAATGGAGAAAAATGTGTCAGTAACACTCCAGAATCCCTCCCTGAAAGCTCAGATGATACAAAAACTAAGCTTCCAACTTAAATGTACTATTATAGTGGGAAAATTCCAAGTTTCATAAGAATTTTATTAAGTTATTTGAAAGTAATTAGTAGGCTCTGTGGCAAATAAAAAAAAGTTTGCAACAAGAGACACAACAGGAGCAGTCCTGTCTTGCAGGCTGGATGAGTTGGGAATGATGGTGCTTCCAGCTCTCTGTAGTGGTTTACAAAGCAATTCTTCAACTTGTTTGTTTACAGAAACCATATTCTAATGTGCTCCACCCAAGTACATGGGAATAGAAAAAATGATCCTGATGACGGAAAGAAAAATTTGTAGTTTTGAGAAAACATTTTTTTTTTAAAGTCATGTTAAGTGCAAAAATTCAAGAAATATTTCTAACTGCATTTTTTATTTTTATTTTTTGGTCATGTTTAGTATCTCATAATTAAACAAAGGGAATTCATAAATAGTTACTTAATAGTCATATTTTCTTTGAGGTCCAGAGTGAAAAAGTCCAGTCCAAGATATTTTGAGAAATAAAGAAAATGCCTGCTTGGCTGTGAATACAGTGTGTCCAGCTGTGTAGCAGTATACAGGCTGTAGTGGAGTATTGGGCGTTGTTATTCAGGGAAAGAGGAAGCAATATGCTTAGCCACATCCACAATTCACCTCAGTCAATCAAGAACATTTGTAACTAGAGAGGGGAAGCCCCAAACCACAGAACAAGCATTGAGTTATAACAGACAAAATACCTACGTGAATCTAAAAAAAAGGAAATCATAGTTCCCGTGGCAGTGAATACAGTCTGCCTTCTGATTAATCAGTGCAACATATGACAAGAACACAATTCAGATGTTTTTAATTAGCCCTACAGTTTCCATCCTTTCTCAACCTGATATACAGATACATTGACAAACAGCCTGGTCTGTCTGCAAGATCATGTGAGGTCTATACTAAAATAATTTGATTATATGGAAAAAGGTTTATCTGAGGAATTCTGTACTGTCATTTGGATGAAAAGAGTGGGTTGAAGACTACTGAGCTTTCGATTTAGTGTGTGATCCTGACACTTCCCATAAACATGTAAGCTGCTGTTCCTTTGCTCTGAGGGAAAAAAACTTTGAAGACTGGATGAGTCACTCTGTTTCCAGTACATTTCCAGGCCATCTGACCCCTGTAAGATTCTGCAGGACTTGTGTCATTACATTGTACACTGGCTGAGATGAGCATAACAGACTATTGTATGTACAGCCAATGCTGTATTTGGGTCACAAGTGGATGGTAAAATTTCTAAATACATTCTCTAAAAGGCTAAGACTAGATTAAGTAATGGGCATAAATTACATAAAATGTGAGTGGTAAATATAGCACTTCTAGTGAATACTCGAGAGGTCTTAGCTTGAATCTGAAGGATTTCATCTATTAAGGTGTCAACAATTGCCACTGAGCCAAGAAAGTGCCAGGATTTGTTTGCATTTTCTGTAAATTTCAGTTATCACAGCAGACAAGGAATCCTGAGATTTCCAGTCAAAACACCTGAGGGGAGTGACAGGAAATTTGTCTTTTGCAGTCCAGTTAATCCTTGCTGCTTTCTTTGTATTGCTTAAGTTTTAGGTAAATGTGAATGGCGTAAGTAAAAATACATCCAAAAAATGTAAGTTTTAATAGAAACACTTTCTATTTGATGGTAGTTCTGTTCTTGCATGTTTCATGGATAAAAACTCTTGAAAAATAATTGTAAAATATAGTGCTACAATCAAAAGTATTCTAAGCATAGCAGTTACTGAATTAAGTTTCTGATTTGTTCCAGTGTTAACATCACACTGTTAACACTGGAACACTGTGATTTATTATTATTATTATTATTATTATTATTATTATTATTATTATTATTATTTATTTTTTATTTTTTTCCCAGCAGAACATTCTGTTGTTTATCATTCACTTTCATACAGGTCAGGGAAGACCATGGATACTTATTGATTAGCTTTATTATTCACACTGTCTCAAGAATGCCTATTGTATTTTGAATCATTTGTTAGCCTCTCCACAGAAGCTAGTTCATGTGCAGCTTGTATGTTATCTCCCCACAGTTTCAGCTACACTGTTCTAAATACACAACCTGCTTATATTAAAGCTGCCTTATAAACATATGTGCAAGATTTAGTAACAGCCCTGGCTGTGGTGTAAATAGTCTTAAATAGCAACATCTCAGAAAATCTATACATTCATCTTTGGTCATCGCAATAGCAACTGAGTATGCCAGCGTGTGAGGCAGAGTTGGGGCAGAAGGTAAAACACAAGCCAGAATAATGCCAATACCAACAGACTGCAGCCTAAAACATTTTAGACTTGTATGATGTTTACTGAGCACAGAGTATTTTCCAAGGCATTTTGGAAGCCTGTCTCCTAATAAAATGCGAGTCAGCAGGCTAGAGAGACGTTTAAAGTCTTAACAGTTTTTGAGCAGAAATAATTATAGATAGCAGCTACAGTTTGCCAGATATTTGTTCCAGCATTTGGGGATCCAACGAGGTTGGAGACAGTTCAAGAAAGAGAACAGCCTGCTGAGTAAAATAAAATACATACTAGTGAGAAAGTCTTGCAACAAAATTCTCCAGAGCGCTGCGTAAACACTCTACACAACAGAATAAACTCAGTATATAGAGTGAAAGGTCACAACAACACTGCTAATGCTATAGGCAAGCCTGAATCCCAAGTGGCCTCTCCGAAGTTTGTCAGGGTGAGACCCCTACATCTAGGAGATCTTAGGTGTTCTCCTGCCTGCCTAAGTAGAAGGCCTGACATTTAGCCTCACTTATGAAACAAGTTCTCATCCCAATTAAACTGTTCTGGAGAAATACTGAGTAGCATGAGCTGCTGTCTGTAGATGTAGCTACACCCGAAGCTGCTGCATACTTGAGTCTGATCCAGTTACTCAGTACAGGAGAAACAGATGGTATCTTCATCTGGTTCCATCTTCAGCTGAATTGCCATGTGATCCCACTGGCAGCGCTGAAAAAGGGAAGCAGTGCTTGTAAAAAGAAGTCCAAATCTCGTGTTGATGGGCCTGCATGCTTCCCAGTGAATGGTTAAATCCCTCCTTGAATCCAGATGATCAGATCTGGAAGAGCAGTAAAGTCCAAGAGAGGTTTCATACAGAACAGTAATTTGTAGTTTAAAGGAGAATGAAAAAGGGGGAAATGTGTTTGTTTCTTTTTCTAACGTCACCAGGCATTGCTGTTTGGCAACCCTCTTAAGTTGTCATTCTACAGTGAAACAGCAGAGTTCATAGATGTGGGTTGAGAGAGGTTGTAGTGTTAGAAATAATACATTTTCCTGCATCCAAATAAGTTCAGCATTAGTAGAAAGTGGTTGTTGATCTGATTCTTTGTTACTGTCATGTGACTGGTGATGAATAGCTGGTCTGAAAGCAAATCAGACTTGTAAGAAAACGAGTAGCTTTTATTTTTAGAAATAAATATTTTTCCTCTTAAGCAGTATCTGAAATCCTTTGCAGAAAAATTCAGCTTCTGACTGTGGGGCCTTCAGAATGGAAACAGCATCTAAATCATTACTGTACAAAGATGTTTATAGGCAGAAATGACACATAGCCTTTTTAATTAAAATCAGAAGGTTGCTTTTGTCAGATTTTATGCAGAAGACTAACACTAGTATTCTGTAGCCTATTTGATGAGCCTTACTCTTTTCAATTCTAACATTTATGCCTTAGGCAAACAATTTGTAATATGAGCAATAGAATATTCAAAACTATTTCCGTACAGATTTATGTTCTGTATCCTCAATTCAATATCCTAACTCACCATACACTACCCCAAGGTGCCACCCCATCTGAGTAAGAATCAGTATGTGCTATGACTTGCCCAAAGCTATGTTAATATAGGTATGTATGTCTTAGTCACTCATCTGATGCAAAATATAAGCTATGTATATATATATATAATGACTGATTTATTTTTTTTTGAAGTTGTGAAAGATTGATTTACCCTTTTGGCACTTCACCAGGTGAACCCGATGACTTCTTGAGGTCTCATCCAACCAGAATCAGTTTGTGCTTCAACACAGTTAAAATCATGTCTAAAAACCTTTGGACATTTAATCTGCCAGAATCATCCAGCTGAATGATTTTGCAATTCAATGCTGGTTTCAAATTTGCTTAAAACTGGCCAGCATCTTCAAATATTGTAAGGGATGGAGTAACAGAGGCACAAACTGACTGGTGGTGACTGTGTAATCCTTGCTTTCTCAGATCAGGCTACCACAGCATATTTAGCAATGGGCTGTGGCACTGGCACTTCAGTGTTGCTAGCCCAGGCTCTGCTTTTCATATTACCAAGGTTTACTTTCGGCATCTGTTCTACAAATCTGATCCATGCCTGACATTACTGAAAGGAAACTTAGTGAGACTGTGATCACCTGCTAGATTTTTAACATGATGTAACGTGATGTAACATACATAACACAGGCCATTTCTCATAACAGTATGGTATATTTGCTTTAAGACTGCAGTCTTGTTTTCTTTTACAGAGGAGCAGGTCATCTGCAGGAATGGTTTTATTAATGGCTTCTCATGTGCTTGTCATTAATTATCAGCTGACACCTTTTCCAGCTAGTCTTTATTCTTAGAATTGCATCATACGACAAACGCATCTTAACATTCTTTGCTGTTGATGCAAGAACTAAAGAGGTCTGAGCTGTCATTGAAGTTCCTGTTGGTAAGTTATTGTCATTGTCCTGTGGCAAATCCCTTCTGCTTAATTGTATCAAAAGTATATTCCGCATGTTTATTCCTTTTGGAGATATTCTGGTTGTCATAGTTATCAAAAATAAAAGATTAACTATTCAAATCAAGGGACAGAGAGATCTTTTGCTAGACAGATATAGCTCAGAGGAAAAAGTATTCAAGTATTGTCATTTGATTTAACGTAGCAAGCTTATTAATCTCTCTATTTTTGCTTATTTATAATATCACCGATCATTTTGCAATTACCAACTGCATTCTTTTTAATGCTTCCTGGTTTCTATAAGGCTTTAGAATAGATGGACTTTAATCTGTGTTCCATCTTTTGATCATTTTCAGCCAAGGTTTTGAATATGTTTGCTGACAGAAACCAGTATGCTGAAGATTTTCACTTGTGAGTAAGTCACATCAGCTGTAAGATACTCTGATTTTATTAGATATGTCAGCAAAGTTCAACATTTCAAATAAAAAAAATCCATTGCTTCATCTTTTGTTTACCCTTGCTACAGTGAGATGCTTATCATTTCCTTTTGAGAATTGAGGTGTTTCACTGGCGACCTTGCTGGTTAAAAGGAGACTCCCCATCTGGTGCCTGTGTCCATCATCCCTTCATTTCAGTTTCCCAAATTTCATTTGGAAATTTCCTGAAGACTACCTGAGTAGTCCTTTCCTGAGTACTACCAAGTGCATTTTGTAATTTTATATGGCAATGAAAACAATTTTTTTTTTGTTTATTTGTTTTTGTTTTGTTTTGTTTATTTTAATTGCAGGGTCCTGTTTTTACTTTGAAGAACTGCAAAAGCTTCAATCATCATCTTTCAGTCATCAAACGTTTAAACATCAGTGTAGGTGGTTTGTAATTCCATATTACAGCTATCTGAATGAGAGTCTCCACCGTCCTTCAAATCTGCACTATTATTATGCTAATATCTTATAGACAAGTACGTGCTTAACTTCACTACCCTGAATTATCCCACTGATTTAAACAGAATATCTTCCATTCCAAGTAGTATGGCCAAGATTTCACGTAAGCTATTTGTCTGAACAAGTTTGTAGTCAGAGCAGGCACTAAGAAGCAGAGGAGGGGTTATGGGAAAAGTCAGGTACAAAAAGGGCACATGCATTGGGGCCACGGGTAGTGGGAAAGTTTCTTTTGTTAAACTGTTATGAAGAGGCTGGCTTCAGTGTGATTTGACCACTGGTTTGAAGTGACCTCTTGAACAGAAATCAGGTTAGGCTATCTGGGTTACACGGGTTCAGACATTGCTATTGTTATTACAGAAACAGTAACCACGTCTGGAAAGGACCTGGACAGATCATGCTGAAGATCCCATTCTCCCAGAACATAATACACTGCCAGATGTCCCTGTCACCTCCTTTCTGAAGTGTCCAAAGATGGAGATTCCTCATTCTTGTTCAGTGAACTATTACAATGGCTAGTTTTCTTTGCAATGGGAATGTGTTTTCTGGTATCTAATTTGATTTACCTTCTGCAGTTTCAATATTGGGTGAAGTCCTTTGGCTTTATATTGTCTAGAACATGTGATATTAGTAAAGAATAACAAATTGGGAGTGGATGGATATCTGGAAGCCTGGCTTGCTTAGAGAATCTTTCCAAGATTCAAAGAAATGTCAAAGAAATGGACATGCTGCCATGGCTGCTGAGACCAGAAAGCCTTCTGAACTGAAATGGGCCAGAACCTTGAGGGCAAGAATATGAATGATTTGAACTATAAAAAGGCACTCAGGCCTCATCTTGTCATTGCCAGAAATAGTATGTTTTCTCAGGTATCAGAAATATTATGTCACCGGGAGGGAGTAATTAAAACCCTGGGGTCTGGCGTAAAGGACTACCTTTCAACTCAGTAAAGGAATTGGTGTAGCAGCAGCTCTTTCCTGGGGGAAGCAGCAATAACTGGTGCTCCTAAGTCAATAGGGATGAGGAAGTAACCCAAGGACTGTCAGCTTGTAGCAGTGAGAGGAGAAGCACTGGGAAGAAGAAAATAATGAGGAAACAATGGCACAGTGTTTATGGAGTCATTGGTGGGGGATGGAAAGATGATAGTGACATCCTGTATTAATTAGAAGCTTTAAGCATGTTTTACTGGAACAAATGAGTCAGGAAGGTCAGAGGTATTTATTTACATGACCCACTGTATAATGCTAAGTAGTTAAGGTCTGGCCATTCAGAGACAACCAAATGTATTTCAGCAAATACCCACATCTAAAAGAGCCAAGAAGTTTTAACATTTGTTAGCCACAAAGAAAAGTAAAAAAAGAACAGGGAAAATGATTGAGTGAGATTTTAACCACATCTCTTACTTCCTTCCTCATAGCTGCAGTAGTGGTTGCTGGTTTTGTTTTGTTTCTTATAAGGGAAGCTGTTGTATTTGGCAGTCTTTTAGGTGGTATTAAAAATGATAATAACTGTTCTTTTTGGATAGAGAAGAAATTAAGATGATGAGCCAGAGCTGCTGTTATTATTGTTGCAGTAAAAGCCTAAATCTGCCTCTTCAATGACAAATTAAGGCAAACACACACAAAAGAATAAAGGGGGGGGGGGGAGGAAAGGCCAAGTTAGAAAGTGCACCTTCTGTTTCTGCTCCTGACTTTAATTTACAACATTGTTGCTAGAGGAGACTGAGCACAGCACACAGTGACTCCAAGATTTGGCTAACCTGTATAAGCACTGAGCTGTTTCAAGGCACTGCTTTCCTCCGCCTCCCTGTTTTAGACTTGCATCGGTGCTGCCAAAAATACTGATCTGACCAGCTAAGACACAAGCTCGTCTTGCTTCTGTTCCTCTCCCTATGGAGAGGTCTTGCTTCTGTTCCTATGGAGAGGAACAGAAGCAAGAAGATCTACATTGGGGAAACAAAAGGGCACAAGTGAAGAGATGTGACGGGAGGAGTGCAAGCCCAGCGTTTCCTAAGCTGGCAGAAGAGGCAGTGTCATGCATGCCCTTCCCTTAGGCACACCTCTTGTTTGGAAGTTCCTTAGGGCTGAGGAAAGGAGACCCAGTGGTGGGTCTATTTGTTTGTCACACAGTCTTTATGGGTTGTCTTGGTGGGTACCTGGAGACCTTTCTAGCTTTAATCTTTTCTGACTTTTATAAATAATACTGTTTAACATCCTGCTGCTTCTGTTCAACAGTGATGTTTCCTGTCTGTCTTTTCTCAGTTTGAGCTTCTTTCAGAGCATGTGCCATTGAATATCAGATAATCTGAGATGCTGTTCCTATTACAGTTTGACAGCCATGCATCACTCTTCAAATACCATAATTTACCACACTACTGTCTGTGTTTTCCTTAAAGAATGATTGGACTTTCTTATGAGCTGGAATGGATACAGGGTAAACATTAACTGGCCCTTATTAACCATTTTCTTCCTTACCTTGGGTGGAAAACCTTATTTTGTAAGGAAAGGTTTGTTTGTTTGCTTTTTTTTTGGTTGGTTCTTCTTTTTTTAGGACCAGATGATCCCAGTGTTCAAAACAGTTGGTCTGTCTGGGCTTCTACATGGCAGGTCAAACCTCTGTGTTTCTCTTCATGCAGCAGCACACATTCTCTTAACCTACACTTCATGATATCCTGTCATACAGTCTACTTTGTAGTTCCCGTCTTCACTATACAATTTCAGATTAACTCTGCATCTTCTTCATACTGATAGCATTGGATTTTTTTCCTTTGAACAATTTGGGATGTAAGTTTCTGCCTCTTGTCCCAGAAGCTGGGCACACCTTTTTGCTTGCAGGCAAAAGGATTTGAAAGAATCAACAAGATTTGAAGAAAATCAGTGTCTCTCCCATTCCCACTGTCCCCCCACTCTCCCCAAACACCACCTTTTATTTATTTATTTATTTATTTATTTATTTATTTATTTATTTATTTATTTATTTATTTGCTTATTTATTTATTCACTTTTGGGTTCAGGAAGAATTAGTTGGTGCCTGGATAAGGGATTAGTACTGTTTGTTATGGTCTTGAAGCACCTTGAAAGAAGCAGTTTCTCCAGTTTAACCACATGCATCCATTTTACCACCACAAACTTTGTCAGCTTGAGAAGATGCAGCCTGGAAGGAAGTGGGAGGTGCAGCTACAGAGGGACAGGAAACTGCTGGGTGGGAATCCGAAATGATGAACTAGTTGCAGACAGACTGATGGCTCAGCAGCGCACTGTAAATAACTTTGATGGACTGTCGTCAACGATGCAGGTGTGAGGCAACTCAAGAAAAAAGGAGGTTGAAAGAATGTGGGGTATACTGTGAGGCAAATGCATTCTTACGATGATGCATCTCAACACTGAAATCCCTGGGTGGGACACTGTAAGTGTAAAAGATAAGTCAGACATAAAACCTTTCAGAGCACTGCAGCAAGAGGTAAGCGGTTTGATTCATTCTTCCTTACTGTTCTACTTTCCCTGCTTTTGTTTCCTTTCTAGTCTTGTTATTGTTTTCCTCTTTCCTCTCCAACTCCATCACTTGCCTTCTTGTTGTTTGGCCTTTGAATGCCCCAAAAAATATCTAAGTACATTTTTGGATTAAAAAAACAATTATACTTGTTTTATAACTACTTATAAAACAAGTTATATATTGTTATATATTGTATATAACATGTATATTATATATATGTATATATATTATATAGCATATATATATATATGTATATATATATAAATGTTATATAACTACTACACTCTCCTTAGAAAACCTAATTTGACTTAAAACCCTTTTGGTTTGTGATAAAATTTTATTGAAATTTTGACCCTGAAATATTTTTTCAAAAATTTCAATTAATTTTCTACGTTGTACATGAGTATACGCGTTATAGAGATAAAGATATTTTATTACCTTATTCCCTCTAAAATTATTACAATTTAAATCAAATCAATAATCTTTGTGCCTTTATCTTTGGCTAGCTCTGCTCTGCATACTTTTTACTTCCATTTTCTTTCATTTTGCTATTGGGACTTCTAATTGCAAGGTTGTTTCTGATTCCTAGGTACAACTCCCTGTTGGTGTAAGACCTTTTGTAGCCTCTTGATTCTCATGTGGAGGAGGCACCTCTAAAAAAAGGAGCATCATTTACAACTTCTTCTAAATTCTTTCAATAACAATAGGAGGAAAATAATATTATTCTTATTTTATATATAAAATAATATTCTGAGTACATTCCAATATTCAGCAAGTACATAGGTTTGTACCTCAACCAAAGTAGAAAATGCAGAACACAGATACTCTGAAATATAACGTAATATGCGAGTCCAGTTGAATCACTACGTTATCTCTTCTTTTTTACATCTTCTTTTGTGTGGTAAGGGAAGTCATGAATATTGTGCAATTAATTTATAATATATATGTGGTATATTTTCTTTTCCAATATGGTGATTTCATTCAGTAAGAACTTCTACTGTTCTCATTAACATTGTTGGTCTGTGCAATTTTATTTACTTTCTAATAGATGAGGCAAGGAACAAGCAGGCCAGAGAAAGACAACTGTCTGCATTCTGGAGGTACTACTTGGCTAGAGAAGGCACTGAAGAGGTTTTCTCTTATCAAAACTGAATTGCAACCTTTTTTTTTTTTTTTTTTTTAACAACAATTTTATAAAAACATAAGCTGCAAGACCTGGCATTGTGCAACTATCATAAATCAAGTAGCTGAAGGCATTACTTATTTCAATTTCAAACTCATACACCCCAAACCAAGAAATTAAACTAGTTGCAGATAAATTCCAGATAATCTTCTGATTTGAGATTTTAGTTCCAGTTCCTGTACAGCTTCCCAAATTTTCTACCTTTATGTTGATTCCCTGTTTTGGCATGAATGATTTTTGGGATGAATCTTGAGATATTTCCTGTAAAACAAGAAACTGAAAATGCTGTTATGTGTTTTTTGTTTGTTTGTTTGTTTTTTAATGCAACCCAGTGCTTTTTACAGAAGCAGAGCGTATTTCTCTGAGTATATTTGAATTCAAGTAACAGGAACAAGTTTCTCTGTTCTCAGTTCCAAGCCTTTTTCAGCACAGGCAGCCCCAAACCTCTTGCTCGATCTAGTTTTTGTTCATGGTCACATTCCAGCTGCTGTTTCTCTGCTTGGGTCTTGCTTTTTTTTGCTAACTTGTTTGTATCAGCAGAGTTTCTCTTCACTGCTGTGTTTGTTAACACATGTATACATATGCATGCATATACAAACACATGCATGCACACACACTGTTCTGCATTTAAATCAATCCCATACGCCTATGCTATTTCCCACACGCGGGGAGAACCCATGGGACCATGCAGCTCCGTGGTTGCTGTGGCCTCCGCATGGCTCAGTCCCCGTGTGACTGATTTGCTCCTATTTTAGCCATCACCAGACAAAGGGGTCCCTCTAAATTGTTTCCTCAAATAGGCTGAATGTAAGTAATTATCATGCCCAGAAACTTCAGTTAAGTCATGCAATTGTCCACAGATCAAAGACATGCTTATGGGGAATTTAGCTGGTAGAGAGAGATAGATCATTCTTTATGGCTCTCTTGTTCTGCAGATGGCACAGCTTGGGACTGAGCAATATCTATTCCTGAAAACCAAGGTTTTCATTTTTACCAGAAAACATCTATGGCTTCTTGTGTGCTTACCTTTAGTCACTGTATTAACAGGAATGGTTTGAACTGATCTGTCTTCAGGAACCCATATTGCTTGTGAATGCAGGGTACACTGAAACACCGTTTTAGGGGTGTGCATAGAAAACAACATATAACACATGGCTTTACTTCTACTTTGGCATACACATTTTCTGGAAATGTCCTCTTCAGTGAGTTCTAGGTAGTTTAAATTCCACATATTTAAATGATGTTTTTAGTAAAAATTTCAGCTTGACTTTTTTTCCATTAGGTATCTAGTGGATCTGATCAATATTGTTCTTATTTAAGTTTGAAATTTTTATTGGAATGCAGGGAGAGTGTCCAAAGATAAAACTTAGGGACTGGACTGCCAGTGTGGTGTTAGTTTGCAGAGATATAAAAGTGGTTTCTGTGTTTTGAAACTGAGGTGCAGCATTACCTTGAGACTGGCTACAGGTGGTTCTGCTCTGGCAGACTCAGTTACCTTTGCTTAAAGTTTCAAGAGTCCAAAACCCCATTGTTAATTTTTGTTTGTTTGTTCCCTGCTTCAATTTTAAATTTAGAAGTGGTATCTTATCGTGTCTTAGACAGGAGGAAACGGTCTCAAGTTGCACCAGGGAAGGTTTAGAGTGGACATTAGGAAGAATGTATTCACCGAGAAGGTGGTCAAACATTGGAAAAGGCTGCCCAAGGAAGTGGTGGAGTCCCCTTCCCTGGAGTTATTTATAGGATGTGTGGATGGAACACTATGGGACATGGCATAGCGTTGGAACTTGGCAGGTCAGGTTGGTGGTTGAACTTGATGATCTTGAAGGTCTTTGCCAACCCAGATGGTTCTATGATTCTGTGATTTTATGAACTTGTAGGTTCTTTGGTGGATCCTGTATCTGCCAGCTTTCATTTGTGACACACGTTGGAAAAGTGTGTATAGAGCTTTCCTTCCCTGACAGAGAATACTCATCATGGCTGGTTTTACCTCTTCATTTGTCTCTCAGAACAAGAAGTACTTTTGTTAGTGCAGCTTATCAGTTAGTTTGAAACTAGACAAGAAGTCATTTAAACAATTTTATTTCCAGGGGTTTAACAACAAACATAAAATGCATATTGATCCTTGGAGCAGATCTTACTTCTTTTTTATAAAAAGCAGCTCAATTTATTGTAGTGAGGGTCCCAAAACTGATGACTCAAGGTACTCAAGATGCAGTCTCACCAGTGCTGCATCCAAGGGGACAATCCCTGCCCTAGGCCTGCTGGCCACACCGTTTCTGGTGCAGACCAGGAGGCTGTTGGCCCTCTTAGCCAGCTGGGCCACAGCTGGCTCACATCAGCCTGCTGTCAACCAACACCCCCAGGTTCTTTTCTGCCATGTAACTTTCCGACCACCTGCCCCAAGCTCGTAACACTACAAGGGGTTGTTATGCCCCAAGTGCAGCACCCAGCAGTTAGCCCTGCTGAGTGCCACACAACTGGATGCAGCCCACTCACCTAGCCTGTCCAGATCCTTCTGCAGAGTCTTCCCAGCCTTAACCAGATAAACGCTCCTGCACAGCTTGGTGTGCTGTTAGTATTTCTAGGTTAAACAGGTAGTGATTTAGGACAAGACTGTGGTCTAGCCTGCTTGCTTGTGTGAGAAATGTAAAAGGGTTTAGGATGGCTTCCTTATTCGTGTTTTTTGCTAGTACATGAGTAGATGCAGGTGGTAGTAGCAGATGGGAAGAATAAGAGGACTATGGATGTTTGATGATGTGGTTCCCAGCCTGTTGGTAGAAATAATAGCTCTGTAATGTTCCAGTTGTGTAGGTTGTGTCAAGGTCACAATTGTCTTCTGCTTCATGAAAAAAAAATAATTCATAAGCAGAGATGGAAATGGACTTTCCCCCAAAATGAGAGAAAATGTCTAGAGACCTAGATACTTCTGTGACATCATGGTTCATGCTCTCTTAGCAAAGAAAATTGTGCTCAGTGCAAATCATGTCTACATTGATCTGAGACCTTCAGGGACTTGACCTATCCCGAGCAGAGGAAGGATTTTAGAGGAAGCTTTTATGTTGTTCTGAGGTGTTTCACCTACCAGCTCTCCTTTGGTCTGTTCCACATCTCAGTGTGGCATAGACGTCACATCCCTACTGTCCAACTATAGCAGCCCTTTACTGACTATGGACTTCTATACAAGGAAAATTATGTCTGTAGTGGTGATTCTTCCTGGAACCGCATAAACGTGTTGTAGTGGCAAAGGAACATACACTACTGAGTAATGAGACTGCACTGTGGATTATCATCACTTGCTTTTCTAGTACATTCAGAAAGAAAGATGTTAAATACTGATATACAAGTGAAAAAACAATGGAGAGTTGGTTATGATTGGCATTTGGCTCTACAGTCATTATACTGTGGAATAGAAGGATGCAGGTATTTGAGGAAAAATAACTAAAGAACAAAATTTTTCAGATGAATTATGGTGCTTCCTTGGAGGGAGTGTTTTCCCATCAACATTGAGGGATTCAGAATTGTTTCTATCATTTCAAGTGCAGAAGGGTTATTTAATTGTTGAGAAGTCTCCAAATGCATCATCCTGACAGGATACTTCAGCTGATCTATCAGCTGGCTAATATCAGGTGTCTGGGGAAATGTTCATTTTCCTAAAATAATTTCTCAGGCATCTAAGCTTTCACTGGGAAGTTTGAATATATTCTCCTGTCCTTAGCACACCTAATATAAAGAAATTGTCCAAGATTTTGTTTTCATCCCTTTCCTGTAGTATCTTAGAATATGTTTGCTACATTTTCTGCTCTGTTCTGTCACTGCAGCTTTTAAAGTCCCCAGTCACAGTCAGTAACAGGCACTATCCCAAAACATATCAAAACAGTCCTGAATTAACTCACAGGACTCCCAGTGCTGAGAGGCCGTTTGTACAGGCAGATATTTGTGCCAGCAGTAAGATTCTTGCAGGACTGCGTCCTTAGACAACAAGTAATATATCAAGTAGAATAAAATAAAGGAACCAGTGAAATATAAACAGACTTACCATATATTTGTTTCTATTGTTAATATAGATAGATGGAGATGTTCATGGAATCTAAAGGACTACATTTTTGGCTACAGCATGGCAAGCTGCTTTATGTATGAGCTGTATGTAATTATATTGAAAACAAACTTTGCTTCGAGAACATTTTTGGCTCCACTCTGCAATAACACAAAGGGCCTTTGTTTTGCTCTCAGCAGAGTTATTTATGTATTACAAAGGACTTACTAAAGGACACTTTCATCTGATGGTATTCATCCACTAACTCACATTTAAATATTGTGAGTTATGTTCATACAGACCATAATTACTAATATGATCAACTAGACAAAGATCTCTGAAACTAGAAATGGATTTGATCTATAGAATCAGACCTGGAACAGCAGTGCAGAGTGGGGTTTGAGATCCAGGGCTTTGAATCAGCCAGAATGGAAAATGTGACAAGAGGCTTTGCATAATTCACATCAATTATAATCATCTTCAGTTGAATTGAAAATAAGGCTTTTGGTCTCTTAAATGGAAAAAAGGTCGCAGAGGAGAGAGGGACTAACTAGCTGTGGGGAAGAAAGGAATCATGGGGTAAAACGGGTGTGTGAGTATCTGCCGAAAACTTGCAAGACCTTAGGAAGCTGGATAGAGGGGACTGCACTTTTCCCTGGCTCACCTAAAATAGTCATTACATTAAAGGATTACTTACAGAACTACTGCTTCCCCAAAATTATTCCTGCCTCACCAGCAGGACTTGTGAAACATCTAACTACAGCTGTCTGTTTTACTTCAAATAAAGCATGACCATGAAAAAGCTCTTTAGGGCCCCATTCAGGCCACTTACTCTCAGTAAAACCTTTGGTTTTGCCACTGCTGAGGTATCCAGGCTTAGGAGTGCACACAACAATTCAGAACACTGCTTCTGCAAGGCTGAAAGACCCTACGGCACCAATGGAGGAGGCATTTATGATAGTGAAGTTAATTTTGTGAATCAATCTGAATGTAGCTCTGATTCTTTCTTTTAATTTGGTTTCCCATCTGTGTTCAGTAGTTATTTGCCTGGCTGGATTCTTGTAAAATCAAGCACTTTATAAGAGTACAGAGCAATGAGATGCTGCAAAAAGGGAGGTTATATAAATATAATCCAATTACATAAGCTTCTTCAGATGAATTGCACTTTCATTACCATAACCCTCTGCTACATCCTTGTTGTTTATTCATGCTATTAGTGGTTGAAGAGACTAGATGTTATTTCAGATGAGGAATCCCAGCCTTATTTTCTTTACTCGGTGAAGAATTTTGTTTTGAACATATGAACTGCTTGCAGGTCACATTGCCTCATTCTGTAGCTGCAAACACTAAATGTTTCTAAACATAGGGCTTTCTGAAGAATTTCAGAATTTCTTTACTACAGCATTTCCCTCTGTGCCATTTCCAGGATCAACTATGACCTCTAGCTATAATCTAACTCAAAGTTCATTGTCATTCTATGGGAAATGACAACAAACACTGGAGGGAAGAAAGTGTATGTGCTAGGCTTAGTAAGTAAGTAGATCAGCAAGGCATCATGATTAGCTCTGTTTACAGGCTATTCCTTGACATCATACTATTCTTGATTTAGTTATTAACTAAAAGTTGTGGATTCTAAGCAGATCCTTACTGTTCTCAGTGATTGATGGCATTGTTCCATTGTTTCTTTTAGAAACCAGTGAGGGGCAGCAGGTTTTCACATGGAAAATATTACTGTCTTTCATGTTTAAGGAAATACGGAGCTGTGAGTATTGCACACTTTATTATTGTAATGAATTCCATGCATCACCTCATTGAATATTATAACAAATATGTCACTGTATGCTCCTGTAAATGAAAGTGATTTTTTGCTGTTTTGTAGAAGCTTGATGTACATGTTCTCTATAGCTGGGGAAAAAAAAAAAAAAAAAAAAAAAAAAAGAATGTCCTAACAGATGTGTCTGCAAAGCTGTAGAGTGCCTGTAGGATTGGTTTCATAAGTAAATCTATCACATGCACAGCACATATTGAGGCACTACTTTTAGAAATGAGGCCAGAATATTAGGATAAAAGAATGAGAAGAGCTTTGATTTATTAGCTGCAACTAGCTAGCTGAGTAACTGAACAGTCAGTGTTACTCAGAAATCTCTTTGTGCTTCAGAGAAATAACTGCTTGTTAACTAGACACACTATTAATACAGGTACTGTATCAACCAGACTATTAAACGAAGCTGTAAACAGTAAAAATGTACCTTACAGTGAACACAACCCATTCTTGCTTCTAGTGCCCCTACTCCAGTGGACTACCTGCATGTGGTCTGTCTGTTGTCTTGATCCCAGCTACTCAGTTATGCCACAGGGAAGCGACCAGCCTGGAGGTCTGGAGCAAAGCATTTTGGTATGCCAGCCATTAATGCTCACCTGAGTGATAATGTGTGGCTATTAATAACCCAAGGGAATAATGATTTAAATCTTTTTTTTTTTTTTTTTTTTTTTTTTTGCTTCTGTTCATGAGAACAGAATAGCTAATCTGTTTTACAGAGAATTTCTCCATGGTTTCTTCATGAAGCTTTGAACCAGGGACCAAATCCTTGTTTGGCCAAACAATTTTCTGTATACCATTTGAAAATACATCTGGCAGTTGCCATTTGGACACACTCCTATCTCCTATCCTCAGCTGAAGACAACTTTCCTGCACAGCTTTTCAGTAACATCTCAGTGTGTATATACAGTAAATATTTTGGTAGAAATTACAAGTGAAAATTAAAAGTCTAAATTGTTATGCTGTTAAACCCTGTGCAGCTGGTAATAATTCTATCCAGAATGAATGTAAGGAATAAATAGATCATAATTCTTTACTTGTAGTCCTATGCAGCCCTCTTTTCAAAGGCTTACATGACAAAACTGATGAAGTATTTTAATTTTCTAGTCAAAGGTAGCTGGAGTGTGAGTTCTTGTGGCCATGCCGTCACATCTTTGGAATGTTTTGTATTCCCACAACTGGGAAGAAGCTGGTGGTAAGAGTCATACATATCATCTTTGTGCCACCCAAGGATTGCTTAGTTTCCAGGCAAACACAACTAATCCAGTTTCCGTTCCTTTGTGCTGTCATATCAGTGTGAACAGAATGGAGCACATACACCTTCAGGTCCAAAAAACAAATGCAAATTATCTTTCAGGTCAGTGGTGAAAATACTAATTATCTTTGAGTCCTGTCTGCCTCACACAACCAGCAGAACCAGTCATATTAAACATAGGTGTAGCAGTAGCAAAATAGGGTGGAATAACAAAGATTTGTCTGTGAAAAGAATTCATAAATTAATAAAAGCATCAAGAAAGACAGTAAAAAGGTTTAAAGAATATGGCCTTGATTTGCTGCTCAGTCAGAGGTCTGTCTCACCAGGACAGCAGACAAAACCTGGCAAGTTCTAGCTTTGCAGAGAGCAGTGGCTACAGTGGATGTAGCACTGCATGCCTGTCAAATCAGCTAATTTCTGCCCTATTGTGTGGTTGATACGGTGTTGAATACCATTTAATATTGCACACAGTATCTCTTTGCCTACATATTATTCATTGTACAGGACGAGCACACAGACAGAGCTAAGGATGACTGGTTAAATTTCTTAACTATTAAGAATTAAACTATGGAGAAAAATCTGCATTTAGTAATGCTTGGACTTCAGAGTAGTGCTAGACAGGAGGGGAGGAGAAGGCAGAGTTTAGATATATTTTAGGTTTTACACTTGATAACTACCTTCTGTTTTCATGTTTTCTCCACTACCCTGTTTCATATAACTTAAAATATTTGTCTACATCATATTCCATATTACATTCTCTAACATTTCAAAATAAGAGCCAGCCTGAGCATACTTGAAGTAAAACTCCATCTCTTTCCTCCTGGCAGGAAAATAAGAATGAAATGTTGCACAATCGGGTGCTTCATTATCTTCAACAGTTCTTGTGAAAAAAAAAACAATTCC
Source organism: Anas platyrhynchos (assembly GCF_047663525.1). Lineage (NCBI taxonomy): Eukaryota > Metazoa > Chordata > Aves > Anseriformes > Anatidae > Anas > Anas platyrhynchos. Next base: position 24,707,031 of record NC_092621.1, read on the forward strand.
TTGTTAAGTAACAAATACAGGTGTGATTAAGTCTGTTCTGAAGTTAGATATAAATAAAATGCTCTTCTGATATCTGTGTATAAGCCTGAGAAGCCATTTGACACTCCCCCATCCTGTAGCCATGCAGTGAGTCGCCAGGAGGCAGCATTTACATGTTTCAACAAGCCTCTGTGTTTAAATTGCAATACGATGACATCTCATCACACAGAAAAAAGAGTTTATGCAGGAACTGAAGGGTAAAAACCAAGATTTTAAAAAAGCTTTAGCTATAATAAGACATCTGTTTTTTTTTTTTTTGTTTGTTTGTTTTTCATGAAGTTGTAGTACTGTGATTCTACTAAGAAAAGGTAATATCTTCCAGCAGGGCAACTAACAATAATAAAAATAAATAAATAAATGCAAGGTTTCCTGCATACAAGCCTTTCTTCAACTTCTTTTCTTTCATAAGAAAAGAAATTTCATCAGACTGGCAGATGGTCACTAATGGGGTCCCTCAAGGCTCCATTTTAGGGCCAGTCCTCTTCAATGTTTTTATAAATGATTTGGGTGTAGGACCAGAAGGTGTTTTGAGCAAATTTGCCAACAACACCAAACTTGGAGGAGTTGTAGACTCAGCTGAGGGTAGAAAGGCCTTGCAGAGAGATCTGGACAGATTGGAGAGCTGAGCGATCACCAACGACATGAAGTTTAGCAAGAGCAAGTGCTGGGTCCTGTACCTGGGACGGGGCAACCCTGGCTATATGTACAGACTGGGTGACGAAATTCTGGAGAGCAGCCCCACAGAGAGGGATCTGGGGGTTGTGGTTGACAGCAAGCTGAATATGAGCCAGCAGTGTGCCCTGGCAGCCAGGAGGGCCAACCGTATCCTGGGGTGTATCAAGGATGGCACTGCTAGTCAGTCAAGGGAAGGGATTGTCCCACTCTAGTCTGCACTGGTGCAGCCTCATCTCGAGTACTGTGTGCAGTTCTGGGCACCAAAGTACAAAAAGGACATGAAATGGTTGGAGAGCATCCAGAGAAAGGCTATGAAGATGGTGAAGGGCCTAGAGGAGAAGATATACGAGGAGTGGCAGAGGTCACTTAGCCTGTTCAGCCTGGAAAAGAGGAGGCTGAGGGGAGACTTCATCATGGCCCACAGCTTCCTCATGAAGGGGAGTGGAAGGGCAGGTGATGACCTATTCTCTGTAATCACCAGTGATCGGACCTGCAGGAATGGTGTTAAGCTGAGGCAAGGGAGGTTTAGGCTAGACATCAGGAAGAGGTTCTTCACTGAGAGGGTGGTTGCACACTGGAACAGGCTCCTCAGGGATGTATTCACAGCACCAAGTCCATCAGATTTTAAGAAGTGTTTGGACTGTGCTCTCAGTCATATAGTCTGAGTTTCTGGGAACACCTGTGTGGAACCAGGAGTTGGACTGGATGATCCCTGTGGGTCCCTTCCATCTTGGGATATTATTTGATTCTATAATTATACTGTAACTATATATAATGCATAATATACAGAAACATATAACTTTTTTTTTTTTTTGAAACAATTACATTCTTCTAATGTGCTGATCACTGATCAGGGAAATGAGTTGGCAAGTAGAGGAGTCATTTGTATGACAATTATATCCAGTTTCATGAAATGCAAAAACAATATCAGATCAGAGTCTTTACTTCAGTCCTTTGCTATTTGAGCAAAATTCCTCTATTAGAGAGATTAAAAAAAAAAAAAAAAAAAAAAAAAAAAGGCAGTTCCAGAGATTCAGCAACTTTAATGATATTGCATCAGCAAATGCATATGGATTTAACTTTTCCTTATCAGAAATATAGGTTTAGATTACTATGTAGGTAGCCTTTTAGTAGTACCACTGTTTGCAATTAGTATTTTCAGTGCAACGGAATTTGTCTGATCTTCTAAAAATTTCTAAAAACTGCACCTCACTCAGGATAAGTAACAGCAAGCTATTAAGTAGTTGCAACCTGATGTTCTAATGCATGAGGGTCCCTAAAGCTAAAAGGGACCATAAAGTATTAGGAGTAGTACAGCTATGGCAAATCAGCCTATGGAACTATCTATGGAAACCAAGATTGATGGAGAACCATCAACAGGATATGTGGGACTTGGGATAAGGTAGGTAGATCAGGGAATAAGAATGTTCTTCCTTCTACACTCCACTGCACACCTTTTGCAGAAAAGATTTACCTTCCTTCCCAGTGTAAAAGAACACTGCTGCTTGACTGAGATAATAGTACAGTCTTTTTATTCTTGATCTTCCATGTGTCAAACTGTCCTGCTTTTGTTCTTTGGCTGAAAATACACCTGCTATAAAGCTTATTACCCTGACTGCTAAAAGGCAACGACTGGCATACTGGGCTGAACAGGTTTGGTCTCTGGATTTGCAAGCAGATAAATTGCAAAGGAGGGTTTATTCATTTTTCACCATTTTCCTATTGTATTTCAGCTGCCAGTTGGTCTCTTTCTTCCATTGCATTGAAATGACAGCATGCAAATGTTTGCAAATGAATGCTACAAAACACTTCTGAACCACCAGCTGATAACTGGTAATGCCTGTAAAGCATCTTTTGCTCAATGCATATTTGCTATTGCTCTGTTAGTCATGACATAGAATTATGCTTCTTCTCTGTATTCCACATACTCACTTCTTGAACTTGCTTTGAAATTCTTTTGTTAGCTACTACCCTCTGCTCTGAATGCCTCAAGTCTTGTTACCCAGAATTTGTTTTTCTTTTCAGTTTCACAACGTTATTGGATATAGAAGCTCTGAGGTGAAGTTGACCAAAATATATTGAATTCTATCTTCTGATTCCTAAATTTGGGATGTAATTGATTACTGTCTGTCTCAGGATCTGTGTGTATACAGATCATCCACTGTTAACCAAACTGATTATCATAATTCCATAGAACTGCATGTAGATGGAGCTCTGTAACCTCTCTCTTTACAAAACTTACAGCAGAAAACATCTGTCCATAAACATGCCAATAAGTGGAACATAAAGAAAAGGTAATACAGAAGAATTTTTTATAATAAAGCGAGATACTAAAAATATATTTTATGAAAATATTCTGCTCATCCTATTTCATTAGTATCTATACCTAGAATAATTTAAGACATTGGAGGATGAAATTAGGTTATTTATGTCAGATATTTTATAAAGTCAATACAGTAGAACAAGACAGATATATGAATTGACCTTTTTCAATGCTAAGATAAAAACTGTCACTGAACTTACCACTGCATTTTGAGGATATAATTGAAATAAGAAGGCATGAGGCACAAACTGCTTTTGGAAGAACTTGATGGTACATGGACATTTCTGTTTCAGTCGGATTCCTATCAAACTCTCCTCCAAAAGCAAAAGGAAAAAAAAGTGTTTTCTGTGATTTTGTATCTTACTCCAGAATATCCTGCGTTACAAAAGAAAGTCTTTGCTTTCCTGCAGTTATAAATCAAGCAGTGATAAATCAAGCCAGCCAGTAAGATGGATGAGGAGATGTGATTGTAAAACTCATTTTTTAAGCCATCAAACATTCTTTGCATGGGATTCCTGAAAAAAAATTGTAGCTTACTGAAAATGTAGTTATCTTCTCTGTGAAGCACAGTGAGCTTGTAGAAAGTTTCCAAAGCTTATTTATTGTTCAAATCCCTCTTGTCCTTACATTCATCCTAGTTAGGAAAGGTTTGTTCTTTACATAGCAAAGACTTTGTATTTTCACTTCTGGACCTAAACTTCCAAAGTTCAGGTCATTTCACTTCTGCTTCCACATGAAAAATGCTAAGACCTAGGAAGATCTGGTAAAAGATCTGATGGAGATGATCTCTGGATTTGTGATGAATCACAGACACAGAAGCCACAGTGAAAGAATGAAGAAGCAGAAGAGAGAATAAAGTGTTGCATTCTCTCTTCTCAATCAGAAGAGAGAAAGATGGAATGTGTATTAATCTTCAATTGTATAAAAGGCTTCAGGGAAGATAAAGGGAATAAATTCTTCATTTCTATAATGATCTGGAAAGAAATAATGGATTAAAATTCCATCATGGTGCATTCAAATTATATCAAGGAGTATTCAGATTAATCATAGAATCACAGAATGGTTGAGCTTGGAAGAGACCTCTGGAGATCATCTAGTCCAACACCGCTACTCAAGCGGGGTCACCAAATTAAGAACAATTTCAAGACAAAGGAAGTAACCACATTGGGTGGAGTTGGCATAGGGTCTCTATAGTTAGGTGCATTTCCAAACAGTTGATACAAATGCATCCTATGAACAGCTGATCCTGCCTTAGAGTACTAAATAGAGCCTGTGGCTGCCTAAAGCCCCTTTCATTTCTAATTGTCAAGGTTTGCAGTCAGGCTTCATAGGGAAACAAATTTCTTGGGATTGTGCTGTTGGTCCATCTTATTTCCTTAACTAGTCATATAATAAAGCATTAGAAAGCTTTAAAAAATCTAACAGCTCCTTAACTTCTCACTCAGATGTTACACAGAAAGAAATGGGAAATACAACTTTGTTGGCTTTTCTGCATGATTTTTGTTTATGTTTGGTTTTTGTTTGTTTGTTTTCCTGTAGAGTTTGGGGGTTATGTAGTGATCAGTAAAGCACCTGGTCAATTTCTAAGCCCAGTTTGAGATAACAACCAAACAGGCATCATGCACCTTTACCCTCGGGCCAGGTCCCCTTTTGAATGTTTTTTAAATTCCTCAATGTTTCTCATCATCATTATTAGCTATTAAAATTTGGTCCTTTTAAAAATGAGTGTCTAAAAGTAAGTCCTTAAAGTAATATTTGATTATTATCTTAAATGTTATGGTTCTTAAATGTTCTGTATTGTCAAGTCATAGAATCACAGAATCATAGAATATCCCAAGGTGGAAAGGACCCACAGGGATCATCCAGTCCAACTCCTGGTTCCACACAGGTGTCCCCAGAAACTCAGACTATATGACTGAGAGCACAGTCCAAACACTTCTTAAAATCTGACAGGCTTGGTGCTGTGAATACATCCCCGAGGAGCCTGTTCCAGTGTGCAACCACCCTCTCAGTGAAGAACCTCTTCCTGATGTCTAGCCTGAACCCCGTCACAGCTTGACTCCATTTCCTCAGATCATAGAATCATAGAACCATTAATGTTGGAAAAGACCTTCAAGATCACCTAGTCCAACCATTGCTGGTCACCAGAGAGAATAGACTCGCACCTGCCCCTCTGCTCCTACACATGAGGAAGTTGTAGACTGTGATGAGGTCCCCCCTCAGCCTCCTCTTTTCCAGGCTGAACAGGCTAAGTGCCCTCAGCCGCTCCTTACACGTCTTCCCCTCTGGGCCCTTCACCGTCTTTGTAGCCCTCCTCTGGACACTCTCCAACAGTTTCACATGCTTTTTGTACTTCACAGAGTACTCGAGATGAGGCTGCACCAGTGCAGACTAGAGTGGGACAATCCCTTCCCTTGACTGACTAGCAGTGCCATCCTTGATACACCCCAGGATACGGTTGGCCCTCCTGGCTGCCAGGGCACACTGCTGGCTCATATTCAGCTTGCTGTCAACCACAACCCCCAGATCCTTCTCTGTGGGGCTGCTCTCCAGAATCTCATCACCCAGTCTGTACATATAGCCAGGGTTGCCCCGTCCCAGGTGCAGGACCCCGCACTTGCTCTTGCTAAACTTCATGTCGTTGGTGATCGCCCAGCTCTCCAATCTGTCCAGATCTCTCTGCAAGGCCCTTCCAACCTTGACAATTCACTCCCATACAAATTTTTGCATGTTTGGGCTTTAAAACACACAAACAAACAAACAAAAAAATTAGCCCAGCTGCTTCTATACAGAATGATGGTCAAGCTGCATCTTTTCTTACAGGAAGTCCCTAAACTGGTAATGATTGCACAAAGCACTTCTGTAGCAATTGTAGCATGTATTTTAGCCACTTCATCATGCATACATCTATAATGCAGTGATCAAAGAGATGGCTTTTTTGGTTCATAGATTTTGCATAGTTGCATTTTCTGCAGGGAGAACTTCCAGAAGGGTTTAAGAAGGAAAGGAGTTTAATGTAATGCACATACATGTATATGTAAATGGATCCTTTCCAAAACAGTGTACATTTAAAAATATTCACTTTCGTGATCTATCTGCTTTTGGCTTTTAGCCAAAATTTCCAGGTCGCATTTATTTCAATCTGCTAAAGACATGGTGAAAGCAGATGACTTTCTCTAAAATTTGCATGCCAATAACAGCCTGAAAAATGTATTTGAAGTTTCCCAGTAAAGTGTTGCATATTGAAATGTTTCTTGGACTTCTGAATATCAGCATGGATATAGAAATAATGAAATAATCTTATACATACAAAGTAGGCCAGCTAAGGTTTTCAATATTCTAACTTCAAGAATATTTTTATAAAGGCAGTGGCTTTCACGCAGGATGGGTGGGAATGAGATTTCAGACGGAACTCTCAATTGTGTAGTATTTCACAAAAATAAACTATGGAAGTATGTCCTTCATGGTTTCCAATTATAGAGATACCTTTCCTAAGAAAACCCTTCTCAGCAAATTGACTGTTCAAATTTTTTTTTTAAACTTATGTGGATGATTCTATTTCCTAACAGGGTTTTCACACCTTCTTATTATTAATTTTCTATAGAATACTTGATTTTTAATAAAACTGAGTGTTTCAAATGAGATATCCAGAAATCAGCTGGAGTATTTGACAATGACAGTTGTTTACTTGGGTTATGTTACTCTGAGTTCATATGATTTAGAGTGTGAAGATAATACAGTACTATTCCATCATATTATTTTTAATTTATTCATTTTTTAATATATAATTTCAGAATAATCTCTTAAGCCTTACAGTCTCCAAAGGAATAAAGTTTTGTGAACATGATAACTTAGGACAAAAACAATGAATTATTTACTTGCCATTTTTGCATCCTAAGTTTTCTCTGAACCTTTCTCCTGCACGTAAGAAATTCCTGCAAGATCTCATTCTTATCTTTTGATTCAATTGAAAGATATATTTTCCAATATACTTTTATTCTCTTTAAGTAAAGAAAGTGACTACAGATAACTCTGTCTGAAGCACTGGCAGCTTGTGCATGCCTGAAGTGGCCCTCAGCAAATGCTGAGGTCTGAGAAAGCTCCTACATAATTCCAAACAGAAAAGAGTCTCAAGAATGGAAATCCATTGATACAGTATTTAGAAGTGACTTTCTCCTTTATGCACAAGCCAGTTGAGCCTATTATAACTTTCCACGTATTTCTATGTCTACCCAATAAGTGGCACCTAGCTAAAAGAAGCCCAATTGTTATAAGAATCCATAAGAATCTCCTTCTAAACTGTTTGACCAGAGAAAGCCTTTATTATCAAAGCTTCACATATTTAGTCTATAATCACATTCTCTATTCATTTTGTCTTTTTCATTACATGTTAACTGATAAATTAACAGGGTATTCATCTTCACAGATTTTCTCATGAAGCATGAGATGTTCTAACATCCTAACATTCAGAAAACTGCAGTGGATTAGAACTTCTGTTTCTGGAAGAGCTCCTTCAACTGCTGTTCAGTTGTTGCTTCTTTCTGCTGCATCAGCTCCTTGGCTCCTTTGGTCACTCCCCAGCCATCTGGCTTTGACATTGAAGGACAATATGGCCTGCCCGAGGCAGGCTTCAAATTCTCCCAGTATTCTTTTCTTGCCCTAAATAAATAAAACAATAAAACATTTGTTCCAGCACCTCACAATACTAAAGGAACTGTGACTTAAATCATTATTACAAAGGGTCATCTGTCTTGCACAGACTGACTTTGTGTTCAGATGCAGAAAGTTGAATTAAAGCATGCAAAGAAATGCTACACATCTAAAAAGTATCTTTTCACCCTCCAAAGGAACACCGTAAGCCACTCACCATTAGGAGCTGTTCTACCATAGTCTGTCAGGTTTTCATCTTAACTTTCGTGAATTACTTTCACATTAATGATGACCAATTCTTCATTTTAAAGTGTGTGTGTGATAACTTTGGGGAATGTCCTACTGCCCCTGCACCCCTTTCATTATTCCCAGATCAGATTTAATTCCTCCAAATTATTAACATAAATAAAACCTCCATATCAGTTAATCCAGTCTGCTGCATGGACAAATATAAGCCTAAGCAAGGGTTGTGTTGGTGTGCTTTCCAGTTCACATATACATACCTTGCTCTGACCCAGGGTTTGGTATGCATGCTCAGGCTATTGCCCCAGCTACCATGTTTCTCAGAAGCTTCTGGCAAAAATCCCCTTTCAGGAGCCAGTTCCTCAGCTATTGCTCGGATGTGGTATGGCTCAAATCCACAGCAGCCTCCAATGTAACGAATGCCTAAGTCATAGGCCTTTCTTGCATATTTTTGAACATCCCATCTGCTGACAATTCTTGGCTCCAGAGCTGCAAAGACATTCATAGCTTTGGTATCCAGCACACTCCATTTCCATAGTTTTTCAGTAAGGAGTCACATTGTTGAAACATTTGCACACTGTTTGCAAAAGTGGCTGTAGATGTTTGAACTGTCTGAGCTAAAACTAATGATGCAAATTTTTTGAAGTCTAGCTTTTAGGTTCTGTTAAGCATTACAGAGCTATATTTGTTCTAAGCTTTTTACTTTTGCAAAACAGCACGTCATGTCCTCTGAGACTGACCAAGCCCTGGGCCTTGCACTTGCCATTCTGCTGGAGTTCTGAACAGGAGTATTGGAGCATTTTCAGCGTTACATTTTCAGTGACCTATCAATAGGTGGGAAATCTAATTATTGCACTCTAATCTGTGAGAGGAGAGGGTACTGGACTACCTGCAACAGCAATAAGCTTGCTTGTTGTCCTCAGGAGTGCTTACTAGACTTTTTTTTTTTTTTTTTTTTTCCATGATCAGCTAGTGGCAGCCAGTTTTTTCTTAGCCCATCCCTTAATTAACTATACTCCCATCCAGTTTGCTGCCACATACCACTTCCTTCCTTGTGGAAAATTCTATGTGTAGATGACATGTTTCTTTTGAGCCCCTCTGCCAGTGGTAAGCAGAGTGAAGGGACAACAGAGCTGAGAGGAAAGACTTGTGGAAGGAAAGCAGCAAACAGAGCATGAAGAGAACAAAGAAAAGCACACCGTAGTGGGAAGGAAGTACAACAAGTAGCAGAATGGAAAAGAAAAGACCAAGGACTGGAAAAGAAACTTGGAGGAATAAAAATACAGGAGGTAAATCCTCTTGCTTCTTTATGCACACCTGCAGGAAATTAACCAGCAAGGTTATGAGGGGAGAACAGTGTGATGTCAGGCCACAGAACACTCCCATAGGCAAACAAGCTGTGATGAGGAAGTAAGGCTCTGGCATCTCTGCACAGAGGTAGGATTCTTCTGCCTACACTCTGTTCCAAAGCTGCCTAACATGCAAGAAGCTGACAAAAAGCAGAACTGATTAAAGTCCAATGAGTAGTTAAATAGGGGTCAGAAAATAAAAAACAGAAGGAAAAAAAGAAGTGTTCTTAAACAAAAAGTTAGTCTCACAAGGAAGGGCTGGACAGAGGAAATTAAGATAGTCTAATAGTGAGGAAAAAAAAGAAAAGCAAATGAAAGTATCTTCGAAAGCTTTTCACATACATGTAACTTTGTGTTCAGTCCTGTCGATGATTTCCTTGTCTCTTATATATCATTAAAATGCAAATGCAAAACTGATACAAAGTGATGAATGTTAAGAATGCATCATCTTTTACTCAGCTGATACATGTATAAGCAACTAAACTCCAGGGGAATAGCATAGAATATTTCCCTGTTTTCTCCATCACCCACACTGTCACAATCAGTCCTTTATGCATCATAAGCATAAGGACAGCAAGAGCTTAACCTCTCTAAAGAAACATGGATAGACTCCTCTGTACAAACTGACTACTCATGTGGTGGAATATGATGATTAAAAGCAAACAATATTCAATGAAAAGAAGATTCCACATAGATAGTGTTTTGTTGTTGTGTTTTTTACCCTCCCAAAAATTATTTAACATTTTATTTTCCACTCCTGTCATTTTACAGCATTTATTTTATTGGCTTTACTCAGAGTTATATATCCCTAGCTTAACAATTTGGTTATTTATGATAAAAAGAGATTGAAGTTTCCATAAACTTTGGATGAGAAGATTGTAATCAGTTCCTAGATTTAGCCTCTCCATGCATCTACTCATGAGACAACTGACCAGCACATTATTTTCTAAAACACTGTCATTCCTTAACATTTGAGGCCAATTACAGTTAAAAGGAAGACACAGAAAGCAGAAAAAACTGCTAATGATAAATAAATACTACTGGCAGCTGATGCTGGAGTTTGCCAATACAACATAGACAATTCTTTTCTAGAAACTGAGGTCTTGGTCTTTACAGAGGGTATGTGCACTTCAAACATCTAAATGCCTCTTCTGCACAGTCTTTCAGAAACTAACTAACTAAATAAATAAATTTAATTGTGTTAGTTTAACAATCATTTATCAAAGTGCATCAATTGATCTGGGTATTGAAAATATTCGCAGAACCAGGCTTCTCCAATTGAGTCATGAAATTTCTAAAAAATGAGATCTCATACAGACTGCTTATACAGACAAGCCAAGAACCATAACAAACCAAATAGTGAAGTCTTCAATTCACTTGATTACTTACTGCATCTGCTCTATCTTTTTTGCTTGCAATCAGAGGAGTTATATGAAAGAATGAATAGCACAAATGAGGTCCTGACACTTTGAAATATTACAGAATACTTTCAGAATTTAGACACACTATTATCACCTAATCAAAGCCTTAGGCTTCATTCTTTCCTTTATTTAAAGAAAGGAAGTAAAAAAAAAAAAAAAAAAGAGAGACCGAGAGACCTTCCTAAAAATCACATCTCTCTCAGTTTTTGCTACAAATTCAAGTTTCAATTGTTTCAATACCTTATGTTATAGGCTGATCTTGAAAAGAAGAGTGCATAGTACTTGAAAAGAAAGGTATTTTTCTAATCAAAATAAAACTGTTTTGGCTGATTTTGTCCTCTCATCTTAGGAGGATGTGATCTTCTACATCCCAGGTGCAAATAAGCTCTAAATACAAAAGTGGATGAGCCTTTCAGTCTCTGTAAAATTTCTCCTGAGCATAAGAGTGGTGAATCCATCTCCAAACTGCTAACCCATTTGTTAGCTACATCTAGGAACATACTGCTTCTGGTTTCTCTCTACTCTCACATTAGATAGTTTGCAAGACTGAGTTGCAGTAATTATGCACCTGTACTAATGATCCATTTCCATGTATGTGCTGGACATTAAATTCCTATAAAGATAAACATTACAGGGCTTGTGGGATAGATGTCACAAACCAGAACACAGGGGAGCTCCCGTTCAAAGGTATTTGAAATCTGGAGTTTGTCCATTTCTCTGAGCTGTTTTACAGCTGTCCTGAACAATGCTCTATAGCATGAGGAAGAACTATACTTTTAATGGAGTTTAGGTCATGGCATTTTAACAATTTTCATTATAATTTTACTGTCATTCACATACTATGATACTATTGAAATACATTCACTATGTGGATGAACTTTCACCTAACAGTACACTTCAATGCCTCTAAGCACAGTGCTAGACAAGGTAATAAGGACTAATACTATTGTGCAGAAGGATAAACTACAGTTTCAATTTTTCTAAAAAAAAAAAAAATGGAGAAAAAAGAAACAGCCAATAATAAAGAGATACTCTTGTCTTACCAAATGGAAATTCAGGAAGATCAATAAATCCCTGCTTCCCACAATCAGGTGTATGGAAAGCAAGTGGTTGAGACATCAGGTGAGCTTTCAGTTTAGCAGCCTGCAAGCCCTCTTTCATCAGTTTCACAGTTTGCAGACAAGTTTCTGCATCAAAATGGCAGTTGACTCCCACAATAGAAGCACCTGTGAGGAAAAAAATAATTGTTCAAGTCACATCTCCCTGGAAAAGAGCCACAGCACTCCATGCTTAGAGCTAGCCTCTGCCCTCCTGATCAGAGCATTTACATCTCAGGAATTGCACTCCTCTTTACCTTCCAGAGGAAACACTACGGTGAGTAACATCCACAGGCACAAATGCAATTAACTAGCTGGTTCATAACACAAGTTCTGCCTTTGCTTGTGAATGCTAACTCCAATGATAAGAGTAGCTTGGGAGAGATACAGTAAAACTCCTGTACCAACCGTCATGCCATTGATTCATGCCTTCTGTCCTTCCCCTTTTCCTCCAGAAAACACATCCGTTGATAGGCAAAAGGACATGTTTTTTCAACCCCATTCTCATCTTGGATTTGAACTGTGCTCCAGACATTTCTTAAAACATGAGTGGAGAATCATAGGCTACTTTGGATTCTGCTTATGTTTCTTAATTATGAGCACAAATATAGCATTTTGCTCTATGCAATATCAGCTACTTGAGCCTCCTACTCCCTATACCACCCTTGATAATAAAGATTTAATAGCTGCATTTTTATTTATTTATTTATTTATTTTGGTTGTTTTGTCTATTTTTTTTAAAGACTCCCCTAGCAAAGTAAACACAGATACTTTTTATATCTGCAGATGTAATCAGGAAGCTAATTACATGGTATATCAAGTAAATGAGTGCCTAAGAAATTCGTTTTATTCCATTCTTTTAAAGGGCCAGTTAAAACAGGTTCTTACCAGCCTTTACCAGTTGGACAGCACACTGTCCTGGGGGCACGCCATGCATGTCCCCTTCTGGACCAATGCACATTGTAGCTGCGACTGGCTTGCCAGATTCTTTCAGGACTTCAACTGCCCAGACAGCTTCTTCAACGTGCTCAAAATACTGAAAGAAATTTAAACTCAGCTAGTTTTGTTTCTTGGAGATGAAGCATAAGCATGTTAATCCAGACCCCAAATTCATTAGCAATACAATGACTTACACTAAGAATTCTATTGAGTTCAGTGATCACAGCTTAAAAAAAAAAAAAAAAAAAAAAAAAAAAAAAGATTTTAAAGAGTTAGTTAGAGAAACTAAAAAAATAAAGGCACTCTTGCTCTGAAGTAGGAATGGTAGGAATGTCCAGATAGAGAGTTAATCAGGGACTCACCCCCAAAAATTCATGTACATTAGCCACCACAGTTTGGTTGTTCAGAGTACAGGAGGAAACTGGGGAAACTGGAGCTAGTTAAGATCACATTCACCTATCTATTTTGTGCCAGTATAGAATTTGACTTGACTGAGATAGAAATTTAGGATTCAATGTCCTATTCTTGAACACTTGCAGATTTTTCTAGGCATTTGCAAAGAATTCTGATACTACTAGAATAAAAGAATAGCACAAAATTTTAAAGGAGGAAGCAGTATATACTTTATTCCCTAAAGTAGACTACACAGATTAAAGTTAACACACTGTACCAGTTGAAGGCATACACTTTTTTTTTTTTTTTTTCTGTTTAAGAGTTTACCTCTGCAATTAAGAAGTCCACATTCTTCTTCATGAAGACTTCTAGTTGCTTTCGAAAAACTGCTTTAACCTCTGCTTTATCCTTGCAGCTTAAGTATGATGGTGTTTGACTGACTCCTCCAGCCACTAAAGCATCACCTTCAGTAGCCACTTCTTTTGCAATGTCACAAGCAGCTTCATTCACTTTCTGGCACTGTATGAATACAGATTACATCAGAATACAGAAAACATCAGTTTTACCTGATCAGAGATATGCATGGAGCACAGAAGAGGACAAAAGAATCAAAGCCCATATTAACCTCACATTCACTTAGAATTTAAATGTATATATTTTTTAATTGATCAGGAAGATCTTCCCCCAAAAATTCCAGCCAGTGAAGCAGAACCCCCCTCTTTGGGATCATTGCCACATCAGTATCTTCTAGGCTGTGCACAGCATCTCAATATTTGTAATGACCGGTGGTTTTAGCCCCTTAGAATATGAAGAATTCTGATTCATTCTACTCAGAATTACTTATATCCTCTGTACAGAAACAGGCTCCAATCTTGTTATTAGATAGAAAGAAGTACAAAAAATAGGCTTTCTTATTGTATAACAGATGTGCTTATTTTTGTTAAACAAGCAGCCCAGATAGCTGAGAGCTGATGTTGAATATGATGCTTTGAGAAAAATGCTATTTATTGCATACTGATATGTACAACAGTACTAGGGTAAAAGCGATCTCTTTATTTTAAGCCACAGTTGTTTCCCTAGTGTACAGATTGTTCTAATTTCTGGCCTGCTATATATTCACATAAAAAAATATATTCCTTTCTCTCTGCCTCCTGGAGAATCTTCTCTGTGCTGAAAGAGCTGGCGGACGTCGTCGCAGAACCTCTCTCAATTATTTTTCAACGATCCTGGGAATCTGGAGAGGTCCCGGTAGACTGGAAGCTGGCAAATGTTGTGCCGATTTTCAAGAAGGGTCAGAAAGAAGACCCTAGCAATTACAGGCCTGTCAGTCTCACGTCAGTGCCTGGTAAAATCATGGAGAAGATGGTTCTCGAACTTATTGAGGCGCACCTGGGGGACAAAGCAGTCATTGGTCCCAGCCAGCATGGGTTTGTGAAGGGTAGGTCCTGCCTAACTAACCTGATTTCCTTTGATGATAAGATCACCCGTATGGTGGACCAAGGGAAACCAGCTGATGTGATTTTTTTGGACTTCAGCAAGGCTTTTGACACGGTTTCCCATAGGATCCTACTGGACAAAATGTCCACCATACAGCTAAATAAAAACATCATACGATGGGTGAGCAATTGGCTAACGGGCAGGGCCCAAAGGGTTGTGGTGAATGGGGCTGCGTCAGGCTGGCGGGCAGTCACCAGTGGGGTCCCTCAAGGCTCCATTTTAGGGCCGGTACTTTTCAATATTTTTATAAACGATCTGGATGTAGGAATAGAAGGTATTTTGAGCAAGTTTGCTGATGACACCAAACTTGGAGGAGTTGTGGACTCCAATGAGGGTGGAAAGGCCTTGCAGAGGGATCTGGACAGGTTGGAGAGCTGGGCGATCGCCAACCGCATGAAGTTCAATAAGAGCAAGTGCCGGGTCCTGCACCTGGGACGGGGAAACCCTGGCTGCACGTACAGACTGCGCGATGAGACGCTGGAGAGCAGCCTAGAAGAGAGGGATCTGGGGGTCGTGGTAGACAGCAAGTTGAATATGAGCCAGCAGTGTGCCCTGGCAGCCAGGAGGGCCAACCGTGTCCTGGGGTGCATCAAGCACGGCATCGCTAGTAGGTCAAGGGAGGTGATTGTCCCGCTCTACTCTGCGCTGGTGCGGCCTCACCTTGAGTACTGTGTGCAGTTCTGGGCACCACAGTATAAAAAGGACATGAAACTGTTGGAGAGTGTCCAGAGGAGGGCTACGAAGATGGTGAAAGGCCTGGAGGGGAAGACGTACGAGGAACGGCTGAGGGCACTGGGCCTGTTCAGCCTGGAGAAGAGGAGGCTGAGGGGAGACCTCATCGCAGTCTAAAACTTCCTCGTAAGGGGGTGTCGAGAGGCAGGAGACCTTTTCTCCATTAACACCAGTGACAGGACCCGCGGGAACGGGGTTAAGCTGAGGCAGGGGAAATTTAGGCTTGACATCAGGAGGAGGTTCTTCACAGAGAGGGTGGTTGCACACTGGAACAGGCTCCCCAGGGAAGTGGTCACTGCACCGAGCCTGTCTGAATTTAAGAAGAGATTGGACTGTGCACTTAGTCACATGGTCTGAACTTTTGGGTAGACCTGTGCGGTGTCAAGAGTTGGACTTGATGATCCTTAAGGGTCCCTTCCAACTCAGGATATTCTATGATTCTATGATTCTATGATTCTGTTTTCCAGAGGCTAAAACAAACAATATGACCAAAGGAAAGGCCCAGAGAAAATTCCCAATGCCAAATTTCCTAGTCTCAAAGGAACTAGCTAGAAATGTTGATGCCAAAATTAGAGCTGTGCTCTGCATCTAGTGAAGGCACCCAGCATCCTACAGCTCCTCAGTGCACAGCATTAGAAAAGGCCAACATTGTACGTTGCTGCTGTGCCAGATTACCTTTACGCCTGAAGAGGGCAATATTGGCCACAGAGCCTTCCGTGGCTTTGTTAGTTGTTACTTTACTGAAGAACTGGTCTTAAAAGTCAGCAGCACGTTTTTAACAGCAGCACGAAGGAATTACTACCACTCCAGCCAGTAAGTCAGCTTCACCAGGGGCCAAGCTCAGATGTCCCTATGCTAACACAGGTAGCATGGGCAATACACAAGACATTACGCATGCCTGCAGGGCTGTGACCTCACTTGCATTAGGGAGACATGGTGAGAAGGCTGCGGTGACAGGAGAGTTGTAATGAGCAGATGCAGGCTCTTTAGGAAGGACAGGCAGGGGCGAGGATGAGTGGGCATTGCCCTCTATGTCAGTGAGAGGTTGGAGTGTGTGGAGCTCTGCCTGGGGATGGGTGAGGAGCTGACAGCTTGGGGGTCAGCATTACAGGGAGGGCAGGGACAGGGGATGTTGTAGTGGGGGTCTGCTGCAGGCCACCTGACCAGGAAGACCAAGCAGATGAGGCCCTCTATAGACAGATAGAAGCAGCCTCGCACTCTCAAGCCCTGGTTCTCATGGGGGACTTCAAACGCCCTGATAACCCTTGGAGGGACAGCACAGCAGGGCAGAGGCAATCCAGGATTCTGATGTGATTTCACTAAGGGCAGATGGTGCCTGACAAGTCTGGTGGCCTTCTATGGCAGGGTTACAGCATTGATGGATAGGGAAAGAGCAACTGACATCATCTACCTGGACTTGTGCAAGGCATTTGACACTGTCTCCCATGATATCCTAGTCTCTAAATTGGAGATGCATGGATTTGATGGAAGGACCACTCAGTGGGTAAGGAATGGGCTGGATGGTGGCACTCTAAGAGCTGCAGTCAACATCTCAATGTCCAGTTGGAGATCAGCAATGAGTGGTGTTCTTTAGGAGCCAGTACTGGGACCTGTGCTGTTTAACATCTTTGTCAGTGACAAGGACAAGTGCACCTTCAGCAAGTTTGCCGATGACACCAAGCAGTGTGGTGCAGTGGACAAATTGTAGGGAAGGTATGTAATCCAGAGGGACCTGGGCAGGTGTCAGAGGCGGGCCTGTGCGAACCTCATGGGGTTCAACAAGGCCAAGTGCAAGTCCATGCATCTGGGCTGAGGCAATCCCAAGCACCACACAGGCTGGGCAAAGAATGAATTGAGAGCAGCCCTGAGGAGAGGGACCTGGGGCTGTTGGTTGATAAGAAGCTCAACATGAGCTGGCAATGTGAGCTTGCAGCCCAGAAAGCCAGCTGTGTCCTGGGATGCACCAAAAGCAGCGTGGCCAGCAGGGTGAGTGAGGTGATTGCCCCTCTGCTCTGCTCTTGTGAGACCCCACCTGGAGCCCTGCATTCAGCTCTCGGGCCCCCAGCACAAGATGGACATAAACTTAGTAGAATGAGTCCAGAGGACCGCCACAAAGATGATCAGAGGGCTGGAGCACCTCTCCTGTTAAGACAGGCTGAGAGAATTGGGGCTGTTCAGCCTGGAGAAGAGAAGGCTCTAGGAAGACCATAGAGCAGGGTTCAAGTAGTTCAAGTACCTACAGGGGGCCTACAGAAAAGCTGGGGAGAGACTCTTTGTCAGGGAGTACAGGAATCAGACACAGAGTAATGTGTTTAAAATAAAAGAGGGGAGATTTAGATTAGAGATAAGGAAGAAATTCTTCACTCAGAGGGTGGCGAAGCGCTGGCACAGGTTGCCCAGAGCATCTGTGGATGCCCCATCCCTGGAGGTGCTCAAGGCCAGCTTGGATGGGGCTTTGGGCAGCCTGGTCTGCTGGGATGTGTCCCTGCCCATGGCAGGGGGTTGGAACTGGATGGGCTTTAATGTCCCTTCCAACCCAAACCATTCTGTGATTCTATGAACTATGAACATTCCACTCTTACTAGCAAGTTGTTTTCTAGGATTCTTCACCATTTTTTGCAGTTGATTTGTCTCTCTAGGTGTTAAAGTATTTTTCCCTAACTTATTGTTCTCCCTGTGCTCTTAGTTCTCCCCATACTCTTTGTAAGAAAACTCCAGTACACTAATCTCTTCAGCTGAAAAACATAAGACGTGGGCATCCTCCTTCCTCTCTTTATCCTTGTACCATTTTCTGTGTGTGTGTTTTTGTTTGTTTTTGCATTTAACCTTGTCTTTCTTACTGCTCCTACCTCTGAAATTGCATTATCTCATACTTTGGTCATCAAACATAATCAAAACCATTATGAAAAACTGAAAATATTCCATAATCTCTTTACTGAGCCTTTTGAAATGAATCTACTTATTTCACATTAGATCAAAATAGATGTAGATGTATTTTACTCACAGTTATTTTCTCAGCTACATAATTGCCTCTGTTCTCTAGTTTGTCTTCACTGGCATAAAAGGTGAATGTCTGAAGAACATTGGATCCAGCTCTGAGGAATTCCCGGTGAAGCTGACGAACTGTAAAGAATTAAAGAGACAAAGAAGAAATGTTTGGAACAGTTATTACTATCATTATCCTCAAATCGAATGCTTGTTGAATTAATGTTACTATAAAACAAGTGATACAGTATTTACTAGAGGAGTCATTATGAGAGAGTAGAAGCAGTTGTCTGCAGAACTCCTTTTCTTCACACTCCTCTAACATTCGGTAGAAGACATTCTCCGCAGTTAGCCTCTGCTAAGAATGGCTGAGGATTTCTATTTAGTTCATCAGTAGATTCAGTTTTGTCTGACACCTTGCGAGTCCTTCAGACCTCCCAGTCTGACTTTACAGAACTGCATCGTGGTTTGGGAGGGGGAAAACAGACAATCGGCAAAATAAAGCATAGCAAGGAATACCAGACAAAAAGATCATCAAATCTCATCCACTTTGTACTTTCTAGTTTTATTCTCCAAGCAAAACCTAGCCTCAGCTGAGACCAAAGCTCTCTGGTTAAAAGAACACTTGATTAAGAGATGATTAATCGCTCCAAAAAAAAAATTGAATCAGAACACAGACTTGATTTGTCTCATAAGTTGTTACATGATTTTACTACAGAGCCAACAATTCTTTTGAAGGAAAGGCTGGCGTTACTTTTAATGGACAAGTTTCCTACATTACAGCTTTGGGAGTAGGCTCTCTTATGTCAGTTCTGACTTCATCACAGTAAGCAATGCACCGCAACTGACACCACAAGAGCGGAACAGGAGCTGTCAATTGATTTTATATATAAAATATAAAATGGATATATATATCCACCCACAAAACAATTATAATTGCCAGAACACTACCAATCATGCAAAATACAGTTAAAAGGATCAACAGCTTATAGCAAACGCAGGAGCAATTTATTCCTTAGATATTGCATACAGACAAGAAAACACTTCAGTTTCTATGGCAGATGTTTGGAAGTTTTCCAGGAGTCTTCTTTTATCATACCTCATTGCCTACAGAAAATCTATGTCATTAGGAAAACGTGTAAATATGCCATTATAAAATTATTGTCTTTAGCTACAACAAACACAGACTTCTACACCAGAAAAGCTCAAACAGTAGCTGCTAGAGTCAATCTCCAAACACACAATTACACATTTACTTTCAGTGAAGGACAGTGTAATGTTCCTTGTTTTTCTCTGCTAGTAGAGCACTTCATTTTCAGTTGCAGCCTTGGCTAACCACACTGTGACTTAATACAATGCTTCTTTTCCCAGCAATCAAAAAGACCTATTCAGGAACACAGATCATAGTATGGCTACAGTTCAAAAAACCCCTGGAATTTGCCTGAAATATCAGAATCAGATTTCAGTCTTACAACCTCTACTCAAAGTCAAAAATTTCCTAGTGCAGGGAGTATTGTTTTTCCTGAAGCATTAAAACACAAATAAAAGGTCTGTCTCTGTATATTTCTAGTGGTCTGCAGTTTGTTTTTTGATTCTCCCCCATAAAAAATACTGATGAAAACTAATCAAGAAGTAGGAAAAGGGGAGGGGAAATCTACATATACTTTCAAAAATGCTCTATGACATTTCCATAATAATTCAGTTTTATTTATCCACAGTGTTTGTGTGGTCTTTAAATAAAATTGTTTCATTCCTAGAAAAAGGCTTGGGATTTGTGTGAATAAAGACAGTGACATAGGCAAGTAAATGAAACAACCTAACACATATAAATAAGAAACTTGATATCGCAGACTATCAGTTAGGTAAATCCACTTGGGAGTCTGCTGTTCACATTTGGAGAGAAAGAATGCCCTTAAAAGTATGAGCTTGAACCTCATTCAATCTCAGGCAAACATTTGTTGCTAGAATACATTGTCATTACTATAAAGTCAACAAGCGTGTGCATGACACTATAAAAACAAAACAAAACAAAAAAAAACACACACAAAACCAAAAAAAAAAAAAAACAAAAAAAAACCAAAAATAAACAACAACTGTAATTTACTTCTTGTGTGACTTCTAGCATGTTTCTGAAGCTGTATTTTCTACCACTATTTGAGAAATGAGGATAATAGCCACATGTAAGGCCAAATAATTATTAATAATTTGATGCATTTTAGAAGTCAGGCATAGAACACTGAGTTTTCATTTCAATTCACCATGAGTGACATTTAGCAAAAAAAATTAATCCAACAGAAGATGGGGCAATAAGCGCATATGCCCTGTGCACAGCAGTAGCTCTGATACTTGATCTGGCTCAGAACAAATATTTAGATCTAATTTCTGAAGTTGTCAGTCTTGCAGATCTTCTCCTCTCTTATGGTTTTTGATTCACTTTTTTTTTTTTCCTTGCATGCCTTGCTGCATTTTAATAACCTCTCTCCTTTTTCCTCTCTCCTTACAAAGAGAAGGCCTAGTAGTTGTATGGATTTTATACCAGCTGGCCTATCCAGTTGCTCCTTGTGTTTTTCACACCTGCTTTCCAAGTAACATGACTCCTGAACATTCAGTAGCAAAAAGCAGTAATGGAGAGGAGGCAACACATTGCACTAAAAGAAATTGACACATTTCCAGTTAAGGGTATATTTATAAATAGCCTATAAAGGGTTTATTAAAATGTTATAAGTGTGTTACAGACATAGCCAATATGTTCTAAAAACAGTTAGAACCAAATCAGTAGCAATTATTAGTTGGCTGGGCTCTAATCAGTGGCAACTAGTCAGCTATTTAAAGCAAATCTGTTTGCTCATCTAGCATACTGAATTCATTTAGATGTTTTCCTCATATAAAACATGTCAAAGAAAGCCAAATAACAAAATTTCACTGAAATAAACAAAGCCAAATAACAAAATTTCACTGAAATCATGTCTCATCCCTTGAAGCACTGTCTGACAACAAGAACTCGTTTCCAGCATAAAGCAGAATCTCAGCAAGACAAGCGATTCGTCAGACGACTGTCAAGGATAAGCCAGTTGACATGAGCTCAATAGACCCTTCCCAGATTGAATAGCTTTGTAGTTTATGCCCTATTTATCAGATGTGGTAATTAGAACTAAAAGTGGTCCAGGAAAGGTAACCAGTATTGTTAGAAACCAACAGTTCAGTTTTGTAAAGCAAAATTACAAAGTTGTTTCCACATAGAAACACTCACAAGTACAGGAAATGGAAACAAAGTACTCTTCTGAACACAACAAGCTTGCTTTGTTCCCCTACACTATAAAGAGTTATTCCTTTAAATAGTGTAGACACAGAAACTGATGCTGCTTTATTGGAATGGTTAGGTTCTTAAGAGGTTTATCATTCCCTTTTTCATAGTGGATGCAGATACATTAAAGACTCCTTTCTCATTTTATTGCTTAGATGAAGCTACAGTTTTCTGTAAAGAATTAATAAACAAGCTATATTTGCTTGTAATGATATAAAAATCCTAGAATGGTCAGAAAACAGATTCTTACCTGCCTAATTCTTTGTGACAAGATGTTATGAATGATAAATTTGATATCAGCTCTAGGACAGACAGGACAAGTCCATGGAAGAGCAATCGCTGAATGTTACTGAACACAAAGATACCATTTCTGTGTCAAGCAAGTCCCTGGGCTGCAAATTATTGAAGACAGAGCATTCTATTGAGGTATCACTCTGTTTGCACTACTCATTGGTCCCTAGCCAACTGCTTCTGGACAATATTATAGACAAATTATGGGGTAAAATGAGTTTCTGGTGTATGCATTCTTAGACTATTCTTAACAGTGTTTAATTCTACTTAATGTGGCATTGTCAAACCTCACTTCTTAAAACCTGCTACAAATTCCTATATAATTATTATTTATCCAGCCTCTTAGCTTTCACTATAGGATTACCATTTCCCAGTAAACTGACCTGCTTCTGGGTGTTCTACTGTTGCTTCAGGAGTCCAGGGCCCAGCTTTTACATATCCCCTCTTTTCAAGGGCAAAGACAAATCCTCCATCTCCAATCACAACTTCTCCAGAATCTAAGCGCTCTAGAATACCCTGAAAAGCAGGAGGAAAGATTAATTATTACAGTGCTTCAGCTTCCATGAGTTCATTGTAATTTCCCAAATTTACAAAGAAAATACAATTATTTGTGGGCTACCAGAAAGGCCTTTACCATAGTAATAAAAAGTAATCCATTCACTTCTTGAAGTTCTCTTGAAAAAATGGTAGGTGGCCTGTTTTATAAGAACATCAGGCTTTAATATATGGATATGTAGTACTTAAAACTTCTCATTAGTCAGATTTATTGTATTCTAGAGGCATAGTCCCCAGAGCTAGAAGTCAACAGTTCAGTTTCATCTCTATGAATATAAACCACAGTCTGAAATTCTCCTTTAAAATATAAGTGAAACTTAAAAATAAAACACAAGTATCAGGTCATTTGCTCTTTACCTACAAATGCCATCTTGACAGAACCTCAGCACAAGTAGCTCATGACAGAAGACAACACAACAGGCATCATAAAACAGTAAGCATGTAACATTTTCCAAGCAAATAAGACACCTCAAAATGCCTCCATTTTCTGGCAGGCTGTTTTCAGTGCCTTGGGTTTCCTTACCTAAACTTAAAAAATGAAAGAAAATCCTGCTTGCTTTGCACAGCCCAGAAATATTTTAAGATGTCAAACCTTACAACATCCTGTGATTAACCTTGTTTCTACCTCAAAAATAATCCTGACACAAGGTAAGTCTTTTTGATTTTGTAGAATGGAAAACATGAGAAAAATACAGATTGGTTGTACCTAATATATATTATTTTTCATATTCCATTCATTGCTTCATTGGCTCGTTCAAATTTTCCAAAAAGTCTTAAATGAAATCTGAGGGAGTAGGACAAAGAAAAGCCTTATGGATATAGAGTTGAGTGTAGCTTGTGCACCGAGAGGATGGTTTTTTTTTAAACAAGTAGCCCCCAACCTTTAATAGATTATATTTCTTGATAATTTCTCCTTCATTAATTAATTTATCTCAGCACACACACACACATATATATGGGAAAGACAAACATCTATAACTTCTCAGCATCACTGCCCTTTAGGAGGGATGAGGTACGCCTTTCTACCAAGGAGCACCATGCCACCTCTGCCAGAACTGGTACCAAGCATTGATGTGTTTGCATACCCTGAGGCTACAAAGACTGACTGAGAGGGTCAGCATTTTCGACTCATGTTTTGGTGCTGACATGGCAACCAAGGGCTGCTCTGCAGGCATATGAGCCTGGCCAAGTGTTGGCTTGCAGATTTTGCTTCGCATTCTATTACATGTTGTGGACTTGCCAAAATAGTGACCTGATTAACTCTACAGCTTCACGTACATAAGCTTTTATCTTCATTTCAGCAGGACCCGGACAAAACTCAACCTGAAATACTGAATCCACAAAAATCAGTAATTTTCAGTGAGTCTACCAGTCATTCCTCAAGAGAGGGCAACTCTCTTGTACGTGTAAGTGTCCAGAGGCTTTGTAGAAATTGTGCCTCCAATTAACTAATTTGCAGTTGTAACAGAATGCCTCAAACTGAGCCAGAGAAAAGCAGCTGAGGGATCAACAACTGAGTCTTTCCTTCCTCTGCTTGCCAAGGAACAACAGACAAAGCCTGCTTCAGAAGTTTAGTATGCAGAGAACAGGAGTGCGGAGGAAAAAACCTTGAACATACAAGAAACTTCAGTCATTGCTTGTTAACTGAAGATTAAGTAATGGACAGATGTTGACATAATATATGGATATTATATTTCAATGCAGTGCAACTAATGGATTTTTTTTTTCTTTTAACAAGTCAGTTCTAAGATTTAATGGCAGCTTTCCCTCACAGTTCTAGCTCTTTTAAAGTACACTGTAAATCACTTTTTTTTTAAACATAGAGAAGCAATGCAAGCCATGATATAACAGTACATGATATCTTAATATATAATGTAATGCAATCTATTAAACATAGCATAAGAGCACCTAATAGCAGATAAAAGGTGACAAAACTATAAAGCACGAAGTACTTAATAAAAATGTGCATTTTTTTCAGTTCAAATTCTGCAAAAATATAATTCCTGTATTGAGACAGCTTATTATAGATCTGATATCATCTCTTTAAACCATTTTTACTTACCCATACTGGATAAAATACTATTGGCTCAACAGACATATAGCTAGCATAAGTTTGGCATCAACTCTGTTTTGTCCTAACAGAACTACAACTGTGTGCTCATGCTCAATGCAGACCAAAATTATATGATCAGGCAATCCATAATGCACAAATCTGATATTAAATGACATGAAAAAGTATCTGTAAAAAGTTAAACAAGGCTTTTGAGCCACCTTTTCACTGCTTGACTTCTGCTACCATGAATGAAATCGCACCACATAGTTCATACCTCTATCCGTTGAAAGAGTACAAGAGTATGAAGATATCCCCCTATCCAGCTTTAGGAATGTAACCAAACCATGCAAGTGGGAAGCCTTCTTTCTCTACCAATGAGAAACCTTCTTTCTCTACCTTCTTTCTCTAACAAATCTTTCCATCAGTGGAGAGAAAAATGCACCTCAAAACTGCTATTCAGATCTTCAGTGAGTCCTTCAGCTACTGCCGATCTACGTGAAAGGCCCAAAGCTGAGCCTTCTTCCCATGGCCTGTTCTCTGACTTGTATGTTACATATAAAAATGAACAAAAACAGTTGTATCCTATTGATGATAATACTGTCCTCCTGAGAGGAAGGCAGAATATGTGATTCCACCCACCCTTCCACTACTGGGTAGCAGCAGTGGTGCATGCCAGAGTCTTATTTAGACAATACTCATAGTTTTGTCTTAACAGGCAGAATGGCTGCTGCCTGAATAACTTTTTATATCAGCTTATCCTCAGCTAAACAAGAGTGCTAAGGGCATGCATATATTGGAGATTGCACTCATATTACAAACACTGCTGGTATTCAGTCATATAAATCAAGGTAAGAGCAATTTGGGGCTTTTAAATAGTGTTGTCAGGATGCTGGAGACAGAAACCCCATGCAATGAAGGCTTACGCTTACAACATTCACAATTTTAATGTGTTGCAAGCACAGTTTAGTTTACATATCAAACACTATATAGCAAAAAGCTTCTAAATTTTGGTGGCCAGGTGTTCAGAGAAACCAAGATCCCAGGAGCTGCCACAGCATTAACTCCAACCCAATATATCCGTCCACTTTATAGTGGCATCCAAACGCTTTCAGGGGCCCGATGGAGAACAGCTACAGCTGCTATATAGATATACCATATGGATGTATAGGTATACCATATAGGTATACTGTGTAGGTGTACATATGCACACCATGCCCATGAGGTAGGTTCTCACAGTACGCCCCTACCCGCAGTCACACCGAGCCCCTCCAGCAGGGGCTGGCAGCAGCGGGGGTTTTGCAGCAGGGGTTGCAGAATTAAAAATACTGAAGGAGGGAGCAGAGGAGGTGCAGGGGAGGGGAGCAGGGGTCCGGGGCTGCGCGGGGGGTGCGGGGAGTTACCCTCTTGCCCTGTTTCAAGCTCTTGGCGATCGGCAGCATCTTGCTCGCCCGGGGACGCCGGCTGCCCAAGTCTGTCCGACGGCTCGGCACGGAGCAGGGGATGCCCGCAGCGAGCCGCCTGCCCTCTTATAGCCCCGGCAGGAGGTGGGCAGCGCTGTGGGTGACACCCCCGTCCCGTCCTGTCCCGTCCCTGCCCGGTCCCTGACCCCTCGGGGGACCCCCCCCTTCGTCCTCCGCCCCCAGTCCCAGCGGGGACAGCCGGCTCCGCGGCCAGGGGGGCGGTCCGGCGCCTTCCTCCTCCTCCTCCTCCTCGGGGGCCGTCCTCGTCGGGGGGCGCAGAGCCGGCCCGTGTTGCGTGCGAGCCGTGTGCGGGATGGGCACGCTGCTGCGGGCGGCCCTGCGGCGCCTGCCGACCCCGCGCCGCCACCGCTGCCCCCTGCCCGCGGCTGCCCCCCGGCCCCTCGGCAGCGGCGCGGGCGCCCAGGGCGGGTGAGTTTGTACTTAAAATGCCATTTTGTCATGTGCATCGTCGTGCATGCCGCTAGCAGCTCGGAATTCCGAGCGCAGACGGGTGAAAGATCAGTTAGTTACACATTAGGTAGCTTTCTGCCGGAGAGGCTGCGAAAGCAAACAGCAAAAAGCTGCGTAGAAGGAGTGGGGAGATAACATTAAATGAGTGTTGATTAACTGTCCCGAAAGGACAGGTACTGTAGTTTCACAGTATTCTGCTGCAGTAAAAGGTCTGACCTTGCCCCGCTCATCCAAAATGTTTTAATTTGGATATTTATCCTGATACATTTCCTGATTTTGGCTTGCTGCTCGGCCCTCTGTGGAAGGGACGGCCGAGGCGGGGTCACATAAGATGGAAGCGAATGGGCTGCCCGGGGTAACAGTGCTGAGTTGTGCTGGCTTACAATAGTTGTGAAACCACGTTGAAGCAGGTATAAGCAAGCCATTGAGAAAAACCTGCCACCGTAATGCTCTGACTTTAGCAAAGTAGAACATGTTAAGGTACACAGAACTTGAAAATAAGAATTAATTTTCATTGTTGGTGAACACTGACATATCGCTTTAAAATGTGTCAATGAGCTTTACTAAGTAGTCATTCTTAAAAGACTGTGTTGTGTTACACTCACACTTCCGAAAACTCAGATTTTGGCATTGTTTCAGGGGTATAGATTCTCATTTGAAAATATACTGCACATAAGGGTAAATGGGACAAATAGCAAAGATTTAAAGCTGTGAGTGGAAACAAACTTGCTTTGCAGTTTTTATTAGGCCCGGGTATGCAAAAAACCCTTTGGGAGCATTTACTTTAGAAGAAGATAGGAGTGAACAGGTTACTTTCTAAGTTAGACTCGCAGGCAGGGACCAAGTTACGTAATGACTGGAGCTGAAAACAATGAAGATGGACAAATGTGCAACAGTTTTTCTGTAAGTGTCCATAACTGTTATTTTTTTTTCCCCAGTAAAGAAAATCCATCTCCTTCCTTGAGGAAAGACAGAGCAGACACAGTGATCATTGGAGGTGGCTGCGTCGGTGTGAGCCTAGCCTATCACTTGGCAAAGGCTGGCTTGAAGGATGTCATCCTGCTGGAAAAATCTGAGCTCACTGCAGGATCTACTTGGCATGCAGTAAGGAACATTTTGTTAATCTCTCAGATTAACAACAGTTTATCTAACAGTGGTGGAAGTTTCATTACCCTTATATTCCCTGGCTTTCCAGAGATTGTCTTGGTTATTTTATAGATGTAAACTTTTTAGCATTGAGCTCTGTATAGACCTGGAGTGTGAGTTTTGAAAAGTTGGTTCAGCTATCCATAGTATATTTTCCTAGAAGTTCATAGAAGTTGGGACAAATATTGTATTTTGAAATTACTGGAACATAACTGTTAATACTATTACATGTTTTTGGCAGCTAAGTGGACTTAGACTTTAAACTTCAGTTCAATTCAGATTTTTTTAAAAACAAATTTTGATGTCATAAGTAATCTAGTTTACACTGAAGACTTTATCACTGGGAGTGGTTTTAATACCATTCAAAAAACAGAAATGTGGAATTTGGCATTATTTTATCCTTAATTATTTTTTATATGTGTGTTATGCTGAAAGAGAAGTGGTTAAGAACCAGCATCAGTGTCCAGTTCTCAGAGAACATCACTGTCTCAGAAATTGATTCTTATTAGAGACAAGAGCTTTCTTTCCTACCATTAGTGACACTGCACAAAGTCTTGGAAAAGCAAAGCTGACAACTGTACATTGTTGTTTTGTAAGGCTGACTGTTTGTCTGTAGTCTAAGGAAAAGAACTAAAAAGACATACATGTAATAATGACAACTGGGGACACCTCCTATGATAATGCTAATCACATGGACATAGTGGTACATAGCATGCATATATGTAACTACATATTTTGTATGTGTCAATGTCTGGAGTAGGTAGTGTTATTAAATAAAATAAAACTTGCCACAAAAATAGATGCTTTTTCTATTCATTTCCAGCTATGGTCACATGGAGTTAGGAGAAAGCTATCCCTGTGTGTAGTAATAAAAGTGCATATAAAAGCAACAGCTTGCTTTCTCTGTGACTACTCTGTTAATACAATAGAGCATTTATGCAGTGTTTACAACTAGGATATCTGAGAGACTTTTAGGAACAAAGTAAGGAGGCTGACTCTCGTTGTGTTCTGTTTATATTTTCACACTCTTCCTAGAGGAGAAAGCCTCAAGTTTGAAATATTATAGTGCAGATGCTTTGTGGGTTTGGAGACTTAAAAGAGGATGTTAGTAAAAAAAAAAAAAAAATTAAAAAAAAAACAACTGCCTGAAATGTATGTTTATATTTCATTGTACTTGCTTTGCAACAAGCAAAACAGAAGAAAACACACTTTATCAAGTTAAGAAAAACAAAATCAATAATTATACTTCCTTTAGCCAATCTTACCTCAGCTGATGCAGTTCAGAATGCAACATGGTATATAGTAAGTGTCAGATCATACATCTTGTGTAATGAATCATAATTAGGAAGTGTTCAGAGAAATAATTTGACTTCAGCATAAAAGAGAGTCATAGACTGAGTTCTAGCTACCCAATGCATATACAGAACAATATGTGTGTAAAAAAATAATCAAATCCCCTCATTGAATATGAAAACAACATCATGAATAGGGGGGAATTTGTTTCTAATATTTTGTTGATATGCTCTCTCACTCTAGCTTATTGCTCCTAACTATGTAAAAGCAACCTTTCCTTTAGTATTTTTGCTTGTTCATTTTTAGTGAACACAAGGATGGGGCACTGGGTGAGGAACTCTGTATAAAGTCAGGGAGGGACCACAGTAGAGAAGATACCTGCACCAGGCTTCTCAGTGGGCTGCCTTGTAGTACCTGCTCCGACGGTGTGGGGTGATGAACACAGAAAGACACCTAGTTATGAGACAGGTTAAAAATGAATAACTACTAAATAAAATACACGGTATGCTAATGCTCTTCATTGAATTCCATATTGTAGTGCTGTGTCTGAAGATGAAAAAATTGCTGTTTCACATGATGAAAAAGATCAGAATTGTGACTGTCAATTCTTTATTGCAGTAGGTACTGTTCATTTATCAGTGGTCTTTTCACAGGGTATAGATGAAAATGACACGTATAGTTAACATGTCATACAGCACATGGTATATTGCCTGCGGCCAGAAAACTTGAGAAAGTCTGGTTCAGATATTGCTGTACTGTACCAGATTTTCCCTCTTTTGCAGTCCAGTAAGTCTTGCCAGCATTCAGGATCACATTTCATATAGATCGTATTCCTGCTAGTGTTGCTGCTAAAACTTTCTTCCACTTCTGTAGTCTGAGAAGAATTTGTCTGACTCTCCTTTTATTGAAATTATTTATTGAAAACAGGACAGAAACCATGCACATTTTTGTATTAGCTATGAGAATAACAAGAAATAATGAGCAGATATAAATAAGAGAGTAAGTGCTGCTAACTTTTATGCCATCTAACCATGACAGAGTAGTGATTATTATATGTATGTAAACTAGGTTAGGACTTAGACTTCATGAACTTTCAGGGTTCTAGTATACTGCTTGCTAAATCATTTGCAATCTCACCGACATTCTAAGGACTGAACAATGCATATATAACTCACTCAGCAAATATTTTTTTTGTATAGTTATTTTTCAGCAAGGTGTTTTCTAAGAAAATGTGTAATGTATCATTATTATGTAATACTGTTTCGCGCAACGTTCAGTTGATTTTACTGCTGATGGTTAATAAATCACAGCACAAGACAAATAAAAACTTATTAACGCTCAGTCAAACTTGAAATAAGAGTGAATGTTGGTAGTATCAGTATTAATGCCATTTCCTCCAGAATGCTAGTTTAATAGTAAAGTAAATATAAAATCTGAAACAGATTGGAATAGAAGGAAAAGAACACATGAAATATTCAACATATATATATATATAAAAAGTAGTCTATAAAAATGCTTTAAAGTCTTTGTCGATTTTCATAGCATAGTGGCCATTCTACAGAAAATTATTTCCCCAGCTCATGTTCATATAAAACAACACAATCTGTCTCACAAAAATAGAGCAAAACTGAGGGCAAATCTTCATATATAAGAACAGTCCACCCTGAAATTCAGGACAAGAGGTGGATGTCTTGGGTGGCCAACTAGGCTAAAGAGAAAGCTCACGGCAAAGTTACAGGAATTGGAAGCAGGAAGAAGCTGCAAAGAGGTGATTTAGAAAAACTGAATGGGCATGCAAAGAGGATGCTAGAATAGCTAAAGCCCAACTGGAGTTAAGACTCGCAAGGAACATTAGGCCGACAAGGTCTTCTACTGCTACATTAACAGTAAAATACTGAACAAGGAAAATGTGGCACTGCTGCTGAATGAGGGGGGTGATTCAGCCACAGTGGACACTGATAAGCCTGAAGTACTCAATGCCTTCTTTGCCAGCTTTCACTGACAAAGTTTCACACACCTCTGTGCATAGAAGCACAGCTCAGGGAGTAGAGGAACTACTAGCAGTGGATGAGTATCATTAAGTCAGGGATTACTAGGAGAACTTGACTCACAAATACAGATGGGCAGATGGGCTGAATCCAAGAATGCTGTCGATGGCATTGCAAGGCTGCAGTTGTATCATTTTTGAAATACTGTGGAACTGGGGGAGTATCCATCTTTATAAAAAGCCAAAGGAAATAATCAGTGGAGTTAAAGGCCAGCTAGCTTTTCTTTGGTTCTTGGAAAAATCATAGAGTGAATTTCAGATCATGTATGAGCTCATAAAGTAACTTGGTACAGTTGGCATAAAATTTTGCCAAGCATAAAATATACCTGACCCAAACCAGTTGCTTTCTATCTTAAAATGACTGAATGTGTGGACAATGGGAAAACAGCTGATGTCATGTACCTCAACTTCAGCAATACATGAGACACTGTCTCCCATAATATTCATGTTTTCAACTTAAGATGTTGTGGTCTGTATGGTGGGACAGCTAGATAGGTAAAAAAAGACTGCTTGGATGGTTGGGCTCAGAGAGTAGTGGTAAATGGATTGTACCCCACCCAAATGTTGGAAACGTGGAGTGTCACAGGGTCCTTGGACCCATCTTGATTAATATCCTTATCAATAATCTGGAAAATATGACAGAGTGCATGCTTGTCAAGTTCACAGTTGACACCAAACTGTGGGAACCAGTCAGTGTAGCAGAAGGCAGGGCTGCCATGTTGAGGGACCTGGACAGACTGGAGGGATGGAATGAGAAAAACTTCATGAAATTTAGCAAGGACAAGTGCAAAGTATAGGAATATTTATCCATAGAAATAGTGCACTCACTGTCTTTGGAGATTTTCCAGATTGGAGAAAACCTTGGGCAACCTGGTTTGATCTTGTAGCTGATCCTGCTTAAAGCATGAGCATAGATACGGACCTCAAGAGGTCCCCATTCAGTCTAAATTATTCTGTGTTTCTATTACTTTCATTTTGATATAGTCCAGTCAGGTTATATTTGTCTCCTAATTATACTTCTGAAATCAGAAACAATCTTCATGAGAAGCCAAAGGGCATTAAATGTGTTTAGATTTTTTTTTTCTTTATTTAAAAAATGTCAGAGATTAGATTTAATTATTGCAATTAAATGTACTTGAACTTATATGGTTTTATAGCCAAGTTGTAGGTGATTTATGCTTCATTTGGTTAAGATGACTTCACTAACAGTGGCTGCTAAAATGGAATTTTCTTACATCTGGAAAATATATTGCTACATTTGGAAAAACAACAAAAGACCAACCAGAAAATGTTTACATAAATGAAAGAGGACAGTAGAAATAATACGTGATGGCATGATTTCCAGGCACAAGTGAATGAATTACCCATAGATTATTGTAAATGGCTGAAGAAATGTGAAGACTTCAATGCTTAATTTATTTCTTTATTCTCTACACATAGCAAAAAGGCCTTTAGGACTTATTTTTTTTAGGAAACAAGCAACTTTTAATTACAAATTCTTTACTGAAGCAGCCTTGGGTTTTAGTTTGAGGAAAATAAAATACAAGTGTTCACAACAGCATAAAACCACATGTAACAAATGAGGTCAAGTGCACACATTGTCAAATATCCAGTCTCTAGATGATATGATGATGATATAATATGGTAATAAGAAAAGATGTCTATCTCAGGGACTTCATGAAGCCAACAATAGCTTTCCAGAATATTTTTGTATCTCAGGGACTTCCTGAATCCAAGGGGCTTGTTTTGCATTTAATGTAGCCCTCAGTGGATATTTTTTCCTCCTCCAGATTTTCATGATCACCTTTTAAACTTAAAACATTTGGGTAATGAACAATACAAAACATACTGAGGAAACCAGAGCCAAATTTATGAATAAAATACCATCACAAATGAAAAATGTGTCATTTCACTCATTTAGTATGCTATAATGTTGTATATAAACTTTAAGGTATCAGGAAGATAAAATTCATATGAAGAAAAGTAGCAAAAACTGACACTATGCATAAAGCTGTGCAGTCACTAATGCCAGACACTTATACTCTGAAGAGACTGAGTATTTGTCATCTAAGGCAGTGAGTGACTTAGGAATCATTTATTTATTTGTTTGTTTGTTTGTTTTTTGAGTGGCATGGCATTTGAGTGGAAACAATTTGCTAAGTGCAATTTGAAGCTAATTTTATCTGAAGAAAAAAACGGGTCTTAAATGTGAAGGTGCAACAAGAAAGATGAGCCACAACAGGCCATTGTTTCGGAAAATAAGAATGTGTAATGCATACAATATATGTTGTTAATTATAGAGAAGAGCATTGTTAATTACAGAGAAGAGTAATGTTTAATAGGTTCTCAGCAAAATTAAACTAGATTGAACCAGAACCTATACGTATAGACCACTAACTCTTAATTTTGTTGTTCATATATATACATGTACAGTTATTAAATTAGCTTTAAAAGTTGGGGCCTTAAAATTACATATTTGTTGCACAGAGCCATTTTGATGAGTGAAAAGAGTAGTTGATGTGCATTCTTAGTAGGCAACTTGAAGGAAACTATCAAAATTCTACTACGTGTGTTACTTTTCACCTTTAGATTCTCTGCTCTTTTTATCTCACAAGAGCAGTGAACTGAATGGTGAATTTGGGTGTCTAGCTCCCTTAACTGTTTTTTAAAAATCATGTACTGTACATTTGTTCTATTACATCTATGTAAGTAAATGAAGATATTATATATAAATTGGGTTCTTAATTAAAACAAACATTAGGTATCAATAAGCTTTATTTAGTTAGCAAACTTGTCTCTCTATAAAAATATTTTAATCAATGTAGTTACTGAAAAATGAGCCTGAAAATCGAATGTAATTTTTCAGTGCTGTTACCTCACTTCGAAGAAGGGCTTTCGTGAGATGTCAAATTCTAGAGATATGAAGACATGTAACCTAACTTCTGTAAGACTTAAACTCTTAAATTAAGTCAGTAAGAATTAAACTTCCTTCAAGTGCTAAATATCTGCACTTATGAATGTCATTAGATTGATGAAGCTGTCTATAGTGTTGGGAGGTGAATAGCTTCCTTAAATACAGGAAAGTCTGTAGTAGCTTCTTGATATTACAGTTGCATGAACCCAAAAGGACTCATCAGCTTTCTAAAATCAAGCCTAACAAAATGATGTGCAAAATTCATACACTAATTTTTAAGCTACTTCAACAATTGCAGAGGCTGCAGTTGATCGAGGACTAAGTAGTGTGTCACTTCCAAAAGATTTGAAACAGACAACTGCATAATTTAAGGAAGAAAGGAAACCATAGGAGAGGACAACTGCAAGAGTATCATGAGCTGACAAATTTGATGAGAAAAGACAGGTGGAAAAACATATGCAGAGAGAAGAATGCCATAAGTAGGAAAAGGGTTTTGCTTTTATTTTTGTAGCACTTGGCTCTATACATGGGTTGCTTTTCTTTATAGTATCTAGACAGTTCACTTTTGAATGATAGTTGGAAGGTGGGAAAGACAACACTCCATTTCTAATTGTATTTCTGTGTTGTTCTTATTTCTTAATTGAGGCTGGTTTAACTACCTACTTTCATCCTGGAATAAACCTGAAGAAAATCCATGCTTACAGCATCAAACTCTATGAAAAGCTGGAAGAAGAGACTGGGCAGGTAATCTCCTTAACTTTCTAAGTATTAATTCAAATCAATCTTACGAATAGTCTTATAAAAGAGTTGACACGTTTTTGTGTTTGTTCAGGGTTATCATAAGGCTCTCCTTATATTAAAATATATTCTGCCTGCATATCTATACTGAAGTCTTGTGTTTAATCAGTAAATATTTTAGATAGCTTCTCAGATCTCTGTAAAGTTTAAGAAGATTGTTTTCATCAAACATCTCAGAAGCTCAGCAGACTGAGAGTCTGCAACTTTATCTTGCTCTAGGAGTTAAAATAGCATCAAGGATCTGGAATGAATGGATTGATTATGATACATTCCTGCTTTAAACTTGTCTGCTTATAATTTCATATGATATGATGGTCTGTACTTGAGAAGATTGCTGTAATTCTTCCCATCCCCTTCAGAGACATGTTTTTATTTAGTGACTTAGGGAATGGGTATGCAGAGAAACACAGGAGTTGTCTTCCTTATCTGGCAACATTCAGCCACATAGATTTCGTTCACTATGCTCTGCTTGCTTCAGACTGCAGCAGAACCTCCGTGATCCTTGCAGTACTAACTTGATAATTGTCACAAAGTGCTTTTTTCTTCATTCTGCTGCTCTTATCTACAGCAAGATAAAACACTGCAGCAAATTGTCATTGTGAGTTCTGCTAAAAGACTTATACAACCCTATTAATGTCCTGTTAATTAACAGAGAAAAGATAAAATACATTATGTATACCTGAAAGTGAGGATTCAGTGTTTAGCTGTATAAGGATTTCTGCTTTATTAAAAAGACAAAAAGGAAGGGGATTGTTCATTTTGTCAATAGAGATGCTACATCTGTTAAGTTTATTCTGCTGCACCTCAATAGCAAATTAAGTAGGTGATAAATTTTAATACAAATTATTATATATTTATTTTCAAACATATCTGGTAAGTTTGAAAGTGAGTCCATAAATTCAGA
Organism: Anas platyrhynchos; assembly: GCF_047663525.1. Lineage (NCBI taxonomy): Eukaryota > Metazoa > Chordata > Aves > Anseriformes > Anatidae > Anas > Anas platyrhynchos. Next base: position 24,742,610 of record NC_092621.1, read on the forward strand.
CATTAATCAAAACTTAATAAAATCTGGCATTCAATAAAAAGTTTTTACATTTCTTTTGAAGATAGCATGTATTTACTTGGGAAGCCGATTAACTGTAGGAGTTTAATCCTGCTCCTCCAAGGGCACCTAGCTTACACTGAGTCTTTTTCCAGTCATTTTAATGGCAAATTTCTTGTGGAATAGGAATAGCATAGGAACATGTATTTATGGAGATAAGTAAAAGTTCTTACAGTATTTCATTTTTTCTCTTTGTTTTAGGCTGTGGGGTTTCATCAGCCTGGCAGCATCAGAATTGCTTCAACCCCTACTAGGGTGGATGAATTCAAATACCAAATGACTCGAGCTGGTTGGCATCCAACAGAGCAGTACTTAATTACTCCTGAGAAAGTACAAGAGCTATTCCCCTTATTGAACATGGATATGGTAAAAATCATAATTTTATGGAACAACTTCCATTGCATTTAAATGTTGGTCTACCAGGTATTTAGATCCTGTTCCATTTATAAAAATGGTATGAGAAATTCTCGTATTTCAGTGGAAAAATATATAAACTAAAATCGCTTGTGCGTTTTAGTGAATACTTTATGCTGTAATATTAATATAATATTAAATTAAAATTATAATTATATCTGAGAACTGAGGAATTTTGCTTCCTTAGGACCACTGTTAAGTTGGTTAGCTGTAGCCTTTATAATGTGCTATGTTTTCAAAATTTGTTTGGATTTGAGTCCTTAACGTTTACTCAAGAAATACATCACATTCAAGAAATAAATCATTTTTGAAACAAAATTAGTTGACTTTGATAAATATTAGTTTCTTTCATTTTGTGTAATTTTACCTCCACATAGGTTTTAGCTGGCCTGTATAACCCTGGAGATGGTCATATTGATCCCTATTCTCTCACAATGGCCTTGGCTGCAGGAGCCAGAAAATATGGTGCCCAACTGAATTACCCAGTCCAAGTGACTAATTTGAACCCCCGGTCAGATGGGACATGGGAAGTTGAAACTCCACTTGGAGTAATTCAAGCAAAGAGAATTGTGAACACTGCAGGTAGGATTTAACATCATCAGTTGTATACTATTCTGATTTACAAACTAGGTGACACTGAGGATCTGTCCAGATTTGTGTGGTTTACAGGAATAAGTATATGCTTTTGAATATTTGGTTTGTAGTAAAATATATTCCGTGCTTTTTACTTTACATTATTGTGAAAATTTAACTCTTCAGATAAATGTCCTTGACTAGGCATTAATAATATTACTTTCTGGCTTGTCTCCAGCAGTTACTACTTAGGCTGTCTTGTTAGATTTCAGAAGCAGAATAGACTCTTACTTGTCGGCAGTAAGTGGTGTAGAAGAGACAGGTTACTGTCTGTGAATGTGGTCCTCTAAAATATTATGAAAGCTTCTTAGGAAGGGATATGGGATGTACAAATGAACTAGAAATATCTTCACTGGTTTTGTTTGTTTGTTTGTTTGTTTTCAGAGACTGAGGATTTGCAGCCAATAAGATAATTCTGCATATTTCAGCATTATCTTCTCTAAGATTTAACTCTCCACATATCATTGAAAGAACAGATTTTTGTTATTTGATTAGTATTTTAAACACACCCTTTGTTTAATAATAATTTTTCCACATAATAAAAATTTCCAAACTCAAAGGAACTTGTATTTATGTATGCAATTTTATTCTTCATTTTGTTAAAGAAGCTAAACTGATGTTTTTGCCTCAAAAGTCTTTCCAACAGGATTTGATTTTGTTTTCTCAAATGAGTTGATAGGTCTAGGAAGCAGTATTTAAACCAAACTTCACTTATTTTTATGCTGCTTTATACAAATTACAGAAAATCATAGTACTGGTGAGACCATTGGCACCTCCCACATGAAGTGTGCCAAATGGTTCCTAGGAGAAGACTTTCTGTTTTCAGTCATTTGAATATTTTCTGAATATTTACAATTTGGATAAAAGTTTTGCAGACACTGACAGCCTCAAACTGAATCATATGTGTGTTTTTGAAATAGTCTTTCATACATCCCATCCCAGTGAATAATCAGGTTTCAGCTGAGAGGTGTGATGACTCCAGAAGACTTTTTATTCTTCAGATGGGATGAGCAAACTGAGAGCAGGGATATATAATCCTTTTCATTCCTTTCTACATATGTGCAGTGGAAAAATAATAATAATATAAACCAACCAACCAAACAAACAAAACAAAAACAAAACAAAACAAAAAAAAAAACCAACCACCATGTCTCTAATGCAAGGCAGATAAAATGAAGAAGTTGAGTGAGAGAGGTACTGTTCTTGTTGGTGGTAGAATAACCATGGCTGGTAGTTGGAAATAATGAGAGAGTTGGACTGGAAGTGGAGTAGAGTGGTAGAGTGAAATACTTGGGAGAGATGCCGGGAGGTAGCTGGGAGCACTGGCAGCAAGTGGAAAGCTTAAGTGCTAGAGGACCTGATGAATAAGGAAGCTCAGGCTGGGAAGGACTGTGGTGATAGCAACAGTGGGGATGACACTGTGGAGGGAGGTAGCCAAAAAGGGTCTGACATGTTTCATTATGGGAACTGGAGCTTTTCTGGACAAAAAGATTAGAAAGAATATTTGAGGACTGGTTGTGGGTGAAACTGGAATTGGAAAATTGAGGCTTTCTGAGCTGTCTAAGGATGGAAGACTGTCAGACAAACAAGGAAAAAGGTGGATGGGAGTGGATTGGAAGGAAGGTAAGGCAGATGGGACAGGATTTGACAAAAGAGGAAAGCTGACTTGCACGTGGAGAAAGGCAACTAGATGAAAAAGTATTGTAAAAGAGTGATTGAAAAAGAGCTTGAGACTGAGATGAAAAGAAGTTACAGGAAAAGCAGGGGTGGGGAAGAGAGGAGATTGGCACAGAGAGAAGTTTGGAGGGAATGGGATAAAAGGGTTGTGCTCTGGACAGGAAAATTGTATGTGCTAGGTGACCCACTTTCCATGTCTGGAATGCAGAGAGCCCTGTGTTAGATCATTCTAGGCTTTCTGTAAAGACTGTGAAACACACTGAGAAGTGTGCTTTCTCATCATATACCTCCCACATACATGTGATCACCTGCTATGGCTATTAGCCTTGCTGAAAAGTTCACCTTGAGGTTCTATGCACGCTCATGAGCTGTCATGATGTCAATGTAGTGCAATATAACAATATTTCGGAGAGAAAGAGGACTAGATAAGGAGTTCAGTATGCTTGTTAGAAAGCAAGCAATGACACAGACCAGGAGACCAAATTAAACTAATTTTATTTAGACCACAAAGCCACAGAATCACAGAACTGTAGGGGTTGGACGGGACCTCGAAAGATCATTAGGTCCAACCCCCCTGCCAAAGGAGGTTCCTCAGAGCAGGCTGCCCAGGTAGGCATCCAGACAGGCCTTGAATATCTCCAGAGAAGGAGACTCTACAACCTCCCTGGGCAGCCTGTTCCAATGCTCCGTCACCCTCACCGTGAAGTTCTTTCGCATGTCAGTGCAGAACTTCCTGTGCTCTAACTTGCAGCCATTGCCCCTTGTCCTATCCCCACAAACCACTGAGAAGAGGTTGGCTACATCCTTCTTTCCCCCACCCCTCAGATATTTATATACACTGACAAGATCCCCTCTAGGTCTTCTCTTCTCCAGGCTGAACAGACCCAGGTCTCTCAGCCTTTCTTCTTAACAGAAGTCAAGCACTTATAAGATGAAAGACATCAATATTTAGATTGCGTATGGGCTCACAGTTCATGGCTTTTGGACATGAATTATGGGACGGCATTCAGATAAAAAATCACAAGCTCTCCTACTAATAGGATACTTGTGTCATTTGTTACACAGGATGGATTTATTAGTCTGGAAACAATTCAAGATTATGGCATGGTGACAGGGTTTTCTTTTGGAATTTAGACCTCTTTTTTAGGCCCCAAACTTGTAGGTACTTATTATTCCAAAACATCGCCTCTACATCATATGTACAAAGTGTCACAGATGTAATTTATTTATTTTTGTAGTGTAGTTGTCTTTCCTTGGCTTATGTATCAAGTAGACATTAGGCAGAGTTTTTCAGTAATTGCTTTTCAAAGTCTATTTGTAAAAATTAGAATGAGCCCTAACAAATTTTTTTTATATTTCTTTTTTATTTTTTTATTTTTTTTGATTTAATAACTTATTAAACTAACGATACGTGGCTAACTGTTCAGCCAAAATGAACATTTGAAGCACGTGTTGCTTAACATTCTGGCTAGGGATGTGAAATTAATACCATATAACCAATATATTTTATAAATGTTCCCTCAGCTAACATTCATTCTTCTTCTCAGCCTTGCCTCATTCCACTATAGATCATGACTGGTATAATTCAGAGCTCATATTTTAGGCTCATGTTGCAATATGAGTAGAGAAGAATATATCAGGAGGCTCTCCACATTCTCTCTTCTTCCCTCATCCCCCAACCGACATCTGCTGTGGAACTGGAACAAACTAGTTTCAACCAATCTTTAACTGTTCCTTATGTGAGATTTCCATTTTGGAAGAAAGCAGATGCCTAATAAATAATCCCTGACATAAATTAACTGGTATCGAGCCAGCTAGAGTGATTTTCAGCCTATTTATAATATAAAGATTGATTAAATTCTGCAAAAATAGTGAATTTATTTTATTTATACAATACGCACGTGCATACATATGCACATGTGCAGGCCTGTACACAATTCATATACAACTATTTATATATATGTAGTGGTGGAATATTTTCTCCTCTTTTAAAACACAAGAGATAGTCAGATTACATAGTTCAACAGTTACACTCAGTAATACCACCAGTAAATATTTCAGCATCAGATGTTTGCAATCTCTACAATTCTATCTTTATAAATGTCCTTGAGATATAATTCATGCCTTCATTTATCTCTTCTGTGTGTGATAGGACTTGACATCTGCTTCCAATTAGAATTTAGTTTTAGAGAACATATTCTTTCGTCATTTTTGAGTTTATAATGCCTTTTGCATATGGTTCAAAAACTTTAAACAAAGAAACTATGACATATTTCATTTAGTAAATGCCAGCTGTTGTTATTCTAACCAATTAAATAAGCATTTAGCCTAAGTATGAATATATATATTTTTTAGAATTATGGCATTTAAATTTGATTTTGAGCACGCCTATAGTATATGCTTTTAATTCAACAGCAGTTTAAAATCAGCTGTGGCTGTGCTATACTTCTGGAAACTTAATGTTAAGAAACTTGATATTATTTTGGAAGTAAGTTTCAAAGATCTAAAATTGTCTGCCATTTTTATTTTCTCTGAGGAGCTTGAATATTTTTACTTTAATGTTTTCCCACTAATTCTGTTTTAACATGTAAGCAAAACAATGAAATTACTAGGAGTGCATTTCTGGAGTATTATTTCTTTTCCAAATATCTCTTTTGAGTTTAAAATTTTTGGCAGAGAAACAGTGTATAATACTATATTTTGTGGATTTTTTTGCTACTTCACCTTCTTTTCTCCTGTATGGATCATTAACTGACCTTACCTTAAAATAATCTTCTTTGGAGTTGACATGGAAATACACAAATCAAAAGAAGTTCCCTAAACGGTAATTGTAGTTGACTAGTCAATGGCCTGGACTTGGTAGAAGGGGGACACTGTACATGAATGGCTAGCAAATGAGAGTAAATACATTCATTGCATTCATACTTTATTTTTTTAATTCTAATTTTTATTTTTTTAATGGTCAACTCTAGGTCCCCTTAACCTATGCTTAAATTCAAATGTGTATTTGTCATGTTTAATTGAGGAAGCCCTTGAAGAAGTGCTAGAAATTCAACTTCATTAGCATTTTTTGATTGTTCTCGATATAAAGGAGCATAAATCATGTTTCAGTGGTTTTGAAAGATTTTTTGAATCGCTGCATGCTACGTGATCTTCCCTCAGCTAATTTGACCAACATAACAACTATTCTGTCAGTGAGTCTCCTGCAAGTACTGAGGATTCAGTTAAGAAGCAAAGTCTTACATATGATAAATACAGTACAACAGATACCGTTTTTTACCATTTTCTGGGCAGGGGCTTTTAATTAACCAAGTCTCTCTGTCATGATCTTTGATATCATTCTCACTTGCTTTACCTGTCTGTTAGCAATTGCCAGCTGATTTATCACATAAAACCTTGTTCTTGGATTTTATTTATTATTATTATTTTTAATGTGGGTGTTAGACCCAGAGTCTGGCTTGTGTGCAGGGAATAGCTCCAAGCCAGCACAGCCCAACTCATCTTTTCTAATTACTCTGGCATTAGCCCATGTCAAAGATGAGAGGCTGTATTTCCAAATCAATGTCAACTAACAGCACTGTCTGGGTACTCTCTATGGGAGAAGGTGCCAGGAGTGGTAACAGGTCTGGTAGGGCATGGGCCTTGCCAGCCAGGGCTCTGTCCTAAATGCCATGAAGGAGGGAGTTGGGCAGGCCCAGGACTGGCATTTGGCATCCACCTAGAGCCCAGGTTTCCAGAATGATTTGCGGGGAAGAGGCACAGGCAGCCATAGTGACAAATCCAGCCTGCAGACAAGGCAGGTTGAGAGCAGGTCTGGTGACAGTAACCAGGGTCAGACACTGCCCAGTGATCAACAGGCAGGTCCGTGGTGATGAGTCTGGGGAGAGGCCAAGCTGGGAAGTAGTCCACGGATCAGGGTCTGGATCAATGAGGGCCATGGCCAGGCACGGGCATGGTTGTGACACAGCTGTAAACAGGCACTCCTCCGATCAAACCAGCTCAGACTGGTACTGATGTCCCTGAGCTGAGCAGAAATGGGGCTTCAGGCCCCATGGGGAGGTGTGTGGGTGAAAGTCCCAATGGGGCTGCTCAGGACTGTTGAGGCTTGTTAGTGCCCTCAGGGCCCTGAGAGATAAAATTTAGCCAGTTCTTGGAAAAGGTAGAATTGAAGAGAGAGGTAGGAACCTCTGGGTCTGAAGCCAAGTAAGCAGCAAAAAGGAAAAAAAAAAAAAAAAAAGCATTTTATGCTGGGCATCCTTGAGTGTAGGGCCCAGGAGAAGAGGCAGCTGTGTAAGTGGGAAACCTTGCTAGAGATAGTTTTTCATTAAGTTGGGAGTTAGCTGATTACACAGGAACCAGGCTGAACTGCCTTCTTCTCCTGGGTGGCATACAGCACATAGCCTTTTCTTTGAAAGGCTACCTCTTCCTCATCTTCCATATTGCCTTCTCTCAACCCTTACTCCTGACCCCACAGATTTCCCTGAAATTCCTGCTGTTTGATTTACCCCCTTCATTCCCACTTCTGAGACCTACATTCCTTCTTACAAAGAGTCAGGAGAGTGATGTTAAAGAGTATTACAATCTCTAAGAGCAGCCGCCATCGCAGTCGATAGTATCTGCTGGATTCTCTCATCTATACACTCTGATCTCACAGCAGACTTGAGCCATGATGCAAAGCCCTAGCTAGTAAGTCTGGCAGAGATAAATGGGTTCTACTTTTTAGCTTTGACACTGATACATCACTAAGTGAATACGTCTTACCAGGTGCAAGCAGCTAGTCTGCAAGGACCTTAACAGAGAAGAATTAGGCCTTCTTTAATGTATGCTTAGGATTTTACATGTAGGACCTTGAGCAGGCTTTAGGGACAGAGAAATTGGTGCCTATTTTTTCTGATCACAGCATGTATCAGAACTTTTAATTGGACACCTATGGGAGGGTGCACTAACTACTTGCCAATAGGAACAGTTAATTGATTACTACATGACAGGCATAAGTAATACAAGTTAATGACATGTGAAAAAGGAGGGAAACTTAGATTTTTGGGATTAGCCAGCTGAAGGTACTGCCTTGCTGTGTTAGGACTTGACTACTGTATTGGGGAAGTACACTAGCTCTTTTGGTTGATAGTAAGAGCCTAGGATAACACCTATAATATGAACTAATTTATTCTGCTTGTGTTACTGATTTTTATGCATTACAGTCCTAGTTTAATGAAATGAACTATGGGGTTTGTGGAATTGATAATTAAATTCCTTTCTGAACTTTTAGAAGCCTAATTCATATTTTTCCAGTTACATTTTTGAATAACTGTAAACTAGAGTAATATATGGTAGCATAATTAGGAACAAGAGCATGAAATTATGGAGTGAAAATGATGCTACATAGTATGAAAAATAATTTTAAAAGTGAAATTGTGTAAAAAATTTGTCACTTTCCACAAAACACAGTGCTTCTTGAAAATGTTTTGCTGTTATTTTCCCTTAATTGAAAGGAAAATCTTTGAATGTTAGTGTGTTGTTTCTTGTCCTCTGTAGGCTTCTGGGCTCGTGAAATAGGCAAGATGATTGGCCTGCAGCACCCTCTTATTCCTGTCCACCATCAGTATGTTGTGACAGCAACCATCCCTGAAGTGAAAGCCCTAAAAAGAGAATTACCTGTGATTCGTGATTTAGAAGGATCATATTACCTAAGACAGGAAAGAGATGGTCTTTTATTTGGTCCATATGAAAGTGAAAAGAAGATGAAGCTGCAGGACTCTTGGGTAACAAATGGAGTACCACCAGGTAATTAAGTACATTAAATCTTTAAACTCAATAAGCACTACCGTATATTTTAATATATATAAATCCCACTACGTAATATTGCCTTATATATTGGAAAATAGAAAATACTTGCAATGCAGGACTGCAGTGGAAAACTTTTTTCAAAGAATAGCTGTGACATCTAATATTCCAAATAAATAGAAAAAAAAAAATTATATAAAATAGGCTATTTGAAATAGGCACAAAATATACATCTACAACATAGTATTATCTTACTCTCTGAACAGGTGTCTGTGTGTAGTGATTAAATCCAATCACTAAATACACATTTTTGCATTTGAATAGATTTTTATTATAGTTTTAAGCTATAGTTCTCTCCAACATACTAACAAGGGCTTTGAATTTTTCTCTGTTTCCTTGGAGACAATGCAGTTGTCAAAAAGGAACACAGATACACCGAAGGAATGGCTTAGACAAAATACTGTGCTCGGATATAAGTACAAATGAGCTGTAGATTTGTATAGAATTTTTGTACAGAAAAATTCCAACCTTAACATACTGATGATTATGAAATTAAGTACTGTGCTATACCTAGGCTCCAGCTTTACATTCACTTCTTCACAGAAATTCATCTTAGGTGAATGGTCACGATGTTTAAAAAGAAAAAAAAACAACCAACCAACCAACCAAAAAAAAACCAACAAACAAACAAAAAAGAAACAAACAGAAAGTGTTTCTTAAGGAAGAATAAATCAATTTATATTGTTGGGCTGTGGATTGCACTGTCTTATCTTCGTAAGCTTTTTGTCTCCACCAGTGTCAAGTCCTTCTACAGAGTCATGTTCAGTAATTCTCAGAGCACAGGCTGAAGGCTGAAATGTATCCAGGAATTCACAAAATGCCGTGGAAGAAATAAGCTGACACAGGCAATATCTTTCTTTCCCTCCTCAAATTGTTGCCATATTGAGAAAAATAAATGGGTCTTATTAACACAGATGAAGTATCTGTGTTTCTCCACTTCCTTTCTACTTCATTGTTGAATTTGTGTGACCTTAGGGTTAAACAAATATGTATAAAAGACAGTGTAACTGCAGTGACAGTAAACTTGATCCTGCAAGTAACTAAGGTTTTATGCACACCATTTTTCTTAGGTAGGATAGTATATGCTTGAACATACTAAGTGAAAAATTTTGTGTCCATTTTATAAATTTCATAACTGTGATTAAAATGTAAGTATTTTCATTGTATTTAACAAGTATGTAATGGTTCAAATATTTGTGCAGGTTTTGGAAAAGAACTTTTTGAGTCTGATTTAGACAGAATAATGGAACACATTGAGGCTGCTATGGAAATGGTCCCAGTTCTGAAACAAGCAGACATCATAAACACAATTGCAGGTCCTATCACCTATTCTCCAGACATTCTTCCTATGGTGGGACCACATCAGGGTGTAAGAAATTACTGGGTAGCTATTGGTTTTGGGTGAGTAAGTTTATTTGTGAGAACTTTTGTCTGTTATGTTATTAAAATGATAGTTATCGTGAACTTTGCTAAATTTTTATGGATTTTTTTCCTTCTTTTTTTTTTTTCTTCCCTCTTTTTTTTTTTTTTTTTTTTTTCCCATATAAAATATGATTGGAAATAATCTTAATAACCATTACCCACATGTTGTGAACTTATCCTTCTCTCTTTCTTCTGTTTCATAACTCTCACAATTCTTTCAATTTGTGTCCTCCTTTTGTTCTGGACGCTAGTATCTGTGACACTTTATGAAGCAGCAAGAAGTGGGTAGGACTTGGTAATGTCTGTGGAGCAAGTTGAAGCCGTGACAGTGCTGGGCTTTGTAGTACACTTTCCAGTTCATTTTGTGGATCACTTTCAATTACATTTTGTTCAATACTTTTTTGGTATGCAGAAAATGGTGTCACTGAAATTGTGGCAGGAATGGTTGTTACAGGAAGAACTTATAATCAGAAGTAATAACTTTCAGTGAAGAGTTGAAGGCATGCTAAGGATAGAGGACTGCAGGCACCATGGATGACTTACTGCTTTAGGGATACAAACAGTCATAGTTCTGACTGTTGGAGATTGAGCTCAGAAATGATGTTGCTGGGTGTTGGAAGAAAGCAAATGAAGAGGTTAGTGTGACAAGGTTAGTGTGATGAGGTTAGTGTGACAACAGGATGGGTGTTTTTCTGATGTTATCTAGTCTCTCCTGCCCACTCTAACATTTATTTTGAGTGTGATTTGCATCTCATATACTCTGGCCCCACTGAAGTTGGTGGTAAAGCTCTTACTGACTTTTCTTTAATTGTCTCAGTTTACCTGTTGTCTCAAGATGGATAGAATGAACTGAATGCAATTCCAGGCACATGTTATTGAACACGTTCTGTTTACACTGCTTTTCCAATTGCCTAATTTGCCGTTCAAAATCCAGCTAAGCTTTTCCAGTTTTCTTTCAGTCCAAACTAAACAAACCCTCAGATTGTAAGATAAGGCAATATCACTAACATGCTTTCCGAGGCCCTCAAAATAAAAGGGTTTGGTAATTTTGCAATGATTCATTGTGAAAGGTGTTCACCTTTGCTGCTTGGATTGAAAAAAAGAACCAACAAAATTGTTATCTTTTAGTAACATTTGCAGAACTTATAGTTACAAAAGTGGTTTGCCTAGTCCTAGTTCACCAGAAAGACTGTTTAAGTTCATTACTGTGCTGCCAGACTTTGGAACCTGTTTTCCTTCTTTTGGCATCAGTAGGAGCAGAATTAAAGTTCCATGTGGGAATAACCAGAGACCAGTGTTATATACTTAAGTTTCTTAAAAAATTTATTTCAGGAATTTGATTAATCTCTAAATGTGTAGACACAGGTTGCAATTATGTTGCTGTCATTGGATTGCTTTGCCTGCTTTTCAGGGACTTTTGACTCTGTTCTGCACTTCTGCCTCACTGCAGTGTTTCTGCCAGTGTTGTAATTTTTTGTGTGCATTAGCAAATCCTTATCTCACAGTCAGCTAGCAGGGACATTGTGACAGAGGACTTAGTGCTGTTAGTTTAGAGGATTTTTATTATCTAAAATTAGCAGCATGCTAGACATTTTAATGTGCAAAGAGGTTAATAAGTATAGTTAGTAGGGCATGCAGCACTGTTTATTATCAAGGTTGCTCAATGCTTCCCATTTAAGACTGTTTTTGGTTACTTATAGCTTTGAAAGTGTTAACAATAAGCTAGATTATTTTTTTTGACCATATTTGGTGTCAAAGCAGTGTAAGCTTTCAAAATAATGAGATTATTGGAAGATATGCCATTTTGCCATGTTCAGTTTTTTGGGGGAAGTCTTTCTTTTGAAGAACTCTAATCTGCTCATTTGCTGAGAATGAACTTCATGTTTGGCAGAAGTGACCTTTCTCCTAAAGATATGTCTTTCTGCCATTCTTCACAAAATCTGTCTGCAAGTCCCATTCACATGCCTTCAGAGAAGTTACAGCTCATAAACACTTGACAGAGATTCACTAAGTCTTCATGAGTTATATCTACAACAGTATTCTAAAGCCAGAGACTGAACAGGAGTTTTCCTGCAGAAATGGGGTAGAAAAATGGCTGAACAAAGTCACTAAAAAAAAAAGATCATGGTGTGCAGGGGCTTAGATTTCCTAGGAAAAAAAGGAGTGGAGTGAAAAGTTTCAGGAACCAAAAATTGGTGAGAAGCAATGTATCACAAACCAGTAAGACACAAGAATATGAAAGGGACAGTGGGGAAGACCACAGAGAAAAGCAAGGCTGGCATGGATTGAAAGGAGAGAAGAGCAGAGGGCAGTTCATATTCACTTAAGCACAATTTCTCTAAATCTTCATATGAAGACAGGGACTCCTAAGCTGTACCACTCTTTACAGCAGTAACATCCCATCCCACCCCATCCTATCCCATCCCTGCAAGCCACATATGTCATTCCTTCTTAGAAGAATGGCAGTGGATATATTAATACTATCAGCTCTCCTTATCTGAGCTAATGAAGGATTTGGGCACCCTGGGTAATCAGTAACATTTCTGATGATGTAGGCCCAGTGGGGAGCACACACGGAATCAACTAAATGAGCAGAGACAGTGCTGAAAAGCTCTGCAAAATTTGGAGACCAGTCAGACAAGGTGCACTGATCCACCTGACCTAGCAACTCCACATTGCAGAGCTGCCTCCTCGTCTGTCTTGCTCCGAAGGTTACCCTGCCATCCACTCAGTCTTCAAATAAACCTGAAAATTTCCACTGCATTCCATCTGTTTCCATCCACAGTCATGGAATGGTCTCTGTGCTGTGCTGGCTGTAGTGAATGGTGCAGAGAGACTTGAGCTGGCTAAAACTTCTGGAGCTGGTCCTGAAGGCATCATAGCTATGCTCACAAAACTTGCACACATGAATTGGCCAAGTGAGTAGCCTAACTAAACACCAGAAATGGCTAGTTCTTCTGTAGTACTTACAGAGTGGCAGTTGACAAGCAGTCATTCTTTCTATATCAACTGAGGTGAGAATCTGAAGATTTCTGCTGAATGTCCTAAAGGACTATGTTTTGCAGAACTGCTTCATGCACTCAGTTGCTTGATATTAATTTTATTAAATAAACAAACAAACAAAAAGATAAAAAAACTGCTGTATCAAACCACTATCATGAAGATCGTGAAGTCAGGCATTCTACAGTTAGGAAGTGCCGGGACTAAGTGCCAGACCAATTCTTCTTATGCATATGCATTAGGATTAAATAATTACATTCTATTTTTTTCATAAGATCTTGGACTGTTTAATTCAGGGCCTAGAATTCAGAATGCAGAGTTGATGAGCACCAGCTCAAGTTTTGGCGTCACTATTCAATGTGAGTCTCTGTGATTTAATTTTTTCATGCTAATTTACACTTAGTTTTCCATTGGCTTCATATTTCTTCAAGGATTTTTCTGTTCTGCTCTTTGGAGCATGTCACAAATAACTAATAATTTATTTTCACGTGACAGAAGGATACTTAGACACTTTTTTAGACACGGTAAACTAATTCATGGATATATTAACATCAGAAGTTTTAAAACATTTGTTATTAATAATTATTTGTCATTAACCATTTCAATGTATAATCTTAAATGCCTGTAATTCAGCATTACATAGTGCTGTTTGGTTGCATGTATATTGAGTGGTGACATACACATATTGCAGTACACTGAAGCTCCTTGTCTACCAGTTGTCCAGTTCAGCTACCTGGTAGAAGCATGTTTCACACATAGGCTTTTCCTTTTGGGCATCAAGATGTTGAGCATTTTGAAAGGTCAAATTATGTACAAAATACTTAAATAAGAAAACCTCTGATCTATCATTTCATATATGAAATGATAAATACTTTTGAGTACTTACCTTTGCTGTCTGGTATGGTTCCTTTAATACAGTTTTCTAGCAAGAGACCTCCTCTACTGACTGATGCTTCACACACTTACTAGGTAGAAACAGGACAGGCTTTTGCTACAGACTAGTAGCAGAGCATTCCTACTTGTGTTTTTTTTTTTTTTTTTTTTTTTTTTTACCATTAATGTTATGGAACTAGTTCTCTCTCTTGTAGCAGAGAACAGAAAAGGCAACTCAAGTAAGGAAAGGCAGCTCTCCATTCTGGCACGTCTCCTAGTCTCACACCCAGTTCCACTACATTCTCTGATTTTCAGTGGAGCAATATAAAAAGTTCTTCTGTTACTTCAGTTTCTTTAAAGCTGCTTGGTAATGCTGTCTGCTGATTTTTGGTTCTGTTGTTCTTGCCACTGTAATATAAATCTTCACCGTAGCTGCTATAATGTTTCTGTATGGTTTTCAATTCTGAGTCTTGTTTAATTGAATGTAATCAACAAAGAAAAGGTACTTTATGGCTAGAAAGTTTATTTATGGGTATCAGAAGTTAGACACCTTTCTTTAGCATTAACTGTTAACATTCCTAGACAAGAATATTAAATTCTGAACTTCAGATAAAGAAAGTGTTTTCTGTAATCTTTAACACCATAACTGCCATACTTTAGTGGACTTCTGCTACAGTGGTGCAGTAGAAATACCTGTCAATAACACATATAATCTTGGAAAACAAGACAAAATGGAACAAACAAAAAAAGAGGGGTGAGAGGTGGAATAGGAGATGTATTAGTAATATGAGCTAGTATTGATTTAAAAAAAAAAGAAAACACACACACACAAAAAAAAAACCACAACACATAGCACTTTTTCACATAGGAAAAACACATAGGACTTTTTCTGTTTTTAAGGTATGGCATTATACATGCTGGTGGCATAGGAAAGTACCTGAGTGACTGGATCCTTGAGGGGGAACCTCCATTTGACCTGATAGAATTAGACCCTAATCGCTATGGAAAGTGGACCACCACAGAATACACAGCAGCCAAAGCAAGAGAATCTTATGGTTTTAATAACATTGGTAAGAAGATATTTTCTGAATTGTGTTTATATCCTGCAAATGAATTCCAGCAAAGCCTGCCTCTAGGTTTCTCTGTTTATATATGTTTTTTATGCATTCTGTCCTGGTAACGTATTTATTTTTCTTCCCTAGTTGGTTACCCTAAAGAGGAAAGATTTGCTGGGAGACCAACAGAGAGAGCTGGTGCCCTCTATGATTTGCTGAAGTCAAAATGTTCCATGGGATTTCATGCAGGATGGGAACAACCTCACTGGTTTTACAAACCTGGAGATGAGACTGGATATAAGTAAATGAAATATTACTTTTTTCTTTTTTTTTTCCTAAGAAATTGTCAGCAAGTGCAAGCTGAGTTAAACTTAAAGGAAAGCTTACATTTATCGTTCATTTTTGCTAAAAGATATCTGTTCGGTAGATCTATTATTGTTTTTTCCATAGTTTAGAATCCATTTCATTCTGATAATGCAGACATTGCAAAACACAGATCGAGTTAACCTGTAGGTGTTCTAGAGATCGGGTGTTAGAAAGCAGCCTACCTCAAAAACGAGATAGAAAAAAGATGTTCAAAAATCTGTGAAAAGAGATTTTTTTTTCTATCAAAAAAATAGAAAAAAAAAAAAACAAAAAACAAAAAACAAATCCGTACTTTCTTCCTTGGTGCAGTATAATGTTTTCATGAAAAAGCTCGTTTCTGTCTGTATAATTCTCAGGAAAGGAGAAGTTCAGTCTTCCTTCCTACTTTTTTTTTTTTTTTCTGTGCCTGCCTACATGCTTACATCAGGGAGCATGCTGCAAATGTTTTCCCCAGGGCTACTGTAGTTCCAATCTAAATGAGGCTCATAAAGGAATAAGGAGACACACTCTGCTGTTGAGATATAAAGCCTTTGACACCTTAAAAACAAATAAATGATTCAGCAACAAAGTATGCTGTAAATTCACACATGACAGACTACTACTTCTTCCAACATTTGAACAGTTCACAGTTTATTACAAAGTGGTTGATAAAATATCAACCCATATCTTTTCTGTTGTTAGAGGATTTAATAATTAAGCTATATTAGTCCAAGGAAAATATTGTGTAAGCTACCTACAATTAGGAGAGTTGAATCTTTTGAATGGTTTTTAAACTGAAGAAACTGAAGACTACATTTTACTGAAAAGAGCACAAAATGGCCAAATTGTGTTTTATGTTTATAATGCTCTGTTTCAGACCCAGTTTTCGTCGCACAAATTGGTTTGACCCAGTGGGTCGTGAGTATAAACAGGTTATGGAAAAAGTTGGTGTGATTGACCTGTCACCATTTGGCAAGTTTAAAGTAAAAGGCACTGATTCTGTTAAGCTGCTGGATCATCTATTTGCAAATGTTGTTCCAAAGGTAAATGGGATGATGATAACTGTTTTAATGTAGGATTTAGACAAAAAAAAATCTGTTTCAGAAATGGAAAATGAGACATAATATTGTCATAATATCTTTCAGATACCAGGCACTCAGGTCCTTTGGAGAAATTCCTGTGTCAGGAGGTACATTTTACTCAGTTAAGAGCACAAACAGTGGAGTTTGTACTAAAATAGTCCCAAGAAAAAGTACCCTTTGACACAAATTGTTGAGTCATAGAGTTGCTGATGCTCAAGGGACCTCATTCTCATCATCTAGTCCAACCTAAAGCAAATCACCTTGACGATTACTTAGGACTATGTCCAGATGTTTTTTTTTTTCAATATCCCCAATGATGGAGACTCCAAAACATCCCTGGGAAACTTATTCCAGTGCTTTGTCACCTTGACATTAAAAAAAGTGTTTTCTTAGGTTCAGACAGAACTTCCAGTGTTTCAGATCTTGATATAAAGAGGACCACAGGAATGTAATTATTTTACAATAATACTCCCATGCTACTCCCATACAAGAATAACTCCCATGCTAAGAATAGCATGGGAACTGCCTGCCTAAGACTGTGCCACATTATGGCAGCTTTAAGTAGCAGAGGATAGCAGTGGCATGTGCTCTTGCCTGACCATAGAGGGATTTTGTATTCTTCCTGGATGGCCAAAGAACATTTTTTAAAATGTGCTCATGCTTATTTTTTACACCCCTCATACTTACTCTGTTTTATAGCTACCTGCCTAGAGCAGGCAGGGTTACAAATATTCAGCATTTTCATCTTTCAGACTCACACCTGTTCTTTCTTCACAAGTCTGACTCTGCTCCAAGATCCTCAGAATATGATCCTCTTCCCAGAAATGGTACACTGACAACATAGCTCAGGTTTTTGATTCTTGGTCCTCAGTTCAGTCTTCAGTTTGTTTATGTGTATTTATATATAATATATATTTATATTACATATTATATTTGTTATATTTATATTTATACTAATATATACAAAGTGCCTGCCACCATCTTGATAACCACTCTTTGGAACCACTCTCATGGCAGGGGTGAGAACAGGAGCTGGCCTGTAGTACCTCAGCACTTCTGTTTCAAAAAATTAAAAAACAAACAAACAAGCAAAAACAACAAAAGAAACAAACAAACAAAAAACTCAAGGCCTTGCTGCCAGCCTCGCTGGTGTTTAATAGTGCTACTCCATCAGGTTTGGAGGGAGACCTATTGTGAATGGCAGCAGTTTGCACTGTGACTTTTCCAACTGTGCTGCAGAACAGTGCAAGTGTCAGAGAAGGGCAATGGAACATAAAGGCTCAGACCTGCTACCAGACAGGTAGTGCTCCATGAGTCCTATTTGTCTTACTCCTTTGTCAACCACTCTCACAGAATGTCTAACTTCAGAGATACACATCCAGCTAGCAGATTGTTCCTTTCTGAAGTGGGATTCTGTCATTTTAGCACAGTTGTGTTTTTTTTTTTTCTCCTTTATTTATTTATTTTCTCCCTGTAGATTATGGTTTATTTGCTTCAGATAACAGAGGAAGTAAGTATAGGGAAACATTAAGTATACTGAGACTACAGTCATGGAGGTAGATATCTTAGAAGTCAGAGCCAACAGAATGGAAAGGCTATATACAAGAATGGTGTCCCATAGGTCTGGCAGAAAAGAGAACTTGAACTGCCATATAGTCATATATTTTACTGTATTCATTTTGTGATAGCAGTATAGATTGATGTTTGTCTTTTCTCTAGTTTGGGTTAGAGTTGAGGTGACTGTGTCATCAGCTGGCATGGATAACGCTTGCTGAATATATTTATGTGTTGCAGGGAAAGCAAGATAAAGCAGGAAACATGAAGACATAGTGAGTGCTTTCTATGGAATTTAATAAGTGTTGCTGAAGCTAAAAAGAAAGACAGCAAACAAAATGAACAACTTATGAGCCAACTTAGAAATCCAGCTTTCACAACAGTTGATTATTTAAGCTGTCTGATTTCTAGTGCCATTCATGCTTGTCTGCATCATAAAATAGTGCAGTGAAGTTACTGGAAATACTCTTCTATCACAAGCAGGTTGTGTGTGACTAGCATCAGACTGAAGATTTGACTATGCACCTGTAGTGTAACAACAACTGTGTTTATGTAGCATGACCTTGCAAAGGACTGTTAGTATCTGCAATATTTTTACTTTTTCCACTCATTGGCTGGAATCTGGGCACTGGTTGGGTGATTGACAAGGTTCTTATGAAAGCAGAATGAGTTAAAAGAAATTAAATTCTGTCTCTGGAATCAGACCAGAACAACTGCTATGGTGCACATTTCTGTTTGCATGGATGGTATCTGTATGAACATGCATACATGTTGTAGCCATAGCTAAGTAGCTGTTGAAATTTTACCTTTAGAGATCACATTTCTACACAGTATCTGACCGAAATGTACAGAGATGTAGATTAATAGTCAACAACTGCATAAAATATGAAAAATGTGCATAAATCAGGGCCACAAAAGCATATCATAGCTCAATATTTATTTTCTTTAAGTAAGGAGCAAAGGACATATTATCCTTTTTGTCTCTGAAAATGTTAATCATGATTGAAAAAGTTTATTTATGACAATAACAAGTAGAATTTTTTATTCTAATAATCAGCAAACTGAAAATGATTTTGTTTGCACTGCAAATCTATTCTTGAGAATGTCTTGTCTAATATAAAATTAACAAATATTTATGAAGTTATTGATTTATCTCATTTCAAAATTTTCATTTTTGCTATGAAGAAAAATTTCCACTATAAATCTTAAACCTGGCCAATTGTGTATGTGACCTCTCCTATTAAGGCACAGCAGAAAAAACATATAAATTTATTCTTTCAAGTAAATATATATTTCCATATATTTTATAATGTTTAAGAATTCAAAGGTTTTACTTTGCATCCTTAATAATTGTCTTTTGTAGGTTGGTACCACAAATATAAGCCATATGTTAACACCTAGAGGAAAAGTTTATGCTGAACTAACAGTCTCTCAACTGTATCCAGGAGAATTTATGCTTATAACTGGCTCAGGATCAGAACTCCATGATCTGAGGTGAGTTTATTTTTCATACAGTAAGTACATAGTGCTGTACAGTCACATTAATATAGAAACCTTTTTTATTAAGTGCCAAATTCTTAATTATTGCTCAATAATCCTTGCACTAGGTTCAAGAGAATTCTACTTATTCATTGATCTTGGTTTCTTAGAAACTCAATCAAGTTGAATCCTGAAATATTATCAGTTGAATACTGGCTTAATTGTTGGTGAAAAAGGTGGATAGAATAATTTACTGATAGTTATGTAATATACTCTAATGTGAGTAGTTCTTGTTTTGTTATTGAGCTTGTTTGGATTTGGCATTGTATGATGGAACACAGCACAGTTGTCCCTTTCTAGTGTTTTCTCTTACGCAAAAAAGAGAATTGGCTTTTAACACAGATGACCCCAGATACAATGACCTGGCCAGCAGAGATGGGTAATACAGTCTTCCTGATACTGTGATAATGTCTTCTGCTTTGGGCTCTGGGGTCACAAAGTGAAATAAAAGAAATAAAGGAACTAGAAGCAGTTGCAGCTTGACTTGTTTTCATTTGTTGTTGCTGTTTTTTGTTTTTTTTTTTTTTTTCAATTACATGCACATTGGAAATGACATTTCTAGTGCTATTAGTAGTTAGTACACACATACTGAAAAAAAAATATTCTTATGGGAGATTGCTGACAAATCAGTTCTTCAAAATGAATCAATACATAAAGGACTGACATTTGCTGCCTTAACATATGATGAATAATGTACTGCTTCATAACAGTCCCAGTAGGACCATTGGCACATTCAGGAACCAAATGCAAGTAAGAAAGGGTAGCCCTAATGTATTTACTTTTAAAGAATTTCTACCATCTTATTTTGTACTCCCCTGGGCCTGAGATCTTTAAACACTTTTTAACAAAACAGTAATTTATATTATTTCAAATATATTCCTTTTATTTATTTTACAAAATTCCTGAAAGACAGTACCCAGATGATGCATTTAATTCAAGCAAGACTCAAAACTAAACTTTCTGGCAATACTGTAAATATTATATTCAGGAAGCAACAATCCCATTTGTACATTTCTGTTAACACAGAAATTTATCTTGATTTTTTTTTACTTTCATTGTATTTATATCTTTTTGTATGTCAAGTTTTATTAACACATGAATCCAAAGACAGATTGATGTTCAGTCTTACAATATTACGTCTTTTTCTTATCTTGGAAATAGAAAAGAAGTAGTCAGCATGGATTAACCAAGAAGTCATGCTTGTCCAAGCTGTTAAGTTTCTATGATGGAATGGCTAGCCTAGTGGATAAGGGGAGAGTGGTGGGTATTGTCCACTTGGAGTTCAGTAAGGCCTTTTACACTGTTCCCCATAAGATCGTTGTAGACAAGTTGTTGATGTATGAGCTAGATGGGCAGACAGGGAGGTGGATTGAAAAGTGTCTGAATGGCTGAGCCCAGAGGGTGGTGGTCAGTGGTGCAAAGTCTAGTTGGAGGCCAGTAACCAGTGGTGTACCTACCAGGGGTCAATGCTGGGTCCAGTCTTGTATAACACCTTCTTCATTAATGATCTGAATGATGGGGCATAGTATACCCACTGCAAGTTTGCAGATGACATAAAACTGGTAGGATATGCCAGACTGATATGCCAGAGTGTTTTCAGTGTAGTGCCATCCAGAGGGACCTCAACAGTCTAATGAAATGGGCTGGCAGGAGCCTCATGATGTTCAACAAGAACTGCAGACTCCTGCACCTGAGAAGGAACAACCTCTTGCAGCAATAAATACTGGGGGCAAGCCACCTGGAAACCAGCTTGGCAGAAAAGTCCTGGGGGTCCTGGTGGACACCAAGGTGAACATGAGCCAGTAGTGTGCCTTACAGCAAAGAAAGCTAATGGTATTCTGTGCTGCAGTAGGCAAAATACTGGCAGCAGGTTGAGCAGATTTCCCTCCCTTCAGTACTGGTGAGGCCATACCTGGAGTACTGTGTCTAGTTCTTGGCTCCCCATTAGAAGAGAGACCTGGACATTCTGGAGAGAATCCAGTGAAGGGCCATAAAGATGGTGAAGAGGCTGGAACGTCTCTCCTATGAAGAAAGGTTGAGAGATTTGAGATGCTTAGCCTGGGTAGGAGAAGACTTATAAGAAAACTTGTCAATGTATGTATAAATGCCTGAAGGGAGGGTGCAAAGAGGAAGGAACCAAGCTTTTCTTGGTGGTGCCCAGTGGCAGGACAAGACACAGTGGGTACAAACTGCAACACAGGAGATTCTGTCTAAACATTAGCAAATGTTTTTTTTTTTTTACTGTGTGGGTGACAGAGCACCAGCATAGGAGGCCCAGATAGGTTTTGAAGTCTGCCTCCATGGAGATACACAAAAGATGCCTGCATGTTATTCTGGGAAGCCTGTTCTGGGTGTCCCTGCTCAAGCAGGAATTGGACTAGATAACCCCCAGAGGTCCTGTCCACTCTCAACTATTCTGTGATTTTGGGATTCCACCCATTTAAATTTTCAGCTTTCATTACTGTACCACAGATAACTGTGTTCCTATACTGGTTATCTCAACAGAAGGTGACAGTAACAAAAAAACATTTCCTTTTTAATGTTTATATGAATCAGTTATTTTTGATGTATAAAATTAACATCAATGTTGTGTTTTACATGCAGATGGATAGAAGAGGAGATAGTGAGAGGTGGATACAAGGTTGAAATAGAAAATGTGACAGATGAGATGGGAGTACTTGGTGTAGCAGGTCCATACGCACGACAGGTCCTCCAGAAGTTGACAGCTGAGGATCTGAGTGATGTTTCATTTAAGTTTCTCCAGTCTAAACATTTGAAACTCTCTGATATTGCTGTTACTGCCATTAGGATATCATACACAGGTAAGTGATAGAGAAGAAAGACGGAATAAAAAAGGAAAGAGGACAAAAAAGACTAAAGCTAAAAATAGATTGAAAAATAAATCTCATTATGTATTCATAGGTAGTAGGTGCACCACACTTTATTTTTAAATGTGTAAGAAAATGCAGTACATTGATTTTTCAGATGTGTTCTGGTCATGGTCTGTTCCAAATTTTCCAAGACCCTCTTCTCTAGAATACCCTATGGTGTAAATATTTATTTTACAGAACAAAAGGCCAGTTCTGATAACCTCTGTGGTATTTGCTGCAAAACCAACGTCAGGAATTGTTTTTGGATTACCGTATATTATTGTTTGTCAAGTGCTTTCAAAATGTAACACTGAAGTGCTGAGTATTTGTTTTTCTCAGTTAGTTTTTATTTCTTTTTATTTCCATCTCTACTTCAATGAACTGAATTCAGGGCATTCTGAAGCAGCTGAAGTGATGAAACACACTCACTTTATTCTTATTTACACTCAGTTACATTTGCTCTTCGCTTGCCAACTCATCACCTGCTTGTAATGCCTTTGAACTTCATTGCTAATTGTGAGTTCACTACATGACCTTCCCTTACCAGTTATATTTTATTGTTCCCTTTCTATACCTTCCCCTTCCGTGTTACAGTTTCAGTTACAGTTTAAATTAGAAAAATAGTACCTCCGCTTAAGATCTGGGGCAAGAACTACTCTTGTAGTTCTTGCAGGGAATTTGACTTTCTATATGATTGCAGAATTGACCTCTAATGTGAATTAACACAGCAGTGATCCCCACTTTTACCAATGAAGAGACTGCATTTATTAGGATTGTTTCATTGTTGAGTTGATTAAACTGCTAGTCTTGTTTGTCAAACAGGTGAATTGGGCTGGGAGCTGTATCATAGAAAAGAAGACTCTGTAGCTCTTTACAGTGCAATCATGGAAGCTGGCCAAAAAGAGGGAATTGACAACTTTGGAACATATGCTCTGAATGCTTTAAGGCTAGAAAAGGGCTTCCGAGCCTGGGGGGCAGAGGTCAGGAAATAAAACTTTTTAATTATTATCTTTGTTTATTTTCTTTATTTCATTATGACTATACATCTTATAGTTAGACTTAACAAAGATAGTATTTGTTCCAGTTTCTAAGTTTAGCATGAAAATAAAATTTACTTTGAACAGGCGAAAACTCTGTTATTCTGAACGATGTCTTTTCTAAATAAATATAACTACTACACAACATTTCTTTACTGGCAAAGAGACACATGCTGATTTAATGATGTTTTTGTATCTTGTGCAAAATTATGAGGGTTTTGCTGAGCTCTAGTCTTCTGAAATCAAAGGTTTGGCCGATAGGTTCTGAAAACATTTTATTTTTGTAGTAACTATGTCATGGGAGGCCAATTATTTTTACTTCCTAATGTGTTTGGAACTTTTTCATTTCTCATTAGCTTCTTTCTGCTGAATTTGCTCATTCACAGTAAAGAACTACTCAGGGGAGCTAGAGAATTTGTGGAAAATCATTATAATTTCCGCTTACCTGATTTTTTTTTCTAATTCTTTGGAAAGGAAAGAACTCACAAAGGTGAAATGCTGGACATTTGGGAATCCTTTCCCTTTGTCCATGTATAACCGCTTTCATTCTTGCTGCCTAACAAACCATATGTCCCTCTTCCCCTTGATGGGAAAGTGATAAAAAAAGCTGGCATTGTATTTTATTTTCATCTCCAGATAAGGCATTTTTGTGTGTTACAGTTAATGTTTATACCTCAGTTATTCAAGCTTCTGCAGGTTCCAAAGTCTTGTTTCTTACTAAAGTGTGTATTACTTTGCATACTGAAAGTTAAGTGAAAGATTTACAGATCTATGCTTTATATTAAGGATAATAGCAAATATTCTGCTTCAAGTCACATATAAAAAAATTATGATGTATTCAAATGGAGGCTGCACATCAGTAGTGTAGATGACATTGACCCAGGAGTAAAAAGAAGATTTCATATAGTAATAGTAATAGTAATAGTAATAGTAATAGTAATAGTAATAGTAGTAATGAAAGTAAAACCTGTGACAGTCCCTCAGTCCCTCATGTATAGATGGCCTTTTCTTTTTTTTTAACAGATGAACTGTGACACAAATCCCTTGGAAGCTGGACTGGAATATTTTGTAAAGCTAAACAAGGTATATGTCCTATGATTTTTAAAGTGTTCCATTATGTACAAGGTTATATTAAGTGTATAAAAAGAAAAATGTAATTATCTGTAGAATAGAATAGGTATTAGAAAGCAAACTGACCAACTATTTTCACATTATTCAAGAATAATTATGAAGTATCTTTAATATATGCATATTTACATGCTTCTTGGTAACAAAATTATATCTTAGATCAGAAATTTGCAAGTAATAAATTTAAGTAATTAATTTAATTTAATTTAAATCAATATCAAAAATAACTCGAGTGTCGTTTATTTTTCTAGATAAATTTTTTATGTGCTTTTGCAAGCACATATTGTCCATATAAAAGCTGAACAAACCTGTTCATATTATGAAAACATTTGACTTACTTAGTCTTGTTAAAGGAGTTTTCTATAGCACCTTTATCTCTGTCTATCACTTCGGTAGAGTTTTTGGATTTTTCAGAAGAACTGCTGACTGACAACTCAAATTTGAGTCAAATATAAGATCTCATTTTGGTAAAAAAATGTAGTTCTTGACAGAATTTCTGAAGTGATCCTCAATTGTAAATTGTTACTGTCTGATTTGAATTCCAGAGAATGAGACTAGTTGAATTTAAATGTGTGATAAAAGTGAAAACATATTATCTTATCTTCCTTTATTAGCAACTCAATTTTCAATTTTTATATCTGAAAAGGATAAAAAATCAGATAATATATGACACTTGATTATTTTTATTATGTCATATGGAGGCACTGTGGAACTGATAAAAATAATCCCAAACTTTTAAGTAACAGCTCCATATAAGCTATAAATCTTTATCTTTGGGTAGGCAAGAGTTACAGGCTCAAGTTAAACATAAAAAGGTGCTTTTGTCTATATGAGATGAGTGTACTGGTTATAAGAGGAACAAACATAGGAACATGCTTTTTCTCTCAAACTGTTAAACCTCTCCATATGTGTTAAATCATGATTGCTTTAATGCAGGGTTGATGAAATATCCATTCTTACCCCAGTCTAACATCAGTGTGTGCTCTAGCATGAAATACAAGTTCTGAAGTTATTCCTGCCCAATTATGGAGCTTATCCACTGGAATGGATGACAGTGGCCCTTCCTACATGTAGTCAAGCTACAGCTGTCTCCATTGGTTTGTGTAATTTTGCCCTGGTCAGAGGAAGTGTCCTATGCAAAGGAAATATGAAGTCTTGTCTGTTAGGTTAATGTTTTATTTAATCACCAAGGACTTCCCCATCTTGAGGAAAGCATTAGCAGAGAGATGAAATGGAAAATAATGTTATTGTTTCTTGTTTTTCTTTCTACTTCCATTTGATATGCCTATTTTTATTTGGTTGTTTGTTTGGTTGTTTTGTTTTGTTTTAAGTATAGATAGGAAAGCAGCCATATACAGGAGAAGTTTATTTGCCAAAATGCCCATGCAGAACATGCAAAGGCACTAATGTGCATGAAGCAATTCTTTCTTTACTGCTCTGCACTCTTCTCTGCATGGCTATTCATGGTAGACAAATACATGTGAAGTGAACCTCTAGCACAGATGCAGAATGTCAGCCTAAAACATTTGCCAGTTTTTTTTTTTTTTTTTTTTTTTTTTTTTTTTTGAACTAATGTGAAGAAAGAAATAATCAATGTTTGTTTACTGACTGAGAGAAGAGGGCAGTTGTGACTGTATGTTGACACTGCGGAGGTACCTGAGTTAACTCAGATATTGGAAGCAATCTAAACACTGTAGCATGAAGCACCATGTGAGATTGTTTACTCTGCTTCTTGGCAGCTTGGGGTTGTGAGTCCCATTTTTAGTTACAATTCTCTGCATCTGGTTTGGTGTCCATTTGGCATGGCATAGACCTCCCATTATCACCTGTTCCTATTGTCAAGGAAACTCTTTTCCAAAAAGTCCATGAGATAAGCAACAAATCCTTCTGTTTGCATTCTTGTTCTGCTGGAAATTTCTGACAGGGATTATTCCTTTAACCATTCACCCCCAACTGGAGAGGGTTTATTTCTGCGCAAATTAAAACAAAAATAAACTATTCAGCTAATTATTACAGAGTGCTTCTTACTGTGCAACAAGTAGCTGAAATAGCTCACAAAATGGGCAGAAAGACTTAACTTCAATATGCGTGAATCTTGAGTGGTATGTCATGGAAAATGTAAACAGCTCATAAACAGATGAAAGTGAATGAACCACCAAATGACAATGAAGGTAATACAATCAGAAATATTTTAATTTCCACAAAAGAACATTCAAATGTCTGGCAAATAAATATGAAGAGATGTAAATTCCCCATAAAATTCTCATATTTCTCTGTGTGTAAATGTCTTAGTGTATACATCATCTTCAGGTACATATAGACTAGTAATTTTATTTGTGATGAGTAGTGGGGAAAAAATCTTCAAAGCTTAAGTTGATTTTTTTTTTCTTCACAATCTATTATAGCACAACAGCAAATAAACCTGTTCTCAAGATTTCTGTGGCAAGTTTCATTTTATCAATTCAGACTAGAAAGATAGTATTGTTCTATGTATCTTCCTCTGGCTTCTGTTTAGTACTCCTTCTTTCTTCTGTTGGTGTTAGCTGCTTCCTCAGATGAGCAGAATGGACTGTGATTAAATCCTATGGTAGTAGGATTTCCAATTTAGTGTGCATGTCATCTTTGTAAATTCTTAAGAAAATCTTCCTGTTTCAGGGGTGGGATTTTTTTTTAATACCTGTTATCTTTTTATTCATCTTGTTTTACTAAATGTTCTTAGATAGCCTCACTCACTAATATTTCTTCTCATGAATAAGCACTGCTACTAAATATTCTGTAGGGTCCTAATTGACTTTGTGGCAAGAAATTCACAGGACATCTTTAGAAAAGAAAAAGTTGCAACTCTTTGCTTCGTATAACAGGCTACCACTTTAGTTCCACCTGACATTTTCAGCTTTGTATGGTTCAGGTGGTATATCATCTCTAAATGCTTTTTATTTCTCAAAATCATGGTTTAAATGTAACTCTTTTGTCAAATACCGTAGAAAATATGAACAATTACCAAATGTTAATTCCAGAGTCTCACCCTTTGTTTACCTTGCTGTATGTATAAAATTTTGTGTGTAAAATTAAAGAGACCTCCCAGTCCTGAAGGTAATATAGTCTCCCTGGGCAGTCTAGTCTAACAATTCACCATCCTTATGTTAGAAAATATTTTCTTACCATACTTCAAAGTTCTAACTGATTGTTATGTTCACTACTGACATACAGAAATAAAATATTTCCTTCGTCTTTTCAGAATATGCTTGTGTCTTAAAAATCTGCGAGCATTTACAATTTTCTCAAGTGGCTGATTGTTAGTAGCTTATTCTTAAAACAGCCTGATTTTCTATTGTGCATAGAGGACCCAATAAACTTAATGTTAGAGTGAAAAACAAGGGACTCTTTCAGAATGATTTTCCACGTGAATCCAGTAGTGACAACAATCTTCAGGAGTATACTGCTACAAAATTCCATATTTAATTGTTTTTTGTTTGTTCTTTTTTTTTGTTTTATTTTGATTTGTTTTTCTATTATTTGCTGTGCTATGTACAAGACTGCCATCTTCTGGGCACTGTCTTCAGCAACAGCTCACTGGGAGGGAAATGCAGCAGATGACGGAAAAACCCTTTGGATTCCGTCCTAATGTATTCTTCCAGGCTTCATTCAGTGCGAGAGGTTAGCTAATATGTAGCATTTGTTTTACGCTAGTAGGAATACCTTTGTCAGACAGTGTTTCTTTACTGAAGTCCTGTTTATTTACTGGGGCAATTTATTTTTTCGGTGTTGTGCCCCATCCCCTTTAATAACTTTATTGATGTTTTGGATGAGGGAATTGAGTGCACCCTCAGTAAGTTTGCAGATGAAACCAAGACAGGGGGAAGTGTTGATCTGCTGGAGAGTGGGAAGGCCCTACAGAGGGACCTGGGCAGGTTGGGTTGATGGGCAGAGGCCAATGGGATGAGGTTCAACATGGCTAAGAGCCGGGTCCTGGTGAAGGCCTGGTAAAGGGCCTGAAACACAAATCCTATGAAGAGCAGCTGAGAGTACTGGGGTTGTTTAGTTTGGAGAAGAGGAGGCTCAGGAGAGACCT
Source organism: Anas platyrhynchos (assembly GCF_047663525.1). Taxonomy (NCBI): domain Eukaryota; kingdom Metazoa; phylum Chordata; class Aves; order Anseriformes; family Anatidae; genus Anas; species Anas platyrhynchos. The sequence continues at coordinate 24,771,212 of NC_092621.1, forward strand.
TATTGTTCTCTGCAACTCCCTGAAAGGAAGGTGTGGGGAGCTGGAGGTCGGCCTCTTCTCACAGGTAACTAGAGATAGGACTAGAGGGAATGGCCTCAAGTTGCACCAGAAGAGGTTCAGGTGGGAAATGAGGAGACATTTCTGCTCAGAAAGAGCAGTCAGGCACTGGGACAGGTTGCCCAGGGAGGTGGTGGAGTCACCGTCCCTGGGGGTGTTCAAGGGAAGGTTGGACATGGTGTTTATGGACATGGCTTAGTGGGTGACAATGGCAGTAGGGTGATGGTTGTACCAGATGATCTTGAAGGTCTTTTCCAACCCTAATGATATTACGATTCTGTGATTCACCTTTTATTATTATTATTATTATTATTATTATTATTATTATTATTATTATTATTATTAGTAGTAGTAGTAGTAGTAGTAGTAGTAGTAGTAGTAGTAGTAGTAGTAGTATTTCTACCAGATTATATATTACCCACAATCTCCTTCCCTTCGCGTTTTCTTTTCTTAGGCCCACTATACCAGAGCTTCCTTCCTTACTTCCTTTCTTTCTATTTGTTTTAGCCTTGTGCTTCATTTCAGCTTCTTTCCCTGTTGACTTCTCACTATTTCTGTCTCATCTCTACCAAGCCTGCACAGTAAATGCCTGCATTTAGATGTCAAACAATGCTTCTAAGACAAAAAGTGTCTATCTCTTCTGACTTTTGCATTGAATTTCTATGGTGGCTTTTATGTTTACACCTATTGGGCACGTGAATGTTTAATTACTTCCTTATTTTTTATGAATAGAAGTTGAGTGACATGCCCAGCAGAATGCAGATGGTGAATGACTGTAAATCAAAGATACCGTCCTTGAACATTGACCTACGTTCCAGCACAACTACACAGGACTTGTTATCCCATGGGAAACTAAGATAAACAGCTTTAAATTGTGCCACCATCATTTTATTCCTTTGTCAAATTCAAGTAGCAAGTTCAATCTTACATGTTCATGCCCTCCTCTTTCCAGTTGTTTTGTCTCCCTCCTTTCCACTCTCCCAGAACTGCCCCTCAGTTGTGCCAGTCTAAGTCTTTGTGTTACCACCGTTTAAAGAGCGGTGTTCTGCTTTAGTAAAGCAAAGAACAATGGATATTTCTAGGAAAAAAAGTTATTTTCATCATTTTACAAGTGCAGTTTTGAGAAAGAACAACCAAAATTGTTGAACTGGAAGAAAGTAAGACATACATGCTGGCTCTGATTCTCTGCAGCATTGATGCATACATGGTCATTTATATCATCATGAGTGCAAAATGCTATTATGATCTGGTACTACTTTCTGACTCTACACTTATATCATGTAGCTTGTAGCACTGTTAATCAGTGGTATGAGATCAAAACCTTTCACCTGCAGGAGACTTGTAGGTTTCAAAGGGTTGGAGGCAAGGAGTGAAAAGGGGTTGCCAGAAAAACAACCTCTTTTAGCCATTTGCATCTGCTTCCAATTTTTAATTGAATTTTGTTTTATTTAAATAACCACTGACTTCAAAATGGGAAGCGTATTTGGAAGATCATAGTAGGTGATTGATTTTTATCTTCTTGCTTCTTCTTGCAGTATAAAGCATATAATGCAGTCTTGATTTTTGGAATGCCTAATATTTGCTGACTGACTGTGCAGGGAGCACAGCTCCAGCCCTTCAGTGCTGGACAGGCCCACCTGCTACAGCTTCTGTTAATTCCCCCTTATTGTAAATGTCTGTCCATCCTTCCCTTACTCTGACTCACATCCTTCCTGTTCAGAGAGGAATGAACATAGTAGTGATCGCTGACAAAACCTGGAATAAGGCAGTGTTTTGTGCCACCTCTTCTCCAAGCAAGAAAATGAGAGAGGGGAGAAGAAAGAGATTTTACTTAAGTTGGGATAATGTGGTTGGGGAAAGGCAGAAAGCTATGAAAAAGAACAGTGACAGTTAAGAGGTACTAGACCCAGTGTATTTGAGGAGGACACCTTTATTTATCTATTTTTTCCTCTCTCTCTTTCCCTCTATGTTTATTATGCCTATAACTTTTGTTCAATGTACCTTTCCACCCAAATCCTGTCCCTATTCAAATTAAGATTTAGGTGTGGAATACTCTATATAATACTCTATCATATTCTATTGTTACTTCATCTGGTGTACAGAGGGTCATGAAAACAGAAGATTTATCCCATTAATTTACACAGAGCATGAAATACAGTGGAAAAATATCTGCGGTGATTTTGTTGACTGTATAAAATCCACTCCTAGGTCACTCCCACTGTGTTCATTGGATTACATAACACAATAGACACCCACTGAGCTAGAAATTGTGAGCCAAAATAATTCAACATTTTATCAGCAGTTTATTTCATATCAATTTCTTAGAGCTGGTCATTTGCATACAAGGAGGACTTAGACAGATTGAATGAAAGATGCAGGTGCCATACATACTGACTGTCCATAAATGCCTTTGAAAACTGTTTTGTGTAGTGTAAACTGCAGCTTTGGTTTGCTGCAGAAAAATAAAATTATCAAATATTTGCTACCTGTGGAGTAAAATGATCCTCAGTTGTCACCCTGTGATATCATTTGGAGTGATACCCTGAAATAATTCAAGAGCATCCAAGTAAAAATAATTAATTTCAAAATATTGCATTAATGCTGTCTCCGGTGTGTCGTAATGCAATGGTTATAGCAGATTGCAGCAGCTGTTGGTGCTGCCTAACTCAGTTGGGTGGCTTTGTGTACATAATTTGGCTTTAAGCCCACATTCATAAGCAGGATACCAAATACATTACAATACTTTGTTATTAAAAGAGATTTGCATATCTTTCCTTCCAATTAATGTTGAAGGGATATGACATTTGTTTTCCTAGAAACCCACACTTAATTCTACTAAGCTGCACAATTTAAAAAAGAAAATTGAAAGCTTTATAGGTAATTTATATTTTTTACATCCCGCAAGAAACAAGAGATTTTAATGAAGAATTAGAAACAGTATCTGTATGCCTTGTAAATCAAGCACATTTGAAACACATTTGAAGTACATTAAACTTTTCAGGATATAACACCGTGCCTCAAATCACCTAATTGGTTAATGTCTCCTAATGTCTTAAAAAAAAAAAAAAAAAAGTGGTTTTATCTTGTGCTAGTAACTGTTACAAGATGAAAGCCTGATGAGAAGGGTAAGGCAAAAATATATCTTTGATATGGTAATAGACGAGATAATCCATGGGCTTCCTGAAGCTATATGCTATTTGAAAATCTTAACTGATTTGTCTTTGTGAAACAATTTTCTCTTAATACCAGTGCATAAAGTAAAAAGCACAACCCTTCTTTTTTGCTTCTGTCAAAATGCACTCAAAAATCATACACCTAAGCCATAAATGTTGTCCTTTTCTTGCTTCTAAAAAGTGTTTTTACTTACTGTGAAAAACGTTACATCTGCTCCATCTTAGTGCTTTGGGAACTCATGCCAAGATAATGAAAATTCTTCTGTGTTTTAGGCTTAGCTTAATGAGACTCTCATTATTCTGCGCTGTAAAAGTTTTGTATTGTTTCTCCATGTCAAGTGATTGTATAGGAACAATAGGAGCTTGACACTTGACGTTGGAATTGTTTGGTGTTTCCCTTTGTTTCTGTTCTTTGTTTCTGTTGTTTTATTCTTTCTTTCTTTTTCTTTTTCTTTTTCTCTTTCTCTTTCTTTTTCTTTTTCTTTTTCTTTTTCTTTTTCTTTTTCTTTTTCTTTTTCTTTTTCTTTTTCTTTTTCTTTTTCTTTTTCTTTTTCTTTTTCTTTTTCTTTTTCTTTTTCTTTTTCTTTTTCTTTTTTCAGAATATTCCTATTAGTGATTTATGCTGTTTTGAATGGGATTTCATCTTGCATTATGTTTAGTGTGACAACCTAAAAGAAATAGAAACAGACTGACTATTTTTCTTCTAGAAACAGGAAGCAGTTACCAAGAATAGACACTATGAGTTTGAATGAATCAGTTTCCAAAATGCTGTTTGGATTGGAATGAACAACCTCATGCACACACACATACACACAGACTTACTCATAAATCAGAAATGAATAATGGTGGAAATGTGGTCAGTACAATTGATGTGGATACCCACAAACTGTAGAATAAGAAGAGTGATTTAGTCGTATTCATATAGCTGTAATTTCTGAAGAGGTTGTTTTAAATGTTTTAAAAATGTATGTGTGAGTGTGTGTATATATTTACATAGATATATATACACATAGATATAGATATATATATACATATATATATGTATTATACACACTGATGCCAGTCATAGATTTTTAGCTATGTTGATATAATGTTCATATAAGTGTATGTTGATGTATGTATATACACATTTATATACTCATTTTATATACATACATATATATACACATATATATACATATTTATATACTCATTTTTGCAGACTGGGTGGATGTGGGTGTGTATGTATTTTGCAAAGTCTGAATTCTAGGTTACCTCTGGGTTATTTTTGCAGGTCTGAATTCTAAAAAGACAAGAAATTTTTTAAACTTTAAGGAATATAAATCCACACAGAAAAAGCCCATTGCATGTAAGCCCCTAGATCCATCTCCAGGTAGCATAAGAACTACACAGTGCTCTGGGTCAAAAGCCTGTCCCAGCAGAAATCATTCTGGGCAAGAATTTCGTTTTTTATCTGCAATGAATAGGCAAAGAATGTTCCAGAAATATGAAAACTGTAAAACCAGCAAGGTGCTTAGAATTTTCCGTAATTGTTTCCATACCTAAAAGGTAATCAATGAATGAAAGTCAGATTTATTTATTTATTTGCTGTCAATCTCAAGGTTCCAAGTAGATTAACAGGAGTTAACTGACATCTATACACTTAATTTCAAATGACCCATTAAAGCAGCGCTCATATGCTACAAGGTCATACTCAAGGCTCTGATTATGATTGATGCATTAGCCTTTATAGAAAGTATTTTTTCATTTGTAAATAGGAAATTACAGAGGTAAAAATTAACAAAAAACTTTGAATTAAAAAAAGAAAACACACACACACACACACAAAAAAAAAAAAAAAAAAACACGAAAATGATACATGTTTTGAAGGCTTTTCATCTCTCTCTACGTCCTTGCATTTACAAGTACCTGAATACTCCACAAAAAAGAAGCCATGCTGTCAGTACAGAGCTATGTCAATACTATGTGATACTGCATTCCCAAAGTTGTGGGTTACAATTCTTTTTGCTTTTGGAAAACTGCAGGGTGACTCAGTAGAGAAAAAGTGCATAAATTAGAATAATTTAATTCTTTTAATTAATTAATCTAGCATAAAAATACAGTCAGAAACTAGTTCTTAGAGTCCTGTATGACATCACTCTGATACTACTAACAGACCTATGGATGGGGATTTAAAGACATTCCTACTGCCATTTTAGATGGCCTTAATGTGCCAGCCATAACATCCACACTGGGTTGGTAAATAGGATGTGAGGCTGAAGGGAGACCTATCCTCTCCTGGTTCAGCAGGTGGAGGCCCTAGGTCACAGGCCATTTTATTTGAATACTTGTGTTTAGTTCCACGGTTAGATTCCTTGAGACTAATCAACAAACACTACATTGGCATGTTCAGGAAGGGGTTGATTCAGTGTGAACTTCACCTGTAGTATATTTGCTTCTTAGGTATCTCTCTGTCTCATGCGAAGCATATTAGTCTGTGTGTCATGCTGTGGTATACCATCTCACTTGTGTTTCTACTTGTAGGTTATTCCTGTCATAAATATTCCTGTGTAACACAAAAACAATTCTATGAAAAGTGACAAGGAACTACCCAGTAACTACTTATTGTCTGATTTGAGATCCTTGCTTTGTATTTTTCCAACACATCTTGAGAGTTCACAAGTCAATCCTCACAGTCCTGTCTTTTTCTGATGTGGTCTGTATTACATGCTGCCTTTCCCCAAAACGGGGCACAAGTCTTTATCTTCAGTTGATCCACAATGATTTTCAGTCTAACTTGTCCTTAGCTGGTTCATGACATCAGTTGTTTTGTACAATTGCTTGCATAGTCCAGTCTTTCAAAATTTATCAGTGCATTAATAGTTTCTTCAGAGCCTATACGCAGACGTATGTGAATGTGAACAAGATGTACAGTAATAAGAACACATTCCAACTGTGTAATACTGTATTCCAAGTACAATAGGTTGTACTTGTAGTTCTGTTATTACTGCAAAATAATGATTCAGTGCTGACGCATAAGGAGCGACAATGACAAATTCTCAGAGTACAGCACTTTAGAACTATTTATTTTGAACTTCTCTCCATAAACAGAGCACTAACTACAAATGTATTTCAAATATAGTTCTAGGATAGATCTAAGTGGTATAATTCTCTACAGAAGTTAAAGTACGTTACCAGAAATAACATTTTATCTTCAACAATATTTCCCTTCCTTCTCCTAAGCACTCGTCAAATGACTAGAAATCCTGCTTCAGAAATCCTGCTACAAGAACTGTCACATTGACCTAGGACCATGTGCCTTAAAATAGCTTTCACTGTTACTCATCTTCTCAGCAAAGGCTGTAAAGCTAGATGAACTTGTAACTGCTATTATTTTTCTTGCCCACAGGCCAGGATGATGTGGATCTGGCAAATTAGTTGAATGCAAGTCTTTTGTTCTGTCTGATCTATGCCTTTAAATTAAAAAAATAATGGAAAAAAAAAAAAAAAAGGCAGAATTTATAACACACTCTTCCTCATATTTCCTGCACAGATCCAGTCTAATTACTATTTCATCCTCTGTCTGAACTGTCAGCATCATTGAAAGGGGCTTTCTTTTGGCTCTTGAAGCATTCTGTCCAGGACCACCAATTTTCTAACAATTCTTTCTACAGCTTGTTTTTCCACTTTGTTTCCAGCCAACCAAGTAAGGAAGTTACATCTAAGACCTAGGAGACAGCAGTGTGAGGCAAGTCAGTTTCACAGCTACTGGCAGGCAAAACAAGCTCATATCTGTGATCTGGGCTGTAGAATCAGGCTAGCTCAGCCAGCTCAACATCATCACATACAGTGAATACTGTCACATACATCCTTTGGGATTCCAAGCTTTACAGATGGCAACCCCAGTACTTGTCACATGTTTTCGCTGTCTGCTGCTAGAAATGTACTTGTGTCTTCTTAGGCAAGATGGAAAAGGGAACTCCAAATGACAGTGTTATTCTGTATCTAATGTTCTTTGTTATCCCATAAAATGGTGCCTATGGGGAAGAAAACATAGCTTAAAACAAGAACATGGAGAAAGCTGCCAGCTCTGCACCCTGCCACTGAGACACCAAAGCAAACTAGTACCAAGCTACTGATGTGGTTGCTCATAGCATTGAAATGGGTGAGTGTCCACAGAGGGAAGCCAATGCTATAGGATATTCATATTGGAATCCCATTTATTTAATAGAAACTGAAATTAAACTCTTTGTGAGTCTTCTGGCTCACCACTTTAGCTGGGCACACATCTTCCTATGTATGTGTTCCTACTATATTTGAAATTATGAATACTGAAAAGCCTAAGCTCTAGAAAAACTGAATGAAATTACCAAGATACAATATATCAGTATAAAGTATCAAGATAAAAGATACAATATACATCAAAACTTTGATTTAACCTGCATTTCATTCAGAATAAATAAATACTAGGAAAACAAATGAACACAAATATTTTTCTCTCTAACCTTTTTGCATAACCTGAATAATCTAAATATCATTATTATCTGCTATTTTTTCAGCCAGCAGACTTTATAGGAAAGCAAACACTGAAGCAGATTAAAGAAAAGGGGCTCAAACGACGACTGGTATATCTCACCCTGGAAACAGATGATGTTGATCCAGAGGGAAATGAAAGTGTGTGGCATAATGGGAAGGTAAGGACTATATAGATCATGTTACAAGAAACTAAAGTTAATTCCTCATGAACAGAATCTAACTTTGTGTTTCAAGTGTGAATATAGTATTTTTGTTTTACTGTCACAGAACACTTTGAAGGTATGATACCATTTTCTAATCATTAAGCAGGAAGCAAAGACTAACTGTACATTTCTGTAGTGAAAATGTGGAATACTACCATAGAAACTGGAGTTAGACTAAAGTACTACATCATCCACTAAGTCTTCTTGTAAATTCACAATTGTCCTAAGATAATTTTTGAAATTTGCATAAAAAAAAAAAAAAAGCAGTGAAGTTTAAGCCTCTGCAGTTCAGCTCATATTACATGTTGAAGCACTTATTAGCAGTTATATTATTTATATAATTTATATATCTATAAAACATTATATATATATATATACACACATACATGTACAGTTTTTGTTCTCAGTTAAAACTTAACTGAATAAAATAGGAACAGACTGTTTTTTCAGGGAGCAAAATCTACCCAGTTTAAGGTGAAGCCACCCACTGAGAATGTTATGAACTGTGTGATGCACTTGAAACTTACTTGATGTGTATTGTGTATAATCCAAAATTAGTATCTGAGGTGTATAGCTTTTTTTTTTTTAAAAAAAAAAAAAGGAAAAAAAAAAAAAAGGTTTAATGCTTATTTTCAACATGCATTCACTTTTTATTATTTTATTTTATTTTATTTTATTTTATTTTATTTTATTTTATTTTATTTTATTTTATTAATTTCTTCCAGGTTATTGGCAACACCACATCTGGAAGTTTCAGTTTCAGTGCCCAGCGAAGTCTGGCTTTTGCATATGTTCCCACAGAACTCAGCAAAGTTGGACAGAAATTGGAAGTTGAACTTTTAGGGAAAAATTACTCAGCAACTGTTATACAAGAGCCACTGGTGCTGACTGAACCAACAAGAATGCGCCTTCAGAGAAAGGGTGAAAGTCCCAAAATATAAACACAGATGAGGATACAGGAAATTGTGCAGTGGGAGATAGTTTCATTTATATGCATGAAATTAAGAGAATCAAATTATTCAGATTCATTAATTGCTGAACACAAGATCCTCATTTCCATTCATCAGTGAGAAATTTGATTGTGTTGCCACCTTGCTTCCTTGTATGGGTTGTTCACATCGGAGATCTGAGCACAGTTAATGAACCCAATATGTTGACCCTTCTCAGTAACACTTGTGAGCAAGAAGTGGCTGGGAGTAAGTAAGATCCTTGATTCAGCTTGCTCATAGACTGGCAGATCTAAATTAATATAGGGGAGAAATTTGTTCTTGGTATTGGCCAATAGCAAATGCTCCCTAAAGAACTGAAATATATCCAATCCATCGTTAAAAAATAATAAAGGCAATATTAAAGGCAAACTGAACTGCTATTTTATTTTTTCAGTATATCATCCTAGTGGAAATCCTCACAGATGAAAATCTAGTTCTTTCTAATGAAACAGCTGCAAGAGGTCTGTTCTTCATTATTTTATACAGATTAGCTGGTAGATTACATGTAATATTCTACAACAAAAAGGATGTTATTGCTCAATCTTTGAAAAGAATTTAAACTATTGTCTCATGGATTTACTGGTCTAAATCTGAAGAGTTAATAGTGACACTGAAGAACTTTTGTTCCTCCTTTTCCTGTTAATTATAGATGGAACAGTAGTTAGAACCATATGTTTTTAGACAAAAATATTAACAATGGAAAATTTCAATTAAATCCACAGCAGAGGAGCTTTTTTTCAGTGTTAAATACTTGATAGCCCATAAAAGCATGATTGAAATAAACTAAACAATGGAAACACACTGGAATATTAAAAAACACTTCTGAATTCCATAATATGTTCAAAAATTCTTTTGAATCACAACAATACAGCAATTTCTGACTTATAAAGAGTAACACTCACCTTTATGCTATAGATTAAACATTTCAGAAAAGTTTTTATAGGAGTAGAAACAATGTGCAAAATGTACTGTTTATTTTATTTTATTTTTTCCAAGTAAGTGATGCATCTAAATCTTTAGCAAAAAAGCAAAAGTATAAATAGAATATATCAGGAGAAACACAGTTTGAACCATGAACGCTTACACTTGCTAAAGTCTTAGTGCAAGCTAACATTACATTGTGCTGCTCTGAATCTCTTTTACAAAGGTCAAAATCAAACACAAGATTTGGCAGGTTTGCTTGTAGTACTATTTTGAGTGAAAATCCCATTCAGAAATTATTCTCTGTTTTGCTTTCCCAAGTGATTTAATTCTTCTTTGCTGAACCAATCAGAGGTGTTACTTTTTCTGAAGGTGATATTATTCTTAATGAGGCATTTGGCTACTATGTACCTGTAACCATTTAAGGAATCTAAAATACAGCACAATGTGATTCTGTTTTACTTAGAATATGGTGTAGGAGAGCAATTCTTAGGAATATAACTTCGAATTTCTCTATTTCTCAAGAATATGCAAATTCACTAGACTTAATATCTGGGAGTGTATGATAACAGCTATCGGAACACGGGTTCTTATCTATGTTCCTAATTAGCTTTGCTATGCCAAAGCACTGTTTCAGTTATGCCTTCCACAACCCAGACATGAAGTTAGAATCAGTTATATATATATATATAACTGATATATGTATATCAGTTGTATATCATGTATATATACCAGTATATATATATACATATATATATATATATATGGTGTAGCTATGAGAATATGGGATCTAGAGAGTAGGCCCAAACACCGATTCCCTTGTGGGCTGCTCAATGACACCTATTGTCACCTGGGTGTCACCCAGCTTGAGCCTTAACTAGCCAGTTAAGATTCAGTTAGCTGCAGGATTTGGGAAGCAGACAAAAACTGTGGACTGCTGTTTCTGGGACAAGGCAATACAAAAAATTCCTTTACTGCAGCCAACTTGTAAGACCAAAACAACTCCGTGTTCTTCACAAGAGGACTATCTGAGTGATTGCTGCACTCTTTTCTCTCAAGAATGGCTGTGCATTCTACTTAACAGTGCATTCGGGAGAAGAGATAACTAAACCAGTTTTAAGCAAACATGATGAGGTATTAAAAGTATTGTAGCACAGCTATATCTCTGACTGGGCTTCCTAGTTTACCCTGCTGCTTTTTTGCAGTCCAATACCCAAACTAGCTTACTGATATATTATTAGGATAGTTCATCACTGCAGCTTGGATAAATTGTAAGGGGAATAAGCTTTACAGCTTTACAAATCATGCCCACAGGGACCGTCACACATAAAAGTCAATCTTTCATAGTCAAAAAATGAAAAAAAAAATTAAAAAAAAATGAAGAAATGGATGAGGGTGCTCAATGGCTTTTGTGTCTTCCTGTTAACTGCTTCCTTTCATTGGGTGTTGTGATATGGTGTTGCATAAACTTCTCATGTTGACATACAGCAAGGGGAAGTGAATAAGAACAGGACTGTTTAAGTATTACATCCATATTTTAAGAGGACTTTTAGCCAATCAAAACGAAATACCAGGGTGGAAATGCTGGTGGAGATATCTTTCGAGTCTCTCAAGTCACCAACATTAACTAATAGGGAAGTTTGTAATGAGGTGAAAAAATGACGGTTGGTCATCTAGGAAATCTTGTGAAATACTAAAATTTCTGTGCATGGAGTGATTAGGACCTCTCAGAATGCAGGTTTCTCAGACATGTTCTATGTCACTGTTCTTTATTCTCCTTCCGACAACTCAAAAGTAGATGTTACTGCTGTCACTTGAACCTTTGGTCTAGGATGCCACATTGTGCCATGTTCATATTCTGTGTGGAATGATAAAGCAATGTGGATGCCATCATTTTGTCACTTTTATGACTGCTTTAATCATAGAACTCAAAATTGAAATTTTTCAAACCCAAATTCAGAAAAGGTTGACTGAGACAGAGGGGACTGAACACCAGCCATTTTCACAATTTATTATTTTGATTCAAGAGATTACTCTGATATAAATAGTATTTTCTGTTTGGGAATCTATATCCCTCCAATAGTGATAAGCAAAATAAAAGAAAAAAAGAAGACAACAGCAATATTCAGAGTGTGACTGCTGCAGTATCTGCTGTGTATGTTTTAGATGGTCTGACATAATGTTTTAACTCTGGCAGCTCAGGCAATCAGGTTAGCCTATTCTGGTTGAGCAGGACAAACAGCAAAAATTCTTGACACCCCTCTACAAGGGGATATGAGCCCAGCTGTGCTAGAACACCATCTTAAATTTTAAAACATACGAGGTAAATACATTATTATGAATTTTATAGCAAAAGTTGCATCCAACATTTCCGTTTTCACCAGCACTGCGTAGATTTTCAAAGTAATTATTCTGAATGAAAAAGAGTTGTTTCCATAAGAATTTTCTGACATCCAAACGGAATATTTCTTAGAATGAGGACATGGAAGTTAGTAAAATATACAGTTCTGTGAGACTACTGTGACTGGTGATGGGATCTGAACTAAAAACAAGGTAAGTCAGAACATTCCGTATAACTCATAGTCACATATCAGCTTGTCAGCAACCCTGGAATTTTCTTTAGGGAAAAATGATGTTAGGAAAGTCTTGTTACTTCTTGTAGCAGTGTCCTATTTTAACTAGGGTCTCATTTGCCTCCTTACCATTAAAGAAATACATTTGGTTATCTTATTTGATTAATTTTATTAATTGTCATCCAACTCCTAAAGCTGGGGTGAACAAAAGCATGCAGGAACAGCCCCCTTCCCGAACCTTAAGCATATCAGCACTCAGTCCCAGAAACTGATTCAGAGAGAAAATAAACAAGGTGTAATAGGTGTAATATGCTTAATGAAATTACAAAAAGACAACAGTAATAATTGTTTATATGTAAAGAAAAAGAACTTACAGATCTAGGTATAAAGGAAGCAGTGGTAACTTGCCTTAATAGTACTCATACATTCTTCATTGTCCCTTATGAGAGAAAAATTTAACAATGAAATTAGATTTTTATTTAATTCATCTCTTCCCCCTAAATTCCATTTCCTCTCACAGAATCACAGAATCACAGAATTTCTAGGTTGGAAGAGACCTCAAGATCATTGAGTCCAACCTCTGACCTAACACTAACAGTCCCCACTAAACCATATCCCTAAGCTCTGCATCTAAACGTCTTTTAAAGACTTCCAGGGATGGTGACTCCACCACTTCCCTGGGCAGCCTGTTCCAGTGTCTAACAACCCTTTCGGTAAAGAAGTTCTTCCTAAGATCCAACCTAAAACTCCCCTGGCGCAACTTAAGCCCATTCCCCCTCGTCCTGTCACCAGGCACATGGGAGAATAGACCAACCCCCACCTCTCTCTTTCTTTTACCTCACATCAAATTTCTTCTTGCCTGTATTTCCCTGGCTCTTTGCATTACCTGCTGGATACACCTTCTTATCAACACTTTCCTCATCTTCTTCCCTGCTTTCTTTTCATTATGGATTTTCCTCTCCTGTGTACTGAGTTTCAGCTACAATCTCTTCCTGTCATTTGATTTGAAATTGCCTCTTTGGCACATCCCATTTATACCACCAGAAGGTCTGAAGAAACAGCTGGAAGTGGGGAAGAGAGCAAGCAACAACTGTTTAGACAAGTATCAGGACCATTAATAATCAATACTGCTTTGGAGTTGAAAATTTAAGGTTAAATTGACTCCTCAAGGAAATATAAATGAATGTGTTATTGATTATTTAGAAAAAAAAAAAAGAAAAAAAAAGAAAAAAAAAAAAGAAAAAAAAAAAGAAAGAAGTGTCTTCACTCGTCTTTGTTACTGTTTTCAAACCAGCAGGGAATCCTTTGTGATTTATAGAATTTCTGGTAACTTCATAGGCTTACCCACTAGATTTAACCCGGAGGAGCAAGAACCTACTTTCTACAGAGACTAGTCAATCAAAAAGAAAGTAAGCAATGGTACCTGACACTTTTTTTTGTTTGTTTGTTTTCCACAGTTAAATAGTATTTTCAGTGTGGATTTTTCTTTCACCTGTTACCAGACCACTCTGTGACGTTATGATGACATGTATGTACCATTCCAGCTAAGTATCAAAGATGTGGTTGTTTGATTTTTAACTGGATGCTGAAATATTTATATATTCCATGGATGAACAAGATTGATCAGAGCTGACAGTTACTTCTGTCCTTCCAGAGTCTGAGCTTTTACATCAAGACTTTTAAGTAGGTTAGCGGTTGTCTATAGTGTTGCTTTAGGAGATTACACGGTTTGAAGAAACAGCCCTGTTGACATAGCTTTTATTTCTTCCTCTTGGTTTCTTCACTTCCTTCCTACACTCTTAACAGTCATAAACAACATTTTACAGCTGGAGGTGGATCTAGACTTCTCAACCACATGACCAAAATTAGGAGAAAAGAGTACAGTGTCACTCATGGCTTTGCAGAAGGAGTGGGGAGGGGAGCACCTAACAGTGGCAGAGGCCGTGCACTTTCTCGGACAGGAATATTTGCCACCTCGCACACCTTGGCTGCTTCTCCAGTGATGGTGGCAGCTCGTCTTTTTCCAGGTCTGTGGCACAGGCTGGCGAGCAGCGAGGCCATGGCTGCTTTGTGGCTGCTGCACCTTGTTTAAAGCCTTGAATAACCTCTGTGGGTAGCGCTGGAGGAGCTGTAGGCAGGGAGAAGTAGCGGTCCCATCCTTTCAATGCACTGAGTCACGTACTGGTGAGCGCTGACATGCAGGCTTGCAGGCAGCCCCATGGGAAGCCTCCATGGTTGAAAACGGGTGTTGATCGTAGGAACTACAGGAAGATGGAATCGGAAGGCAGCACTGCCGAGATGGTTACTCAGCTGACACAGACCGCAAGCGCACACCCTGCTTTTTAACCTCATCTGACAGAGGAACCAACATCACCTCCTCGGCGCTCGCCCGCAGCGGGCACCCCACCACGACTTTTCCCTTTGGCCCTCGGGGAGCGAAGGAGGCCGGGGGCGGGCCCGTGCCGCTCCCCTCGCCCTCAGCCCGGCCCCGGGGCGGCGCCGGAGCTGCCTCCGCGGCCCAGTTCCTGCTGGTGCTGCCGGCCGGGGGATGGCGGGGCGGGCGGGCGTCCCGCCGCGGCTCTGCCTGCTCTGGTGCGCCCTGCGCCTGGCGGCGGCGGCGGGGGCTCGGCGTGCGGCCCCGCACCTGGTGCTGGTGCTGGCCGACGACCTGGGCTGGGGCGACGTGGGCTGGCACGGCTCGGCCATCCGGACACCGCGGCTGGACGCGCTGGGTGCGGGCGGCGTGCGGCTGGAGCGGTACTACACACAGCCGCTCTGCACGCCCTCCCGCAGCCAGCTGCTCAGCGGCCGATACCAGGTAGGGACACGAAACCCGTCCGCCTCCCGCTGAGCTGCCAGCTGGGAAGTACAGGGGCGGGGTGGTGCAAGGTGCCGGGACAGGCTGCCCTGCCGCGGTCCCCTTTGCTTAGGTGCTTCTGAGCACCTAAGATCCAGCCAGAAGCACTTTGTGCTATTTATTTTCCCCGCGCAGTGTTTAAATGCACCCTTAACCTGTATATCCTCCTTCACATGATGCCCCATGGCCCCCTGACAGCGTGCCCACAGGCTGATCCGAGCCTGGGTACCCAGCTTCCTACTCATGCACATGATTCTTCACCCCGCCCCCTTTTTCTTCCCCCACCCCCCAGGTTTAAGAATTGAACTTCATAATTCTGCTATACTTTTTTTTTTCTTTCTTTTTTTTTTTTTTTTTTTTTTTTTTTTTTCCTTTTCCTTTCATTTTCATTGCAGCTTTGGCAAAAACAGGGGAAAAAGAAAATTAGCAAGAACAAAATGGAGGAACTGGCAAAGGATTAAATGTGTTTCAGAAACTTCCCCTTTCTTTCAAAACGTCCTGCAACTGTATTTGTCAAAGAAAGTGCTCAGGATGAAATTAAATGTTAGTGGGTGCTACCTCTTGGTGTAGCAGAGTGATTGCTCTATTTCTTCATATTGACCTATTCTAGAATGCAGTTCATGCTGTTAACTTGCTTGTCTACAAATGGGTCAGTGTCAACTGGACTTTGCAGCATCTGATCTTAGAGTGGAAATTAGAAATGCTCATAGTTCAGTCTTGATTTAAGTTCATCATATGTATCTGACTTGATAATTCAATGTCATGTTGACCTTATTAAAAATGAGTAAAATATATTAGAAGGTTGAAGTAAATTTTCTATAAAATTGAGCAAGCATTCTGTTCAGGAAATAACTATTTAACAAGTGTGTGGGTTTTTTTTTTAATACAATTGTATGGTGAACGTGATGAAGAATTACTCAAAGATTTAAGAATGTAACCTACATCTGGAGCTGGAATTCTGATAGCTGTCCTGCAGTCTATGAGAAAAAAAAAAAAAAAAAGAGAAAAGCTGTTGGTTTTTGAAAGTTGTAGATTTGTTTTCCTTTTTTTTTTTTTTTTTTTTTTTTTTTTCCTATAGGCTGTGGTGAAAGAAATTGCAATGTTTTCCTAACTTGTATCTTTCACTATATTAATAATACTTTTCTAATGCCACATTAAAAATAAATAAATAAATAAATTAATTAATTAATTAATCCAGCTCCATTTTCAAAGAAAACTAGCAACTAATACACCCACCACTGTGTACTCATCTACTAGTCTAGTCTACTTACCCATGCACTTTATGTTAGGGCTTACTTGGTTTAAAAGTGAGTTCAGACGGTTGCTACCAGGATGATTTCAAATTAATCATTTAGCTTGCTTCACCGGAATGCTTAGTAGCATTATGAAATCTGATGTCTTGCTGTCTAGAGGGTCTTGGAGATGTTGTTTGACAGAGGCAGATTACCTGAAACATTTAGTGAAAAAACAAGGTATTTAAACTGGTATGTGTGTGTTTTCCCTCCTAGATCTAGGGTAGTGGGACTCTTTTGTTTGTCTGTGGTGGTTTTTTAGTAAGAGATATGAGAGTTGACAAAAGTCAGCTTGTAGTACATAGTGACTGCAGAGGTTTCTTGTATCAAATGAAATATACTACTCAGACTGTTATTACTGGTCATACTTTTGTGAAGAGATACAAAGTTCACCGCTTGTTAAGTTCAGAAACCTGGGTGGAACAGTCAGAGGTCAGATCTAGTCAGTGTCTAAACCTTGCCTGATCTCAAACATCTGATTTTTATTTTATTTTATTTGTAAAAATGCTCAACACTCACTTTGAGGATGTAAGTAAATACATGCTTATGTTTATGTAATACCCATTTGGAGCAGTACTGCAAAAATAGCTTTCCTAGCCTTTGCCACCTTTTCCTCCAGTAATAATACTCCAATAAAGGCACAAGCCCTGTGGCTGTAACTGCATTGCACCTTTTTGTCCATCTGCGTTCTATTTTAATTTTTGCATTCCACGTTGAGGTGCTATCCCTATTCCTTCAGGAAGACTGTAATGGTAGTTGTTACCTGTTAGGCTTTTAGATGAAAATACGACAGGCTCGATTATTTATTTATTTATTTTTATTGCGCTTGAATTATGGCTGGGAAGATCCTCTTGTTAACACTGGCAGTTCTTCCTCCACACACTCCTGGCCTCATTTTTGGCTTCCTGAACTTCCGTGGTGCTACATCAGTGAAACCAGCAGGCCCTAAACCTAATGCTACCCTGCTGTGTAATATTGTTTCTTTTTGGATGTGCTTATGTGTTACTGCATTGTAACTAATACCTCTTCCTTTCTTTTCCCTACTAGATCCACACAGGTTTACAACACCAAATAATCTGGCCGTGCCAGCCCAGCTGTCTACCACTAGATGAGAAACTCCTACCAGAGCTACTTAAAGATGCAGGATATGTTACTCACATGGTGGGGAAGTGGCATTTAGGGATGTACAGGAAAGAATGCCTTCCAACACGCAGAGGATTTGATACTTACTTTGGTAATAGTTAAATTTAACACGAGCAATAAATGTAGTGTTAAAAATTATGAGAAAACTGCTTGATTCTTCCAAGAAGAGCAGATATACTGTGAGTGCATAAGTAATACTTGAGCATGCATATTTCCAGTGCATAACTGTTAAAAATAAGTTAGGGCCTTAAATGCATGCCCAAGCCTTATGATCTATTGAAGAAAACACTGTAATTATTGAGTGCCTCCAAAGAAAGTATTTCTCTTTAAAGATCTGTGTTTAATTTCATTCTATGATGCTTAGAAGATTTAAGTTGTAGTGACTAGTTTAATTTTAAAAGTGTCTCTAAACTGTACTTTTTAGATCAGACAGTAGACCTCACATGCTCTGCAAATAATATTAAACTGCTAAAAAGCTGATATATTTAAATGAGAGAGAAATAAAGTCTCTTCATGCTTTGTGAATAGACCATCACTGGTTTTCCACTTCCTCTGGCAAGGAAGGTGATATGAGAACCTTTATAAAAACAGCATACAAAATGTGGATGTTACAGGAGCTCACAAGCTGTGACACTCAGGTATTACATAAGCTAATCAATTACTCTGATTAAAAAAAAAAAAAAAAAAAAAGGATAATGCCAGAATTAGATTGTGTGTGTGTATTACAAAGCAACTTGTAATTACTTATTACATATTTTTCCTCTCACAAAAGCTCCTGTCTGAGTATTTATTGGATGTTTAATAGTTTTGTGCAGGTATCCCACGTGAATGTGAATATTTGCCTATAATAATATTTATTTCCACATTGTAATATTTATTTCAATATAATTACTTTATACTATAATATCATAATTTTTCCCCATTATGCGAATCAGGTTATCAGTAATACACCTCATACCACCCGATACTGAATACAAAGTTGTTAACTTCCACTTGGTTGGTTTTAAAAAACTTTAATCAAATGTAGGATTTCAAAACAGATCATCCTCAAAATAACTCCATAAGCTGTTGACAATAATGCTGCCCAATTCTACAATAGGGAAACTTAGATACAGAAACTTTAGCTTTGCTTATTTAAGCCCACACTCCTCTTATGTAATGTTTGGTACCTAAAAACCTATTTGTGCTATGTTCCTGTATAGATACTGGCAATTCAAATTCTAGGTGGAAAGAACTGTTCCCTTAGATTGTCTCTCTTGACTCTTCAGAGAGCTTGGGATATGGTTTCACAGCTGAATTAAGATAGTAAATATGGATCGTAACATGATGGACCACTATTTGAATCTATATGCCTCTTCTCCTGTTGGTTGTCTGCTCTCATCCCTTCACAGGAGCTTATCTTATTCTTGATGGCATAGATGTAGGCTTATGCTCCTAGGAATGAGCAGGCTTTTAATACCAGGACTAAGGCTGGCTCTAGGCATAGTCATTGGGTGCCCAGCATGACACCAAGGGAATTATTTTTCAGCGTATGTGGTGGTTTAATATCCTATTCTGTTCATATAGTTCCAGTACGAGTTGATTGCAGTTAGGGACACTCATTTGATTCTTTAGCAAGCTTTTTATTTATTTATTTATTTTTAGTAGTGATACTTGAAGTTGTTGTATAGAAGTTCAAGTAAAGAAGTAAAGTTCCTCAATTTTTAATTGTTGGTCTCAGTTTTAATTTGATTTTGCAGAACTTCACTTTTTTTTTTCCAGATTTTTTTTTTTCCTCAGGGTACTAGAAGATAAATCTGAAATTTAATTTTAGGCATAGTAATTATTGAGATTGGAATGATTTCGAAGAGTTTTGTTTCTGGTCAATAAAAAACAATGGCACTCAATGCTTAACAGGGTAGCCCTTGATAGGAGAAAATTTATACGTCTAGAATTTATACATAGTCTTTTTGGTATCTCTAAATAGTAGTATCTTCTTTTCACCAGTTGGGGTCAGCAGAGGATCAGAAATTACTTTACAGTTAAAAAAAAACAAAACATTTCATACTTGGATGCATTTTAATATATGTTAAAAAACAAACAGACACACACACAAGCAATTCCTAACAAAATAAATTCCAAGCATTCTAATAGAGAGAAAAGTCTTATGTGGAAAAAGCAAGTATACCAAATCAAACCAGATAAATATTATAGTAGTACAGGAATAGGTCATTCCTTTGCTATCAGTGTATAAGTTTAATACTAAGGTCTTTGATATAAAGTTATCTCTATATAGTGTCATTACACTGCTTTCAAACTGTTTTGTGTGCTTTGAAATTACTATTTTGAAACTACTATTTGTAGTAGTGATAAAAAGTCTGTGTGTTAAATGTTGAGATACTTAGTCCTATCAAGTGATGTCATTGCTGATTATCAAATGTTGGATGTGTGTCTCAGTTCAAAATGTCCCCCACCCCCCCCACCCCCCCCCAAAAAATGCATCTGTTTCTACGATGTTGTGTTGACCTGTTTACTTGTCATTTTTTCCTGTTCTAGGCTATCTTCTGGGGAGTGAGGATTATTATTCTCATGATCACTGCGTACTCATCAAAGCAAAGAATGTAACACGCTGTGCTCTGGACTTCCGAGATGGAGAAGAAGTTGCAACTGGATTTAAAAACATGTATTCCACTAATTTATTTACAGAAAGAGCTATAGATATCATAGCCAATCATAAAACTGAGAAGGTAGAGTCAGCGGTTCTTACTTTATTTGAGAATTTTAACACTGAAGAATGTTTATAAAAATGTTAATGAAGTATTAATGCGGAGACCTACATTTGGGCTGTAAATGTGGCCTTTTCAACAGGGTACACAGAGCTAAATGTGAAAAGTGGCACCAATAAAACTTGCCTTGTCTCCCTTTCGGGATGAGTTTTGGCTGCATAACTCTGGCCTCCTACCCTTCTCCATTTGATTTTTGACAATAGAAGTAATGAATTTATAGAAATGATTTAGCATGTAACTAAAAGGGTACTGAAAAGCTTAGCAGGAGAATTTTCATTAAAAAAAAAAAAAAAAAACACACAAAAACAAAAACAGACAAAAAAGGAAAAAAAAAACACTTTAGCTGTATTATGAAGAAAAGATACACTTGTTGTTCTCCCACAGTTTTGCCTAAGTCGTTTATCAAAGTCTTATTAGTTTGTGCTTAGGGATTAGAAGAGGCAGTCATAGAACTGTAGAATGTCCTGAGTTGGAAGGGACCCACTAGGGTCATTGGGTCTAACTCCTGACTCCACACTTAACTAACCAAAAATCAGACCCCTCTCTTTGAGAGCTTTGTCCAAATGCTTCCTTGATCTCCAGAAGGCTCGGTGCTATGACCACTGCCCTGGGGAGCCCGTCCCAGTGCCCCACCACCCTCTGGGTGCAGACCCTTTCCCTAACCCCCAGCCTGACCCTCCCCTGTCCCAGCTCCATGCTGTTCCCTTGGATCCTGTCACTGTCCCCAGAGAGCAGAGCTCAGCGCCTGCCCCTCCGCTCCCCTCCTGAGGGAGCTGCAGGCCGCCATGAGGCCTCCCCTCAGCCTGCTCTGCTTGGGGCTGAGCACACCAAGGACCTCATCCACTCCTTACACATCTTTCCCTCTAGGCACTTCACCACCTTTGTAGCCCTCCTTTGGACACTCTCTAATAGTTTTGTGTCCTTTTCATACTGTGGTGCCCAAAACTGCACATAACACTTGTGTTGAGACTTCACCAGCATGGAGCAGAGCACGACAATCCCTTCCATTGACTAGCTAGCAATGCCACCCCATGGTGTGGCATGGTACTGATGTACCCAAAGGTAGGGTTGCCCCTTCTGGCTGCCAGGGCACACTGCTGGTTTGTGTTCAGCTTGCTGTTGGCCAAAACCCCTGGATCCCTTTCTGCGGGGCTGGTCACCAGCCTCTTATCCCCCAGTTTGTATAAATAGCCAGGGTTGGCCCTTCCTAAGTGCAGCATGCAGCACTTGCTTCATGTGGCTGGGGATTGCCCAGCCCTCTAATTTGTTAAGATTTCTGTTCTAGACCTTTCCACCCTCACTGGAGTCAAAAGTTCTCCTTAACCTATCTGCAAACTTAGTGTGCATTTTAGTCCTGCATTCAGGTCATTTATGAAAACACTGAAGAGAAAATGTAAAAATTTTTAAAATGTAACGCTGGCTCTAAAATGTAACGCTGAGGAACCATACTAGTGACTGGTCACCAGCCTGATATAGCCCCATTTACTACAACATTTTGAGCCTGATTCATCAGCTAATTGCTCTCTGTTGTATTATATTCTTGTCTAGTTGTATGCTGAATATTTTGTCCAGAAGGATACTGAGAGAAACTGTTGAAAGCTTTGCTGAAGTCCAGAAAGAACATGTCTATCAGTTTCCATTGTTCAGCTAGATAGGTAAACTTTTCATAAAAGGAAATTAAGTTAGTTAAACAGGACATTCCCCTTTTAAACCTATTTTGGCTATGACCAATGGCAGCATTTTTTTTCCAAGTGTTTTCCAACAACTCCCAGAATAATCTTGTCCATAATTTTACCAGATACTAAAGTGGGAAGTTGAATACATTTCTGTCGGTGTTAATTATCAGGACTGCTTTTCATACAGCAACTTTTTTGTTTAGTACTTTACATTCAACTAACTTATTTTCTGTCCTTTCCACCCCAGCCCCTCTTTCTCTACCTTGCTTTTCAGTCTGTTCACGAACCTCTTGAGGTCCCTGAAGAATACATGAAACCCTACTCCTCCATTAAAGATGAGAAGAGGCGCCATTATGCGGGAATGGTGACTCTTATGGATGAAGCTGTAGGAAATCTTACTGATGCTCTGAAAAGATATGGTCTTTGGGATAATACTGTTCTTGTTTTCTCTACTGGTAAGTTAGTTTGAATATTCTTTTAGTAGTGTCTTTGATACAGTGTCTAACAAGCTGAATGCAGACACATCTGGCCCCTCTGTCTTTCCTCAATATATTTTGTAACTACGGAAGGGCTGTCTTATGTATGACTGAAACAAATCTGAAGAAGTATCAGAGGAAACGGAGGATACTCCTATCAGAGTAGGAACAGTGTTGTGAAAGCAGAGGAGTGAAGTGAAGTTAGAGGCATCTTAATAGGTGTGAAGTCACTGTATATCTATCCGAATTGAATCCTTATCGAGAGGATGTTGTATGTCATATTCATATGTCCTGATCAATATAGGTAGCTGTCTGCTCAGTCTACAAATTGCCACCTATTGCAGGAAGCTCAAACTGCCAGACAGCAAGTACTTTGAAGACAAAACTCTTTCTTTGTCCTACTTTTATGTAACGTGTAATTTTTGCAGTTTCTTCCTTGAAATATTTCACTGGCACATTACTCCCATGAAGCAGAGGTCTGTTAATAAAAAAAAAAAAAAACAAAAAAAAAACCTTAATATGTGATGATACAATCTAGGTTGCCAAATTACAGGCTAAAATTGTGTATGTATTAGCATATGATCTAGTTTCTAGAGTATTAGGAGAATATAAATAATGGATTATAAAACTTTTTTCTTTGTTTCCAAACTTGGAATGAAGTGGAACCTTTTCAAAATACAGATGCTTGGCAAGGTTTCAGGAAAATAGATAATATTGTTTGGTTGGCAGTGAGAAGTCACCTTTCAGTGCTTAAAATTGCTTGTTTGTCCAGGCTTTACACATCAAGGCTGTTAAAATGGCAAATTCATTTTCTTTGAACACTATGTAGAAAAACAAAGCAAGCAAGCAACCGAAAACCACTTCCCCCAAAAGAGATCCAAATGCAGAAACCCAAACTCAAGTTTTGATTAAAATGAAGTGACATATTTTATCAGCTGTTTTGTATAGCACTTGAAATCTTGAAACAACATTCTAAGTCCAAGCCTGTTTGCCTTGTAGTGGTTCATTTGTGTCCAGGTTTTGTCTCTGATAGGATTCAATCACTTTTTTGTGCCTATTTTTGTTTACAATGTTTTCATATTTAGAACCAAAATTAAACAGCAAAGCCATATGGAAAATGATAGCAATGCTTATTCCACGTGGAAAAAATCCACTCTTTGTTCCTGGGGTCCTAACAGAGCGTTTTCAGAAATGTTTTTCAGTACGTTATGGAATAAAACTAAAGACATCTGAGCTGGAAGTTCAGAGAATAACTGAATTAGAGAGATATATTTATTTATATTTTATAAAACACTTTCTTCCAAATAGAGTATGCCCTGCTTTTAACAGTAGTTATCACATAATCAATTACAGGTACATTTCAATAGGAGTCAGACAGTGAGGAGAATCCAGTATCTGTCCTGTCTAATGGGACTTGTCTTGACTTAATTGATGTTTTAAACTGCCAGGAATGGAATTTAATATGATTGAAATGTAAGGAAATTGTGCCTAGATCAAGGAGATCACAGGCAGTGATTCATTTTTTCCATTGTTCTTTCCTCAGTTCACACAAGTGTTCTTTATAGGCATAAAACATTGCATGCATTAAAGATCAAGCTTCCAAAACAACAAATGTTGAAACCATTAAGTATTGGGAAAAAAAAGGTGTGAAATCTATTCAGCTTTTCTATATTCTATCTATCACTTTTGCAGATGGTGTGTTTTAAAACGGGCATCAGAAAGTGGTTGAAAAGAAACTTGAGAGGGTCTGCAGTTGGGTGTCTTGTGCAGAGAATTATACTATGTGAGATCTCTCTGCAAGTTATTCGCACAGCTTGCAAGTTCTTTATAACCAGGAGTGTTAGTGTGCATTGGTACTTATGGTATGGTGTTACTTAAAATAATGATTTTGGGAGTTGGGTCTGCAGTCTGGCTTAAGATAGTTTTTTGTAGTAAAACCAATGCTCCTGTGTGTTCTAACTGTAGGACATGCCCCTAACTCTTTTTTCATACACTTTTTTTTTTTCTGGTATACTTCTTAAAAATATTTTTTCAGCTCTACAGGGCCTGCCCAATGCTCTTCTGGAACATGTAGACCCTCCTCTTGCTCAATATGACAAAAGATACACATTTTCCTATATGATTAGGAATTCTCTTCAAAATATTTCTTCCTCTTTTGCAGAGCTAAGAATCAATAGGGTCATTTTAAGGGTTCGAATGAAGACTACAAGGGAGAACTTAGAGAAGGATAAATAGTATCCATAATTTTATTGAACGGTGGCTGCATGTCTCTTCAGCATAATAGTTAAAGACACAGGACTATCAAAGCACCCACTGTTTTATTAAGTGGTTTGATAAGCATTGTGTTGGAGAACTGTAGAGGAAAAAGAAGTGAAGAACGTATTTTTGCTGTACATTTTATTAGGTTTGTTACTTTTCCCCTCTAGTTGTGGCCAATATTCACATTTGGATGTTTGCATCTTACTACTTCAAAATTCACAGAAAAAATATAGAAATTACAGTAATTGTTTGCTATTGTTTGCTGTGCCACATAGCATTGCAACAAACATAGTCTTCCCGTTGATTCCTTCACTGTTAAGTATCAAACCCAAAATGAAAGATATCTATTTAGTGGGTGCCAGTATGACACTATCTGGTTCTGGACTAGAACTTGACATACTCTTTGCTCTCACAATAGATTTCTTTTTGTTAAACTCTTGAGTGTTTCTTCCTATTAGTATATGTAATTGCTAAACCAAGATTCACTTGAAAATATGCCAGTTGGCAAATGGAACTATTGCACATTTTAAAAGGGCTTTGTAAATTGTGTAGATCTCCAGTTCCACTTTAAGGAAGTAAAAAGCTTGACAGAAATACTGGGCCAAGAATTAAGTATTCTGGTCATTAATGAAGTCTCACCATGCCTCAGTAGTATACCGCGTAAATCAACATCTCAGGTGTCTTTTTGAACAGATTCATAAGCTATTTCTGCAGGTAAATAAGAGGGTGGGAGGAGGATAGTATGATAGTATGTGGTGTTATATTTATGTATCAAGTAGTGGATAGAAACAACTTCTAGACTGGTGCAATACAAAATAGAATTTGCTTTTATAGAGCAGATTTTACCCTGTAGATACAAGTACTTCTACACTAATGGAATCAGTGGTGAAAATATAGTTGTGGTCTAAGCAAAACAAGTAAAAATGAATGTTGCAGTGCCTTGGGTATCCATGGTGTTTTATTAATTTGAAATAAATAAATTTTTAAAAAATAACAAGAGATAGGGTTTGTTTTTCTTTTTGGAAACGTAAACGAACATACCTAGAACTTTCCTGAAGAGGACCTTAATTTAAAATAACCGAAGGTCATAAGAAGCATACAAATTTAACTTAGCACTATTAAAACTGGCTTGTAGTCCAAGTTTTGCTTCAAATGTAAACCTGTATTTGAGGTAAGAAGTTGGGATTTGCTGTGTATAGCACGTGTTTATAGTTTTTGCAATATATGGCAAGTGATTTGAGTAGAAACTCGCCAGCATTAGAACATAGGAATCTTACTTCTGATTTGAGTTCTATGTTAGAGCTAATATCCCTTGTCTTATTTAACTTTCAGCTTTTAAATATTCTAAAAAAATTTGAAGCAAACTCCCTTACCACTGTTTCTTCCAATATGTCCAACAATTCTTAAAGGGGAATCAACACTGCAGTGTCTGGTAGTTGCCATGAGAGGGCTTTGAACAGTAAAATATGTAGATTTTTTTCTCTTCAAACCTAGGTTTACATTACTAAGAGGAAACTACATAAATCCTTTCCATAATGGAGCATGTGACAGTGATGGCTGTTTTCATTCCAAAAGGTGGTCTTTTTATCGTTTTAGAATTGTGATTAATAGAAGCACAAATTGTCTTGGACATGCTTACTGATGTTTGTACAGCCTCTCTCATATACTCCTTTATTTTTTCCCTAAAACTTTATATTATCTTTCCCTAATAAATAATTCTTCTTAGTCGATTTTATTTTATTTTGAGCATTTTGTGCTCTTTGCCTGATAAAATTATGTGTTTTTTTGCTTGTGTCTAGCTTCTGCCTTGGTAGAAATTGGGGATCTGACTTCCACTGGACTTTTCTTGAGGGCTATTTTTATCCACATCTTTGTTCCTAAGTGAAATTCTGCTCATTCTCTTTAGTAGGTGAGGGACTTGCGAGAGACTTTTAATTCTGGATTATCCAAAACAACTAAATGACAGATTGGTTAGAAGAGTTATTATCTGATTGTGTTGTTAGAGGTGCTAACTTTGAAGGTTGTGTATCAGACAGAATTTTTAGTAAGTCTGCTCAATTATAGATCTGAAGAACTGCTTTAATCTCTCCTGTCAGGAAATTCTGAAAGGTTCAGTGTACTGCCAGCAAGGGAAGTACCAGAATATCTTTTTTCCTAAAGATGAAGTAAGCACGTATCTCTTGGTTGCAATTAACTTTAATGAAACAATTTATTAGAGTTTGTGTACTAGCAAATATTATTTTTATATCTTCAGTATTTAAGCTTGTTATTATGCAGATAAGAGGTACATCTTATCACTGTACTTGCACTGATCACAGGTATTGCATGCCAGTGATAAATAATGAAAGGTGCATGTGTTTGGTGTTTCATATTCTAGTACTGGCTTTTGTTCTTTTTATTTAAACTTTTTCCACATTAGATTATGGGAGGTAAGAATAAATGTTTTTGGAAATAATAGAGTTTCTTCTATCTAGTGTTGTGTGTTACACAGCCAGTCTAGATTGACGCCCTAAGATGCAGTTAATAGTAATGACTCATTGAGATGTTTTTTTCAAGAATGTTATCAAAAGCAGAAATGTTGTCATATGACGGAAATCAATTTCAAAATGAAAAATGAGAAGGTGTTGATAGTCAAGAAATATAATGATTTTGTTTTCCTATTCTGAAGCCATGTGAAAACCTAAAATGTTTTGTAGAAAATGTTTATTTACTTTTGCTTTCTTATAGTATTGAATTCCCCTACCCCTCCCTTTTTTTTTCCTTGCAAAACCTATCATTCCAAAATTGAGTTCCTGAACAGAGAATGGCCTTGTCCCAGAGATACTCACTTCTTATTATGTTTTGTGTTTTAAATTCCACAATAAGTGCAAAAATTGAATTTTTCTTCCTGTTTTGAGCAAATGTCAGTACTTAAAATGAAGTTAATTGGTAAATAAACTTCAGAAATTAATTTTGCTGGTGTCACAAGCTGGCCATTTTTGATTAAAACTTAGGCATGCTAACAGTTATTCTAGCTTTTTTTTTTTCTCTTGGTCTGAGAGGTAGTAATGAATGCTGAAAACAGCTTACTTTACATGTTAATGACATGTAATAATTTCACATAACTGTTGAAAGGTTGTGTTGAACTGTGTTTACTATTAAACTATACTAATTTGTTCTGTATGATAGTGTAAAAGAAGCCTTTATACTATGTATAATAATCTTCTATATACAATTCAATGGTCTGGTTCAGTGCTTTGTCATTCACTGAGAAGAGTCCAAAGTTTTTTTAATTATGGCTCATTTCACTTGGTTTCTACAGACATATGAAAAGTTTGTCAGATTATTCATGGTAGTTTCACGTTAAAATTTGCCTTTGCATTTCAATTGTATTTAGTGATGGTGAATGCTGATGTAGACCTGACAGCAGGGTCTGTAACTCTGAGGCCTGTTTAATTGCCGAGGCTGCTTAAAGTAAAGGTGGTTGCCTAAAGCTGTCTGCAGTAGGATCCTATTGCTGTACTGGGAAAGAGATGGGATAAAAAAGGAAAAAGAATAGAATGAAAAAGGATATTGTGCATGCAGCTGTTACAGGACTAAGTTTGTATCTACATGTGTTAGAATCTTCTATAAATCAAATTCATTTTTTCCACAATATCTTTTTTTTTTTTTTTTTTTTTTTTTTTTTTTTTTCTGCATTAGAACAGTCAGGAGAGTAAACAGACAATTCTGGTAAGTTAAAAAAAATAATAATAATGTTGATTTATCTGAACACAGCTCTGCAAATTCACGGTGCTCTGATGCATCAGAGATATTATGTTCCCTTTATGGAAAATAAAAGCCCTATGGGTGTATTTAAAGCAGGACAAAAATTACATGAGCAGAATTTTATAGGAGAAGGTGTGGTTTTCTGTTCCTACTGTGCTTCCAACAGAAAGACTTTCAGTAGTTCTTCCATCTCATACATACACACAAAAGTCTGTATTAAGTGCTGAAAACAGAATAATGCATCATCTGTCTGAAGACACTTTTTAGAGTGGCTTTTCTCCTGCATATATTGACCCTTCCAGGTTACTCTTTCTGCATCATAATGAAGTATACAACAGATGTTTTTTCATCAGCTGATCTTAACTAAATGATTGCGGTTTGTTTCATTGAAAATGTATGTTTCATACTAGCCATCAGAATTAGTGTGCTTACATTTTTATCACACTTGCAGCACAATTGGAAAATGTAGCAACAAATGGATCTTTCAAATCCATTATGGGGAAGCAGGGAAGAACATGAGTTCAAATTAAGGACAAAGTTATTCTCTAATTCCTGCTGTGAGTAGCTTATCCGCAGTGTAGATCTCTGCTGTGTATGCTGTACTTTTTTTTTTTTAAACAAAACCTCAATGGGAGTTCCGTACTTGGAACATATACAGAATAAGCATTATTCATGCTGTGAAGATCAGAGGGGAGAAATTTTCCCCAAATGTGATCCTTTTCTGCCATTATTGACAGTACTCTCTGTTTAACTCTGAGTCACAATCATGAGCTTAAATCACACAAAGGAAAGGCTCTGAAGTCCTGGTTTGTGACCTACACTTTCAGCAAGAATGTTGAAGGTCAAAAATGAGATGCATTTACAGAGCTTTGTGTGAAGCTGTCTTGTACTTACTCATATTGTGTCTGGCACTAGTAAATGCTATTTAATTCCCATTTGTATATACTGAATTCGCCAACAAAATTTTTAAGTTTGTTGTTGTTGTTGTTTTTTCCTTAAAAAGTAAAACCAAACATCTAACTGCCTGCTTATATCACTGATACTAGTGACTGATGGTAGTGTTACATCCAAGCCATGTACAAGAATTCTGCATGCACGGCTTTGCTCATCAGGGCAAAGGCAAGAAAACTATGGGGATATGTGTTTTTATCCCATCCCATTCTCTGTTTGTCCCTATGTCTACCTTTTGTTTACCTTGCCTAAGGTTGTCTGCCTGTTTTGTTATTCCAGTTACTTATTTTTAGGTGAAAAATTCAGAAATCAGCTTTGTAGAAATATTGTAGGTCTCATGAGTCACATGAGTCATTGTTTTCAACAACATTGAGACACTAGCATGGTCAAACTGGCTTCTTAAACTTTTAAGTTATGTATGAAATAGTTTCACAGTTAACTTTTAATAGACTTTCCAGTTCTGATTCAGTGTGGATGGACTGTTACACTGGCCTCCATATGGTTCTGATTAGGTATAAGATTATGATTGCTCATATAGCCCCAGTCCTTCAAAGGAACACGATAAATAACATTTAACAGTTGTTTACAGAATTAAACCATGGATGAATTGGGTATTCTGTCTTCTGCTTGTTACAGGAGTTGTTACTCCTGTTAAAATCTAGTTGTTGTGGATTAAAAGAACCTATATGGTCACTGGTACTCAAAGTTGAATTACATTTGATTTTTTTTAGTGCAATTAATATAAAAAAATCAAAGCCTCAGTATTGCAAAGCAAATAAAGAATTACACGAAGGAGGAGAAGAAAAGCAACATCTTCCATAATCTAGTTTTGTGGATCATATTATTCTGGATGGTTGATAAGCTGTCCCTGGTTCATTTTCCTGTATAGTAAACGTTCTGTTAAAAGAATTGTGTTGACTGGCTGGTGATGGCAAAGTGAAGGGATCACATTAGATGCTATGAGATGCAGGGTTAGAAGAGAACTCTGTTTCTGTTTTTGTTGTTTACAGTTCATTGTAAAATCTCGTAATGCAGTAGCACAACAAGAGAAGAAAAAAAACACCTTCAAAATATGCAAGTTTGTGTTTCTTTTTAAGCTTTCATCATTCAGAGCTCGATTGTTGCACAGTGGAAATATATCAGAAACTTTAGAGGGAAGGAATTTACTCCTTCCTTAGTTTACTAGGACTTGGTGGGTACAGCTATCCCTGATTTCCCTGCTTGACCTAGAGGTGAGCAAGTGGTGAATTGTCTTTTACTTTCTATGGGAACTATATCCTAGTACATCACCACAGATGATGGAAAAAGATTAGAAAAACTCTGGGTAAATTAGTTTTCTCTTTTTTTTCTGACAATTCTTCCTTGCACAACCTTATATATTTCTTCCTTGTCCTGTAAGTTATTTTAGATGATGACCATGAATTTACTAATACATTGGGTACCCTTATATAATCAAGTACTATTAAATTTACTAAATATTACAATATAACTAGATGTATGCCATTTTTCTGATCAACTGGTCTCAAAACCAAGATTAGCCAAAGAGATAGTCTTTTGTACATTGCTCTTACTCTTTTTAGAGCTTACAATTGTTATATAACCAACTTTTCAATTTTGAATATACAGGAAAAAGAGGAATAGTGTTTCATATCACTAGTAATCACTCACCATAGTGGATCTATACTAAATCTGTCACTTAAAGCACTTCTTTTTTTTTTTTTTTTTTTTTTTTTTTTTTAATCTGCTGTTATTGTGTTTTCTTATATAGCTTGATTTGATACTGCAGATCATATGAAAACAGTGGTGGAAATAACTCTTTGAAGGAATATTGAAATACAAAATTATAAATCATGGTTTAATAGAACAAATGCAAAGTTTGAAATTTTGTATACATAGATGTTCAGATTTCCTCTGAAACTGATTAATGTTCTATGAAACAGCACAAAGCCATCTCACAGAAAACTATCATGTATGTTTAGAAATACTGCTTATCCAAGAGACTTACTCTGTCAGTCATGGACACCCCTTGCTTTATGAATCAATATAGAAATGTAAGGAAAACCCATAACTAATTTAGGAAGGAAGCATACATGTACAATACTGTCTGGTTTGGATTAAGCATTTGGAAGAAGCTGCAGATGTTGTAAGATGGCCCAAGTCAAGTGTTACCTGAAAAAGATCATTTGAATCCCTGCTGAGTTCAGAATCTGTTTTCTTCCTTTGCATTTTTTTTTCCATACATCTGTGTTCACATGGAGTATGGCTTGGTTAGTTCATCTGTTTTGTGTACTTCTGAATATTCCAGAATTAAAGTGTGCTCCAAATAATGTGTGAGTAAAGGCTAAACTCTACAGAAGAAACTAGAACTTCCATATAAAGCTCAGCACAACTATCTTTTGTATTCTTCTCTTTCACTTTCCAACATTCCATGTTATTCCTGTGCATACAACATAATAAATTTGCAGAAGGTTTCACTCTAGCATGTGTTAAGGCATTAAGATTTTCCCTCACTCCTTTAATTCATGGGTGAGTATAAACAGCAGAATTTACTTAGAGCCTCAGAATACAGATGTGCCGAATGCCTAGTAATTTGTGCATTTTACAGATTTAAAGTGTAAAAAAAAAAACTATCATGCATAAACAGAAGTTTTTCTAAATTACAGTATCTTATTAAAATAACTGTATCAGTTAAGAATTGGTTGACTTTAAAAATGGAAGGAAAGTTTAATATCCATAGTTTTTTGCTCCTTCCTGTAGATTTTCTTGATCATCCATTTCTCTAAGAAATGCTTAAAAGGGATTTAGGCATTTCATGCCATGAAATACAAATCTCTTTCTCTGGGGACTATGAAAAGACTCCCCCCTTTGGTGAGAGAAAGAATTTGCACTTTTCTTTGAAGCATGTGTAGCCACTAGGATTTCTTTTCTGGACTAAGTGGTTTCATCTGTGTGGCATTTCAGACTGGTTATTGAGTAGGATAGAAGAGAAAGATTAATTCCAGTCACTGGCGATCAATATATAACATGCAAAATACAGGAAAACATTACCTTTGTCCTGCTGAAATATCTGTGCTGTCTCCTGAAAGAGATAAATAATTATATTTATGTAGTGGGATAGGATAAGAATTTTTAAAGTGTGAAAATCTCAGCTTTCTTCTGTGTTTTTGATTGCCTAGAAGGAATACATTTTTGATAATTCAGGACTGTGACTTTCCATGGTTGCATGCATAAGAATCATCACGTAGGTAAAATGCAGAGTAGGCTGTGGAAGAAAAGATGAGATAGTATTTTAAAGTCCTCTGATTTGAAACTGATTAAAGAAATCAGATTGGTAAATATCAAGAAATAAAAATGTGCAGAGGGAAAGATGAGCTTTAATTTTATGAGATGAAAAAGAGATCATGGGTGTATTTATGAAAATGTGATTAGGTGAATACACCTTGAGAACAAGAAAAAAAAGAACAGAACGCTAGGATATATATAGTAAGAGTACCTGAGAGATGATCTTAAAAAAAAAAAAAAAAAAAAGTGGGAAACACTCATTCTCTCATTCTCTCCCTCACCTCTTCATAATGTTGAGGGAAACAAGCTTTAGAACATACCTGGATACTCAAGCAGAAATAGCATGAATTAAAGGTGTCACCCGTGGTCAATCTAGATTTTTGGCAGTATTTTGCCACATTAAATTGCAGCAGTGAATAGTAGGTGCAGAGGGGATATTGTGACATAGATAAGGAAGTTATCTTGGACCATAGTCTGACACAAGAAAACAAGATATCTAGGACTGAGCAGTGATGTAGAGATGAGGGTCAAAAATAGAGCCTTCCTAGCTGTTGGATGGAAGGTAAGACTGAAGTGAGACAAGTGTCTGATGTTACCCAGAAAAAAAAAAAAAAAAAGATGATTATATATACGGTGCATGTAAAAACATACACCAAGGGAACCTTTGAGTATCAATTGTAATGGAAAATGGTAAGGAAAAGTAGAGGAAGAAACAGCAGCAGTGTCTAGGGGAGGGCACAGTGTGTCTAGCATCTACTGGCAATATATAGTATTTAGACAGATAAAAACAGATTATCACAACAAAATGTTCTGTGGACAGGAAGAAACAGCCACACTTACTATACCTGAACTTTGAGCAATGCTACCATTGTTGCAGGAAGCACAGCCGAAAGCACAACAGACACCAGTAGAGTCAGATCATGCTCCCTTTTATTGCCTGAATAGCCTAACTTTTATAGTGAACTTAACAGGGGCAGACAGTGTTTCACACAAGATTATTGGTCAAAGGCACTCAGACAAACAACTACAAGAAAACAACCCCACCTGCAAGAAAACAACCCCCTTGTGATTAGCAGTCACATAGACCTTGTCCTCGAAGCCAGCTACTGGTAACAATATTTTTCTGAATTCCTCAATTGGGCGATGTGGGAACACTGTCATGGGAACTTCTCATAGTTGCCCTGGTAGCTTGGTTTGCTCAGCTACAGCAAGCCATGGAATTTTTGCTGTTTCAAAAAATCCCTCAACACTACCATGTAGAACATTGCCTGTGCCTGTTCTTGGCTTTGACTTCTAATTGCATTTGCTTGTGTTAAAGTATAGCCAGAGCTTTGTGTACATTGAAGTGAATTAACCCTGAATTTCTATTAAGATTACAGTGTTGCTTGAACTTGGTTGGGTAGAAACAGCGGCAGTAATTTCACTTGTATTTTAAAATAAACGGCTTTAACAAACTACATGTAAAAAGAAACAATTCAGCAACTGTAGTATGTGCTTTTCCTTATTAACTTCTTGAGGTCTATGTAATTAGGCAATGCAAAAGATTACTGATCAATGCAGAGAACTGCATGTATTGGAGCAGTGCACTGCATTTGATACCTTGCAAGAAGATATTTTAACAAATTAAAAGTGAAATAGTTGAAATATATTGACATCTCATATACAAAATTTGATGACAGTTTTAATAATTGTCTTCTTCAGTCTGCCTTTCTGTTTGCAATGCAACATTGTAACACGTTTTGAAATCAAGTAAACATTTATTATACGAGGATCTTAAGAATGGCATCCTGTGCATGCTTTTTTGTAAAGTCCAGATTTTTACAATAGTATTCTTCTATTATTGCTCTCTTGGAGGAAAATACAAGAAAGTGATTTCCTTTTTTTTTTTTTTTTTTTTTTTTTTTGTTTAAGAAAGCCATGGCTGTAAATGATACAAAATTGTATCTTTCTACTTGAATGTATTGGCAAGTGATGCTCCATAAATATGGCATCAAGCTTTATACCAGTGCATTTGATTGACTGAAAAAGCAAAGCCTTTTGCCCACAGGTCTCTTTTTCTGCCTATAGGTGTTTTTCTGCACACTGTGCTTTCACAGTTGATTGCCCCTGAAGTTTTTCAGCTGCATTCATGTGGCTACAATGCATATGGCTTCTTGTGATTCTTTCCAAGGTACCTTGCGGTAATTTGAACAATTTTAGTAGTTACAGTGGTCTTGGTTTGTTAATCCACATAATGTTGATGGAACTAAAGAGTAAGCACACGTGCAATTGTCCTAGCCTTTGCTGTTGACCTTTTGTATGATCTGAGGGTTTTTAATTATCTTAACACTTTAGTTTAGTCAGAGCCAAAAGAGTGCATCTTACTGCAGTGTAACAGCAATGAGGAAGCCATTGGACCTGAAGACCTTGATTAATTTAATGGGTCACCTACTCCATTATGCTGAGAAAGACTTGAAGTTGGATTTTTGAAGAATTAGTAACTCCTTTGTCAAATTGGGACTAAGGGTAAGATGGGAGTTCTCAAGTCACATGGATGGACTGGGTAGTGGTTACCTGGGAGAGCAGAAGTCCTTATGAGGAAGATAAAACTACAACTCTAAGTAGGGTACTCAGGGGAGCTCATTACACAGGATGCCATCATCCCTGCTCATCTCACCCTTATTTATGGTAAATCTGCTCATTTGATGAAATGGTAGATTTTTGCTAATGCAGCTTTGGATTGAGCAGATGGATGACAGAACCTGTGAGTAGTTTGGAGTAAATACGAAAGAAATGATGAATTCTGAGTGTTGGTGGGATTAGGGATGATAAGCAAATGCAGATAGACTCCTTTTGCAAGCATAGACTGAACCATAAAGTGGATATGCTTTATCGCTTTAATCTCGCAACAGTAGATAAGGAATTTGCAGAGAAAAGAATGAGAGGATTTTTCTGAAAATGAAAGGAATAGCTAACTTCTGAAGTATGCGTGTACTGGGAAACACTGGGACACCCAAGGCCGAAGCTCTGTATATAGTGAAATAATGTCTTTGAGCAGAAGAATCTGTCAGTGCATTATGGATTTGTCTATTTATTTCCCACTATCAGGAATGGAATAGCAAACCTGTTATCCTGCAAAGGATAGAATTTCAAGGACAAAATTTCCAAGGAAAGATCATTACTGACATGTAGACATGAAAACATCAAAAACAAAGTGCCTACCAAGAGCAAGATATACAATTTGACTATTTATTCGAAGCCTACTGTTTTTCTGCTTTAGATATGAACAGCTCCCTCTTGAAACTGCTGAGCATTCTGTATGTGTATCTGAGGACTGAAAGTGGTCTGTAATGCCAGAGAATTGTAAAAGGAGAGATTCCACAACTTCAGGATTCAGGAAATATGATTAAAAGTGGCAGAAAGTTCAAGGATGATAATGCTGGAGAAAGGTTGGATCATGCCAAGAGGAAATTGCTGGTTATCTTACTGAACCTACCATCGTGTCTCGCAATCATATTTCAGTGATTCAGACAATGGGATCAATTAGAAAAAGGCATGTCTTAGCACGCAACTGGAAAAAAAAATCATAAATTCTGATTACAATAACTTCTATGAAACCAAAAAATTCGAATTTAAGGGCTTTTTCTTTTCACTCAGTTAAATGTCACTTTGATGTGACAAAATTAAGAAGGGGAAGAAGAATATTACATGTACTACTGAAAAACAAAACAACAACAAAAAAAAAACAAACACAACAAACCGCGCACTAGGTTTTACTGTTTATTTGGAGAAAATATATTCAGTTTTAGCCAGCTTAACATCTTGTTTTTTAGATTTGGCAGTATGCTACTCAGCCATTATTACTGTCATGCAGCGGAGATAAAGAAATTAATACCAAGTAAAACTTACTTTGAAGTTCATTCAGCAAGAGCGTTGTCTGCCATTTCCCCATCCTAAAAATATCCATTGCAGAAAAACTCAGATTTTTGAAAGCTGATTAATAATGTTGCTTAGATCATTGAAGGGAAAGATATTCATTTATTTATTTACGTAAACTTAATTTTTTCTTCATTATCTGTCTTCCTTATTTGTTAAAGTAGCATGGTGACGAAGCCCTTTCCTCCTGTTAGCTGGATTGCACTTAACAAAAGGCAAGGTAGCTTTTGGAACACTGGTGAATGGGCACTAGACATTGCCTTAGACATTGCTGAACGTACCTATATAAGACCGACGCATAAGCCACCTTGTCAGTGGGTACTGAATATCTTACGGGTTTCATTTCATTTCATTGTCATCTCTAGGAGAATGGAAGTGTACAGAAGACAAAATGGTTACAAAAGATCACAAAGTAATTAACTTTTTTTTTTTTCCTTGAAGTT
Source organism: Anas platyrhynchos (assembly GCF_047663525.1). Taxonomy (NCBI): domain Eukaryota; kingdom Metazoa; phylum Chordata; class Aves; order Anseriformes; family Anatidae; genus Anas; species Anas platyrhynchos. Next base: position 24,808,449 of record NC_092621.1, read on the forward strand.
TAAGACCAGTGTTATAAATTCTCAACTTTATAATTTTGTTCTGTTATTTGGTTGGGAGAATTGTCAGATGGAATTTCAATTTTTGTGTTTTATGTGCTTGGTTTGAGCCTAGGGGCAAATACACTTGTGAAGGTACTTGCTGCTCTTTTTTCATATGTCCAGTGTGGCAGGTAATAACAAAAGAGTTCTGTTTCATTTTTATGTTCGTATGACAACAGATGTGTGTTTCTTTTTGCTTGTGAACTGTGCCAGGATTTCCTGGGTATAGCTACAGCCCCAAGTGATTAAGAACTCAAGTCACTCCTCTCAAGAAAAAGTGATGTGAAAAACAGATGCAAATGTGTCCAATTGCATGAATCAAGTCATAGCTTGCAATGTGTAAAAGCAGTGCATGTGTCTACACTTAATATTAAAAAGGAAGAGAAAAAAAAGACATCTGGTTCATAGCAGATGAAATATAAAAAACATAGACACATAGGCAGTGTTGTGCTATTGCTAGACAAGCGAGGAACAACTGAAATGCTCGTGACACTGAATTGTGGCCCTGACACTCCTGTTGTCATGGGTGAACTTCTTAATTCCCTGTTTTGGTTGTGGCTGTTTCTGGGCTGGCTGGGGAGTTTCGACACTGACCAGTTAACATTGGCTGCAGGAATTGTTATTGGAATGGCTGACAGCTGTCTGCCAGCCTGTCTGCACAGCCTTCCTGTGCTCACTGCTGCTCGGCTGCACACTGCTATTGTTCATCTGGAGCCTTTCTCTTAAAATCTTTCCCAGCTGTATCCTGATACGCTAAACCACTTAAATTAGCTCCAGATTGCTCTGTTTATTTTGTGTGAGATAAGTGACAAAGTGCAATCCTAGCAGTCCTCCTCAAGTAAACACAGAGGAAAAGGGGGGTACAGGATATTATGATGGAAGAAGCAGATTCTAGATATAAGCATAAGGCTTTAATGTATGTAGATTAGTTCATTTGTCTCTGCTGTTTGCATGTAATTGTAAGCTTTGACAGCTCCATATCCCTGGAAGTGATTTTTTCTTTTTCCTTTTTAAAGAAAGAAAAAAAAAAAGGTGTTATGTCAAGGTAGTATTCCTGTCTGCCCTCATCCATTCCCCCATTCCCCTCTCTCTTTTCCCACCCTGCCACACCAAAAAAAAAAAAAAAGAAAAAAAAAAAAAAAAAGAAGTGAAACGATCCTCTAAGGTTAGTAGCACTCTTCCCTTAAGTCCATGCACATCTTAAAGCTCTTGCTGCATCTGAAGTCAGGGAAATCTGTTGTACATGACTGATCAGCCATAGATGCAAAAACAGTTTAATGCCATCTCCTGTCCCCACACGTTAGAGTTTGCTCATTTTCTCTTACCTTACAGCTGCAACTTGAAGCACAAAACCATCAGGCCTCAGGTCAGGCATTTTCCATACATCTGGAAGTATAGATGCATTAGTTTTGGCTGTTTGGAGCTGTCTGTAAGTACAGTAACAGTTGCTGGACTTCCTGCTTTTTTCCTCCAAAAGCTGCTATAAATGTGTTCTAATTAGATCCGTTACGTTGTTTGGATAACAGCACTAGACTTATTGTAAGAGTTCACACTGCTTCCAGAAGCAGAGGAAAAAAACACAAATATATTCAAAATAAACTTCCGAATGGTTTTACTGAATAAAAACACCTAGATGTTGCCAGCTATTGGACAGTTTCTGGCACCTACAAGTCTTAATGCTTGGAATTTTGTACTTCCTAGCATACTCCCAGTCATTTATCAGTCCTCTCTAGTCCTCCTTTTATGGAGGCATTTCTGTCTACCATATGAACATCTCTATCCTACTTGGTAGGAAGAGAGGTGGGTGTTTCATTGAAAATGAAACGTGAATTTAAACATTTTTCTAAGTTAAATTACCCCCTTACTTTAAATGAAAAGAGAGAGCATATGAGAGTGTCTCCATTGTTCCTTTTAGTAAAGAGAAACAACTTTATTTCTTCTCTTGTCTTCACAAAGCAATTAGTTAATCAAAAGCAAGAAACTGGAGTAAGTACTATAAATTAATATTGACCATATTTCCCCTTCAAACATTCTGTGCACATATTTCATGCTAGATTATGTGCAGGTGATGGCTTTAGTGTGTCAGCAGACTTTAGTTGCAGGAGTAGCAGACACTTAAAAGATTCCCTTTTCTCTTTATTTTGAAGATGTTTTAATTTGATAATGTATTGAACTGTCCAAGGCTGCATTATAAAATTAAACAGAGTTGTGTTCTTTTTTTTTTTTTTTTCCTGGTCTTTACTCACTTTTAAAATATTGCATGGCTTTAGACAAGCCTTTCAAACAGAGCTTGGCATGGTTTATGTATTAGACAGATGTGTGCTAGATCAGCTTACTGCAGGGGCCCATGAGGAGAAATTTCAGGGTATGGGAGTTTTCTCTTACAGCTTCAGAAAATTCAGTGGTTGAAAAATGTTGGAGGTTAAGCACAGGTGAAAAACAGAAAAAAAATCTGCAGCATGTGAATGCTGTTTTTGAAAAGTACTGTATGTACAGCAAGAGCGTTTTACTAGTATTTTGTTTTCAGGAAAGAAGGCATCTAGATGTCTGTTACTGACAGCCAGAAAAGTTAGGCTAGATCTCCTCTTTATAGACTCTAATTGCAACAGTACTTGATAAATGATTAGAGGTGAATACATTTGTGGTATCTAATTACATATACAATATCCTTGGTGCTTAGATTTTTTCTTACTTTGCCCTTAATGTAGATACATTACTTAAAATGCTTTCTTTGTGCTGGGATTTGGATAGGATAATAAAGTGGTTACATAGTCAAAAGACTTTCTTGGCACACATCACTTGACTTTTTTTATTATTTTTTTTATTGACTCCTTATCAAATACTTTGTTAAAATGTTCATTGGTTATTTTTTGTGTAAGCACATATGCATATAGGTCTGCTAAACTTCTGGATATGTAAATGCATTTTTTCTAATTGGATATGTACTTAACAACATTCTGATCATAAAATATTTTGCATGTTCATATTTTGAGTTATCAAACAGTTTTATTCTTTTGTTGCTTATTGCTAAAATTTATTTTTGCAGAACTTGTTGTACTGAGACATACAGTACTAAACAGTCCAGAGAAGCTTGTCGTAGTGCAATGTTGTACTGAAAGTTTTTGTGTGATTATGTTTTTGTTGTTCTTGTTTGTTTGTTTTCTGTTAAGACTGTTACATTTCTTAAAGGAAATAACTTATTATATGCTGTATTTTGCAGAATTATTGTTGTGAATATTTTCCATATTGTTGGATTGCTTTTTGTTCTATAAATGCCAAAAACAATTGTTAAGCTAATGATAATTAGAATTGCTAGGGTACATATCTAAGAATGCCATTCTGCCTTTGTAACCGAGGTTGTATAATAAGTATCACAAATTTAAACTCTCTGGTAATATCATTTTATGAGAATGGAAGGTTTAGAACAAATAGAAGTCAAAGACAATTTCTGTAAAGCCTGAATATTTTTATAAGGCTCTTAGCTAAAAACAATATGTACACAAAATGTAGTCAGGAAGGGTGGGTGGATTTTGGTGTGCTGCTGTTGTTGTTGATTTGGTTGGTTTGTTGGGTGGTTGGTTGGTTTTGTTTTTTTGTTTGTTTTTATTTTTGGTAAGGAGGGTGATGAGTAGTGCCTTGCTTTGAGTAAGAAAGCACAGTTGAAAAGAAATACTGGAATTGAAACTGCTCAATAACAGCACCTAATACAACCCTGTATGAGTCTATGGAGAATTTTCAGGAACACTTCTTCAGGGAGCTTGTCTAGAACAATTTGCCATGCACATGAACAGAACTGCAAGGTTTAGCTCAACTGTGGTCATAACAAGAATGCAACAACATGAAGAATCACAAATGAGAAAAAAAAAGGGTGCTCAATTAAAAAAAAAAAATAAATAAAAAAGTTACTTTGCTGTAGAATCATAGAATTATTCAGGTTGGAAAAGAGCTCTAAGATCATTTAGTCCAATCTTTATCATAGTACTGACAAGTCCACCCCTAAACCATGCTACTAAGTTCTAAATCTACAGGTTTCTTGAAGACCTCCAGGGATGGTAACTCAGACACTCCCCTGAGCAGCCTGTTCCAATGCCACACAACACTTTCAGTAAAATAAAATATTTTTTTATTTCAGTAAAGAAGATATTTTTCCTAATATCCAACCTAAACCTCCCCTGGCACAAATTGAGGCCATTTCCCCTTGTCTTATCACTTGGTGGTTGGGAGAACAGACCAATCCCAACCTTGCTACACCCTCCTCTAAGGTACTTGTAGAACACAACAAGGTCTCCCCTGAGCCTCCCTTTCTCCATGTTAAACAACCCCCACTCCCTCAGCTGCTTCTCGTAAGGCTTGTTCTCTAAACCCTTCACCAGCTTTGTTGCCCTTCTCTGGACACTCTCCAGCACCTCTTATACTGAGGGGCCCAAAACTGAACACAGTACTTGAGGTACAGCCTCACCAGAACTGGGTAAAAAGGGACGATCACCTCACTAGTCCTCCTGGACACATTATTTCTGATACAAGCCAGGATGTTCTTGCTCGTCTTGACCACCAGAGCACATTTCTGGCTCACATTCAGATGGTTATCAAACAGTGCCCCCAGGTCCTTTTCTTCCAGGCAGCTTTACAGCCACTCTTCCCCCAGCCTGTAAAGTTGCGTAAGGTAGTTGTGCCCCAAGTGCAGGACCCAGCACTTAGCCTTCTTGAACCTTAAACAGTTGGCCTAGGCCTATCAGTTCAGCCCATTCAGATCCCTCTGCACAGCCCTCCTGTCCTCAAATAGATCAGCATGTGCTCCTATCCTTGTGTCCTCTGTGAACTAACTTATGGAGGGTGTACTTGATCCCCTTGTCCAGATCATTGATAAAGATATAGCACAGTTGAAACAAGATCTAGTCTGTTGGTGGAAAAATATGTTGCTATACAACAAGGCATGTAGTTGCTTTTGAATAATACACAAAACAAAGCAAAATTATTTTCTGGATCATTTACAATTTTTAATTTAGTCACTCAAGTCCTACAGAAAAACTGACAAAGGATAAGGGAAATCTTTAAAAGTGAAGACCAGTTCCTAGTTTATTTGCACCTCTATTCTAGAGTATTAATTTGAGGCAACACCATTAGCAGAAGCTGCTAAGACTGTGTGCAAGTAAAAAAGTGGTAGTAAAAGTCACAGAAGGGTAATCATTTGGACCACTGGGCCATATGCGGAAAAAAGTCCATGGGCTGATCATGCTAAAATGTGCTTTGGAAGATGTTCTTATGGAGTTTTCACACCATCCAAAAATAAATCAAAGATCTTTTCATAGTTTTTTTTTAAGTAAGCATTTAATTTTACCATGTAGTCAATAATGATTTCTGTGCACATGACTAGGGGAGGATAAGCTTTTTTTTTTTTTCTTAAAACAAAACGAAGTCCCCAAACTGTCATTATGTATTATTACAAAATTGTTTTCATTTGAACTCCTTTTTCAACCATAACTTTGGAACCCGTTGATATGTGAAGTCTTGGTAAACAATTAATGTTATTAATATTGCCTCTGAATTCAATAGCAACTGGTAAATTAACTTTGCAAGGAATGCACAATGAGTTTTATGATCCTGGGAAGACCCTTGGTCAGGGTTCGTTCTGATGTCAGCACTCTTGCCATTTTCAGTTTTTCCATTGTCTGAGGATGGGTAAATAATGAATGAAGTTTTTCACATAGTTCTTATTATCTGTTGCCTATCGTCTTCATAGTATGAAGTAGGCTGTTGCTGCAGTTACAGACTAATTCAATGAAAAAGTGAGTCAATACAAAGACTGGAATCCATACATGCTTCATTAGTTATTGCTCTCAGAATTGTTTTTTTCCTGTTCCTTATTATCAAGCTCTTCTTCAAAGAGGTTATATTCATTAAGCTGTTTACTAGTTGCATACATCCCACACCACTGCATATATATAGTGCACTAGTCAGAATGTTTGGCAGCTGGCAACTCTTCAGAGAAGAGTTTGGGAGAAACAGAATGGCCCCTCTGTTTAGCTTTGTTTATTGATTCCTTAAAGAACTCCTGCAAAACATCTTTGACAGTTTACAAATTACAGATTTAACAAATTAAATTCTTTCTCATGTATATGACAGTGAATATTAATGACAAAAGCAGATGTTTGTCAAGAGAAAACATTGGACTTCATTTTTTAAAGGTATAGTCAAGATGCACAAACTTTGTTTGCTTATGGTTTATATTAAAAAAAAAATCCTCTTCATAATCCATTGCTTATACAAAACCTACGATATTTTGAAAGACAGCTGTCTTTTGTCATACAATATACAATATTTCAATATAGATTATATTCTCTGTTTTTCCATGTGAGAAATATGTTCTGTTTTCATCTAAAATCTTTTGGGAGGAAGGTACTATGGATTTTTATTGTTTCAACTCAGTCCATTAACATTTTTTAATGTGAACAGCAATGTATTGACTTAAAAGGGGGAAGACAGTGATTAGGTGTCAGTAGGAGTATGAGGGAAAAAAGTAAAAACAGTTGTATGTGAAATTAATTTTTTGAAGTCAAATTTTGAAGGCCACTTAGTTACCAGGCCTAAAAGAAAAGAATATTTTTTCCAGCTATTTTTGTCAAAATGGATGGCAGAAGTTCTCTAAGACTTAAAATGTATTCAGGATGTTAGAGTACTGTGTAAAATTATTTCTAAAGCAAAGGCAATTTCATCTGGAGAGCTTTATATCAATCCCTTTTATCAGGACACATTCTCAAGAGATACATTCTTATGGAAAAACTAACAAAATGTGTTGTTGCTTTTGGTTTGGGGGCGTCGTATTGGTTTGAGGCATTTTAGACCTACTAATTTTGTTAGTCAGTTCCATTGAGATTGTATGATGTGGCAATTCTTTTGGAAGAAGGATTCAGATCCTGTCAGATTCCTGTCTTTAGATACTGAAGGACAACACAAAATTAAAAGACAGCTGTGCTACTCACAAGAGTAGCAGAGAACACATTGGCAGAGAATGATACTAGAGATGTGTGTAGCTTTTATACACAGGGGCTCTAACTTTTGTCCAATTCCTCATCCTCAGAAATACCTACTGCCCTATTACGTACATGTATGTCACTACATGGTTCCCTCAGATCTAAGAGTTGTAGGCTCTCTCACCAGTACTTAGAGCTCTAAATACATTTCCTTTTCTTTTTAGTTTTTTTTCTTTTCTTTATCTTATTCATCAGGAATGACATCTCTTCCCAAATCAGTGCAACACTGGTGTTTTTTACTAGTTTATACTGATTTCTCCATAGTCAGAAAGGCTGATGTTAATTCAAGGATGCACTACTTTGATCAAACCAACCTTTAAAAGTAGCTAGGATCTTTTTTTTTATTATTATTTTATTATTATTTTTTGTGTGTGTGGTGGTGGTGTTGGTTTTGTTTCTGACCTTGTTTTGCCATTTGTGCTGGCAAATACACCACCATAAATGGTTCCAGTTTTGCCATTTATGCTGGCAAATATGCCTCAAAATTCAGTTTACAGAAGAAAATCCTGTCAGAATGAAAAAGAACATCTCAGGTACCCTTTTCTTAAAATAACACAGAATGATGGAATTGATAAAAATACCAAGAGAAATAAAAGTAGCTAAACACCTATCAAACCAAGCCAAACCAAGCCAACTACAAAGCTCATTAAAAATGTATGATGCTTCCATTAAAGAAAACAAACAAAACTGAATAAATTAGTTAGGTAATGCTTATGCCAAGTACCACCATTTCTAATTATAGCCTTATTCTCTCCCCTTTCATCCTTTCTTTATGAACAGGAGCTGGTTTGTTTTATGATTTTTATAATGCACATAATATGTTGTGGGTACTACTGAAGTCTAAATTATACAGATGTAATTATGAAAATTATTCTTACAGATAGGAAAAATATGCTCACTACATTTTCCAGACTATTTTGCTATTATATTTAATGAAATTCTGCTTGATGTTTGTCTCCGGGAAAGAGACAGTTGAAATATCATGCTTGGGGGAGGCTTGTGTTTTCAGCTGAAGTAGCAAGGCTGAAGTTTTAATAATAAGAAATGTTACAAATCAGGGCCTCTAGCTTTAGGTACCTTGATTCCAAAAGCTTTGCTCTAGAGACTGCTGAGGTAATGTATTAGGATGAGTCATGGAGAGAAACAGTTGCAAAAATGGTTGATAAATCATTGAGGAAATGTTGTTTTGAAGTGGGTTTATAATTGGATATGGTTCTGGTGTAGAACGTGAAGCAACAATGATCCTATTTGTCTGTTACCTACGTGGATATTGCCTGTGTTGTAAATGACTGGAATTTTCTATATGGACTTCTGAGTGTGTTGCACATTCAAGATACTTTGCTAAAACATCATGAAGAGTTAGTAAGGAGTGGCTTATTTGGGAGAATATGAGGATGTCTGTATGCCCACAGAGGATCCATCTAAACATGTATCCCCTCACTGCAGCAATATCTGGTAGCATGTGCCTAGGAAAGTGTTAGAATTTGTCATTTTTGTCATTCACCAAAAACTTTGTGATTTTTTTCTAATCTTCAGCAGCTTGTGGCTGAAGAAATTCCTGAGACGGAAAATCTGTCTTAGTGTCTTAGAATGAAATAGTTCTTTCATTTAATCAATGATACTGATCAATGATATCAATGATATTTTAATCTTGAACTTCTCCATTGGCTTTCTGCAAACTTTGTGCAATAGCATCAATAGATAAATTATTAGTAAGATAGCATCCACAGGTGTTACATTAGCGGAAGGATATTTGTATTGGGACCACCCCTTGAGTACTGTGCTCAGTTTTTGGCCCCTTTTATATTACCTTCCCCTGCCTTTATTATCTACTATTTGGCTTAGTATTTCATCAATACAGATTTGACTATTATCTTTTTATATGATGAAACTTTCTACTCTTTAATGTACTGTTGATATTTGAAGTCCCAGATAGTATTTTAAACCATACAGAAATAGACATATCTAACTTTGAAAAATGATATTATTTATGTATAAACTGTCAGTGACACATCAACTCTGTTCTGCTTAACTAGAAAGGGAACTTCAAGAATCAAAACAGAAACCATCCTTTCCCTTCCTTCAAAACTTTCTTGATAACTAGGTAGAGAACTGAATCAGAAAGTAATTCTTGAATATTAATTCCTTAGGGAGAGGGAAGTAGTAAATTAGAAATGTGAAAACAAGTGCGGTGAAGCTTGTTTTATATGTTGTTTTTCCATTTACATATCAGGTAAGCTATCAAAACAAGAAAATATTGTCGTCGTGTTCCTCCCCCCCCACACTCCTCCCCTTTTTTTCAGTCTTATGTACTACATCTGACATTGCATATAAGTCTTTACTTATGGATATATGTTAGATAGAACCCTTGTCTCAGGGATTTTATTACAGAATTAAACTGGCATAATGTGTCTTAATTAAACTACAGATAGTAATGTCTCAGAAAAAAAAAAAATAATAAAAAATAAAATAAAATAAAATAAAATAAAATAAAATAAAATAAAATAAAATAAAATAAAATAAAATAAAATAAAATAAAATAAAATAAAGATTTGACTGTAAACAAGGAAAGGTACGCTTTTCTCTCTCCATTCTTCAGTATGACATTCTACTTCTATAATTTCCTTGCTACTTTGTTGTTGATATGCCAGTTTCTATAATCCTGAATACTAGCATTAAGCAGCTAGAGATAGTAAGTACCCTGTCATACAAAGAAAATACTTAATATACTTAAGATTTGATTCCACAGTATGTCCTAAGTTCTAAAATTTCTACCTACTGATACCTTTTACTGTAATACTACCAAAGGTTAAGAGCTACTGAAAGCTCTGTTCCCTGAGTATTCCCAACAGGAATTCCTGTTTACACTAAGAGTAAAAGGAACTGTTGAACTGATGTCTTCTTTGTCTCTGACAACTGCTTAAAATCTCAGATCTCAGCGCTCAACATCTTTGTGTGAGAATTATTGGTAGCTAGTATGGGGTTGCATGTATTTCATACTATAAACAGTAAAACTCTTGATTTATTAATTTTTTAATCCAAGAGTGCTGCATTTATAAGCAGCCCTGCTGGAAGATAATTGGCCCACAGAGCACTGCACTTTTTAGATCATGCTATTTTCTCCCCACGTGTTTCATTTAGTTTAGGCTTCCACCTTTGAAAATCATCCGCTACATTATTCATTAGCAGAACAAAAAGAGTCTCTCAGTAGAAGGATGTTCACAGTAGGGGTTTACACTGGTCCTTAATTAATAAAACAGAAGGGAGATCATTTGGCTGTATTGCAGTTACAGTAAAGTTTTTCTGTAATCTATTGGACATGAACTTCCTGTTTCTTACCTCAAACTCCAGCTTTTTAATCAGAAAATGCTTAAAACAGAAACGTGACAGATTTTACTGAATGTTCAATGACTACTATGAGAAGTAACTTTAAACTTACTAAAATTCAGAAAAATCATGCTTACAATGATTGCTATCAATTACTCTTCTGACATCATTAAAGCAGGTAAGAACAAGAACAGCTATACAACACAATAGTAGTAAAAGTAACTTCAAAGTGTCATGAATTCTGTCAATTTTAGGAATCTGGACATTTTTCTAAGTGTAGAAGATTGGTCAGGAAAGAGTTTAAAAAGTTACATGAGCTATCTCTAACTCATGTAGATATTTCTGAGTTACTGTAGTCAAAGTTCAACTTTTTCTATAACCATCTTGCATTTTGTTCTCACCAAACACAACAGATTCAGCATATTTCCAAATTGCTTCAACTATTTCAAGTACTCTCAAGTTTTCTCCTTTTACCTGTGAAATCATCTGTTTTGTGTGACATCAAACAGAAAAACCTGAGAAAATTAGTACTAGACTATGAGTACATTTATTGTCCTGATAATGGAATAACAGTTTTCCATTTAAAGTGTAAGTGCTTCAGAAAACAGAATAATAGTGTAGTCTGAGTACTAATGATGATAGCAACTCTTCCTATGGTCTTGAAAGTAGTTGGAATTAATTTTTTTTTAAGTCCATAGCTCTGGAAGCTTGAGATATCTAATGATCAACAGTTGTTGTTAACAATACCTTTCTAAATCATTGCTTTGTAGTATGGTATCATTTTTGCCCAGTAATAACTTTTAATTGAGGTAATTTGCAAGATTCTTGCAAGAACTAACTTAGTTTGTAACACGTTCTGGATATGTAGTACATTGTATTAACACCTAACAGCTCTATGCAAGTAGTTGCATGTCATGTCTACATTGTGAAAATATATTTTTCACATGGGTGAATAAATGTTGTGGGGAGGATTGTTCTGTTTCTTTCTTACCATTGATTCCTTACACTTACTTGTTTTTCAGATAATGGAGGACAGACTATGGCAGGTGGAAATAACTGGCCACTCAGAGGAAGAAAATGGACTCTCTGGGAAGGAGGAGTGAGAGGAGTAGGCTTTGTTGCAAGTCCTTTACTGAAACAAACAGGTGTAGAAAGTCACGAACTAATACATATCTCTGACTGGCTGCCAACACTGGTGCACCTTGCTGGAGGACATACCAATGGCACTAAGCCTTTGGATGGCTTTGATGTTTGGAAAACTATCAGGTAACTTGCATGTCAAATCACTGAGTCAGAATTCTGGTATGAGAAGAATTTATTCAGGCCAGAGAACAGAGCTGGAATTGGAGGGAAAATATTACATTTGCTTCCCTAAAGAGGGGAAGAAAAATGTGCTGTTAACTTTGCTGTCCATGAAAGAATTATCAAGATTGCAAATTAATCCTTGTCCCTGATACAAAGCCTCCATAATGTGTTAGCTTGTGTGTATTGAATTTATAAATGTGTATGCAACATGGCATAAACATAGTATACTTTGTCAACAATCCTCTATCATCCAGAAGTATGCTAACTGATTTTGCACTGTGTGGAGTGCATGTTAGTAAATTGTATGGATCCAGCCCTCCTTTCTACAGAACCAAATTGGCCATCTCTGCAGTATGCTTCTGGCATTGTACATGTGGGAAATCTATGCATACATTAAACTAATTGAATATGGATTTCATTTTGATTCAGTAAGATTTGTTACATCAGTGTAGAATCTGTCAAGCTGGCCTGAAGTATGAGCATTTGGATGGGTCCTTAGCATGGTGTCCAGCGCCTCAAAAAGCCTTTGAGGCTGGGTGCAATGGTAGACCTTACTTGTTGGTTCCTGGGTTTGTAATGCTGTGCCTGATTTAAGCAAGTGCAGTGCAGAAATGCTTAGATGGCTGTAAAGAATGCAGCTTAACTCCATCTGGATTGGCACTGAGACCATGAATACCTAATGAATTTTACTGGGCTCAGTCTGATTGTGTATACTTCTTGTGCTGTCTGTATTAAATGGGATATCCCAGACCCCATTAGTTCAGATAATGGAGAGTCTTCTGTGCATTAAAATAAAAATGAGTTAAATCCCATCCATTTTTCCTCTGGAGAAACATAATAAAAATGGTATCACAAATGTTAGATATTGGACTTGGGGCTCTGGGCACATCTGAATATGTGCTTATTACTGGTGCACTAGGTTCACCAGAGTAAATCGAATGTAAAAGAATAAATGAAATAGGCGTTAACTGGTAAAGGTGATTTTTCACTGGAACAAACGATCAAAAGGGGCTCTGATTTTGCCCCTTTGTGCAATTTTCAGTCAAAACTTATATTCAATCAGTCCTTCATCTTTCAAAGCTGTTCTTTTATTCTACTAAAATGGATTATAAAGACCTTAAAACCTGAGTTTCTGCAGAATTTTAAACTTCTGTGGCCAAGCTTGGTTTTGCAGAAGTTGTCTGGTCATGTTGGCTTAAATTCCTTTGTTTCTTCCTTTTCTGTGCTACATGTATTGTATTAATTGATGGGACTAAATTTGATTGTCTATGTTCTTAGAAGCTGTTTTATTTTATTTGGTCTCTGAATATAGTTTTAAATTACATGAGAATTGTTTAACATGGAAAGTTTAATACTGCTAAACAGAACAAAAGAACTAGCAATTCTACTTTGTAAATGTTGTTCATCAGCAATTTAGTGTTTTGCTTCTTTTGATAGTCTTTGTTCTGTTTTTATAGCAGTCAGCCAGTATTACGGATCATTCCTTGTAAGGGTACTTACTTCTTTGTATATTATGTGTTATATAGCCTTTTGTCCCTTTCTCAGGCTTCCCACTCCAGCCTGCAGCACAAATCTTATTTATGTAGCAGATGCTGAAACCACTGCAATGGTCTACATAGTTCATTAAGATAAATACAGATTTCAAGTATTTTAGCATTGTAGACCAAGAATTACTTTAGTTCTTTAGTTTGAAAAAAAATGATTAGTATGATTATTTGTTTTGAAAATGCCTTGCTTGATTTATTCCTTAGTGCTGTCTCTGTTTATGAGGAGCTATGTGGTAGCTTTCTGTCCTAGCTGGAGTTTGCAGAGATCTTGTGGTCTTGTGAACAGGTATACTGTATGGCTCTCTTCCAAGTGGAAGAAGATAAGGATGTGTATAAATGAGGCTGGGGCCATTAGCTGCCAGGAAGAAATGGAGTCCTCTGTCCAGGCAGAGATAGCAAAATGTTTTACATGCTGACACTGCCGTGGGAAAATAGCATCAGCAAGATTGTGGGGTACTGCTAAATTGCAGACTAACTTTTCTTCCAGTTGCCAGCAAAATTTCCACCTACTTTGGATTCACTTTTACACAGGCATTCTTTGTCATGGACTGATCTTCTTCAGTCTGTTTACTTCAGTATTAAAGCTATATGTGGGGAAGAAAAGGAACAGCTGCATGTCCCCTGCACACTTGTGTCACTTGAATCTTATCTCTTCTTGTAGGATCTGAATGCAGTGTTTACTAAGACTAGCCAGAAAATAGGTGACCTCAGATGTTTGTAGTTTTGCCAGCTGGGGTGCCTCTGTCCAAAGTGGAAAGTCAGTTTTTGTGAATTGTTAGGCTGCTGTTTGTCTGACCTGCAGCATAAATGTCAAATTTCACATGATTTTCCCACATAATCAGGAGAAATGAGTGTACTAAATTTCATGATCATAACTCAAAAGGTCACTTGAATATCGGATAGCAAACAACAGAGGAACAATGCCCTTTTGTGACATCGGATGGAAAGTTCAAATATGTTGCTACTATGGGACCAGGTAGCTCATAATGAGTGAAATTATAATTTGCTAAGATTCTACCTCATTTGAAAAATGGAAATTAATAGTATATCACCGCCTTATGTTGTTTTTTTTTTTTTTTTTTTTTTTTTTTCTCCTGCCCAGTATTTTACAACTAGCTGCATATGCTTTTTTTTTTAACATGACATTGATTAATATTAGTACTTAAAATTAATATTGATTAATATTAATTTTGATTGATATTGATTAATATTAATATTGATATTAAGTTCTAATATTAGAACTAATTAGATTAATATTAAGTATCAATATTAATAGCTTTCAGCACTTAATACTTCTAAATACTAAGAAGTATTAATACTTAATACTTCCAAGTATTAAGTGCTGAAAGCCGTATGTATCTGCAGCTGCTCCTTTTGTACCTCCTCTGATTAATTTGGTTGAAGAACCAGAAGAAAGTTAACAGTTAGGAGCAAATAGCATGAAAACCATAGGTTCAGAAGCACATGGTTCTTTTAGACAAGAAAATCTCCTCTTCTACATTGCTTTTTACCTACCTGTAGTTTCTCTTATACAATGCTTGGAACTGCAAAAATACAATATTCTTATTCTCCTTGTTTGAACTTCTTCACTTGGGTTGAAATCTGTATGCTACTTAGAAGCTGTTTGACAGGGCCTTTGAACTCAAAGCTTGTCTGCTCCTTCCAATGTGATCTGATGACCTAGTAATGTAGCAAAACTGTATCACTGCAGTCATACAACCATGGAATGTTTGGGGTTGGAAAGATCTCTAAAGACCAACTAATTCCACCCCCTTGCCACAGGCGGGACGCCTCCCTTTCAAGGACCAGGTTGCTCAAAGCCCCATCCAAGCTGGCCTTGAACAAACACTTCCAGGCATGGGGCATTTGCAGCTTCTGTGGGCAACCCTGACAGTGCCTCACAGGCCTCTGAGTAAAGAATTTCTCCTTTATGTCTAGTATAAATCTACCCTCTTTTAGTTTAAAGCCATTTCCCCATCACTCCTATCACTTCACTCCATGAACAAGAGTCCCTCCCTCTCCAGCTTTCTGGTAGGCCTTCTTTAGGTACTGGAAGGCCCTGAACGTACTGGGAGACCTAACAGAAGCAGAATGTGATTTTAAACAGAAACTGAAACAGAACAGGTTTCACTCACACTGTCATGGTCTGACACACAATCACCAAAAGATGTGTGTCTAAGAAGTTGGTCCAGTGGCTAGGCACCAAGATGGGGGTTCTTAAGCCATCCATCTCACAGCTGGGCCCAGAATGCTTGTGCCCAGGGTCTGTTGCAGTGGTGCAGAGGTCAAAGAATGAAAGCAATGAAGTTCTTTCTCACATTTGTGTTCTTTGTTTGCTGACCATGCACAGGTTTTGGTTATGCTTTTTTATCCCCTTATTGGTACTGTTAGTCCTGTCCTACCCCTGTGAGTCATCAGAAGGCATCACTGTTCTTTATCTCCAGATATCTGTGTCTTGGGAAAGTGGCCTACAAGTTGGGATCTTGATGACCTGCTAATCTGGGTGTCATTAACACAGGCCATTCTGGAAGCCTGTACTGTGTGTTTCCTGCTGTTGTCTCCATATGCAGATATTCCCAGTCTTTTTCAGTTCATACCAATCTTGGCCTTTCTGTTGCAGTTCTTTAGAGTAAAAGAAACTAGGACACCAAAAAAGCTCTTCCATGCAAAACTGTTCAATCATATTTTTGAACCAGTACTTCCTAGACTTGATCTTCCTCCAAGTGCCTTTGAAATTAAATTTCAATTCCTTCTAATGTCCCCAGCTTGTTTTTTAAAATGACTTAGTATAGTATCACTGTAACCACACATTTTTGGACATCCATCACACCATTCCAAAATTCACAGAGGGCAGCCACCTGGGATTCCTTGTGCCACTTCAGTTTGCAACAAAGGTTCTCAGCTTTCATCACATTCAGCTCCTGATGCCCTCCCATTCCCACCCACTGCCGAGTGCTACAGCATGGGCAATGTCCTTTTATTTTAACTCTCCACTCTAAAACTTAAATCTCAAATAAACGTCCTACACAAATCACAGTAGATTCCACTTATCTAGCATCTTGAATTATCACCCATAACACAACAATATAACTGGAACTTCTAAAACCATGTATGTATTAAAATGATATCTAAAATTTGGTAGTAATATCACTAACCTATTTTGCAAAAATAGTAATTGAGAATATCAAGAATGATTAATGGAAAACAATACTAAAGTGCAACTAATCAAGGAATCTAAACTGCAGTGCATGTTTCCAAGCAAGTATCTCAAAAGGCATTTGCATTTCTAAGAAACATCTGTTTTCCAGATGCTTGCTACTTTATTGAAATAGTGATATAAGGCAAAATTAGTTTCCTTATGTAGAAATTCGCCTTGGTTGATACCATTGTTTTGATATATTTTATTTTTCAACACTGAGTATCTACTAAGTCTATGCTCAAAAGAAGTGTTTAATTTTGCATTAACAAAAAAATGGAAAATTATGGTGCTGGTTATGGTGAAGGACATGAATCAGTGTGGTAGCCACTGAGAGATTCAAGATAAAATGCAGTTTAAAAAAATAGTATTTCCCCAAAGCTTGTTAGCAAGTGAAAGCTTTCAAGTTTTACTTAGACATCTTGCCTGCTAAGTTACATTATTTTTTTTAATTTTTGTGATGTTGGACATATCAAATTTGATTGGATGAAATAAAGTAAGATCAACTTGAATTCTTATGTACTAAATGGCTATACTAACTTGAGAAATGAAATACCTGTTTGGAAAAATTATCATTTCTATTTTTGGTGTTCATTACTGCTGACAAAAAAGCAAGTGAAAGCTTAGAGTAATTATTGCCAGAACATCTGAAATATAATTATTTTATAAAAGTGTACAGATATGACCTAGAGAAATACAAGGTATTGCAAATGCTTTTGCTGAGTGACACTGTGGGAGGTAAACACATTTACCCTGAAAAACCTTGTCTTCCTTCCCAAGGAAGCCTTCTGCCTGTTTAACAACAATAAAAGTGAAAGACCACATGTAGAGGTTTTGTGCAAGTTCACTAAAGAGTAATAGATCTTTCTGTATGTTTTTAAAAAGCAGAAAACAGACTGACATTCTCAGCATAAACTAGCTGATTTTACAACCATCTCTGAATGTAGTCCAATATGTTCCAATCAATATGTTCTTACATTGAGCAATTTTTGGAAAGCAGTACCTTTTAACTGCTTAAATAAATATTCAGTCAATATGGTAGAATAATTCCCAGACAAAAGAAAAACTTCCTTATTTTTAGGGGGAGGAGCCTAAAAATAAGTATTCTAAAAACAGATAATTTTTAGATATGGTTACGCTGAAAACTGCTAAAATGGGGATCCTACAGAATCTTATTCTAGTTGCATCAGCTAGAATATATTCCTGATGCATAATATCCTTGGCAGGGCATCAGGGGACACTAAGGTCAGCTGTGGAGCTCCGTAAATGGGAACTAGGACAGTGTTTAGGCATAGAGAAAGGGAACTCTGCTGCAAGGTTGAATTCTCTACTGGTTTTCTTCATGACTTTTTTTCTGCCTTCCTGATGTCATTTTTTTTTCTTATCAGCCAGCCACTTTCTTTAATGTGCAGTTCTGCCTTCTCCTCTCTGGCTATTGTTTTGTGAATAATAAGTAGTGACTATAAACCTCCATTTTTGTGTGCAACAGAATTACGGAAATAACACCAAAACTGAACAAGCAGTTCATTACCAGTTAACAGTACTACAGAGCTTATTGTGGTAAGCCTCAGGGAGTATATCTCATGGCTATATATAAATGGTATTACCAAGTTACTAATATTAATATTCTATCCCATAGATAAATAAATAAATTCAATATAAAGGACCACTGCAACATGAAAAACTTAAATGAATTCACGTATAATTTTTATCTTTTGTTCTACCTGCTATGCAATAACATTCATAGCCACATTTACTGTACAGCATCCAACCTACAGATTAAAAGCCATAAAAGGAAACTATCTATGATATATGATAGTAATAATAGTAGGCTCTAGTATTGTCAATATTCTCAGTTCTGACTTTTTGAGGCCTAATCTCATAGTGTGTGAATATTGGATGTATAAATAGCACATAGAAGTAAGGTACTTTTTTGTTGCAGTAGATTACACTGGTGGAAGGTACTTTACTACTTAGCATAGTTCTAGTGTTTGACTTCCTTTGACAGAGTACTGGAAAAATTGGACAGAAAGGTAAGAATATCTGTCCAAGCAGTCACTACAGAGTCAGCTGCATACTTTAAATTCACATCCTACTTTAATGTGTGTAATTGGTTCATGTTATTGTTACCTACTAACGCATGGGAAAAGGCAAGTTTGACCATAACTGTAACTGGACCATCTAGAGGCAGTAGTACAGGTATATTAGATTTTGTTAAGGCTGCGCACTCCATAGTTTGGAGTGTGACCACTCCTAACAGTTAGTTAGGAGTGTGACCACCAATTAACCTATAGGTTAATTATTGTACTTTATATTAATTGCAAGGTTGTATGATCTAAGTTATTTTAATCTTTCATCTGATCCTTCTTATTAATTTTATATTTAATCAAAATGTATAAAGTCCAGAAATGGTTCTAGAAATAGAACAATATTAATTGTCAGTTAATACTGAAGCTTCTATATTATGTGTAAATATTGTTTAATTCTAAAGTATTTCTTCAAAAATTATATACTAAAATAACAGCCATTTTTGGTTTCTACTAGATGTCCATTAAGTTTTATGTTAGCTGTTTTTTATTCTTAATGCTAAGTGATTTAGTGGCCTAGGGTGACTCTTTTAGAGTACTACAATGAAGGTCTTTAACAGAAAGAGAACAACATAAATTATTTGGAAGTTTCTGAAACTGTATGTTTAAATTAACTGTTAAATAATATTTATCATGATGGAGTCAATGTTCTTTCTTTTACACATGTTGCCCTTTATAAGGAATGAATTTATTTTACTGACTTTCTTTTATTACTGGGATCTATTTAATTCAGAAAGTTTATTGATAAGTTAGGAGACTTATTCTGTACCACCCCTGTGTAGTCAATAGAAAGACAGATTATTTTTTTTTAAGAAGGTAAGAAGGTTGGTTCAAGGTATCTGAATAATCTTTGTGACATCACTACAAAAGATAGAGCTTTCTCTTTTTTTTTTTTCTTTTTTTTTTTTTCTTTTTTTTGAGGGGTAACCAATTCCCATAATGTTTTTTGAGGCAGCCAGCCAAAATGCTTTCAGCGCTCTAGAGTGATGATTCTTGTTTAGGTATGCAGAGAGCAGGACAAGTCTAAAATGCATCTTAATGCTGCTAAATTCGATTTTTAAAGTAAGTAATAATTAAATCTTTTTTTTTTTTTTTTTTCCCATTTTGGTAGGATCAGCTCTGTGCTCTGTAAAATTATGAATAATCCCCAGTAAACAGCAGTGAAGTCAGGGAAAATAGGTAGGGGCAAAAGCTGTTGCTACTGGGCTAGAAAATAACATTCAGATTAAAGTTGTTAGCAATTAGTTTATGGATATGAATTCTATATTAGGATGTCAAAAAAAAAAATCACAGAATCTTAATGAAATTTATGTTTCCTTTTGAAATTTCTCCTAGTGAAGGAAGACCTTCCCCCAGAGTGGAACTGCTTCATAACATTGACCCCATGTTTGTGGATGATTACCCATGTGAGTATGCTACTAATAAAGACTTGTTAAATGCACAGTTTATCTTCCTATCACTCCTTGTATTTCCTTCTAGGTGAAACAAAATAAAGTAGGATGCCTTCTACTTTTAGGTAAAGATTTTAGTTCTAAAATACTGAAACATCATCCCGCAGCTACTCTTAAGTCCTTACTGAATTATGACCAATGTGCACTTCCCATTCTGCAGAGCTCTGAAGCACTGCCGAGTAATGAATAAAGTACTTTGGGACATGGAATTGTTGAGGAGCAGCCATGTGCCTGAGGTGCATGGGGAGGCACACAGCCAAAACAAACCACCAAATCCTGTCTTCAGTGTTCCAGGTTGGCAGGTAGCTCCCAATGAGCTGCTCAGCCTGGCGTATCTTGATATGTTTATTCAATATGATTGTATTATTGACCTTGAAAATGGAAAACCTGAGTTTGTGAGAATATTAGAAGTTCCAAGCTTTGTGATTGCTTTTGTTCCATAATCATACAAGTTGGATCTTTAGTGCCATAATCACATGAATTAGAGCTTAACTTTGCCAATTCCATAGCTTTTTGAAAACCATCTGTTTTATGATTCAACATTATTAGTTTGCTAAGGACTACACACTTTTCAAGCAAAGATTTTTTCACGCACAACATTGGAACAGATCCTTTCTAGTGTTTTTATAGCATTTCTGTATTTCATTAAATGAAGAAGTAAATCCAGGCATATGAACTAGTACAGTACAGACAGTGATCTGTTACTTACACGACAGATACTAGTTGTGCTGCGGTAACAAGAAGGAAAGTGGTAAGGTGTCCTTCTGCTATGCACATCTGATTCTGTGATGTTTTTCTGAGAAGGAGAAACATCGTGCACATCTAATGTTGGCTCTACAACACTGCCTGCAGATAATTCCTATATACTGATGGAATTAAGGCGTAGCTACAACAATTTCCCTTCAAAGAATCCTCAATGAGTTGTAGCATTCCTGTACAATGTTATGCCCTGATGTGGTATTCTGAAGCATACTTCAGAGACCATCTTTTCCATGTGGGAGCTGCTATTATTGAGCACAGCTGAGGCATTTGAATAGCCAACTTCCTGGTTTAAATAGAGGAGGAATGAGAAGAGGAAGTTTTCAGGAGCCTAAGCTCAGGAAATACATCCATGGATTGTTTACGTGAAGCCACATGTGATGATCCTTTACTGTACGCTACATCTTGCATGTCCTTCCTATATGTGTGCATGTGTGTTGTGTGGCATTTGGGCACAGAACTGGGTAGGTGGGCAGAAGGTGTAGTAAGGGAAACTTGATTCTAGAGGAGATGTGACCTTTAGCCACCATGAATGGAGGGAGCGGTATGTGTACCTGTAAACTCCCATTATTTTTATATACCTTTGAAACTATAGTAATGAAAACCAAAAATCTAAATCTTTACCTGCAAGTCCTTATGTGCCATATATGGTTTTCCTTTTTCTTCTCAGTAAAGGTCTTAAACTTTGGCAAGATACTTTGTGCCACCTGTTTCGGCTTCTCCCTTAATAGCACTTTTGGTCAAGAACAGGCAGAGAGGACGTCTAAGTTAGTATCCATTACATTTTTCCTATTTTTTTATTTTATAATACCATTCTTAAAAAATATGAAAGTAGATAATAGTATTATTGATACATTTGACAAAATACATCCCTGTTATATATGACAAAACATATATAAAACTTTACTTTTTCACATCACCATTCTTTTTATTAATGTACAGTTTGTATTGTAACAACAAATCAATTTATAGTTCAATGCTGGGGAAAAAAATCCATCTTTTCTTGTACTTGAATTGTTACAATGTGCTCAATTTATTAACTGGAATTAGGAATAGCTTTGTCTTTGGTAGGGTGAATCATGGTGTTCATGATGCTGTTTTTGAATAGTATAGTGAAATTATGCTTTGTCATATGAGGATTAAAATAACCATGTTGCAATATGAGTTGTTAGGAATAACTGTATGTATGTAACTCAGCCTATTTCTTCTTATGTCTGGGTTTTATTTGTATGAATTGGATAACTAGTTGAGAATCAAGATCCGGAGTAATGATATTGGCATCTCCATTATGGATAGATGAGGGAGACTCAAAGGACGACGTACATAGGTCTTTCATTTTTTTTGGCAATATGCCTCTCTGCATGTTTTTAAAAAGCATTTTAAAATTAATTGCACATACATAGTCTTTTATCACCAAGGTGATAAAACATGTGTCATTCTTGAGTGTTGCTCTTTCCTTGACTGTTTGTTATTTCCTTGCCCTAACTTTTTTTGAGATAAAAATATTCTTTTGCCTACAGTGCTAGCATGTATGTAAGTTTGTTTTGCTTGGTTCTTTCTCACCTCCTATGCTGAGTATTATGACAGTAGTCTTTGGCCTTGTTTGTGTCCACCTTGCCCTTCTTAAGTCCACTTAAAATATTATTTCACCTTAATAATCCTTCTGGTTCTTGCATCAGATGAAGTATTTAAATCATGCTAATATTTTCTTTTATTTTTTGTAGAAATTGAAGTAAAAGGTAAAATAATGACTAGAAGATACAGACTAGCTAAACCTTTGGGCCTGCAGAGTACTGTGGAAGAGGAAGTTAAATCTCAAGTTACTAATAAACATAATCAAAAAAAATTTCAGGAGGTTGGGGATAATCAAGAGAGTTCTGATTATTGCTGTAGTTATGCACACATAGGGAACTGAATTATTGTTCTATTGTGTTCATTGCATGTTCAGTGCTCCTTAATCCTTGACTGCTCTTGCATATAACGTATGCATTCTTTCAGTATATATTATGTAATTGATTCATCTATCTTCATCTCCAAATAAGCTGATAGTATATATATTTTACTAGCATGAATCATGGGATGTCTAATGTAATTCACAGATTTTTTTGACTGAAATAGGAAAACTGAATTTGTTCTGTTCAGATTTTTAATGCCTATATAAGCTTTTTTTTTTTTTCAGGGAAGATTTTGTGCAGAGGACATAATTAATTTAGTATTTACTCACGTGTTACAACAAGGTATTCAACAGAGTATTAAATTTAATGTTGGGAATACTATCTTAATTACAGAGCTAACTAAATCTTTGCTGCTGTGGTCTGTTAGAACTAACCTTGACCTTGACTCCATGAGTGTGCTGCTCATGGAGTAGTAACATACAGCTTCTCAAATTCTTAGGCTCAGTGCTGGTACCGAACATCTTGCCATCATCTATGGTTGCTGTAGGAGCTCTGATTAATCTATTGATGAGTATCTTGCCTTTCTTCAGGAGCTTGTGTCTGGTAGTCAATACAATAGCCTTAAAGTATCCTTGTATCATAGTACTGTACTTCACTCCTGTTGTTAATATTAAACAACATGAGAGACAAAACACTGTAATCTAGTTTGTCTGCAGTTCTATTTTACAAAACAATGCTGACAGGTCTTATTTTACTGTTTCTTTCAAATAATCGCCTTCTGTCTCTGAGGCAGACTTTCTTCATTCTACTATAAACCTCTGGAGTGGTCTAAAACATATTGCAGTCTTTTAAACTGTAATTTCTCATTTGTCATCCTCAGTGTTAAAAACAGTTTCTGTTCCTGACTGCAGACTTTGCCTTCAGGCTACATCTGACCTGTGGCAGCCCAGCTGAATGATCAGGGTTAAAAATAATCTTTTCTCTCTGAATGGATCTGTTTTACAATGTGGACCGTAAAATCTGGTGTTTTAACAGGAGGTGGAGTGAAAAACTGGGGTGGAATCTCAAAAAAAATGTACTGGTAGGGTATGATGGTGTTGCGGTCTTTGTAGTGAGGCAAGTGTGGTGGTGATTCATTGCCAAAATGGAGAACCTCTCTTATTATTCCATCCTTTTCTGATTCCCTTTTGCTGGATCTGGAAATCATATGGCAACAAGATGAGTCTTCTGCCAGATCAGCCTTCAAACTGTCTTGGGGCATGGGTGGGGTGGAAGAGGAGGAAAGATTTGTACCAAACCAGCCAGCTGAATCAACTTCCCTTGTAGCTGTCTGACTAGGAGCACATGGGAGTGTGTGGTTGGTGGCAGATGCAGGCAGTGGCCACAGGACATAGCCACCAGATCAGCTCAGGCCACCAGGGAACCTCAGCCAGAGGCAGTAGTTTCATGGAGCTTAAACTAGCATAGTTTGATGCTGCCTACCAAAGAGGAAATCCTGCCTCCCTCTTGTATGGACCTTGTAAATCCCTCTGTGTATGAACCAAATCACGACACTGATACAGATTTTATTAAGCATTTTAAGCATTTTTTTTCTTTTTATTGGATATATAATCAAATGCTCATTTTGGCACAAAGGAAGGGACAAGAAGGAATTTCCAGGGACAGGTGAGACTGATTCTGTTGGTGGCGCTGAAATTAGACTCTGAGGTTTCTGTTTCATAATAACGGATGAAGTGATTCAGCAAGTTTCTGTTGGGGAAATACTTCACTTTCTCCCTTCCCCTTTCCCAGCCACATGATCCTGATGCTTGATTTGTATCTTTTCTGGTACTCCTCAGGTGCCTCCACAGACTGATTTAACTTGCTAGCCTGGGGTGGGGAACAGATGGTTTTCTTCTGTCAGTTGGGTTGAACTGGCTCATTGAAGGTACTGATGGATGCCAGAGCAAGGCGGGGGTGAGGATGGCTGTGCAGTTGGAAGTGGAGAGGCAGAGGGAGAGCCAACCCTACTAGTGCTGGCTGGCTGCTCCCGGAGCCAGAACCCCCAGGGGAAAGCATGTGGGCCGCACCCTCTTGTTGGACCTGGCTATGCTAAACCAGTCTGGTGAGCTTTGCAGATGGAGATGGACCTGGGCTCCTCCAGGCAATTGCTCTTTTCTCTCCTTGCTAAAAGCCATTATTTTTGTCATTGGTTCTTTCTTCATCTCCCTCTTGATTTTATTTATTTATTTTTAATGATGAATACATGTCTCAATCACTTGATCTCAGTGTAGGCTTGTAATTTATTATAGAATTTGCAATTCTGTAAAAGCAGGTCATTGGTATGAAAAGACCTACAGTCTTCCAGATTTCTGTCTGAAACAGTCACGTTTTCTGTTAAGAGTTTCGTAGGAAATTAAGAAAATTAAAAACAGAAAGCTAGAATCATGCTGAAACAGTATCATTTTCTCTGTAATGTACAGGTTAAGAAAGCTCAAATAAAATGTGTAAAATAACTGAAAAGTTGCAAAAATCAAAAACTGATTTACATTTGTTGGAAGGAAAAAAAAAAGGTTTTGCCCCATTTTTGTGACTTTGTCTTTAAAGAAAAAAGGCCAAGTTGTTGATGGTTTGGCAGCTGTAAGGGTGACGTCAGCTCTTCCATTGTGAAAGATCTGCTTTCTTTTAGACAGTCTTATGGCATTTCATCAAGTTTTGGTGATTCAGCTAAATTAAAAACCAACTGGATTTAAATCTAAATTCCCCTAACTGCTAAACCAAACATATTTCTGACCACACCGTTGTTGCTAGATGGTCTGTCTTGAAGCAGTATAGAAACTTTATATCCCACAGAAGGCAATTTTATTTTGAGAATCAGAGCTAAATGACATGGTGAAAGAAAATGTACCCTTTATTTCATAGTTGTTAATCAGAAGCTGTCAGTACATACTGTATAATTTTTTAATCTGACTTGCTAAATTTATAAATTAATTTAGTGAATTGTACAAAATCTTGAAGATGACAAGTAGAATCACTTTCTCTTAAAAAAAAGATAATCCAAATTTCTTTAAATTTCAAAGATGTATTCAAAATAAATATGTTGTTGGGTGGGGCTGTTTCAGGCTGAAAAAACTTTGCCTTCATTTAAAATTCCAGGCTCAACCATAAACTAAAACTTCAAAGGCATAATAAAACTGTATGCTACTAATTGTAGTTAATTTATTTTGAAGATATCTATTCATAGAGGCAGACATCCAATACAGAGAACTTGTAAAAACATTTTGTGATTTTTCTCCAAGCTTTGATTAATTTTCTCAATGCAAATAAGACTTTACATTGCTCTCCTTGACATTTGAAAAAAGGCATTACCTCATATATTGCACTATTAATTGCCAAAATAAATGATTGCTTATAAGGGGCTAAATCTGCTCTGTGCCGAATGAACATATGATTTATTACAACAGAGAAACCATTTTGTTTCTGGGACTGATGTATCATTCATGGGCATTAAAATAGCATTATAATGGCTACAGCATTATATATTATATCCATACATATACCAAAATGATTCATCTTGATTAAGGAATAGACATTCTAGGCTCCTTTAGGCCCCATTTATTACTTATTGTGCCCAGGTGAAAGATGATTCCTAGGACTTAGCAGGCCAGAAGTGATTTCTTCCCCAGTTTTATTACTGATGATCTAGCTGCTTTAGAATTACTGGGAAAAAAATAATTAAAAAAATCCCTCGTAATGGAGTTATTCAGTAGCAGATGAAGTATACAATAGACATAGGTATGCATGCCTGCATGTGCTCTCTGGGCTATGAAGAGTATTAAAGTGCTCCAAGTCTATGCCAGGCTAAGACCCAGAATCCACTCCTGGAGAATCAAAAGGTGAAGAAAGCTACTGGTAGCATTACATGACTGAGTTGACATCATGACAGCTGGAATGGGAAAGTGATCAAGAATGAGGAAAAAGATACCTTGTTTGCTTCTCTGAATTTCCATTTCTCTGCAAAATTAAATAGTCCGTGTGCTGACCATCTGGAATCTGTCATCTTTTCATTACAAGTAAATCATAAATTCAAATGACTCCATGTATATGCATAAGGCAGGAGTTGCCAATAAGTGACCTTGGAGCTGTGCATGGCACTCAACCACTTCACGTGGTGCTTTCATGCTGGTCTGACAGTTTTGGATAGAACTCAACTCCACTCCCTGATGGGAGGCCAATAGTTCTAGACAGTTCTACTGCTGTGCAGATCACAGATATGCAGTGCTTTCCCTTTGGCTGTTGGCTATCTGAAGTTTCTGGGGATGTAGCTTTTGCGGGGATATAGCTTGGGAAGCTTGGTCTACGGTTATACATTGCTTTGGCTCTTAGCCCTCCTGCATCTGGATGTGAGCCATCCATCATAGTATTCAATACTAAGTGTAAAGTTATTGCACTTTTAGAGAATCTCATGCTTATCCCCATGTTTCCTTGGGAATGTAGATAATCTCTTTTAGAATTTAGAAATTTTAAGTTACTTGATAAAGTGTCTAGTGCCAGTACCATGATTAGAATTCAGAAATCCCTTGTTACTGCTTCTTTTTTATGCTTTATTATATCCTATAGCTACTAGAACATAACACTAGCTATATTATGTAGCTCTTGATATAAATGGATTGCATTTTTCAAATGAAATATCTCTGAGCTGGAAATCTGTAAAGTTTTAATTGTACACAGGATGTTAGAGTCAGATTACAGACTCTGTTCAGTTTTCTTTACCATGACCATTGCTATCTTTCAGTTACATAACTGGGTTTTATGTTTCACATAGAACACCATCTCAAGATGACCTTTGATGTCTTCAGTAATTCATAAATACCATTCCAATCAGCTCAAATCTGTTTTCTGAGAGGGAAAAAAAGGAAGGAAGGAAGGAAGGAAGGAAGGAAGGAAGGAAGGAAGGAAGGAAGGAAGGAAGGAAGGAAGGAAGGAAGGAAGGAAGGAAGGAAGGAAGGAAGGAAGGAAGGAAGGAAGGAAGGAAGGAAGGAAGGAAGGAAGGAAGGAAGGAAGGAAGGAAGGAAGGAAGGAAGGAAGGAAGGAAGGAAGAAAAGAAAAAAGATGTTGAAAAAATAGTCTTTTAAAATATTTTTGTAAGGGAAGTGAAAGTCAAGCACTTCATTTTACTGTCTCTCATTTTGTAATGTTTGATCTCATAGGCCGTATTAATCAGTTTGATATTATTTAGAATAACTTTCTTTTTTTTCTTTTTTTTTTTTTAAAATTATTGTGTAATTGTATAATAATGTAATAATGTGGATAAATGCTTCACTCTCCTGATGCAAGTGGGGACTTTTTGCTGCCATTAGTAATTCTGGATTTTACTCAATTCTTTGTCTAGTGGGTTTTTAAGATATAATCTTAATCTGTTGTAAGGATCGAGGTGAAGAATACTTTTAAACAAGACCAAGAATATTTTAATATGCTTACTACTGTTGGAATTAAGTTTAGAAGGGTACACATTTTGAAAGGTAAGAGACTGAGCATGATATTCTCATAAAAATCTTTTATTTGGAATAAAACATTGCCATGAGAAAACTGAAAACTGAAATTAGAAGGGATAATAGGTGAGTTTGAATCTGTATGTGCACAGGGTTCGAGTAAGTGAATTAAGGCAGGTGAACTTCACTGTATGAGTTTGTCTATGGCACAGACTTATGCCTCATCAACATGACATTAGGAGGTTTTAGTGTCTCAGGCCTCAGCTGTTTCTTCAAGATCAGTATTCTATTAATTCTTCCAAGGTTAAGGTCATGGCTATTCCTCAAATGCTTTTATTTTAATAACATAAAAGAAAGACAGAGTTTTGTAGAAAACTCATTATTGCTATAAAGCAGCAAAAGGTCACCAAATGTCTTTCCTCAGTGAAGTAGCAAAAAACGTTATTTCTTCAGTAATTCATTGTCACAGTATAGGTTGGAGGAGCCCTTGACATTTGCAGTTTCCTTGTTGAGATGAAATAATTGCTCCATACATCACAGTTCAAAAAAAAAGAAGTCAATTAAAAGTATATATATGCAAAGGCCTTGTTAGCCCACAGAGCCATCTGCATTTCAAAATGACCACGGCAGGCTTGTCTCTCTTTGTAACACACTTTCATGTTTCTCATGGACATTCACAAGCAGTCCGTTAATTACGGCATCATGCCTACAAACACATGTGCAACTTTAAAAGAATAGAATGGAATACTTCAGTTGGAAGGTACCCTCAAAGATTATCTAGTCCAACTGCCTGCCTTCTTCAGGGCTAACCAAAAGTTAAAGCATGTTACTGAGGGCATTATCATAGAATTACAGAATGGTTTGGGTTGGAAGGGACCTAAAGATCATCTAATTCCAATCCCCCTGCCATGGGCAGCAACACCTCCCACCTCCCAGGTTGCCCAAAGCCCCATCCAGCCTGGCCTTGAGCATTTCCAGGGATGGGGCATCCACAGCTTCTCTGTGTCTCACCACCTTCATAGTGAAGAATTTCTTCCTTATATCTAGTCTAAACTTACTCTATTTTAGTTTTAAACCATTGCTCCTTGTTCTATCACTACAGTGCCCGACAAGGAATCCCTCTCCGGCTCTCCTGTAGGCTCCCTTTAAGTACTGAAAGGCTGTAATGATGTCTTCCCAGAGTCTTCTCTTCTCTAGGCTGAATAAACATTCCCAATTCTCTCAGTTTTTCTTCACAGGAGAGGTACTCCAGCCCCTTGATCATCTTCATGTCCCTTCTCCAGACTTGTTTTATAGGTCTATGTCCTTCTTGTGCTGGGGAAAATTATCACTGGGACAGCATAACATAGAGAAGAGGAGACTCGGGGGGATCTCATTGGTGTCTATAAGTACCTGAAGGCAGGTTGCAAAGAAAAAAAGAGTGACAGTTTTTAGTGGTGTCCACTGCCACGACAAGAGGCAATGGGCACACACTATAATACAGGAGGTTCCCTTGTTTCTTCCCTCAGGAAGCACTTCTGTGTGGGTGACTGCGCACTGGGATAGGTTGCTCAGAGACACCGTGGAGTCTCTCTCCTTGGACATACACAAAAAACACTTGGATGAGGTCTAGGTTTCCCTGTTCCAGCAAGGAGGCTGGACCAGGTGACCTCCAGAGGTCCCTGCCAACCTCAGCTATTCAGTGATTCTGTGATCACTTTCAAAGGGCTATAGACTTTTGAGTTATCATTTAGAAACACTGTAAAATATTTTATTTCTTTTATTTATTATAAACACAAAGGAAAAAATGTAGGCCTTGAAATGTAGGCCTATCTTGGCAAAAATGAATTTACTTCATCTGTGTGAGAAAGTAAAAGTGCTTTTTTTTTTTTTAATATATATATATATATATGTACTGCAGGGGGAGGTACAGATCCTTCATCAAATGTTATCACTTAATACAGAATTCTGATATCCTTGTGCTGCTTTGCAGGGCAATGTAGAGCAGCATAGCATAGGAGTCCTTCTGTTGGGAAACATTTGTTCCAGACCTTGAGCATAACAAGAATTTTGCCTGAGGAATCCTTATCTACTTTTATCTAAGACTTTTCATGTGTCTGTAGCAATAGGGAAGAAATACTCTATCTTCCCCTCTGCTTTCTTTTGTAAATGCATGGGGAATATCTGCGTTTCTCTCCAAGATCACCTAGTCCAACCTCTGACCTAACACCAACAAGTCCTCCACTAAACCATATCACTCAGCTCTACATCTAAACATCTTTTAAAGACCTCCAGGGATGGCGACTCCACCACTTCCCTGGGCAGCCCATTCCAATGCCTAAAAACCCTTTCAGTAAAGAAGTTTTTCCTAATATCCAACCTAAACCTCCCCGCTGCAACTTCAGCCCATTCCCCCTCGTCCTGTCACCAGGCACGTGGGAGAACAGACCAACCCCCACCTTGCTACAGCCTCCTTTAATGTATCTGTAGAGAGCGATAAGATCGCCCCTGAGCCTCTTCTTCTCCAGGCTGAACAAGCCCAGCTCCCTCAGCCGCTCCTCGTAAGACTTGTTCTCCAGGCCCCTCACCAGCTTCGTCGCCCTTCTCTGGACTTGCTCGAGCACCTCCATGTCCTTCTTGTAGCGAGGGGCCCAAAACTGAACACAGTACTTGAGGTGCGGCCTCACCAGAGCCGAGTACAGGGGGACAATCACTTCCCTTGCCCTGCTGGCCACGCAGTTTCTGATACAAGCCAGGATGCTGTTGGCCTTCTTGGCCACCTGAGCACACTGCTGGCTCATATTCAGCCAACTACCAACCAATACTCCCAGGTCCTTCTCTGCCTGGCAGCTCTCCAACCACTCATCTCCCAGCCTGTAGCTCTGCTTGGGGTTGTTGCGCCCCAAGTGCAGGACCTGGCACTTGGCCTTGTTGAACTTCATGCAGTTGGCCTCAGCCCATCGGTGCAGCCTATCCAGATCCTCCTGCAGAACCTTCCTACCGACATGAGGTGAGCAGACCGACACACACACCTAATTTGGTGTCATCTGCAAACTTACTGAAGGTGCACTGGATCCCCTCATCCAGATCATCAAAAAGATATGAAAGAGAACTGGCCCCAGTACTGAGCCCTGGGGAATGCCACTAGTGACCGGTCTCCAGCTGGATTTGACTCCATTTGCCACAACTCTTTGGGCCCGGCTATCCAGCCAGTTTCTAACCCAATGAAGCGTACGCCAGTCCAAGTCAAGAGCAGCCAGTTTCTGGAGGAGCATTTAAATGAAGCATTTACAAATACTATATACATATAAATAGAATATATATAAGGTATAAATGTGTTTATTAATTCTAAAAATGTTATCTATGCCTTTTGTTATTTTACTTTTTTATTTCTCATTAAAATTTTCTTTGGAACTTTAGTCTTACTCTTTTCTTGCAAGTAGTTAGTTCATCTGACAGGTTTAAGATTTTAGTCCCTGTGAAAATTATATTACTATGTTAAGAGACAGTCAAGATTTTAAGGGAATTTGGAAGAGACTTGATTTAATATTCATCAATAGAAATGTAAAATGTACTCTTATTGCTCTCAGTGCCATAAATGTTGTGGTCAAGTATGTACATTAGATAAAAACTTGAATCACATTCAGTGTATCATTTCCTGAAATTTAGGAAGAGAAAAATCTCATGTTAATGTAAAGCTATATGATCCCTAATCCAAAGGTATAAAACAGAGAAATTCAAATAGAATGGAAATCCAGTGTCAACTTATTTTTCTGACCCAGTGCATAGATTTGTACTACCTTTGTTATATGTGCAGCTGGATAATGTGAAGAGTACAGCCTTCCAGTTCCTAAAATGACCTTCACTAGAAAAGATATATACTGAAAGATATTTCTATGTTCTTATGTTTCTACATTAAGCCTTCTTGCCACCTTCTCTCTCTTCTCCCCAGATCCAGCTACTTCCAGACAGGGAAATAATGA
This sequence comes from Anas platyrhynchos, assembly GCF_047663525.1. Taxonomy (NCBI): domain Eukaryota; kingdom Metazoa; phylum Chordata; class Aves; order Anseriformes; family Anatidae; genus Anas; species Anas platyrhynchos. Next base: position 24,840,519 of record NC_092621.1, read on the forward strand.
AGGAGATATGTATATTTTTTCAGTTATCATTCTGTGTTTTATGATGTAAGGTAGAGTTGCTAATTCAGCTTTAGATTTATTTGAAGAATAATTTATTTAAGCACCAAAACAGTCTGCCTGCAAATCAAAACCACCCTGTGCTCACAGAATATTTTGCTTCTATGCATTCCAGAAAAACTCATAGATCATTGAATTAAAATTTAGGAGGTAGTAAAAGTTAAGAATCTGATCCACATGGTATGCACACTACATTTACATGTACTCATATAAGTTCAAAGCTTTATGCATGAATTTGGTATGAGTGAAACTGAAATTACCCAAACCCATCTGAATATCCCTTCACCACCTTAATCATGCTTATTTTCTCTCTTGTCAGTCAAAATGTTTGCATGTATTATGTGACGTGAAACAGAAAATATGGAGAAAATCTCCATCTTGGAGCTTCATACAGTCTGTTGGTGAGAAATCTGTCTTGAAAGACTGATCACAGTTCAAAACCCATTTTTGACCTTGGTGTTGGGCTAGATTTTATGGAAGCAGGAGAAAATCTCTCATTCTGTCAGGTATATCCCTATGCAAATTCAACCCTTAGATTTGAGGTTCACCTATTAAAATGTATGGAAATTATATATTTAATTGGTCTGATCCTTTTCTTTATTTCCAGTTTATTGAAAATTAAACAAGTTCATCACTGAATTGGCGTATGTTTCTAATTGTTCTAGTGGACAAATAGTAATTTTTATAGCCCGCAGTTGGGTGGGGCTTTCTGTGTGACTTGAGAATTTTTTCCTGTAGGGAGGAAACTATTGGACAGTTGGAAAAATGTTGTCCAAAGAAAGTTCAGAAGATGTGGTTATGGGAAGCAATGCTGACCACAAAGAAAAGTTATAATGTGGCTTCCTGAGTTTTACTGCAGTGAAGTTATGGTTCATTTCTCAACTTTGTGTTTCCCTTTCTGGCTGCACACTCCTATAAAGAATCAATTGTTTTGGTGCCTGGTACCTGAAGACTGTTTTTTTTTTTTCTGTTCCGGTGCTGCAGGGAAGATGAAGTGAGTTGTTTAAGTGAACAGTTTCTTGATCTTAATTTCTGACCTTAGTGACATGGATTTTGCAGCAGAGAAAATGGCTCAAGTTCAGTTTTCTTTGCTGATCCATCAACCTCAATTTTGGGAACATTCTTGGGGTTGTGTACTGTTACTGGTCTTTTTTTCTTAAGCTTTTTCTTTTACTTCTAGCACTTGGTAACTTGTCTATTGGTGTTTCTGTTCTGTTTTGATTAGTATCACTTTAATGTTCCCTGGATAATTTTGAGAGTGTTTAAAAACTTATTTGTTGCCATAAATGATTGTTTTGAATACAAATATGTAAGCCTTTTTTACAAAGGTTTAATGGAAAACACACTGTCTCTCCTGAAACATGTGGATCAAGAGGAATTCAGCTTCATATGTTTGATCAAGAGAATCTGGTAGGGTGTAAGCCCCTCGTTTGTTACTACTAATGCTTACCAATCTAAGTCAGAGCCCACTAGAAGCAATGGAAAGGTTTCTATTAGTTTCAGTGTGATTTTTTTTTCAAGTCCCAACAGACCTCCTGCTTTTCCACAGTTAAGCATTAGTGAGCCTGCTAGACCTGCTAGTTTTGTGTGTGTGCAAGTGGTGAGATTAATAGGAGATGGAAGACTGTTTTCATGAAGGTAATTTTTATGTGGCATTCCTTAATATTTAGGATGGTCTGTGCATTTTTACTTACTATTTCTGCAGTTGTAGCACAGAACCAGGCTAAGTTAATTCAAAGGACTCTGAAGTGTCTATTTATAGAAAAGTAATTGCTTGTGATTTTTGAATCAATTGGGAGACAGTCTTCTCTGTTTAAAGGGCATCATGTAAGTAAATGTTTCAAATCTTTATAGAGAATTAAATTATTTACATTAGAAAAGAGGCTGTGAAGTGCAAAGCTTTTGATTTATTTTGATGGAACCAGTAGGAGAATGGTACTACTAATTTTTATGACAATATATAAAAGCTGTTGAATAAAATAGACATTTTTTGGATGATTAAAATATTGTGTTGATTTTAAACATGATAATGAACTAGAAAATATTCTAGAAAATATTGTCTTTGTGTGGGTTTCATGTATAAGTGGTTTTTGGTTTGCCAGTCCCAGACTTCTGTCTGGGGATCTCCTCTGTGGTTTTTATAGGCTACTAATCAGATCACAAGAGGCAGAAAGATGCATCATCTTACTATGAAAATAATATTATTGTTTGTTGGTTTCAAATTCTAGTAGTAGTACCCTGTGTGGGTTATTGTTTGTTTGTTTGTTTTCTCGTTTTTTTCTGGCTCAACTATTAAGCAGAATTCTACTTTGTGACGTACAGATTGAACATCTAATTTATCCCCTTGAAATTTGTCATTGCAAGATGACACTACCTTTTGAAAGCCTGTCTTCTTGGAGTGACTGTCTTTAGTAACTTAGCAATTTGAATGGACAACATTGTATTCTTTTGAATACAATATCTTTTTTAGACATAAGATTAAGTACCACCATTCCCCAAAGCTGAGGAAGGGCATTACTCTGAGCACTAGTTTCTGCAGTTCAGTAGTTTCTTGTCTTCTGGCTGTGTGATGAGACTATGTTATGTCTGTGATCCTTGCTCTCAATGCGTTAACTGGTAGAAAATCCTATGATAGGTGCATCTGTCACAGTTGCAGGCCAGTATGTCTCTCCAGCTGGCATTAGAGAAATATTTATGATCCTTGTGGGTTCCTTCCAACTAGGGATGTTCTATGAGTCTAATTCTATGTCTGAAAGCCTGAGCAGTCCCACCCAACATGTGTGAGAGTATTTGCAAACACACAGGACACTTGCAGTGCTATCCTAGTAACAGTTATTGGTGACATGGTACCTACAAACAAAATGAAGTTTATTTTTATCCTGCAGGGGTAACGACTGCACAGAACCAAAAGCTCACAGAGCTGTTGTAGCCATTCTGATAGCAACAAGCTGAGATGCTATTAAAAGAAGGTTTTACAAAGTGATACAATAACATGGAAGTATTCCATGAAGTCTTTTTGGTGATTGAAAAAGAATGACATGTAATTGAATTTGAGGATGTAGACAAGATTATATTTGTTCAGAGAATGTAGTCTAGTCTAGTTGGAACATGGTTTTTACTGGCAAAAGCAGACAATGAATTTCTTAGGCAAATAATTTTATAACTCATCCAGCATTTCAGCACATGTGAGTTTTTCTTATTGTGGGTATGTGCTGTGTATTATTACCATTTGACATTGTATGTGACATCTAGTCAGATGTTGAGAAGGTCAGGTTCGCATAGAGACTGTAGTCACATTGACTATATTAATGACAGGCCAAACTATTTAATTATCTTGGTAAGTCTCCTGTCAGTTAAAACATTAAGGAGTTGATTATTTGATTGGCCCAACATCACACAAGATGGAACAAACCTTCCTTTGCACACACAGGAGATAGAAACAGCCTGGTCCCTAGAGTTTTCTATAATATAATAACTTAATTAAGCAGAATATACAACTAGCAGAGAATTTTAATTCCTGAGGGACTGCAGGTTTCACCCAACTTTGTAGCTGGTTTCTAAACATTTTCAGTTGTGCTATATTATTTTTGAGATGTGAAGACCAGATCAGTTTTTCAGTTGCATAGAACGTTTTTCTTTGATCACTTATCTTTTATAATAATTCCTTGCATTCAGTTTTCTTGTTGACCAGTGCTGACATAATTCTGAAAAAGCGTCAGCTCAATCTGTCATGATTCTGAGGTTTCACTCTTGGACAGTTACAGGCGACTCACAAGTCATCATTTTAGACTTGAATTTAGGATTGTTATTTCACACTTCCTTCACTTTACCTATATCTATGTCTCTATCATTGCCTATTTTAATGCCTACTCATCCAGTCCCACAAGGTCTTCTGTCATTCTTTTCAGGCAGCCTTAACTAACATAATAACATCCAGAGACTTTGTAATTTCAGTTTTCAGACCCCTTTCCAGATCATTTGGAATATGTGTAACAATATGGGCCCCAGCACAAATGCCTTCAGGAATCCAGTGATGTATTGAACATGAAAGGGAAACTTTTTTTTTCCTATTGGATGCCTTTTTATTCATGCAAGGATCTTTCCTCTTACCCATCACTGCTTACTTTATCTGTCTGGAGCCTTTTGGAAATCCAGCTGGGACATATCAGTCAGATTTCCTTTGTCAAGAGCTGGCAGATTTCTTCAAATTGATTAGGGTCTGGATGGGATGGAGTTAACTTTCTCTGCAGCGGGCCATACAGTGCTGTGCTCTGCACCTGTAGCTAAAACAGCAGTGGTATCACACCAGTGTTGTGTCTGCTGCTACGCAGTGCTGGCACAGCAACAAGGCTCCCTCCAAACTCCCCCACAGCCATCAGGCTGGGTGTGGGCAAGAGGTGGGGAGGGGACAAAGCCAGGACAGCTGACCTAAACCAACCAAAGGGATATTGCATACCATGTGGGTGTCACACTCAGCAATAAAAGCTGAGGAAGAGGATGGAGGGAGAGGGCTCTCATTATGAAGACTCCTGTCCTCCCAGACAGCTTCTCCATGTATTGAGGCCTTGCTTCCTGGGATGTGGCTGAACATCACTGATTGACGGGAAGTAAAGAGCAATTTTTTTTTTTTTTCATTTGCTCTGTGCTTCTGCATAGCCTTTGCTTGTTTGCTTTTCTCTCTTCCTTTTCTCTTTAATTAAACTGTCCTTTTGTTTAACTTATCCTTTTTTCTTTCCATCATACTTTCTTCTCTCCCTCTTCTTCCTCTGAGAGGAAGTGAGTGGTTGTGCTGGAGTTTGGCTGCCCAGCAGGGTAAAACCACCACACCTCTTCTTGCCAGTCTTAGCCTCAACCCTGTCTGCCCTGTTAAGCATGGGCAAAACCACTCCTTTGCACTTCTTTTAAATAATTCACACAGTGTGAGAAGTAAGCTTTTGTTCTATGGGGATCCTCTTATTTATTATTTAAGTTTTGGAATGCAGCAATCAAAGAGATGATAGAGGGAGTTGCATAGACAAAAAAAAAAATTAGTATTGAGAACTAAAAAGATAATTTTTTAGTTACTAACAGAATACCTAGGGAATGGCATCCATTACAAACTTTACAAACTGTGAAGTATCAAATTATTTAGACACCCAGGTGGTATAATACACACACACACTTGTGTTACAGAAAATGAATGTTGGTGATATTTTATGATCATACTTTCCCTTTCACATGGCTCAATTTCATGTTTTATGATATTTTCAGAAATAGAAGTTTGATATAGAGAACAATTTTGGTTTTAGTCCATTCTACTGATAAGTGTAGATAACAGCTGTAGTCTTTGCTTTACAGATGAAGTAATGAAAGTACGTGCTTCATTTGCTTCTGTTGTCCATAAAGAGTACTGATTATATATACTTGCTTATAAATTAAAGCTTCTGTTACTGTGCAGGATACTGGAAAATTGTAGAGACATATTCTGTACAATCTGGTACTCAGGCTGTTCAGATTACATCTTTGGTCAGGGCTCTGTTTCCCAAATAAATAAGAAACTAACATTCATTTGCTTTTGTCCAGTACCCTACATTTCTTCCCTGCACGTTAGTGACATAGACCATAGCGTACAGAAATATAGCGTGCTTCAGGCAATATTGTTTTGGACCCTTAAAATTTTCTGGTTGGGATCTTGTAAATGGCATGTTGGGCAAAACTGTATGCTCTTTGATCTCCTACCCACCAAGAAAACTTCTCAACATGGATCATTTTCATCATCTTAATCATAGCCTGAATACAGAATACTCTATTTTTAGATGTACTGTCTAATTATATCTTTAGATTTTAGGTATCTACCAATTGCTTGAGTTGGTCTCATTCTTGGAGGAAGAAAGAAAAGCTGTGGGAATGAGAAGAGTAATTAATCTATGCTTATTAGATATGTGCAAGTATCATACCTATCTTTGTAGATATAGAATATATTTTCCCATCTATATTCACTTTCTAAAATCTCAGCTGAAAATTTGTACTTTATCTTCTTTCTTTCTATTATTGAAAGTCATAAAGAGTCATTAATACAGTCTAAATAAATTTATTTAATTGAATTTTTTTTGTTTTGTTTTCCCACAAATTTATAGATTAGACAAAATCAAAGAAGTGGAAGCTTTCCTGAAAGAAAAAAAAAAAAAAAAAAAAGAAAAAGTGAAGTTAAGAAGCCTCATAATTTATTTGGTGTGCCATATTACAAAAGACCAGCTTTCCTTTTTTGTCCTGTCATTGCCACCCAATCTCATAGATATGTGTTGTTCCTCTCTGGGGATGAAGATACTATTTAAGTAGTTTCTCACATAGCCGTTTCACAGATTTCATCTGGCAAAGAGACATTTTTTTAGATGATAAACTGCCTTGTGGATAGTGTGAGTTGGCCAGCTCAGTTCCTTTTAAAGTCTGACTTGAAACCAGTTTTCAGGCTGTTAGACTAAGGATGGGCTTGACACAAACTCTGAAGTCACTTATCTAAGGACTGCATTTTTCAAAGTACTTATTTTTTCTATAGAGATATGAAAGCTATTGATTAACTTTTTTTGGTTACCTACAACTCCAAACAAAACACTAAAATAGTTAGATCAATTTGTCATAGCATTAAATATACAAAAATAAATATCTGAATGAAATTTCACTGCTTTCCTAAATAATAAAAGTTAGTATCACTTCCCAAAAGAGCAGTTAAATGTAGCAACTGCTGAGGGTAACAAATTGGGCTTTGGGAAACAGAGGCTTAAGTCAGAAAATAAGAAAAATGATGGCAAAGGCTGTGGGATTTCTTTAAAGCAAAAGCAAAGCTGTAGGACCTCATTAGCTGACCTCATTAGCTGTCAATACATTGGTGAGCAAATGGCAGCAAATTAAAATGTGTAGCATCTTCACACAAGGAAAAGCCTCAAAAGCATTTTAGATTTATAAGTCTATAAAGAGAGTATGTGGGCATATGAAGGTAGGCTGCATTAGATAGATCCATAAAAAGCATCTGTCCTCTGTCTGCTGAATTAGTCCATGGGTTTCTTGCCTGTCAATGATGCTGAAAAACAGAAGGGAAGGGGGGGAGAGAGGCAGGGAGGGAGAGAACAGAAGCCAAAACCAGTCTAGAGCAGATACGGAGGAAAGCTCCTTAGATGCTTAGGAAGTGAACATTTTATCTTACACAGGAAATGAAAAGGAATGTGACTTCTTTATCTACTGAACTATGGCAGGAGAAGACTGCCCAGTAGTTTTGCATTTTAGCTGCAATAGCAGAAGCTGAAGAATGAATACAGAGATAGAAATTTAACAACTGGGTTGAAGAGAAGGAGCAATTCATGTATATGCAGAGCAAGGTATGTTCTAGCTTAAGGCGACTCATAGAATCACAGAATGGTTTGAGTTGTAAGAGGGACCTTAAAGATCATCTAACTCCAACCTCCTGCCATGGGCAGGGGCACTTTCCACCAGACCAGGTTGCCCAAAGCCCCATCCAGCCTGGCCTTGAGCACCTCCAGGGATGGGGCATCCATGGCTTCTCTGGGCAGCCAGTGCCAGTGCCTCACCACCCTCTGAGTGAAGAATTTCCTCCAAATGTCTAATCTAACTCTCCCCTCTTTTAGTTTAAAACCACTCCCCATTGTCCTATCATTATCTGCCTGAGTAAATCATATAATGGGAGAACACAACTCATATCAAGCAAACTTTTATAAGTATTGTAACTGGTGCTTATATAATATAATAAACTGCCAGTCTGGTAAATATTCCATGTAAAGCTCATTCAAACAAGCACCAATCTGTTTTTCATGGTCTGATAAAAGTTGACCAGTACTGCCCATGAAGCAAGGAACTTGGCTGAATTATAGGCTGCACATCTCTTTGGTGCAAGACGGGGTAAAATGGCTTAAAATGAGTGAGTTATCATGATTGACAGGGTTCTGCTTATAATAGCTCAACATGAGTGCCTTTATCTTTTCAATAAATTTTGCTCAGCAATAAAATTCTGTCAAACAATTTCACCTACAAGTTCTGGTAGAAGCATTTCTTAGTTTAAAATTTGTTAGGTTTTGTTACCTATATTTTGCAAAGTATTTCTAAAATGCAATCTTTCATACTGGTTATTTAAAGTATTTTAAGTAATTTATATTGTGTAGTGCAATGGCTTCACATACCATACCTCAGCAATCAGAAGCACTTTCTCCATGCTCATGCTTAAAATCAGACTTACATAATTCTTCCTTTAGACCTAATACTGTAATTTTGTGACATAATGTTTAAAAAAATATGGTTGTACTTTTTCATCTGCTGGATGTCCTTCATTGTGCTCTTTAAGTAAGTAAATGGTAATGATGAGTATTCCCAGTAGCAAACAGTATGACAGAATAATATGTAGCATAATGATGTGGAAAAGTAAGCAATATTAATCTTCAAAACATTGTGTATCTGCTGCAGACATCACATGGCTATGTGTAGATTTATCTTCCAGAACAGATTCTTCAGGGTATTTCTATGATTTTTTTTTCTCTCTCTCTCTCTCTCTTTTTCTTTTTTTTTTTTTTAATAGTGGTTTTGTTTGTTTGTTTGTTTGTTTTCCCATCAGTACTTCATGATCTAAGCTGAGCTAATCCCTCCCGAGCCTGTGTATGCAAATTCTAAACAAGTAGTCCACTTCTATAGTCTTTATCTAGGAACACTATACAAGTCTGATGTAAAAAAAGGAACTTGGATATGCATACAAAGTGTTTATTAAAGAAAAACTGATTCACAGTATGAACTCCAGTAATCACAGAACCACAGAATTGTAGGGGTTGGAAGGGACTTTGAGAAATCATTAGGTCCACCCCCCCTGCTGAAGCAGGTTCCTTAGAGCAGGCTGCCCAGGTAGGCGTCCAGACAGGCTTTAAATATCTCCAGAGAAGGAGACTCCACAGCCTCCCTGGGCAGCCTGTCCCAGTGCTCCATCACCCTTACCATGAAGAAGTTCTTTTGCATGTTGGTGCGGAACTGCCTGGGCTATATCTTGTGGCCACTACCCCTTGCCCTGTCCTCACAAACCGCTGAAAAGAGGTTGGCCAAATCCCTCCGTCTTCCACACCTCAGGTATTTATACACATCGATGAGATCCCCTCTCAGTCTTCTTTTCTCCAGGCTGAACAGACCCAGGTCTCTCAGCCTTTCTTCATAGGGAGGATGCTCCAGGCTCTGTATCATCTTTGTGGCCCTCCGCTGGACTCTTTCCAGGAGATCCCTGTCCTTTTTGTACTGGGGAGCCCAGAACTGGACACAGTACTCAATAATCAAATAGAATTAAAATAGAAACCTAGCAGGACCCTCACAAAAAATAGAGAACTTTAGAAATAGAGAACCCAGCATTTCCCTTCCAAATTTTCTTCTATGTGATTTATATTTTCCCCACTGTGGAGTAATTTACTGTTTTTAGAAACCTCTGGTATTGCCTCTAATATTGGATCTCATGTGATCATTGCACATCTTAATGTGCAATGATTCTCAATGATTCTCTTTTTTGTTTCAATGACAAAAATATCAGCTGAGTCCTTCAAATTCCCTAAACTGATTGAAACTCATCTCTTGAAAGATGTTAGAAAATCAACATTGGTTTCTGTCTACTTCCTGATGTCTTGCTTCTAGTCTGATTACAGAATTGCCCTTTGGTAGTCTTTTTGTAAGCAGGTACCAACTGATAACAGTTAATGTAAAACTCTTAGATTTTATTTCATAAATATAACTTGGTTATGAAAGCTGATATGCAGGATTTTTGCAGGTTTGAATTCTCCTAGAACATCTGACTCTCCTGGTTTCAGTAAAGAACTAATTGCTTTCTGTATTTGTTTGTTTGTTTGTTGTTTGTTTGCTTGTTTGTTTTTGTTTTTTTCTGAGCTTACTCATATAAAGATGTGTTTTGAGAGGGAATTGGTGCATAGCTAACATCTGAGAATTTGCTGCAGTGTCTGGATATGGAGACACATAATAGATGAATTTTTCTACAAAGACACTGTTGCTTTGCAATCTCTTGTTGTTATATGATAGATGTACCTCACTGGCCAGATTTGGATGTGTGTGAATGTAGCCAGCTCATTCCAGAGAATCATCTCTCTTGTGTGTGGGTAAAAGCTGGGACCTAGCTCATTCTCTGTGTGTTAGTGATCCAAGAGAAATAACAGCAATAGTTCTGATTCAGGAGATCTTTCAATACAATGAAGAAATTTAGCAATCACAATAATTAATGTTCTTAATATAGGTATACTGGATACACACATGATATCTGTATATGAGGTGAGTCCAGTTATTTGGACTCAGACGTCACTTTCTCCACTGGTCATCATGTCACTTTCTAGGATTCGGTTTAAGTTCTATTAAGTATATCCAGTGAATTGGAGCACAGATCTTTGTACATATATATAACAAATTCTCTATTCAATACAAAAAAATAAATGGATGATATTCCTTTGCTTTCTATCAGAATTCTAAAAATGACTTCATTCATATGTAATGCATCTAACTTATTTTACTGTTCCATTAAGGTCTTGGCATTGACAACAGGACATCTTCACCGCAGATCAATTCTTTTCTGTGGGATAATACACTTTTCAATATATCCATGCATGCAGCAATCCGTCATGGAAAATGGAAATTACTAACTGGATATCCAGGTAACAAAGTAACTCCCTTTTGTACAAGATGTCCTATCTCCCCTACACTCTAAACACAGTTTCATTCTGTTTAACATATGATCATTTCTCCTATTTATCCTGTTAGCTTTCAGGATTTAGATCACATGCAAAAATCTAGAAGGGACACTTCTAAAATCCAGACAACATATTCTTTCATTTTGCAAATGATGAATTTGACCTTTACAGTAGTGAAATTCACAGTAGTGAAAGAAAAAAGTCCATGAAATCACTTGATTTGAAATTAAGCCACATGCAAGTTTGAATCCCAATGGTGTGGCTTTTTTATATAAACGTAACTCTTGTACAGGTGGCCTTGGAGTAGAGAGACTTTGATGCTGGACAGTTAAGCAATGCAGCAAGAGTCACTGGCCCGTGGCTTGTCAAGGGACCTAGTGAATTCCTCAGTTACAGTATAACTTTGCCTCTCCTCACTGCTCTGTATCTGAGAATTAACGCTTGGTCTGTTCCTGTTTCTGTAGGCTGCGGTCATTGGTTCCCTCCACCATCTTTGTTCAATGAATCAAATATTCAGTCGTCTGATCCACCAACAAAGAGACTTTGGCTATTTGATATTGTTCGTGATCCTGAAGAGAAAAATGAGTTGTCTGAAAAATATCCTCATGTGGTGAAAAAACTGCTCTCACGTCTTCAGTACTATTATAAACGTTCAGTGCCTGTATTCTACCCTGATGAGGATCCCAACTGTGATCCAGCAGCAACTGGGGTTTGGGGTCCTTGGGCATAATGCACAGCACTATGCCCTGCAAAACACACCTGCAGCAGAGTTCATTTTATGTACCTCAAGGTCCTAGACACATTTGTCTTACATTGTTGATTGCATTACTGATAATTGTGAGTTCATTTTTTGCTCTTTCCTTTAAGAGTATTTCTTACTCTTTAAGAATATTTCTTACTCCTAAAGTATGCTGGGGATCTTATTTCAGTCCTTCCCATTCTCTCCTTCCAATTATTGGATGTGAAACATTGATAAAATTATAAATCTCTTCTTTGAGTATTCTTTGTTAACAATACGCGTTTAAAGCAGAAACTAAAGCACTGCCTCCCATCCTGAAAGAGATTACTTCTGTTAAAAAGCTGAAATGGATCAAGGCAGCAGGAACATCCAGAATTCTCTTGTGGAATAAACTGATTTTGAGTTTAATGTTTACCCAGTAGATAAATTTTGTTGGAAGCTGTTACATTACTCATAAAGAATAGAAAACAGTACAATAGTTGAAATTATAATTTTTACCTTTAACATGAAACGCTGTTCAGGAAAGGCAATAGGCAGAATTCTCAGACAGTAGGGGGAAAAAAAAAAAAAAGTAAAAAAACAATCTCTAAGAATAGAGCAAAATCCCTAATCTGTGTTCACTGTTAATGTATCAAACTGGGGTAGAGGGTGGTGGCCAACTAGAGTGCAGGGCAGCCAGGCAGGACGGTCTCGATAGGCTGAAGAAAGGGTTGAATAAAAAACGTAATGTAAGTTCAACTGAGGCAGAGAACTGCACTTGGGATGGAATAATTGAACACATGGACAGGCTTGGCTCTGGCTGGATAGAAAAGGAAAAGAAACTAGGTTTCCTGCTGGACAATAAATAGAGGGGGAGTTGCCACGTGGTCCCTTGGTGAAGATTAACCTCGTTTGTCCATATGGACAAGACTGTAGCCAGCATGTGAGAAGTGTTTATTCCCCTTTATTCAGCACTGAAGCATAACATAGTTTGGGCTTCACTGTGAAAGAAAAAATCTGTCGTACTGAAGGGACATGACTATGATCATGTGAAGGAGAGCAAATGAGGAGGTGTTAAAGAAATAGGATAGTTTAGCACAGAGAAGAAAAAAGGAAGGGGAGATGCAACTGCCTAATGTGATGGCATGGAGAAGGTGAAGGATCTGGTGACTTGCCAGAGATTCACAAAGATGAGAGGCACACCGGGGGTCTAACTCAATATGATAATAAAAATAATTGTACCATGAGGGTAATCAAATATTTAAACTGTGAGGCTATTGAAGCCTATCCTCAGAGATGTTCAGACCTGGGTTGGAGAAGACTGTGAGCTGTGTGGCCTTACTCTGAACTGCCTACCATTGTGGTGAGTACCCTTTCTTCACAGATTTTTTTCCTTTATTATCTCAGAAGAGACTGTTTTCATCTCTGAGCCATGGAGAAACCAGGCCAAGCAACATTTCTCAGTTACTCATAAAATTAATGCAAGACCAACCCACCAGCTCTCTTAGTGTCTCAAACCTCTGGAGTCTGTCCAAAGTTCTGGTATTGCTTCTCCATGTGCCTGGGTGAGTTCTCAGGCTGCAGAACTCTAACTATCATTCCCTCCAGAAAGTGGGGATCTAATAGCCTGTTCTCAAGGTCCAGGACTATGTCCTGTAATTTGCACTGAAGTTTTGCACACATTTTTGCATTTTTCCCTCAGGAAACTTGTGCTAATTGTTAGCAAACAAATTCATGAAGAGAGAAACTTGTCAGAATTTGTGTATTTTTTAAATAAAAAGATAAACCATGGAAAAGACAAAATTTAAGAAAACTAAAAATGTATTTTAAATTTTCTTTTCCAATACAGTTGATGCTCCATTACACTATTTTAGATCTATCTTGCCTTTTCCACTTTTTAAGTGTTTCTGCAAGTAGAAGTGAAGCCAATGCTCTCCAAAAATCTGTTCATCCTCTTCACAGAGTCCCATGTTTCATGTTTTTATTTATTTCACATTGTGTCTACATCAGTATAGATGTAAGACTGGAAAACTGACTGTTCTCAGTCAATACCCACTTATAACATTATTTTAGTGGGTTAACCATATCAGTTGCGTGATGTGGCTGCCACAATAAAAAGAGACTGGACTTGGGAGCAGAGGGAGAGCAGAATTTCTGCCCTATGTTCCTGTGTGTCATTCAGTGTTCTGCACTGTTCCATTCCATTACATGAGGAAAGATGTGGGCTTATCCACAAGAATGGGAAATTTGGTCAATGATATACAGGTACTTTTTTTATTATGCTGATGTCAATTTTATGGAAAAGAAAGAAGCATCAGATAACTTGCAAAAGCTCAAGTAATTTGTGTGTTTGAGTCTCCCATCTATGTCAGCTCCTTGGCTAATGTCAGAAAAGGTTAAAGAATAACAACGTTCTTTGTTCTCAGCAAAGGTAAGTATGTTTTCTCTGTGTCTTGCAGTGTGTATTTTAATGTCTTGTTGATAGAAATTCATCTGCCAAGAAGAGTCTCTGGCATATAACTGTTGTCTTTAACTATTAAAGTCACCCTATATTTCCAATTTTTCCTTACAAAGAGATGATACATTTTGGTGCCAAATGGTTCATTATTTTCTCAGCTACAAATAATTATTTATTTTAATTCCTACTTATTTTACATGGGTGGTCCTTCATAAAATATTTTAATTGAACTGGGTTAGGAAGAGAAAACAGCTGGCTGGCACATTCAGGTTGGCATCTGCATCGAGTTGTATACTGTTCAGTTGTTTCAAATTGAGAAGTACGGCATCCTTTATGTTTTGTGGTTACTTGAATAAGATTCAAAAATGCAAGCATTTTGAGCTCTATAAATAAAACTTTATTTCATTCCTTTCCAAGTAAAAATTCATTCTTAATCTAGCAAACATCTGAGGAGTTTGAATTTGAAAGTGTCCATTTGTATATTGTAAAAATTATTTAAGCTTTGCAAAAGTAACCATATTTAGGAAGAATGTTCGTGCTGGTTATTCATTCTGTGTTACTTGTTTACAAAAGGATCCACACAAACAAGGAAAGAATGACTTTATACATGAAACCTGGACCTGTTCTGGAGTCAAAGGCCCTATATTCAGCCTAAAAATAATTTATTCAGTTTTCCCAAAGTCAGTACATGTGCTGTGAATGAAACTGAGTTTAATCATCTTTATCATCTCTGAACAGACAAACCCAGTGCTTAACCCATCAGGGCCTGTGTGGATTTGAAGATCAGCTGACTAGCTATCCCTGTTGGCCTCCAGGAATTTGTCTCCTATGTCACTCCCTGACCAAGTGGCTTAAATGTAGCAACTCTAGAAGGGATTTCTTGTGCTTTTCCATATTTTCTTTAAAAAAGTAATAAATGATCTTGAAGTTACATGGAGAATCCTATTAGACCCGTGCCACCCTATTACAGACTTAACAAAGAGTCCTGATGAAAGGGGTGACAGTGGCAGAACAACTGATAAAGGATACGTGATGGAGTCTTGTACACCAGGACATGTGGTCTGTGTGTGCAGTAATGTCTTAAATCCTAGGACCTGGGAAACCTAAATGAGAAAATGAATCTCAAAACACAGCAGGAAAACAGTCTGAATAATGAAAACTTGACAAAGAAAAATATATGATGTCATGCAATATGTGGTGATCCAAAATGTATCCATAGGCATCAGTTGTGCTTAGCCTAGGAATGTGAAATCATTTCCAGGATGTAGCAGATCTCAAGAGAGAATTCTTTTCCATTTGGCAACCCACTGCAGGCATCCCTCCAACTGGACTCTGAGGCTGTCTCTCTCTCTCAAAACACTAACCTTAGCTCTGACATGAGGGACAAGTGGCTTGAGCCTTAGCCCGACCCACTGACTGAAGGTCCATGAGAAAGAGCCCTTGAGATGCTTCTTTCTGAAGCCTACCCCTTTGACACCACTGTTGCAGACATGATCTCACTGGTCCCCTGGCTTTCTTGCTGCACTAAACAACACTAATCCTAACTCTAGAACTGGATGTGAGCCTTAACATAAGACCCAGGTTGTGGTTGAGATGCCAAAGATGCTAGAAATAATGCTTTTTAGATTCTACTCCTCCTTTGCCAGCACCATTCCACCCCAACATACCTGGACACCTCACTCCTAACCCTAACCCTTGGCTTTGTTGCTCTCCAGACTTGAAGACCTTAGCCCTAGCCACAGGCTAAGCCTCACTCAAGACCCCAAGCTATGGCAAGAGGAAAATGCTTCTCAGGCAAGAACCCTGAGAAGGGGAGAATCCTTTAGTTGCCCTTGGCAGCACCCACCACAGCTGGACCCCTAGATCTTGTCACTCTTCTAATCCTAAGAATTGCCCAGGGCAACAACCACACAGTTGGATTTGTAGTGTCTTTAGGATACAGCTCAGTGCCTCATTAGGCTGTTACACAGTCTATCAACTGTCCAAAGGAAGGACCAATTCCATGGCTTATTCAGGATATCCATCTAGGAATAGCTAGAGACAAAGCCGGAGACGAAACCACAACACAGGGCCAGAGACGGGTAACCTTAAAAGAAGGCTCAGTCAGTCACAGGGCTGAGCTGAAATGAGGCTACTGACCCCACAGGCAGAGGCTGAGAGGTTCCAGCTGAAGATGCTCAGCATCAAGCCTTTTGACAGACTCAGGGCTCTGACACTTGTAGCCCTAATCCTCACTATAGATGAGAAGAGCCTGAAGACCCTTTCTAGAGCCTAGACCAGCCCTTCCCAGTGTCAGCCCATTGCAGCCCCACCCTAAGTGCACCCCAAGGTTTTGTGTCTCTCTAGCTATAAATAGACTGAGGTTTGTAATGGGAAAGTAGTGTTTTTGCTAAGGGAAGAAAAAAAAAATCTAAGGTGTTTTGTTTGTTTGTTTGTTTATTTGGTCAGCAGGTTTCCAGCTGAGTGTTTTAACTCCTTCTACTTAGTATGTCAGCTGCAGACAAAGGGTGAACCTCATTCAATTTCAGATTTGGTTATTATGTGGGAAGATGCTGGTTACATATACAGAGTAGAGAATATTCTGGCTCCAGTGTTCTCAGATTTATTCTGGTGCTGTACAATGTGTGTATGAGCTCATCTACACAGAGCAGAGCTGCTGCAAAGAAGAGTGAAAACATTTGTCACAAAGCAAGCAGAGTGAGTCAGTCACCCAACCATGGATGTGCTGTGACGGCCCCTGTGATAATTGCATACCACAGTGAGCTGAGGCAAAGAGGATGATGCATTAAGTTCTTGTTGTGTTAGTGTTCCCTCCTGAGAGTGTTATTTTTCTGGGGTGGAGTGGAGAGAGATTGGAAAGGTCAGTGATATATCTGCTGCCAAGTTTCTAAAAAGTGACTATCAGCTGCCATCATCAAAGCAGCTACCGGATGTTGATCCCCTAATTCTGGCTAAACTCAATAGCAACACAGGCAGCTATATTTTTTTCTGCAGGACTATAGTTAGAAAAAGTATGGTCAGAATAACTAGATTTGGATCTAAGGAATGCAGTGCTTATTTGGATGAGTCTTCAAAAGCCACAACAAGGTACTACACCAAAGCCACAGTTCTGGGCTGCCAGATTCTGGCACTGAAGGCTGTGATAAAAATAAAGAACTCTGTCTTGCTTTCTGCTGTGCATTCTTATGATTTCTTCATGCAAACAAGGAATTAGAATGTAGTGAATACACACATAAACAAAGTAAGCTGTGTTCTGCATTCAGCAATTCTTTTTGAGTCGTTTTGGGCATAGAGCCCATAGTAATGAATAGAAAACTTTGATCAGGACATCTGTGGCCTCCCCAGATCATTTCATGGGAGTTAAAATTTTGCCTGGAACATCACTTGATGGCCCTATTAACACAGTATGTTAAAGCCTATTGTGTACATTCTCACACTCACAGCACCCCCATGAAATGGGAGTCTTTTTTTTTTTTTTTTTTTTTTTATCTGAGATCTTTGTTAAAGAGCTCTGAAATGACTTATTTTGGGACATATGAGCCCTTAAGTTATCCTTGCGTTTATCCTGCCTCACTAGCTAAAAGAGTTTAATGGCTCTCTGAAAGATGAAAAGATGAACATGTAGCAGATGTACGTTTCAGTTCCAGCTTGACTCTAGTTATCTCAGTGTAAAAACAAATACTTCTTTTTATTTTCCTTATGAATTCCAGTTTTAATAATTCTGTGACTACAGTCATACCAGATGATTTTGGAGGTCTTTTCCAACCTTAATGATTCTGTGATTCTATGTTCTTGATGTTGCTCACCCACGTGGGTTTATCTATGAAACCTCAGAGAATTTCTGGACAATCACCATTTTTTTTTTTCACTCTGGCCTATGTATTAACAGCAGTGGGAGCCTTCCTAAAAGGTTGTGAGAATAGCTGTCCCAAGAACCATGAAAATACTGCATGAAAATACTGGTAGCTGGCCCTCACAGATGTACTGAATTTTCCGTCTAGTTCTTGTCCCCTTCATTTTTTTATTTTTTTTTCAAATATTCCAATTTACAAGTCATGTTTGGTTGATAAAGTACTGTGTGAAATAATCCTAAGGTGGCTATTAGTCTGTTCTAGTCACACACTTCTGCCCCACTAGTGACATGGTGTAGAAACAAAGTAATTAGCCTGCCTCTTCAGATCTGTTTTGTCCTCACTTTATAATGAAGAGTGCATGGTCATGGTATGTTAAACAAATGGATAGGAACAACATATACATTAATATTATCCTGCTTCTAGCTAAAGCTCTAAGACTAGTACAATGGAGAAGCCTGGCTAAGAATTTGATGATAATTTTCTTTTGCCATAAATTCCACCTACCCAAACAAACAAACGAAACAAACAAACAGCTGAAATGGTATAGCTGAGTAAAAAGTAGGCACATTTATGATATAAAAGAAGACTTACATGTGTTAAAATATCCCATCTGGATTTTGAAAAATGTAGGAGGGAGTAGGGTGGAACAATTACATTTCTCTCTTTATTTGTCCTAGAAAATATCCCACTCTGAAGAAACATTTACAAAACTGAATGACTGAGAGAGATTGTCTCTTAGAGGCAACAGGTATAAAGTATCTGTCTAAGGTTTTAGTTGTAATTACTTGCTAACAACAGGGTTTTTCACAATCATTTCTGCCCACAGTGCATGGGGATATAATGGACATTGCTTTATATGGAAAACTCTTCAGAACTCAATCTTCTTCTCTGTTTATTTAACATAAAGAAAATAGGACCATAGTATAGTAAACACCTGGCTGAAAGTAATCTTTAATTATTTTTCTTTCTCTTAGAAAAGGGAGAGCATTTTCCTACAAAAAGGAAGATTTTCAATTCAAATTTTTATTCCATCTATAGCAAAAAATAAAACTGCAAGAAGGCATTTTGTTTCTCTTTCTGATAATACTGAGTACAGCGTTAAGAGACAGGTCTAATTGTTAACCCACAAATATTATTAAGGATATTTGTACTATTCAGTGAATTATACATTTTATATTTAACTAGAGACACCAAATATGGATGAATCTGATTCAAACCTCAAATCCAAACAAAGCGAGATTCTCTTCTATTTAAGTTTGTTGTACTTTTGACTAACAGATTTGGGGGCTCTGTTTCTAAATACTGCAGTGAAATTAACTGGTGCATTAGCACCATATTAATTTATTTTCAGAAGCAGTGATGATGCTAAAGTCTTGGTATAATAACATTTCTTAACAGCCTTTCTTCTCATGTTCTACAGAAATGTATTTTTAAGTATCCACAGCTAGTGATGACTGACTATTTAGAAGCAGCCACTAGCCATCCTTTTACTTAATGAGATATAATAACATTTGTTTGATGGCATGCCCAAATAAAGCACTGTCCTCTTTTTATATATGTGTTGTTTTTATCCACTTGGTGAAATCACATTGATTTCATTAACCAGGCCACAGGTGACTGTAATGCACTAATAATCACAAAACTCTAGATGTAGCAGAGATCTGGCATTGTTTGGCTCCATAATTCTTAGCCCCCAAAACGTGCACATAACTGCACCAGCGTCAAAGCATCCTGCCCTCGCACTGCTGTTTTAGGAGCTGAATACTGCATGGCCAGGCCAAGAAGTGCTAACAGATTAAAAGCAAAGAGCAGATTTCCCCTGTTTTGGAGGTGCAGTTTCACATTTACACAGGATGCAGTGTAGGTGAAGGCTGCAGCCAAAGGGGGTGGTCACTCACACCCTTCCCCTCTGCCCCTCAGTGCAACTGTGCTTTCCAGAGGCCTCCCTTGCACTGGGTGTAGCAATGGCCATGGGCAGACTGGAAATATCAGCCTGAACAGACTTGTCCATTAGGTGAGGCACATCAGGAAGTTATGAATTAATTAAGGACTAATAAACATCCGTGTGTCTTAGTTGCCCATATGCAAAAAAGGATAGGAGAGGCTATTGTAAGAAATAGAGGTCAGGGCTGTGCAAATAATAGTACATTTTGGAAAAACCTGCTTTAAGGTCTTGACCACTCAACCGGAATGCAGTCATGATCCCAGCTTGTATTATGAGCCAGTTGAGTAAAATTATAAAACTGAAGTAAAGATTTCAGTTTATATTATAAATGTTCTCAGGTCAGGGAAAACTCTTTGATTCCTGTTCCCTGACAAAGGTCTGTTTGTTGTGGAATCATTGGCTTATTTTGACCATTAATATGCAGAAGTGGTGTGCCAATAACTGTTATGCTAATTTCATGTTGGAATAAGAGTAACTTATTCTTCCAGTTAATAACTTGAAACTATTTTATCTAAGCACATTAAAATTATTCTACTCTTGTTTTAATGTTATTTTTTTTCTTAATTGTGTGTTTAAATTTAAAATAAATGTTAGCTAGAAATGACTCCAGAGAAAGATATCAAACCAATTTATTCATAGAACTTTAGTTTCAAAATGAACTTAATAGCATTAGGAACTATCATTAAAATTTACTGTCTTGAAAATATTCCTCTGTGAGCGTATTCTAATCTCCACATCCTTTTGTTACAAACCCTAGAGAAAAAAAATGCTGTAGATAAAATTTCAGTTTTAGTAGACCTGTAATAAAGCCCGTACAGATATATTGGCTAGTAAATGAGATAGACTTCTATAGTTCTAAAATGTACTCATATTTAGCTTTATATTACTGCTTAGAAATCAAGTTTCAAAAAGCTGTAACAGCAGCTACTGTTCTTTCCCTTAGGGTCTGAACAAGGAAATCCAATGCTTTCTGGTCAGCAGTAGGAATTCCACTTTGTAATTTGACACTCTTCATTCCTCTTCTCTCAAAGGCAGTAAAACAAAAAATTAAGGGCAGAACATATTTTCAAACAGTGCAGTATTTACATATCCTCGTGTACCTTTCATTATCGGTTGGCACATACAAACAGAAAGCTTCATAACCTGGCCTTTTCCTTGTCAGTTCTGGCTCTCATCACACCACCTAGTTTTGCATGTTTCACTGAGAATGCACACTGGAGGATTTCTCTGATTTCAGTTCTGTTGTCCCAAATTTCAGAGAAATAGTAAAAGTAGAACCAAGATCTTCATGTTAGGAGGCTGATATAGCTCTACTGTACCTGATAGAGCTATTCTAAGTTGTAGCAGTAAGAAGTTTTATGCAGTTACTAGAAAGGTATTTCTCTCTCTCTCTTTCTTTCTCTCTCGCTCGCTCTCTCTTTCTCTCTCTAATTTCTAGTCTCTAGCAAGCATGTGGTGGTGGCATGCTTCTGCATATTTATGTAGCAGTAACAATTGGATCTTTTCATGCTCAGAGTGAGAAACTGAATCTAGTCAGGCTGTAATTTCTTCCTGACAGGCTCATTATTTCTCAGCCTCTGATATGGTGACAGTTAAAACCAGATACACATCTGTAAAACTGACAACTTCTGTGAGCACAATATGTCTGTCCAAGCATACTTCTGTCCAAGCACTTCATAAGCCTACTCATCCCATGACCACTGCCTGTATTGGTTGCAGAACATGAGCAAACACACTGCCACTCAACTTTTCTAGCTGCTATGATTTCTGCTTATTCATCTTTCTATGATGCTGTAAGTGATGGATGTATTTTTTATAGAGGTTATTGCAAAGTTCATGGACTGTGAACCAAGGAAGTTACTCAGTTGGTTTCACTGCTTGGTCTCATTTAGGCTTTGTTCAAGTTCATGCTGGTGTCAAGATGTCCTCTAATTACATCGGAAGACATCAGTGCTCTTTGAAAAAATCAGATTATTTGCAATGAAAGACTTAATCATGCATGACATGAACTACAAACTCAGTTGGAAGTGTGTAAACTTCCATGAGACTTGCTTATAGTAGGAACAACTGTAGTAAGGAGAGTAAGGAGTGATGGGAAATGGTGTTCTGTGCTTTCAGTATGTGTGCTTCACATTACCTGTGCATATGGCATGTATGCATCCTTAGTCACTTCTGTGACCAATGTATTAGAGATGCTTTCGAGGAGATACTGACTTTGGAACATTTCTTAAAACTGCTATTTCGTGGATGTACATAAGAAGTTCTGAGAAGTTCACTCCTGCAGCTGGTGCAAATTTCTTGGGAAATCATAGCAAGATTTTGGTGAAATCTTACACACTGAATTGGAGTAAATTCCTATCATTGACACCTTTGGTATATAACATTTAGCTCAGGTCTGGACCAAAATGGTGACATGGAAACTATTTATGTAAATTTGCAAAATAGAAACCAGTACGTTTCTGTATGTATACTATAAGGAAGTTGCAACAGTAAATTCCAGCACAATGACTTTATGTTTATTGGAAATGATGTGGTTATTGTTCATTGTCATTCTTATCAGCATATGTTATACAGCTGAGATTTATGTACTGCCATATATTATGTACTGCCAAATCAGAGAGAGATTTAGAAGAGAATATACTGGCAATTACTACACGCTACTCTTAAGAGGTCTGTCACCTTAGACTTTCTTGTGAAATCTGCCTTGTGAAATAAGCTGCTGGGAGGTAGGAAAATTAGCTGTAGTGTAGGAAAGTGCAATCCCAGGCTCTGAACTCTGAGACTCACAGTGAACTATAATTAATGTTCCTTCATATTTTGTTGGTTTACTTCTCCTGGAAAAACATGAACTCATAAAGCTGAACTACTTTCAAAAAGCTATTGACATTATTTGATTAAGTAAAAAAAAAAAAAAAAAAAAAAAAAGTTATTTCTAAATTTGTTACCTACAAATTGCTAAGAATATAATACTAGTCAAACTGCATGTCATCAAACAAAATCAGGTGAAAGTAACTGCACTTAGCTATTGTAACTACTTATTTTTGCCACAGTGTTGTTTTATTTTTTTAAACTTCAAAGTCTCCAAATTCCTCCTGATTGATGCACTGATATTTTAACAATGTCTTTGTTGTATACTGCAATCAGACAAGTGCTAATCCCCTTGAGGAATCTGGCAGGGCTGTGGGAATCTTCCAGCCATAATTGTATCTCTGTCTCAAATGTGATGATACTGTTCACTTCAGCTGAGTTGACAGAATGTGCTGTTGGTGTTGAGGGTGGATTATATCAACTTTCTCTATTGATTTATGAGTCTAAGGGTCATTCATTTATACATTCTTCACCATCTCTGGTGAGGTTTTTTGGTACTGTTCTGAAAGATGTTATAGATGTAAAGCATGCTGTATTTAAACAAAGAAAGACAGTAATCTGAAAAACTAAAAGGAAGTGCCAACTGAAAATTCTAATTCTAACGTAAAAATAAAATTGCTAGAGAAAAAAAAATGGATGGTAAACTATGAACAGTGAAACTGAATTTTAATGGATGTACTAATAGGGTAACAGAGACAACTTTCATTTGATTACTATGAACATTCAAGAGAAAAATAAAACAATGTAAAGATGCAGAGTGTAATACCACTTACTGTACAACCACGTGACCCCAGGTCTTTGATTTACTTATCAAATTGTTTACAGCTGTTTTAACTGAACACTTTAATTTGTTCATTTGTTTTTCTTCAACAGTTTCTAATCAAAGAATAATTTCATTGTAAAACCTTTTGGGAGTGTTGGTGGGGGAGAAAGAAAATGACATTGCAACTGATTTGTTAAGTGCCTAAATGTGTAACCTCTTCATATGTATTTAGCTTTTGGATCTCTGCCTCAAGCCACAATTATCATTTGTTTGAATTGTGGAATGAAGCGTCCATTTTTATGGTAATCTTAAAAAGGTTTCCCCAAGTACAGGAGAATCTTGATTCTTATTCTCCTCTACAATTATACTTTATCTGTACTTAAACAAATGTTTATATGACAAATATAGAAGATACTTACTATTTAAAAGAACTAGTAGACCCAGTAACAAAACATTTATTCATTGGATTTAAATTTTCAATGATCAGAATGTCAAGAAATAAATCATGTTTTAGAAAATGAGTGAGTGCTTAATTTATTTTGGTTATAATAGCACTAATGGAGTCCAACCCTTTAACGGTTCTTTAGTTATTTTGAAAGTTGAGAAAAACAGGATCCCTGTTTGTTTTACTGAATATCTTATACCTGGGCTCACTGAAGTCCAATTGGCCTACAAGCAATTCTGGAAAGACCATGATTTGGCTCTGAACCAGATGTTCCAATTGCAAACAGATAGCCAAAACCACAAATATCTAACTTGTAAGAAAGGGTGACTGACTACTCTAAAAATGCTAGTCCACAAGAATGGCATATACACAGTAAATGGAGGACATAAATAAAAGCTTCTGCTGTATCCAAAAAGTAGCTTTGTTAATTTTGCCAGTGTAACGTCATTGCAAAAACATGTGCCATATGAGAATGTTTTTCTTTGTTTGCTGTTCCAAAGCCAGAGGCTAATCCTAATTTTCTCTGTGTAGTACTTGGTCTGTGCTGCTGTATGGAACCATTTCTTAATGACCTTGTATATCATCTATCATCTCCTTTCTTCCCAGACCATTCATAATGACTGTGCTTGCTGACTGTGTCACTGCTGCACTGTGATTTCCCTGACAAAACATAATGTTGCCCTCCATGAGAACAAAGAGGTCTACTTTTTCTTAGTTCACAAAATCATACTAAGAATTCTCCTCTTTTGAATTTCTCCCAGTGCCACCCCAATGATTTGTAGCTGAATACATCTCCCAGGAAATACAATAAACTGAACTAGTTTTGATGTTAAGGTATGACTTTTGCTTACTTGTCATTCAATGGCTTTGCAAATCGACAATAGCAGGAGATAAAGTGCCAGCCACTTTCATATGTAACCACCCTTGTATGTCTTTTCCTGTTATGGTAACGTTTATCTCTTCAGAGCTTACTTGCTTATACTATTTTGCACAACAGAGACCAGCTACCAAATAAGTAATTGCTGAAAAAAAAAATCTTTAGACAAATAGAATTAACAGAAATTTGCCTTTTTGTTAAAGCTAACTCACTTAACAACACTGTGAATCTTAAAGGTTTCAGTGGTATAGTTGTATAGTTAATGTGTTTATTACTGTGCAGTCATCCACAATATACCATTTTGTGAGCTACAGTGTTGAATTTGGCAATGATGCCAGGCCATAAGGTGTAGGTAACAGCTAAGCAAGATCATTACACAGTGAAATGTATATACATTTAATATTATAATATGCATAATATTTAAGTATAATACATTTATATAATATTTTATATTATATGTAATATATATATATGTGTTGTGATATATAATATGTGGATATAACATTTAATATTGTAATAAGTGTGATGTATAATATTATAGATTTTATGTTAATTTGATTAATGTGGCCTTGCGTGTCAGAATTTTCTTTACTCAGTACAGAAGAGTACTTCAGGGGTCCTTTGGTACTGAGGGAAAAACATGCACTAATTGCTTTGCAACCCACTCCTGGTCAATATGTGCTTTTTTTTTCTTGGTAATTAACTTTTTCCTTTCTGTTTCCTTGTGAGTTTATTAGCCCTATAATTATCATAATTAACAACATTTATTTTTAATCAGTTGTGGTATTTTAATTCTCATTTCTTATTTCTTTTTCCATACTATTCTCAATAATTACGGTGTCCTTGCAAGATCGGTACCATCTGCAGATAAATGAAAATACTGTGTTTCCAAGTTTTTTTATTTTGATTCCATCTTATCTGTTCAAACAATGAAAGCATGAATTCCTAGTACTAATCACCATAGTAGTTATCTCCATCTAAGAGTTTTCATTTGTATTTTAATGTGGATCATTCATCACTTCTTGAGAAGCTACTCTAATTCCTACAGAAATGAAAAACATAACAATGCAATTAAAACTTTTCTACTTTCTACACAAAATAATTAAATATGCAGTGTGGCTTGCTAATACTCACTTACCAGCACATGTGAGAATCTTTGAGGAATAAAAGGCTGTCTTAGTGCTTGTAACTATGTAAGCCCAGAAACCTTCAATTAAAAGTCTTTATCAAAGTTACCTATTGTGGAAACAGGTTTTGCACTGCAGTTTGAATTGGCCATAAACTGCAATGAGATCGTTTGATTATTTCACAGAGGCAACACAGCTGACTAATCAGAAAACTGTATTGCTACTGAACATATATATATTCAAACTAATGGCCTAGAAGAGAAACTTAAATCCCTTGTAGTGAGATGATGCAGTAGTATTTACCATTCAGATAATTTTTAGACCCATGAAAAAAAATAGCTTTTTCAATAAGACCGGTCAAACCATTTCAGAGACAAGGATTCAAAAACTGTTGTTTTATAGTGTAGTAAGGAAAACTGTCAGCTAAAGATCCCTACAGATCTCCCATAAATGGGTACACACCTGATCTCACATACACAGATACATACCTGAAGGAATAAAAAAAAAATAGGAATAAATAAAAATAAGGAATAAGGGGAAAGGAGTTATTACAAAAATGTCAGTTGTTATGTTAAAAGAAAGATAAAAGCAGTGAGAAAAACATATCTTAGCATAGGATTGAAAAATTTAGTGTCCTGTGGTACAGACTACTCAAGCACTAGACCAGCAAAAACTACTATTTATTTATCTCACTTTTTATGTTGGGGCTGACTTCCACATTCTATAAATTTGATATAGAGATTCAAACAAAATGATGGACTCAGCTTCCAGAGGATAACTGGAGAATAACAATGATCTGTACAGGGAAATACCATAAATCTTAATTATTGGGATCCTTCAGCAGGGCTTAATCAGTCATTAAAATTGTTTAGAAAGTTTGTTATAGCCAGCATTCTGGTCAGCACGGCATTTGATTGCTAAAATCAGAAAGCTCAATTAGATGGAATGTAAAAACAAAACAATGAGTGTTTTGTGGCTTACTAACAAAAGCAAGCTACTATGAAATGAAAATATACAAAGTTAAAGGATTCCTTATAGAAATGCCATTTTTTAAAATGAAAATGCATGGTATTTTCAAACGAAATTCATGCACCGCTCTGCTCTATGTGAAGGACAATAAACATTTTAATGTGTTATGTAAAAAAAAAAATTAAATAAAAAATAAAAAAATAAATCTAGTGCATTTACTTTACAGTATTATTAAAAAAAAAAAAAAAAATCCATTACTTTAATACTTACCATTGATAACTTCAGATACTAGAATAACTGTAAGTATGCTGACCCAATTTTTTTCCCTAGACAACTCTGAGGTCTCTGAGCAACTTCTGAGGTTAAATGTTTTCTTGCAAAAAAAAAAATTTGGAAGGTTTGATAGGTAGTTTTAAGCAAATTGTTGTCCATTTTTCCAAGTTTATTTAGTATATAGTATTTGCAAAAAAGTCTAACATTCAGGCCTACTCTCTTTTAGTGTTGTGTGCTGCACTGTCCAATAAAATCTCTCATTACAAAAGCCTTTGCATTTTTAAAGGATCATTTGCAAAACTCTTTGTACTCTCACATTACTTTTTCTGTAAAAGTCAGAACACATGTTCATGTCCCAAGGAAGCTAATATCATTATAGGCTGTAGTTTGCCACATTACAGGGAAATTGCCACATCCTCTTAACTGTAAGTACTTAATTGTGATTAGTGATTGACAGAAGAGAAGCCTTTTGGTGTGAGTCAGTGCTAGAGTCAATAAACATACCATATTAAAAATACAGGATTCAAGTTAAAAAGACATTTTCTTAATTAGTTTACAAAGATTTTCTTCTAGTATAGTCTATATGACTTGGAAGAAATTGATTATATTTGATCCTCCACTTTAAAAAATCATCCCCAAATGATGATGTGCTGTTGTTTGCCCCCAGGCTACATAGGACATATGGATCACTTAAATCTGACATGTCAGATTATTAATCTAGTGAGGACATGAACATGAACATGATTTAGCCCCACAAAACAAGGATGAGTTAATGGCATTGCGGTCCTTTTCCTTAACAGAGTTGTTCTAACCTGTAACATTATCATTTTCAATTAATATTTGTGGCAGTTTCTTAACATCTAAAACTGTCTAAATTATTATTATTATTGTTTCAAATTATACATGTATACAAACTACTTTTGGGGAAAATGAAGTACATTCTCTTAATTTCAATGAAAATGGTTTGGATGCTAAAAGGTTAAGATTTTGAATCTTGAGTATTTTGCAATAATTTTACGGCAACCTCCAAGCATATGGAAAAAGAGTTTGGGAAGCTCAAATTTAAACACAGAACAACTCTTTTTGCATATATTTTTTTCTGTTTATTTCCAGAGTTCTGTTTTAACTAAAATATATAGTCTTGGCAAAAGTCCTTGCATGCATGTTTTCCAGTTTGATTTTACTGTCAGTAAGCTTTAAAACATAAAGTAAATGCTTCTAAGGGAAGGGAAGGGAAGGTTAAAGTGTGATTTGACAGAATGCGGAGGTAACAAATAGAGCCTGCTCTCTAGTTGCATTTTGGAGATGGATGTGATCATTGCATATTATCCATATTCGGAAGTAGGAAGGGTTTCAATACAGCTGTGAAAAGGAAATAAAGTGAAACTAGAGCCACATGAGAAAAGAAGTAAAAAGATTTCAAAAACATCATAAGTTACTATATTGCAGATGCCTGTCAAGTAAGGAAGATGAAAATAGAATATCAGTTCAGACTTCTACGCTGGAAGACATCATTATATCTTCTGTAAGAATAGCTTTATTGGAGTGAAAGTCATGGAAACTCTAACTGAGATAGTCTGCTGTACAAACAAAACAAATAAAAGGAATCCAACAAAAAGCAATCATCATCATCATTTTTGTCTTTTTCCATCTTGGCCATGTCACGGTGAGTGTGTAAAATCCTGAGCATCCAGACAAGTACAAAATATGTGAGGAATCCACAACTCATCCTTGAATGTGAGGCTGGAAATTAGCTCAAAAACAGCACAAACTGCCAGTGGGTGTAGTCAGTCCCATTAACTAATTGGATTTGTACAAGTTCTGCATCTCACTGCCAGTCCAAACAGAGCTTAGAAAGATGTAATGGTGGACTCATGGCTGCATCCTTCTGTGGGCAGGATTGCTCATGGGAATGTCCATTTTTATTCTGAAAATATATTTCAAACATTTATTCTAGAACTTAGGTTATGGAACAAGAAGCCTTTTTTACTGAATTTACACAGATAGTTGGGTCACTTTTCCTCCCAATCCTCCCAGTTTCTTCAAGTCATAAATTACTTTGTAAAACTAAACAGTGTTATAATCTTTAAAGCTTTCCTATTTCCAATGATGTTAGCACTGATGAATGAAAAATATTTAATAATTTTGGGATATATAAGTCCTAGAAATAGCACTAGACTATTTCCTTTTATAATTTGTAACATGGCCAGTAGAACTGTAGGATATTTTGGACCAAGTCCTAGAAAATGCCTCATTAGTGATAAATAATCTAGTAGTTGAAGAACATATCGGAGCTGCTTTTTTTTTTTGGTCTGGATATATGAGTTGATAGGGTAATTTCAACTATTATATGCATAGTATATATGCTCAAGGTTCTTAAATCATTTGACTTTATATGTATTCTTGTAGTGCTCCTTAGGACGTGTAAAGATATTTTAAGACATTAGAAGAGCAATAGATTAGCATAACTGGGTATTAATGTGGGAATTTCAATAGATGAATGTCATATTTAAAGCTCAGCCTCTTTAATTATTTATACCTAATGGATATTTCAGTTTGTTCAGTAGAAAGGATACTGCTAATTTTAATTCCCATGAATTACTGCCTCAGAGCGCACTTAAAAATATTCTGTCATAGACCCCCAAATTATGGGAAAGGAGATAAAGCAGCTGTTACTGCTGTTGTGTCAGGCAACATTTATTTGGCTAGACAGCTTTTTTTCATACTTCTTACAATAATATGTGTTTCAAAAATACAGATTAGACACAGTGATAAATCTGGATCCCTTCAGTGAGCCTGAGTGTCTGCATTCAATTACAACCTCCTTAAAATACAGTGGTGGATTCCTGCCTGTACCACACTTTCTGAGTCCCAAATTATTTTAACAACTACTGTCCCCAAAACTCTGAGCTTGTTTCAGAAACTGGAATGTGAGCCCTCAGAATATTCAACCAGGGCCAACAGATAACTACCAAAGGCCTTTGTTTTCTCTCTTGTTGCCTTCTTCTTAAACGTCTGTCTCAATTTATGAGGGACTTCATTTAACTGACCTTATTCTTCAATTTATTTTTATTTTAATCAATGCACGGTGCTGCCTTGTATGCTCCATGTCTCAGAGTATTATCTTCATAATTCTCCCAGGAAAGCTCTAAGTCCTTCATCTGTTTTACTTGTTTCTGGTATCAAAACAATTTCCACATAATTAAACTAACTTTCCTAATGTGAGGGTGTATAGAGTTGCCCCAGACTTCCTTCTCTTTTGTCTAGAGACAAAAATCTCAACTTATATCTCTGGATATTTTGGAGGTAAGCCACCAACTCAAAATCAGAACAGTTAAAGGCAGCTCCCAGGCTTTCCTTCCAAGCCTTCCTCCCATTTCCACTCTATCTGCAGACAACATCTCCGTGTTTTCTGCCACACAGCACAGATCTCTCCTTAGGTCTTCACACGCAGACAGTCCGAATATTGTACGCTGATTTTGTATGGTATCTTTGAGATAGGATGTTTTCTGACTATACATGGCTAAAATTCTAACAGAAACTTAATTTTGTGCCTGAAGTATAAATTCCTTTTCTCTGAACTTGATAGATTCCATATGATACTGCTGTTATCCATTCAGGTTAACAACCCCCCCCCCTTTTTTTTTATTAACTTCAACACAAGGTGCTGATTTTGAATGTCCTTACCAGCTTAACCACAGGCTCTTCTCATCTTTACCAAAATGTCCACTGTATTACAAACGACCCAGGATGAGAGTAGAAGCTTTTTTTTTTTTTCCCCACATTGATACATTTGCTAAAAATGCTGATTAGTAGTTTTTATTGTTATTTAATTCTTAACATCCTTCTGTTTGCCTGTGTCTGGGCATTGGAGTTTTTGTCTGATTTGCTTAGAGTGTAAGATATTTCTGGCCAGCAGGCCATCATTTCAGTTTGTGTTTATACTACAATGTGAGTCTGATCCATGACCAAGGTTCCTGCAAGCTATAGTAAAACAAGTTATAACAGATGGGTTTCCCAAACTCAAACACTTTAAATGTCTTCTTTTTTTTTTTTCTTTTTTCTCTCTCTCTCTCTTTTATTTTTTTTTTTCCTTTTTCTTTTGGCCCTACTGTCACTGGTTACAGAATAGAGCGTTCAGATTCTTTTCTACAACACCATATGCTGGTTGACACTAGAGGAATGAAATACTGAAAAATTAAATGTCAAAACTAAGTGCTAACAGGAACTGAGATTTCTGAAGCTGTAAACAAAAATAAGTATTACATGAGAAAGATGCATTTTCTTTGAGATCTTTCTCAGCTGATGTCTTCTATTTTATTTTACTTCAGGGGAGAAGAATAAACAAATCACAGCAAAATGACACCCTTACCCTCACTCTGTTCCCTCTGACTTCTCAACTCTTCCAGTGTTGGGTCATCTCTTTCTTGTAGTTCCCACCATTTTTTGTCTCTTTAACTCCTCATTTTCTATTCACATCTGAGTTCTCCAGACTAGTTCAGTTTGTAACATTTTTCTTCCAACCATTGATCATTATGTTCCTTGCACAAAATTATTTACTGTATGTTCCTATAGTCAGACCATATTCCAATTTATTCCAGTCTCCCACAGTGATAAGGTTTTGGAACAACAGCCACTGGGGAAAAAAAAAAAAAAAAAAGAAAGAAAGGAAACTAAATAAAATTAGGGAGTACATATAATATGCATGTTTCTAAAGATTATAGGTTTAAAATTGATTTGCTGTTTAACATTTCTAATTCTAGTGTGTGTGCATGATATTCCCTTTGTTCTTTTTTAGCTTTTTGTAGGCAACATACAGACATTTTTGTATCTTCTCCAGAATTTCTAATAGTTTCCAGTGACTATTCACGGAGCTTCATTCTGAGCCAAAGTGTGTCCATTCTGCTTTCCAACCTATGTGCTATTTGCTAGTTATTTGGATGTAATAGCCTCTTCGGTTGTACTTTCTGCTATCCTGTTTTGTCTGCCCTGTCTATGTTCTATTCTTATAACCTTCAGAGAATGTTTTTGGGCCACATCCAAGCCTGTATTTGTTCAGGTGAATTTCAGGAAATTTCAGGATGAAATAATCCTTCGTTCTAACAGTCTGTGGAGAATTTAAATAGACCAGTCAGAATGATGTCAGGTATTACTATCTGGGGTTATAAGCAAACCGATATTTAGGGAGAAAAACTGTCTAAACAAATGAATCATAGAATCATAGAATCATAGAATATCCTGAGTTGGAAGGGACCCTTAAGGATCATCAAGTCCAACTCTTGACACCGCACAGGTCTACCCAAAAGTTCAGACCATGTGACTAAGTGCACAGTCCAATCTCTTCTTAAATTCAGACAGGCTCGGTGCAGTGACCACTTCCCTGGGGAGCCTGTTCCAGTGTGCAACCACCCTCTCTGTGAAGAGCCCCCTCCTGATGTCAAGCCTAAACTTCCCCTGCCTCAGCTTAACCCCGTTCCCGCGGGTCCTGTCACTGGTGTTAATGGAGAAAAGGTCTCCTGCCTCTCGACACCCCCTTACGAGGAAGTTGTAGACTGCGATGAGGTCTTTCCTCAGCCTCCTCTTCTCCAGAATGCCTATGAAGTTAATAGTTGGGAAGATCTACATGTATAAGCAAGAGGAAAAAACATTATATCAACTTTTCCATCTAATATATTACTTAATCCAAAGTGTGCTTGTTTGACGTCTCAGTTTCCTGTTTGTATAATGCATATGTGTTAAGTTCTGGTGATGAATTATTTGTTTGTGCTGGGTTTCAGATAACCAAAATAAAATGTTTAGATCTGCACATCAAAGACAATATTGTAATTCAGTAGTGCTAATACATCAGTGCTTTGATAGAAGGAATTAACAAGTTCCTCATACCAACTCCAATAAATAACCTTTTCAAACTAAAAATAAAATAGTGTGGTATGGTTAGATCTGTCAGAGTCCCAGACCTTGGTGGTAGGGATAAACTCTGTAGGCCTGCTTCTGGATACTTGTTTGCTGGCCTATGTCTTGCTGTAGGTCTCTCTCACCAGTTCACATGCTGGAGTTACACCTGTACAAGTATTAATACACTTTGTGCATCAACAGCTGGTCCTGTGCATGCCTTGTTAATACTGCCAGCCCACTTGCTTTGGGTGTTTTGACACCTATACAGAAATACCTGGACAAATTTCTGAGCTCTGTACCATCCTGGGAGGGAGGTCTCATGTCCACGGGGAAGGCAAGGAAGGCTGTACTAGATGCTACGCATGTCAGATGCTCCTGTGGACCTGCTGGCCCCTCTGGCCATGCTGGCACTTAGTGCAGCCCAGCCCTAGGGTGTTTTTGGAGTTCTTGTTCCTACCTACTGGTGAAACCTGCCTGCTGCTGGCTGTTGTCCTAAACACCAGGCTCAGTCAGCCTCACAGTCTGAGACCCAGCTTGCTGCAAAGGTTTCTCCACTCAGGGCAGTGTGGTAAAAGCTAAGTGTAATGATCACTGCTGATGACCAGACAGCACCCCGTGGGACCAGGCTGTCTGACAGCCGAAATTAAAATGTTCATAGCCATGGTTGCTCTTTGGATGGGTTACTGTTTTCTTAAGATCGGGTGCCACCATTCCTGTAAGTAATTACATATCCGATTGCTGAGCCTGCACATGGGCACTAGCTGACAGCAGGGCTGCATAACTTCTCCTAATGGGTATTTTTGAGTAGCTTGTTTGAACATTTCCTCTGGGATACTGCTAGCATGAGGTTTCATGCTTTTTGGATTGTTGTAAGCTACACTTGTCAGGTACCACATTCCACAAGGAAGCTGTCTCCATTTAGCCAGGAGAGGACACTGCATTAAAGTGTGTCTGAACCCTGACCTACTTGTGGAGACTCAGTCAGGAGTGTCTGTCTTCCCTTTCTTTTCCAAATACTGAGTTAGAAGAAAAGGCTGCTAGCACCACTGGATCCACCACCACAACAGCCAGCACATCACTCCTTATCCCTTCTGTAAATCACACTGAAACTCTTAGGTGGTTTGGGCACACACAGGTGCCTGTCTTTATAAGCACAGAGAACTTCATAAATTGATACAACAGGGATGACAATAATTATTTCCTTTCATTATAGGTAGTCTTAACTAGATAAACAGGCAATCACTTTATCTTTTTAGGAGTTAATAGATGTTTAGTGATCAGTAAGAAACCTGATCTTTGCTACAAGAGTATTTGCAATGCTGTTTTTATACTCCCCTGTTTGATGTTATTGATGG
The DNA here is from genome assembly GCF_047663525.1 of Anas platyrhynchos. NCBI lineage: Eukaryota > Metazoa > Chordata > Aves > Anseriformes > Anatidae > Anas > Anas platyrhynchos. The sequence goes on from NC_092621.1 coordinate 24,874,826, forward strand.
ACTCTCACAGCTCTAACACATCCTTTTGAAATGGCGTGGGTCTTTTATCTGTCTGGGAAAACACTCTGATCCAGAAGTGGTAGAAACATCTATCGCAGAGAGCAGCTCAAAGTGTACTCAAAGGCTGGAATGCAAAATGCATTATAGCTTTTGGGAATCAATACATCTATTACATTCATTTTGTATTATCAAATAACATTGTAACTGCTCTGTTTGTTTGAAGTCTCTAGGGTAAAAATATTCTTTAAACAGATGTTTATTTTTGGACAGGCCTATTGAGTTGTCTCCTATTGTATGTTAAAGTAGCTACTCTCAGAGGTCACAGAGAGTTCAGCTTTACAAAGACACCCTTATTTTGTTAAAAATGAATGTTCTGAGTCTTTAATAGTAACAAGATAAAATATACTTAATACAAGTTTGTTAGAATGTTGCAGTTGATGACTCCTTCAGAAAGAAAGGGGAAAAGTAATGCAAGTAAAGTTTGGAAGATAAACATAGGCATGAAAGCATAAGCTCCATTTTCCTAAATGTAAATACCTGTATATGTTTGTAATATCTCTGCTACGTGAACATTGTTCTTGTTTATTTGTGTTTGTTTCTTCTTCCTCAACCTACACACACTCAGGAAAATGCTAACTGGCTGTTGGCTTTCTGAGAAGCAGGCACTAATTAAAAAGGCACAGGCCCATGACTGGACCCAGTCAGATGCACTGTGCCTCTGCACAGGCCTGATGAAGACCTCATGGCCCCAGGCTGCCCCAGCCCTCATACATCCCCCCCTGTGCTGTCAGGGTGGAAGAGCAGCGCAGCAACACAAATTCCAGCAAATGCACTGTTCAAGGAAGATAGCGCTCCGATAGCTGTGAAAGGAGAGCTTGCTTTTCCCCAGAAGGAGAGCAGAATTAGCTGCAGCAAATCGAGTTTTTCGTTGGTGTTGCAGTTTGTTTATGCCTGGAGATACCTGGGGTGATTTATTTTATTTACCCGTGTAATGGCTGGCTTACCTTCTGCAACTGCCAGTTCCAATCTAGCAAGTGGAGCTGACTTTGAGAAGAGCTACGTGAAGTTATACACCTGTCGCCCACTTGCAGCTACCAGCACGTTACATGAGGGCAGAAGAGCAGGGAGTAGCACCGGCACGTGGAGACATGCCCGAGCCCAAACCGTAATTTTCTCTGCAGATATTTGCGGATCGCTGCTCTTAGACACAGGACTAGACGTCTTACAGCACTTTAAAAATCTCAGACTTCTTGAAAAGCCTGTGTTGTCGGGGTGCTTTTTTGGAACTGGAAGAATGTTAACTGGGATTTGTAAGGGAGATGGAGTGACAACGATTAGTTTTGAGGGGGAAAAGATTCGGGGGGGGGAGGAGGGAAATAATGAAAATAGCAGATTTACAGATAATTCGTCGGTAAGCTAACAAGCTGCCGGCGGACCACGGCCGACCATTTGGCGAACCCCCCGGCAACCCCACGGGGCACCCGCGGTCACGGTGCGCCCGGCGGCGCCCCCCGGCTGCCGGTGGAGGGGCCGGTGGTGGGCAGGGCAGAGCCGCCGCGTCCCTCCCCTCGCCTCGGCTCCCTCCCTCCGGCTGGGGGCGGCCGGGTCGGCGCTCGCCGGGATCCCAAACCTTCCTCCCTCGGCGCATGGTGGCGGCGGGGCCGCAGCGCGGAGGAGCCGCCGGGGAGCGGGCGCTGCCCGGCCGAGGTGAGGCGGAGGAGGAGGAGGGAGGGAAGGAAGGAAGCAAAGAGGGAGGGAAGCAGGGAAGGAGGGAGCGGGGCGCTGGCAGTGCTCCCTTTCCGTGCCCCCGGGAGAGCGCCCGGGGCCGCGGGCACGGCGCCGAGGCGGCGACGGGGATGGAGGCGGAGAGCTCCGGGAGGGCGCCGGCGCTGCGGGGAAGGGGAAGGGGAGCTGGGGATGGTGCCGGCGCCTTGCTCACCCCACCCCCGTGCGGCTTTTTTTTCGTCCCCTCGCCCCCCCCAGGGCGATGCTTGTTGAGGGGTCTGGGGGCGGTTTGTTCCCTGGGGTCCTGCGGGGCAGGGAGAGGGGCGCACGGCGCGAGTGTCGGTAGAGGGCTGCTGGCTCGGCGCCGGGGTTTGGGAGGTGCGGGTGTGCCAGCGCTGTGTCCCGGCAAGTGCCCGTCCTGCCGGCAGCTGTGGTGGCAGCGTGGCTGGGCTGCCCCATCCCGGAGAGCTTGTGCTGTGCCAGAAGCGAGCGTGTGAGACGCTGCGGATGCACAGATCCCGCTGAGAGATGCGTTACGGGGAATAACCGAGACAATGAAAAGCTCCGGCTGACCTCATCTGGAAGAAAATGTTATATATGTTAATTAAAAGGTTTGGCGTCCTTAGGAAAACATTCCTAGGCACCATTACAGATATCTTACTGTCAGCTCCATCCCAGTCCCGCTCTGGGTTCTGGCTGTACAAGCTCACACCTGCAGAAGCCCTGTTTTTTTCAAGGGGAAGGTTGGCTTTTGGTCGGGGAAACCTCACAGAACTGTAACTCACCGAGGCCTAAATATCTGCTGTGCACAAAGAGTGGTTTATTAGAAACCGTCAGTGACACTAAATCAATACTCCCGTTTATTCCTCTGAATAAAACATGCTACAAAGGCATAATCCTAATTAATCTCTGGCATCTTTTACATTTTTTTTTCCAGCCATTGTTAGATGCAGGTTATCTGCATCTACTCAGTCACGGCCATTGCTAATGAAAGCGTTTTATCTCAGACACAGTTTCATGGCACTGTTACTTGATTTTCATTGTGTAGGCTAACTGCAACCACTACAGCTTTACTTACATCTCTGCTTTCTTCACAAGTTTTTTCTGTCTTGGTCATAGGGTGTTTTTAATCAGTACTTAGGAAATTGCTCATTTTATCTGTGTTTGTTTATTTATTTATTTATTTATTAGTTAATCATTGTTTCTGTTAAGCATTCTGGGACGTGCTTGGGTGAAGATGTACCCACATATTGGGCAAGTAACAGTAGTGGGTTGATTGTTTTTAATAACATTATTTACTGTGACTGGACACAGGATTTCTGCACAAGAACATGATATTCCTTTTCTTCCTACTCAATCAAGGCATGTTCCTCCACATCACCTAAGTTGCTCTTGATTGTGCTGTGCTGGCAAGCTTGGGTTGGGAGTATGGAAAGCAAAGGCTGAAAGGAAGCCAGTAATTGCTGTGGTCCATTTTTGTGTTTTAGCCTGTAGTTGTGCATAGTGCTTGTGGTGCTGTGTACTCCAGCAGAGCTGTGACAGATGAAGTACTGTAGGTCACTGCACAGCCTGGAAGAGCCTTGCTAGGCTGCGGGTCATCCTGTAGCTGGCACCAGGCAAAAAACCCAGTGTCTTGTTTTGTATACTGCAGTGTTGTAAGCAGTGTTTTTAAAATAATCATTAGATGGAAAGTAGGATTCATGATTTTTCTGAGTGATCTGAAGAACACAATGACTATTCATCAAGCTTTGTATTTCCACAAGTTTCTCCTGTGTTAGACACGCTCAGTACCAGTTGGATGGCTCCCCAGTGAAAGCAAAGCAGTGTTTGTTAGTGGAGGCTGCACTGAACATGGGGTGGAAGCTCTTAGCTGACTTAATCCATCCCTTGCCTGAAGTAAGCTCCTGGTTCTCCATGGTAGGTGAACCAGGTGAACCTACCAGTTTGTAGGACTTTCTTCCTTCAAGCCAACTTGTTACAGCGCAAGAGTGAGAAGCTGTTGTGCCCCCATTCCTGCCTCCCCATCAATGGGAGCTCTCCCCATATCTTGCCTTTTTTCCCCTTTCTTCTCCGCTTTCCATGCCTCCCTTCACCCACAACTGTTCCCATTTCACTCCTTTCTGCCGAGGGGATAAATTGTGTGGGGTATCAGCATTTTTAACTGGCTTGGGAGTGAGGACAGAGGCGGTCAGTGGCTGGAAGGTATTACCAGTTGTCAGAGCCCTTTCTTTGATACAGAGGAAATTGCTGATGTGATTGTAGTTGACAAGTCTGGTAAGTTTTGACTGGGCCGTTTCCAACTTCTGATTTTCCAGTTTTCACAAAAATTGATAGAATTCTCCCAGGTTGTAGTGTCTAAAATCTTACCTGTAAATGCAGAACTAAAAGGGTGTGTTATTCCAAAATCATTGTGGCACTTACAGATGAAATGGAATTAAATTGAATTTACGGCCTTAGTAAAGACAAGGAAAAAACTAGTGTTGTTATTATTTGTCTGTTTACATTGCTTGGGAGGTATGTAAATACACCTTCATGGCTCTGAAAGCTATAGGAGTTCTATTATTTTATTTTTAAACAATCTTCTAATTAAATAATTTCAGTCATTTTCATGTTACGTTGTTGAGCATAGTTAATGCATTTCGGAAAATACTTTACCGCTGATCTGGGATTTTTCTTAATTGTCTTATTTTCTCCGTAGGTTCAGACTTTAGGAGGTCAGACATAGATCACAGATGAGCATTTTAACACCAGTTAATCAGAGAATAAAATAATCAATTTTTCTAGAAGTATTTTTCTAGGAGAAGGTTTTGTGGAAAGTAGCTCCAAAGAAAATAAATCCATAATGAAAAAATAATTAAGGCATTAATTTGCTGCAAAACTCAAGGAAGTGGCTGCAAATGCAACCAATCTGTGTGAGCAGATCAGGAATATACCTGAAATTCTGAACTTAGGGAATACATGTAGCACTTGAACAAATTACCTTTTCCATGACCAAGCACAATAAATCACAGTAGAAGATAATTAGAGACAGCTGTGCTGTTGACATGATCACTAGAATCCTGTAAATGTAAAACATAAATAAATCAGTCTGTTGGTAAAGATTAATTTCTCCATTTTTCCTTGTCTCCTGGTCCTCACAATCATACAAAAACTTTCAATTTGGAGCTCTGTGGTCAAATTAGGTGTGAGCTCTTCAAGGGAGAATCCAGAACATTTAAACATAGCTGTGTGGGCAGAGTGCTGAAACAATATTTGTTCCTTGAAACATTTCTTATTTGCATCAGTTTAAATATTTTTTGTTTGCATGTTTTGTTTTTTTTTTTAAGGGTTGAGGGCCTCTGGTGAAAGCATGGAAACTCTGAAATGCTGTCAAAAGAGAAAAAAAATGTCTTGGAGAAAACAATGTATAGCGTTGCAACCATCTGAGATGACTAAGTTACAACTGAACCCCAACACAGAAGGAAACTGTACTTTAAATTGGTTTTCAGATCATTTTTGCTTCTTGAAGAAAAGATTAACGAAAAAAATTTGCCAAAGCAGCTGTATGGCTTTCTTTGTCATTGGTGTCAGTGTCACATTTCAAGTTATATTGCCTTAATACTGTCATTTTAAAGAATAGAGATATAGTTAAATCCATGTTATATACATGGTATGTGTAATCTTATATGTGAAAATGTTTTGGTTTTGAATTAGCATTAGAGTTCATTAATTGGCCTTCATTATGCAAACATCTGACATTGCATGTTTTGTATGTTCTCTCATGCATCATTTATGACAATTCACCAGCATGCTGCTGCTTTGTTCTAGATGAATAATAGTAAGTTTTGTAGATAAAATCATTTAATGGGCTTTAACTAGTACAATTGATATTTATTTTAAAATTTTATTGTGTGTCATTGGCCTTTTCATCTTGCAAGAGTTTTTTGGATCCAAAGTAGACTTGTATGTTATGTTGCTTTAGGATAATTATTTTCAGTTTACTGCTAATAGAAAGTGTGAACATGTTAATTTTAGCAATTATAACTTGAATGTCATCTGAACTGAAATGTTGCAGTGGTTTGTTAAAGGCCATTCAGGTTTTAAAGTAGTTTCATTCAAGGAGTGTAACTTCGCAAGGTAGCAGGGACTATGGATAGCTGTGGCACAACTTCCTTCATTCAGTTTCTAGTTGTAATCCCATAAACCTGTTTGGAAAGAATCACCTGTGATGTGGGAGGATAAATTCAGGCTGTGTATTTGATCTTCTGTTGAGACTGCAGATAGGGTGCCAGTTGGTGCCATCTGTGTTTATAGATTTTGCAATGGTATTTACCAGAAGATTATTTGAAAACCAAATAAGTTTACATAGGTCAGTGAATTGCAGTTTGCAAGGCTTACATCTGGGATCATTGTAAACACTTTTTTCAGAGTTTGCACTGAGCCTTCTTTCTCAGAAACTGACCTCTTTACTAGAGTGTGTGGTGGTGCTAATGCACTGGGTTTATATGCTTTCAAATACATTTGAGAGAAGCTTTATTTTAATGGTTGTGTGCTCTTCTGCTGGTAGCTTAGAACATGTGTTTTCCTTTGATATCTCCTGTGCAAACAAATTTTGTGGAGAGAAAGCTATGAAAAAGAGTAATTTTACATTTAGTCTTTTTTTTTTTTCCCCTGAAACAAGTAATATATATGTAGTGTTGTAAACATAGTTACTGTTTTTGCAGTAAAGCATGTGTAAAAGACAAAGTGCTGCAAATGAGAGTTCAGTCTGTCAGATGTCTGGAGCTTTATATTGGGTTTACATGGCAAGGGTTTTTTAGCAGGGGTGTTGCAGGGGTGGCTTCAGTGAGCAGAGCCCAGCAGCTGCCCCATGTCAGATCAGAGCCAGCTCCAGATGGCTCCGAAAGTGACCCACTGCTGGACAGAGCCAAGCCATGAGTGATGCTGGTTGGGCCTCTGGGAGAGGAGATTAAAGAAAAAAGAAAAGAAAAAAACTGCTGGGGAACAGCAGCCTGGAGAGAGATAGTAGTGAGGAGCAGCCCTGCAGCCCCCCAGGTGAGTGCAGCAGGAGGGCAGGAGGTGCTGCAGGCAGGCAGCAGCAGTTCCCCTGCGGCCTGTGTGCTATGTGGTTGCAGTGCTTGGAGAGCTGCTGCCTGTGGGCAGCCCCTGCAGGCTCAGTTCAGGAGGGACCCCACACTGTGGGAGGGACCCCGTGTGGAGCAGGGGCACAGAGAGACCATGACCGAAGAGACAAAGCACCGGGGCCTGACCGCAGTCCCAATTCCCCTGCATCACTTGGAGGGGGGAAATTTGAAAGAGGGTGGATGGGAGAAAGTCTTTTTAATTTGCTTTTAGTTTCTCACTGTTGTAGTCTGCCAGAGATAGGCAATAAATGTAATCTCCCTATGCTGAGTCTATTTTACCTGTGAGGATTATGGGTAAGTGATGGGTAAGTATTCCTGTTGCTTGCCTTTTATCTCAAACCTTGAGCCCCTTCTCCCCCTTACCCTTTGAGGAGGGGGAGTGAGAGAGTGGCTGTGGTAGAGTTCAGCTGCCCAGCAGTGTTAAAACCACTGCAAGTTTACTGAAACAAGATTTCTATGGAATGTCTCAAGAAAGCTCTTTGCACACAAAGAACAGCGTTTTCTGTACAACTGTTCACTATTTATAAATTGTGTGCATTGAATAGTGCTTGTAATCAGTGGAGAGCATCTTAAGCGAATTATCAACTTCAGCCTTCTATTGATCTAATTTATTTCACAAAATAAGACAGGAAGTATGTGTGCTCAATGTGACAATTTTAGTAATTGCAGCTGTGTTGCAGATGAGACACCTGATAAAACCTGACCATCATTCTGCACAGGTGGGTCTGGGTAATTTAAAGTTTAGAAGAAAATTGTGGTTAGAAATTAGAGCACTTAAATGGAAATTTCAAATGTAAGTTCTAGTCTAAATATTTTAATCTTATTTTTTATGTACCTTTTTATATGTTGAAATTGGTTGCATGTATGTTAATTTAAATTCAGTCATTTGAGGACTTGTTTCTGTGCTTTTAAGAAATCATTTTAACTTGTGAGTTCAACATGAAGTAGTGGGCCAAGTTTGGCATGATAGTGAGGTTATAGTTTTATGCTCAATACAAAGTTTAATGCAATGTCCTCTCCCTGTTCCCTCTGTGCATTGATTTTTCTCATGATAGTGGTGCTCTGCTATGGCTTACCTTTCAAGAGTTAACTGAGATCTCATTTTTCTCTCTGTTTTAGGTTTTCTTTAAGCTACTAATAGACATAGTACATGACAGCTGGAGTGCAAGATTTTCCACAGACTGACCAGCTGATTGCTCTGTTGAGATACTAGATAATTGAGCAGAGGTAGCCAGTTTTCAGAAATGTGCATGAGGCTTGTGTTGAGCATACATGTTTATTCAGTCATTAGTCATGATCATGACTGCATAAAATCAGTGTAATTACCTTCAACCAATCTTTATATCTAAGTGACCCAGACCACATTCCATGACAGGCCTGACAGCTTGAATTAGAGCTTGCCTTTTATCGCAGCCAAATTTGGAGAACAGAAATATCCAGTCTCTTGAGTTTGCTCAGTGCAAGAATGGGACATGTTAACGTGAAAGGGTAGAAGTCCAAACTAAAACAGAGCATTAGGAATGCTCTAATTCTTTGATGCTTGACTAGCCCATATCAGCATAATTTATGTAGTTTTGCTGTTTCATATTGCATGCATTGCGCAGTGAACACACAGTCTGTTACTTTCAGGATGCATCAGCACTCTTGCACACGCCCACGTGCACAGCATGCATCTGCTTCCAATGCGTGTTTGAGGGATATCTGGAGAAGGTTAGAGAAAAGAAGCCCATGCATTTGGCACAATTCATCCAGCTTTTGGGTGCTCCTAGACTTCCTTTCTTTCCACAAGCTTCTTGGATACGGCCAGGGAGAGGGTCTGGATGAAAAAAGCTTGTGTATGAGCAGGCTGCTTGTAACCGTGTCTTTCCAAGGTAGCCCTGTAACTTTGTTTGTCATCACTGGACAGAAGAGATTCTGATTCAAGTCCCAAGCAAATGATGAGGGAAGTGATTGTTGTGCTTTGCTCTTGTGCTGGTGCAGCCTCACCTCAAGCACTGCATGCAGTTTTGGGCACCACACTATAAGAAGGGCATAAAAACTATTAGGGAGCTTCCAAAGGAGGTTAACAAAATGGTGAAGTGTCTAGAGCGATAAGACCCAAGGGAATGGCACGGAGCTACAACAAAGAAGGTTCAGGCTGGATATTAGGAAAAGGTTCTTTATTGCGAGGGTGGTCAGGAACCTGGAACAGGCTCCCCAGGGCAGTGGTTACGGCACTGAGCTGATGGAGTTCAGGAGTGTCTGAACAATACTCTCAGACACAGGGTTGTAATCTTAGGTAGTCCTGTGTAGTGACATGCGTTGGACTCAATGATCTTTGTGGGTCTCTTTCAAGTTGGGATATTCGGTGAGTCATATTCTGTGAAATGATCACAAAAAGATGGGATAGAAAAAAACTTATGAATTATCCAATCCATTCATCTGCTTCAAGTTAGGAACATCTATATCTGTTATATGTAACTTGTTCTTAAGGGACACGGCAATCTCTCTAACATCATCTTGCCATGGGAATTTTTTCATTTCATGTTATCCAATTCATACCTTTCTTGTTGTAGTTTAACACCATCCTACATATGTCTTGGAGAGAAGACGGTTGTTTTTCTTATAGAGTGTTTTTATTGGGTTACTTCTTAGTGTTTTTGCTGTAGTCTGCTTTTTCTTTAAGCTCAGTTCTTCCACTTCAGAGGTGTTTGTTTTTGGATTTTGTTTTTCTTGTACACCAGTTATCTTAGATGCATTTCTTGGGTGGTCTTTCATTGCTTCACATCTATTTTGAAATTTTCTGCCCAAATTAAGACTCCATATGACCTGAGGCTTTAATGACATTGAATAAAACTGAATGGGATCCTCTTCATATTTGCTGAAATAATGTTTTTGCAGCACTGTAACTTTTTATTCATGTTTAGGCAGATCCTCATCTGAGGACAAGTGTTTTAAGATGAGATTCTCACTGTTTGTTTTATTGTTTATTGTTTCAGCTTGACTGTTGCATGTTGCACTCTTACTGAAGATGACACTACTTTTCAGGTCATTTTTCTGTATGGTGTGGACAAATATTTTTGGTAACCCTACCTTACAAAAGGAAAGACGTTTTTGGCTAAGTCTACTTTTTTTTCTAAATGTAGCTATCCTTTTCATGGAAGGAAATGTCATAGAGAAAGATAAAGTATTTTCATTGTAGAGCAAGTGGTTTAAATTAGCCATCTGTATTGAAGAATCTGTGGAATGAAAAAATCACCAGACTTCTGATGATCCTTTAGATTGGGAATAGCAGTTCATGCAGATGTTAATGCTCAGAGAGAAACCTGCTTTCTGCTCAAGTCTTTCAGATAGTTTACAGGCGATGGTGATAACATTTTTCATAAGAAACTGTTGGCCTCTATCCTTAGTTATTTTTGTAATATTAATGCTAGACGTTTGTGTAGTCAATGCTTTTTGAAAAATACAGTTTTGGTGGTAGTAGCTTTAGTTCTTTAGTTTAGGTTGTGCCTGAAAGAGGAAAACGGAAAGAACAAACTCTGGCAAGATTAATTATCTGTAAGAAAGCAGGTTAAAAAAGAATTTAAGGAATAAGTAAAGGAGCAGAAAGTCTTCTCAAAAGTTCATAGGGCCAATAGATTATTGGGAAATAAAAAAGAATATTTGGGGAAGGTGAGGCGATAGTAGAAAACTAATTTTAAGTTTTGATTTTTTTTGTTTGTGGTGGAAGAAATGAAGTTTCTGCAAGGGAGTACTTGGACTCTAACATGGGACACTTGTTAGAAGGTCAGTTGCCATCTGAAATGTTGACAGGAGGTACAGAAGTACTGACTCAGAAATAAAATAATTGCTAAATGTGCCGTGACATTTTCTGTAAAATGTTTTGGTAACAAAAGGCTGAAAATGGTAAATGTGTGGCAGTTTTGGTCAGATTCCAGGAGAGATTCAGGGAACCACAGACCAGTGTGCCTGCAGTCTGTGTGGTGTGTACCAAGGAGTAGGCATGGTGGACACATGCATAAATATGAGATTAGAGAACATGAATTTTTCAAGGGGAATTAATACATCATAAACCTGGAAGCACATAGATAATAGAGATGGGGTTGATTTTTGGGTTTCTGAGATTTCAGAAAGGTTTGTAAGGAAGACAAGCTGCTATCATCATGGGGAAAAGCAAAACTTCTTGCATGGGCAAGAAAGAAAGAAAGAAACAAACAAACAAAAAAAACACACAAAAAAAAGGGTGGACATAAACAGTTTGTTGTCACAACAGAGGAAAGTTACCAGTGTAGATGTGCATGGATCTATCTGTTCATTTGCCAGGGCTTTCATTTGTTCATATGTGATTCAGAAGACATGATAGATGATAGAATTTGTAAGTACTGTTTTGTTATTCAGGGTAGCAAGCATGGGCTACATTGTAAGACCAAGTAGCTGGGCAGTGAAATAGTATGTGCTGTAAAACAGACCGACTTCTGCTTATAAAGTGATGGCTTCTAAGCTACTGTTATCTCTTGGATATAAGAACATACACTTGTAATAAATGTTTCTGTGAGTATGTCACAGGTCAAGAAAAAAACAAAACAAAAACAAACAAACAAAAAAAAAGGAATGTAATTTTTGTAATTCTTTCCTAAAGGAACGGAGCACAAATCTGCCATTTGTATCCTGGGGGTGCATCTTGGGTATTATCTGCATTTCTGGACCACCATGTCAAGAAGGTTCAAGTAGAACTGGGAAAAAACTACAGAAGTTCTACAAGGGCAATTGCAGATATTAACACCTTCTGTACAAAGAACAGTTAAGTTAATGAGGAAAATAGACAACTGGAGAGGCAATGATAGTTTTATAAAATCATGCATGGTATGCTGAGGCTGGTAGGGATCATTGTTTCTCCTAGTACAATAATGGGCATATCAATGAAACTAGCAGGTGTTGGGTTCAGAATAGCAAAAAGGAATATTGTTTTCACTCACACATCGTTAACTTGTGTAACTCTACAGGATGTGGTGGATACTGAAAATTTATAGTGATTTGAAGGGAGACTGGACAAAATGAATGGAAGAAAAAGTCTGTAGAGGATTATTAAATACATAAGCATGACCTCTGACTTTGAAAGTCGCTGAGCTGCAAATTGTTGGAGACTGGAGAGTATTTGGGGAAAGTATGACTAAATGCTTACACTATTCTTATCCTCTTCCCCAGACATCTGCTTTTGGCTGCTTTTGGAGACAGGGGTACTGGGTAGAAGATTTGACCTGGCATAATTTTAGATTTGTCTTTTTAAATTGTAAAAACTCAAGACACATTTTTCTGTGAGTTAAAAGCTCAGAGTAGCATCTGCAAATATTGTACTTTGTAGACCAAAAGCCTTCTGTTCATTTTCTTTATAATTTAAGACAGAAGTACATTTTCAACAAAACACAAAAATTACCATGAACATTTGTATGTCTCCTGCCAGTTGGCGTCAACTACAAATTATGTTTCATTTCAGTCATGCTAAACTGCCAGATGAGATAATACATATTGTCTCGTTTAGGGAATCTAAGCAGCTATGCCTGTCGTCCTTGCTTATTTTTTCTGATTTATTTTCTCTAACAGCTGTGTGAATTTTTTATTTACTATGGAAGTTTTGCATTTCTTAGGCTGTTTCCCTTCTATTACAGGTACGTTTATAACTGCTGACATGAATACAAAATATGTGAGATTCCCTACAATGTTAGAGAATAGATTGAAATCTCTTGTATCTCTGAACAGGACAGAGAGCTGTAGATGAAGAAGAATGCTGTGCAACTTACCTTTCTACAAACACTGGTTTACTAGGTTGATTTAGATCATAGATTCAGTGGTATAGCCTAAGAGCACTTAACCAGCACATCAAAAATGTGTAGCCACATGACGCAAAGATGTAGCATAAACATACCTTGTCAATCCAAATTTTAGTCATCTTGTACTAGCAGGTGTTCTGCTATGTCACATACTGTTTGTCTATCTACAACTGATAATGCCAGGCCAGGTATTGTTTGTCCTACTGCAGCTGGCGCGAAGTCCTCATGAGTGCAATATCCTGTGCTCTGGCAAATGTGACAGAATAGTGATTGTGTCCACACCTGCTCTGGGGTGAATTTTTACTGCATGGTGATCGTACCAGATGGTGATGTACCAGATGGTAATCTGGCATTAATGAACATGGAGCCATGTGCAGCACATGCATACTTTACTGTTCTGTCAAGTATTGACAAAACTAACACACTATCGCTGTTTTTTCTAAGGTGACAATGAAGGTTAAATTACCAACACTTTCTGTTCCAGACTGTATCTGCCAGTTTCTTCGTGTCTGACCATCTGAATGTTTCTTCTATCTTTCTGCTACCAAATAAACTATTTTATCCTCCTTTTCTCTGTAGTCTGAGACATGGGGGAAAGCAACATTGCCTGAGGGGGAAAGCCTGTGCAGTGATTATGCTGCCATAGAGAGTTTTTCATATTGGGTATTAGCACATTTTGTATGCCATCAGTGTTAGCAGTGGCTGAATTCCCAGGTTATCCTGTGCTGCTGCAGTGGAGGCCAGGTTACAAAGGCAAGGATCATGCAGGTATTAGGAAGTTCCTTCCTGAGCCTTTGTAGTCTGTTCCCACGTATGCTGATGAAGTACAATCGTTGAGAACTCATTCACTTCACATACCGAAATGAGCTTTATTGAAGTACATGGCTTTGGAGGCGGGGAGGGCAGGACTGCACAGAGGTCTGAGAGGCAACATTTGGGTTTGTGTAGGTGAGACTATTGAAGTTTGTTGTAAATAGCTGTGAGTGCTGTTTTGTTATGGTTGGGGTGTTTGCATGTAGTAGTTTGTTTGATCTCTGCATGTTGAGTGAATGCTAATTAATGTTACTACAGCACAGTTATTTTATGACCACCTTAAGAATAAACTGTAGGAAACCCCCAAAGTATTTGTACCTTCAAATGTCATTGTCTGATACTTGTAAATGTTTGAACTGATGATGTATTTGCACACAGCAAATACAGTTCCGTTCTGACAGTTTATTAAAGCTGTGCCAAACACTTTTAATCATAGTCAGCAGCATTGTAGCTGTGTATTCCTGAACTGATAAAGGAAGATAAATCTTCCGTTTGGACTGGAAAGTGGTCTAGCTTTTCTGCTGCACTAAAACACCTCTCATGTATGGACAGGGGAAGGCTCGACCATGTCATTAACTAATTATACCTCTGAGAAGTCTCTCAGGTATTGTGAAGCCACTGTTCAGATACCTACCTTTAGCTGAAAAGTAATGCAGGGTTCTTTGCCAGAGAATCAGGGAATATATTGAAGGGATTCATACATTGGATATGATATATAAAAATAATCCAAAGGAAATAGTTTTAATATATATATGTATATTCATTTAGCCTTTTGCTAAAGGCTGAGAAGCTTAGCTAAATAGCTGAGAAACTATTGCAAAAAAGGCCTTCTATCTTGCTGTCAGTCAATCCATCGACTGGTCAATGAACTCAGACCTTGTATCCATAAAAATTATTCTTCCACCAAATCTTTATGTAACTAGTCCATTTTTTTATTATTATTATTTTTAGTAAACTGTTAAATATTCTTTCTGGAGGTTAGATTATGGAAGGGAGATCATTAATTAATTGATACTCTTAAGTCTTTACTACCATCCTTCCTCCTGTAATAATCATGGATAAAATTGAGTGTAGCAGTAATATTAATATTAAGGCTTATCTGTTGAAGTTGTCAGACACTCTTGTTCTTTATTCTTTACTATATGATTCCTAACGATGTAAAAGCAAGATGTGCAGTAAGTTCTAATGTTGTCATAAAAATAATTTAATAACCAATTAACAAATCTTTTATTCTGAATTAACAAATCTTTTATTCTGAATCCTCTTCTATGTCTGTGGAGTATTTTTTTTTTTTTTTCCCCAAGGGATAACATACATATGAGCTGATGTTTATTGTTTCACTTTCCATTCATGTTTGCTCTTACAACTAAATAGAATGTATTGACTGACTACAAAAACATTCTGCAGTGAGGGTATTTGAAATTCAGATTTGCATGAAGTGAGCCAGATAACTTGGAAAATGTCCCTTTCCAGTCTAATTTTCTTGACCATAAAGACTGAACAAAGATGAAGATTGATCAAAATCTGTGCTCTCATTACTCACCTGTGTTTTTCTGTATCTGATAATGTGAAAGTTTATAAGACCTATGCCTTGCACTCTGAGTGAAGACATTCATCAGCTAAGGGGAGTAGTGTACATAGCTGTCTTTGCAAACACATAATATACCCCACATTATCTCTGAAATCTTCAGACATTATGACCCATTTCAGGCAGATGTCGGTCTGATAAAGAAAGAATGGGTAATTAGAGTCCCATTGTGTAGCATGGTGAACCAGTTTGAAATCTGGAAAAATTATCTGATGGTTATTTTTCGTGGGCTGGCTTAGACCATTAGGTGCCCCTCCTCAGTCAAGTTCTCAGAAATATATAGTTGTGTTTTTTTTTTTTTGTTTGTTTTTGTTTTTAAATCTGTTTTGTTTTATAATGTTACTTTCCCATGGTTTCCTGCAAGGCCTCAGAAGCTCAAAACTTTTCCTTATTCAGAGAGGAAACAGGTATGGTTGAGTGTTAGTGTTTTACTTTTTAAACAAATGGCAATTGATAAGAGTAGCTAAAAACAGTAACAGATAAGCACTAGCTACATGTTCACAGCCATTGTCTAGAACAGTGCTGCTTGCAGGGCAATGTCCTCATAAAGAGAGGAGCAGGCAGAAGGTCTAAGGGAGAGTGTGAAGGTGAACACAAAGGGCTCAGCATGGACTCTAAAATCTGTGTGAGAAACAAATGTTGTACCTTCTAATCTATGTTTATCTCATTACCAGATGGTGGAAGTAGTCCGTCTGCTGCTCTTGCAGTCTAACTACTGTCCTGTTTAAACAATAATAAATATGTCCACCCACTGGTTCTGTTTGCCATTCAAAACCGGTGACTTTGTAAAGACTCTTGACTATATAGTACCATTCTGGTTTTGCATATTACTGTCTATTTTTTTCATACTGGATGAATTGTATGTTACAATAGCTCTGGATTTATCTAGTTTCGATTAAAATTTTATTTTGTTGTAACATGCACATGCTGTTACTCCATTAATGATTAAGTAATGTAGTAATAGTCTTTGTTTATGAACCACAAGAAGGATGAAAATTGCTGCTCAATATTGTCCTTAATGGGTAGAGGCAGATCCACTTTTTAAGCTTGGAATCTTGATTTTTTCTGTGCATACTTTATTTTTGTTTGGCCTTTATGTGACTGAGATACAGATTTCAAGAGGAAAATTGCTATATATGGATATAGTCAGCCTAAACCTGTCTATGCAGCAGAAGCTTGATCTCTCTCTCTCTCTCTTTTTTTTTTTTCCTCTGAAGTTTGCATGCTCTCACAGTGGAATAAATGATTCAGTATACTGTCCCTCCTCCCAGGATCATGGCTCTGCTGAGAGCCAAATTTTTTTTTTGAATGGCTCCTATTTCATCTACTTTGTTTTGAAGATAGCACATGGTTCTTTATAAGGGCGGTTTTACTGCAATAGTATTCCTTACCTGTCAGCCAGTTCGAGGGGAAACAGTAATTGAGTGAAAGTTTTCATATGTCTTCTCTAATTTAGCAGTCAGGAAGTACTGGGTTGTCTTTTCCCTTTTGCTTAGATGTATGGATGTTTGTAATTTGTAGGCTGGAACAAGTTGATCCACACCCACTTTTGTGGTTGTCGACTGTGGCTCAGAGAGGTTGGCAATTCTGAGGGCTTCTCCATGTTGAAGTTTTTTAAAAAATAAATGAAGCAGTCAACAGAAGACTTTGTGTATGCACAAATTTGTTTCTTTGGAATTACTTGGGGGTCAAATTCTGAACAGAGGCCAGTAGCTATTCTATTCAGTCTGGCCATGGTAGTAGTTCTTGAGGTGGTAGTAACCATTTGGGGAATGTCTATTTTTCTAGCCATATGTTAGTGATCTGAGCATTGCCCTGAGTGGGTTGCTTCATGATTACTATGTGTGACTTTCTGGAGGGAGTGTGTGGTCCAAGAGACCTCACAGATTTCCTGGATGCGACCCATGCTGTAGTTGTATCTGTTATTTATTATATCCTTTCAAAAATAGAAGATAAACTAGTTTCCCTAATGATTATGTGGGTTGTTTTTTTCTTTTCTTTTCTTTTTTTTTTTTTTTTTAACAGTTAAATGAGTTTTTGCCTTTAGAGGGAAGCTGTTTTGGCTCCCTTTCACTTATTTTTCTGTGCACTGTTGTTCTTGCTCAGCTCAGCTGGAAGATTCACTACCTACACATTTGTTTGTTCCAGGATATGGTAGATAGTTATTTAAATATGTAAACAGTTCAGTTTTTAACATTTGTGCTGTCTGAAAAATACTATAAAAGCAAGTGCCTAAGCATTGGAATTTTTATTTAATATAGTTATAATAAAAATATATGATTACTTGTTACATATTATCTTCTGGAATATTATACATATTATATATGTATATATGAATACATATTATCTTCTAGTCTTACGTGCAGAGATGAAGTCTTAATTTAGTTGATTAGACATTTTAAAAAAGTATTATTTGGCCATAATTGACATGACTTTTTAAATTATTTTTTAAAATTCAGAGTTGACTCTTGTGCAGAACTAATATACTATTTCTCAAGACAATAATCTGTAAAGAAAATACTGGCAGATATACATATCACAGTATCCCTCATTCAGCATCCTGCTTCCCAAATTAGAAATTTCAGCAGAAAAACCACTTTGAGCTTTATCTTGAAAATGTTATTTAATAGTATGCAGCCATGCAGTTTGAACCGAAAAGCAAATGGGACTGAGAAACTAAAAACTGTTAATGTTTAAAGAAGTGGGAGAATATATAAGGTCTGAGTTTGAGATAATAATGAAAAAGATCAATTCTAATTACATCTGTGAAAATATTCTATGGACCAATAAAGGGAGAAAAAACATTTTTTCCCTGTTTTATAATTTGCCTCCCTGTCTTGGAAAACATGTACATTTGTTTGAATTGCAGGCAGTTTGAGGTACCTGTTATGAGTAGATGCTGACAGAATCAAAGTCATTAAGAGGAAGGTAATGAAAAGATCAAAAGGTCAGTGGGATTATTTTTGAGCAAAACAAAACTTCACCACTGTTTATCAAAGACACTAAGAGTAATGAGTTTAAAGAAACAAGGTGATATTTGGTTGAAATGCAGAAAATGTAGGGTATGTGTCAACGTAACTGTATACTGAAATTATTTTCTTTGGAACCTCTCCCTGTCAAGTACTAAAAATTGCTTAAGTTATGTTAAAATTAAATAGGATACTCTGATCACAAAACAATGCTGTAATGAGCTGTCTTACATTGACCTAGACTAACCAGACTGTCCTCTCCCAATCTCCCAGTTTCTAAGAGCAGTTTTTTGTTTTTTTTTTTTAATTAAACTTCAGCTTAATTATTGCTAAAGTTCACTACTTCTTGAGCATGTGTTGGAAACTTTTGTTGAAAATATTCAATGAATATTGATCATAATATACTGAACCTGGAGTCTCACTGCAAGTCAGATGGGTAGGTCTGCAGTTAACCCTTTCACTGGGTTAGACTGGCTTGTTTTGCATGATTTTTCCCCTCTTATGTTTTTTTTTTTCTTTTTCTTTTTTTTCTTTTGTTTTGTTTTATTTAGTAATGTGGTTTTCCCTGTCTTGTGGTCTCCTGTATTTCTTGAAGCCCATTAGTAATGAGCAGAGAGGAAACTGAGCTAGAGGAATTGTAGACTGTGCCCTCGTGAGGACTCCATGGTCCCACCGTGCATTTGGGCTAGGTACTTGTCCACTGGATGTGTGGCCATATGAGGACGGGACATGTGTTGGTCATGGAGTGAGAGATAATGCCACAGCTGTTTTGCCAACTAGGATTAGTACTTTACAATAGTATGAAGGTGTATACACATTTATTTACAATTGAATCTTTAGGAAGGTGTGTGTCTTGTAGTAACCATAAAAGTGATTGCTCGATTTCATTGAATGTTCACCAGACACAGCAAAACAACTATTTTTTCTTAGAGCAGGCACATTTGAAGCTACTGTTATTTTGAAAAGATGGACTAGATCTGGGAACTTAGTATACTCTGGGTGCTAGTAATGGTACAGCTCGTAGAAAAGTTCCCTTTCATAAGTGTTGATGTGAAGATAATGTGTATAACACCTTTCATTGGAAACTTCAAATGCAATGATAATTAACAATATTGGAAAACAAAACAAAACAAAAAACAGCAAATACAGCCTGTGTTTTAAAACATGGGGAAATGTTGATGCAGATCGTTTTAAGCAGGAGGAACAACTGAGCTCTTTCCATTCCCTTTCCATAGCCACATAACTACATCCCCTCTTGTGAATTAATAAATACCACTCACAACATACTTATCAGATAACTCTGGGTCCAACCATGTTGTGGTCATACATTCTTCTGGTGTTTCCAATGTTTCCTGAATAGGTGAGGTGTGGCACACAGCCATGAAGTGTGGTTTATTAAATTAATTGTCTGTGATAAATTGTGATAAATTTTAAAGATATGAGGCACTTTCAGACTTCACAATTTTAGACAGTTTTCTGTGACTGTCTACTTTTAAGTTAGTGCATTTACAGTTAATATTTTAAAAAGATGAACACTATCTAATGATGCACAAAATTAGTCCTTAAAGGCAAAGATAGCTTAGCCATTTTTACAGCTATCCTTTCATCTCATTGCTGACTTAGGAGGCTTTCTTAATGCATGAATGATTTGATTAGGTAGACTTTTTTTATTTGTCATCTGACTTCTACAGAAAAACAAAGTTCTGAGACTGCATATCGGCGGCTTTGGAGAAGAGATACAGTGCAGGGAGCTCATTGTGTGGTATCAAATGGTCAGAGAGTAAAAGCCTCCAATCATTTAATGGCCACTTCTATACTCCAGTGAAGAGTCATGTTGTGTATGTTGGTTTGCTTTTAATCTCAGAATAGCCGAGGGAAAACCTAATGTTCTTCTTTTGACGTTGGTTTAAATCCCTTCCACTTTTGCAGAGCTACCATGCCTTTCAACTGTTCAGAGGCTGAAACTAGACACAGTTTGGGAAATGTTTGATTTTGCTCAGAAGAGGCTGGAACTAATCATATTGACTTAGCTGAGGTTAGGTTTTCTGAGTACTTGGTGAATAGGAATTTTCCTCTGTAAAACTGAATTGAAAAATAATATTTCAGTTACTTACAGAAGTCTAATTCAATATATGTGTGTGTGTGTATATATACACATATATTACAATACAGGATAAAAAAACTCCAATCCTTAAGATAGGGTAAGTCTAAGTAAGACATCATGAATTGTTTGTGATAAACGTGTAGGTACTTTCAGAAGAGCTGTAGTTGTGAAAATGAGGGAAAACAGTTCCATTTTGGGGGGGAAATGAGTTTGTTAAGTAATGCCTTGAGCATTGCATCTAATTCTTTTTCTTCAGGAATGATTAGGGATTAATTTTGTGTAGAGCTTTTCTTTTTAAGGTCATTATGCACTATTGGGCTTATGTTAATATGAGCTTGGGATCTTTCTGAAGTTATCTCAATTGATGACTGACACCTAAGAAATGTAGTGTTCCATTACTTTGTAAAACTCTGCTTACTAACTTGATGGTAAAATATCAGTATCAATTCTAAAGGAGCTAATGCTGAAAGTTTTAGTAAATCTAGGAATAGCTGCCGACAGCCTTTAGCTAGGGAATATTTGTATTTTGAATTTATATGGATCTTTTGATCTAAACTGAGAGAAAAGTATTCTTCTTAAAAGTGTTGAAAGACAGAATATCAATTTGGCAGTGATCGTGTTTCAGAGCAGGTGGAGATTTGACTTAAGGTTATATAGGTATTATGCAGAGTAAGAGGAAATGAATTGAAATGTATGGTTTTCAGCCATCAAGATTATATATAGTAGATATACTTATGATCATGTATATGAGAATAAATTAGTTCTGCATGTGCAGAAATTCAAAATGGAAACTGGAATGTTAAAAAAACAAACCAGTATAGCTGATGTAGTCACTGTTAAAGCTCTTTTTCAGCAGTAACTGCACCATGCCCACTTTCAGTTGCCATAAAACTCTGGAGGAACGTCCAGGCACTTTCTTCGTGAATTATTAAAGAGTACAGAATTGCCAGAGGGCCTCTGGATCCTGAAGCCTGTTCCCCAACAGTTGAATGCAGCTATTTAACAGATTTACAGCTTTCAGATATTTGCAGAGTATCTCTTTGCCCACCATGACACACAACTAATGCTTCCTAGTGCCACCCACTAAATTCTACATGCCTACATAAGACAGCTAAATATCTATAGTAGGCTTCAAACATGCAAAAATCACTTTTTTCATTATTATTTATCCACATTAATCCTTTGTATTTGAGTTTCTTAGGATTGGATAATAATCAGTGTTCTCAGAGCTCAGTCTCATCGTGTTTCACCTCACAAGTCACTTAAGTCTTTGGGCACTGGCTGTTGGTAATTTACTGTTGTATTGTGTAAAGCAGTGCTCTATACAGGGTTGCACTCAAACTGCTGGAAAAAGGTAATCAGAACTATACATTTTAGCTTGTTGTAATAGATCACTATCTATACAAAGGGAAGCCAGCTGCAAATCTTGTTTAAACCAAGAGTCTGCCCCATGGGTGTGATTGTCCTGATCCCTGGATTAAGGTCTGTGGAAGCTGAGTTTACTGTATCAGGAACAAATCAAACTGCAGCTTTACAGTTGGTGAGTTACTAGATAAAAATGGTGTAACTGTAAATGAAAGTGCAAAACTAGCAAGGATTTTATTAGATAGAGTTGTTCAGTATTTGGAAGAGACAGCGTAGCTTTTTTCACAGGTTTATAACAAAACAGACTCCAGTCTAGTAACGTCAGCCACTAAACAGCATCCTTTAAAATCCCCCGGGCCAAAAAAGTGCATCCAGAAAATTTGGAAAAGCTGAGCATCAAGTTCCCTGCTTTGTTAATGTAACTTGTATCCCCTTCCTCAGCCTCTCTTCCCCCAGTTTTTTTGTTTACTTCTGGCAATGTTTCAGAGACTAGAAGATGACATCAGTGCTGTGTCTCTATTTTATTAGATTACATGGGATGACTTAATGTTGTACAACAGACTTGTGGGCTGGATCTGTGTGTTTTCTTTGTGGGCTGCTAGGGAAGAGAGGCTAGGAAGCCAGCTGGATGTAGGAACAGAGTGGGTGGACTGTGCTGCCAGCTGTGAGTGGTCGGATTGCTGTTGCTGCCTGAGGAGGTAAGAGCACGCTGATCTTGGTGGGCAGGGGTAGACCAGAAACCATCAGTGGCTGCTCTGCTGTTGCCAGCAGCTTGAGCCTGACCCTCTGCACCAGGCTGCAATAGGCAGCTTTAAGGTAGGACATCACGCTGTCTGTGATGGGATTGAATTAATAGGTGCTGAGAGGAGTGTTATTTATAATTATGGGGTTGTGGAAAGTTTGTCTGATCAAATTAAGCTGGTAATGTTTTTACATGAGGCGACAAGTTCGTTTTAGTTAAAGATGTAATAGACTTAGGTCAAGTATTTAACCTTTCAACACACATTTTTATTTACAAAGTAGAAGAAAGCAAAATCAAAGAACGAGCTTTGACCTGGCTAAATGACTGGTGCCCAATGCAACTGTAAATATGGTATTGTCACTGTTTGGCTGGATTTCTGGATAAGCTGCTGGGCTATTCACTGATCTTTTTATTGGTGACATAAACCAAAGCATTACATTTCTCATATCAGACCTTGAAGAGTCACAGAACCAGAGCTTATGAGGCCTGAGGGGACCCCATGGTCAGGTAGCCTGGCTTCCTGGGCAAAGGGAGGCATTAGGACACTTCTGAATTAATTCTTATTTAAGCTGCAACATAGAGCTTTCCACGTGAGTTTAAAAATTACCAGTGATGGCAGGGTAAGAAATGACTTTCCAGTGGCATGAAAAATAACAGAAAATGACAGTGATGTGGGTAGATTGGCAAGCTGAGTCCACCTAATGAGAATTCTCAAGTCAAAGTTGTAGAGAAAGGAAACAAGAATACAGGTAACTCTCACATGGTTTGTGTGAAATGTGGCACCTCCAAATGGAGGATCACAGGATAACAAGCTAAACACGAGCTCTCAACAGAGCAGTATGCCCAGAAAAGACTAATGGGATCCCTCGATATAAAAAATAAATAAATAAAATAAGGTGCTCTGAGAAAGAGTAAATAATACAGAGATTATATCATTTATTTGGTACTGGTACAACTGCTACTACAATACCCTGCTATTACCCACAAATCAAAGAAGATATTGATGGTGAACAGAGAAGAGCCAGAAAAAAAATCTATGGAAGACTGAATAATGTTCCCTGTAGTGTATTTATTTGGTTTAGGGTGTCAAGAATCAAGATCTGAATTAGGTTACAACTTTCCTCTCCCTCCCCCCCCCCAAAAAAAAAAATAAAAAAAAATAGACTGTAGTTCAACACAGAATTATTTCAGGAAGTCATGTGGCTTGAGGTACTGTGGTGGTTTTACTGTGCTAGGCAGCTGAACTCCACCACAACCATTCTCTCACTCCCCTCCTCTTCTGAGGAGGGGAAGAAGAAAAGGAAAGAAACAGTTCAAGGTTTGAGATAAGGATAATTTAATTAAAGGAAAAAATAATTATTAAGGAAAAAACATTAATTATTTTAACTAAAGGGAAAAAGGGAAAGGGGAAAAGGGAGAAAAAAAAACAACAACAAGTAAAGTCTGTGTGGAAGTGCAGAAATACTTCCCACCAATGAGCAATGCTTGACCACGTCCTTGAAGCAGGGCCTCAATGCACATAGCTTTTGTTCAGGAGGACAGATGTTTTCACAACGAGAGCCCACCCCTCCCCTCTTCTTCCTTTTCCCACCTTTTATTGCTGAATGTGACATCATATGGTATGGAATATCCCTTTGGTTGGTTTAGGTCTGCTGCCCTGGTGATGTTCCTTTCTCATTTTTTGCCCACCCTCTAGAAGGGTTAGAGAGAGTCCTGATGCAGTGCCAGCACTGCTCAGCAGCAGGCACAACACTGGTGTGATACCACTGCTGTTCTAGCTACAAGTACAGAGCACAGCACTGTATGGGCTGCTGCAGGGAAAGTTAACATCCCAGCCAGACCCAGAAGAACCTCCACCCCTTATTCCATAACATTTGTGTAACTCTCAGGTCCCTCACACTTCAGCATACAAGTATTCTCATCACCATTGTTACTTGTCTTTTAACAGATTAATAAGTAGGTATATCTTTTCATTCTATAGGTCTTTCTCAAAAAATGTTCATAAGAACTGTTGATGATTTAGTCTTCCACTGCTAAAGTGGTCACTCAGGGCAGGCAGAGTTGGATGTGTGGACACCAGCACCAGCTTAGCTCAATTCCTTGTTGCACTTGCACGGTTCCTTGCGAAGTTGACCTGTTGTTGATTCTGCAATGTCTTCCTACAACATATAATTTAGATTACAGATTAGTTTTCTCCCAAGGTTAAATCTCCTTGAGGCACACACTTGATATCCCCATTCTTTTGCATGACCCACCAGGTATACCCCCATCCTTGGGCGAAGACAGTCCCATGAGTGGGTTTGCCTTTTCTCGAGGTAGGAGCAACCCACACCGTCTTCCCCATCCACTTCCCTACATGCACTACAGGGACTTCAGCTCCTTTCACTGTGTATAGGGGTTTTGTTTCAGCAAAATCAGGACTGCTTTCAGACCCCCTATTGTTAACTAGCCAAGAGGTTTATGGTAGATTTATGTCCCATGGTTTCCATGTCCCAGTACCCAACACTCCTAACATGGTCTTTAACAGTCCATTGTACCTCTCAAACTTCCCAGAGACTTGTGGGTGAACAGGGATGTGATACACCCACTCAATACCATGCATCTTGGCCCAGGAGGTGACAAGATTGTTTTGGAAATGACTCCCATTGTTGGACGCAATTCTCTCTGGTATACCATGATGCCACAACACTTGCCTTTCTAGGGCCAAGGTAGTGTTTCGGGCCGAGGCAAGGTTAACGGGGTATGTTTCCAGCCACCCAGTAGTTGCTTCTGCCATGGTGAGTATGTCCCGCTTGCTTCGTTGGGTTTGTGGGAGTGGTCTGATATAGTCAATTTGCCAGGCCTCACCGTATTGAAACCCTGATGGGGCTGATAGGGACCAAAACTTTCCAATCTCCTCAACCTTTCCCTACAAGAGTTGGGACCGTGAGTGTGCAAAAGTAGTGCTGTCCCCTGGGCTTTTATTTATTTTTAATCAGTCCCAGTTTGTTTCTGGCGGTCAGGTTTGTAACCAGGAGGTAGCCAAGCTGACTAGGAAGAAGTCGGCCTAAAGTGAGCTGGGATGGCCGGCCATGGCAAGGCTGGTGCATGCAAGAAATGTGCAGCAAAGCTAGGAGAGGCGCTTAATTTCCTGGGTAGAAAGCATGGTTCTCTTTGATTTCCAGCAGCGGGGCAGCACCCCCCATGGCTACACGTTGGGTGCGCAGTGCATGTCAGGAAGGCGAATTTCCTCAAGCAGTTCCATCAGAGCAGATGAGGTTTTTGTGTTAAATGTTGGTCCTTTCTTGTACACATGTGGTCTCTTGGTGAAAGAGGGAGTACACTGGTTTCCAGAGCTACACCTGCAGACCCTGGTCTTAGATTAGGACGCGTAAAGTGCTTTGAAATTCTCTTGATGCCAGCACCTGAAGAAGCGCAGGCTGCTGCACTCGCTCCTTCTGCAAAAGGCAACCCTCCTTGAGGTTTCCCCAAGAAGGGCAGGAAAGAGCAGCCGATGAGGTTGTGAATCAGAAGCTTTATTTGAGTAACGTTTGAGAGACATGGGGTGCGGTGGGGTGTCACGGAGGCGTGCCGAGCTCTCTTTGTCCATAGCTGCGGGGCCTGTGGTTGTGCTTGTAGGACCATGTCAGGGTAGAGGCGGGGTCCCTGTGTGCTTGCTGCTCCTTCGATGGCTGTGGTTGTAGAAAGCTGCAGCAGCCTTCAGGTCAGTGGCCGTGGAGAGACTGGGCAGAGGCAGGAAAGGACAGTGGTAGACCTTGGACTCCTCGGGTCTCTGTGATGGGGTGAAAAAGGAAAATGATCAAAAAGAGCAGCCCCAGCCCACGGCCAGGGGCAGGCGCTGCCTCCCTGCGTGAGACACTCCCAGCCCGACAGCAAGGCCATCCTTCCTGTGCGTCGCTGACAGCCAAGAGTCAGCTGTGTTAGGCCAGGGCAGTGAGACCATAGAGGTGGGGAATGGGCTGGGGCAATCTTATCTGTTCTGGAGAGCGTGGTGAGTTCTCCATCAGAGTGCTGAAAGAGAGAGGCCAGGAGTGTGCCATGGCGTCATTCCCTCACTGTCAGCGTGTCCAACTGTAAGAGAGGAGGCGAAAAACCGAGCAGCCACCCCCTGGCAGCACTGGAAGCCATCCCTTCCTCCCTGTGCGAGGCTCTCCCAGCCTCACTCCGGGGCCGTCCATCTCACATCTCCCTGACGGCCAGGGGATGCCCATCATAGCCCAGCCATGTCACCCTCTGGCAAGCTATGAGAGTGTGGTGGGGTGTGGGTTGAGGATTGCTTATCTGTCCTGGAGAGCGTTGGCAGCTCTTCCTTCCAGCTGAGTTCTCACAGGCAGAGAGGGCAGGATCGTGCCATGGTCTGGTCCCATCACTGTGTGATTGTGGCTGAAAGACAAGCAGCAGCAAACTGAGCAGCATCCCCTTGTGACCACGGGCAGCCCCTGTCTTTCTGCCCATAGCGTGTAACGTCTCACCGAGGCTGTCTGTGTCCCCTTGTTCTGATGGAGCTGTCACAGCTGTCCTGGTCCGAGCGTGTCATCGTCCTGCTTGCTGTGGACCGGAGTGGGGAATGGTTTGGGGCAATCTTACCTGTCCTGGAGAGCGTTGGCAGCTCTTCCTTCCAGCTGAGTGGTCGAGGGCCGTGAGGGGGTAGTGTGCTATGGTCTGGTCCCATCGCTGTGTGATTGTGGCTGAAAGAGAAGAAGCACCAAACAGAGCAGCATCCCCCTGTGACCACGGACTGCCCCCGCCTCTCTGCCTGAGGGTCTCCAGCATCTCACCATGTCCATCCATCTCCAGTCATCCTGATGGAACATCACTGCCTTCCTGTCCCGAGCATGTCCGTCTTCTGCTTGCTGTGAGATCATGCTGGGGTGTGGGTTGGGGCAATCTTACCTGTCCTGGAGAGCGTTGGCAGCTCTTCCTTCCAGTTGAGTGGTCAAGGGCAGTGAGCGGGGAGTGTGCCGTGGTGTGGTCCCATCGCTGTGTGATTGTGGCTGAAAGAGAAGAAGCAGCAAACGCAGCAGCATCCCCCTGTGAGCACGGGCAGCCCCCGCCTCTCTGCCCAAGAGTCTCTAGCGTCTCACCAAGGCTGTCCGTGTCCCATGGTCCTGATGGAGCTGTCCCTGCTGTCCTGGCCCAAGCGTGTCACCTTGCTGCTTGCTGTGGAACATGGGGGGGGTGGTTTGGGGTGATCTTACCTATCCTGGAGAGCATTGGCAGCTCTTCCTCCCAGCTGAGTTCTCTCTCAAGGGCAGCGAGACCAGGAGTGTGCCATGGTCTGGTCCCATCGCTGGGTGTCTTTCCAGCTATAAGAGAGGAAGCCAAGAGAGAGCAGCCTTCCCCTGTGGCCAGGAGCAGCCCCTGCCTCCCAGCCTAAGGCTCTCCCAGCCTCACTCCAAGGCCGTCCTTCCCGGGTCAGCCACGTTGCGCCCACTTTCCGGGCATTTAGACCGTGGTTTGCAATAGATTGGGGTGATCTTATCTGTCCTGAAGGGCGCTGACTGCTTTTCCAGCTGACTTCTCAAGCGCAGAGAGACCAGGAGTATGCAGGGCTCTACTCTCATTCCTGTCTCTGCCGGCCTTTAAGAAGAGAAGGAACAAACCGAGCAGCACCTCCCTGTGCCCACGAGCTGCCCCAGCCTCTCTGACTGAGGGACTCCAGCAACTCACCACGTCCGTCCGTCTCTCGTCATCGTGATGGAGCGCTCCTGCCTTCCTGGCCCGATCATGTCACCTTCCTGCTTGCTGCGGACCATGGTGGGGGTGGCTTGGGGCAATCTTACCTGTCCTGGAGAGCGTTGGCAGCTCTTCCTTCCAGCTGAGTGGTCGAGGGCCGTGAGGGGGTAGTGTGCTATGGTCTCGTCCCATCGCTGTGTGATTGTGGCTGAAAGAGAAGAAGCAGCAAACACAGCAGCATCCCCCTGTGAGCACGGGCAGCCCCCGCCTCTCTGCCCGAGGGTCTCTAGAGTCTCACCGAGGCTGTCCGTGTCCCGTCGTCCTGATGGAGCTGTCCCTGCCATCCTGGCCTGATCCTGTCAGCTGGCTGCCTGCTATGGGAGCGTGGGAGGGTGTGGGTCGGGGTGATGTTACCTGTCCTGGAGAGCGTGGACAACTGTCCGGCCCCGTGCTGGGAAGGAGCGGCCAGGAGCGTGCGGTGGTTCAGTTCCCGTTGGAGGCGAGGGCCTGAGGAGGGAGGAGAGAGGAGCTGAGTTCCTCTGGTTGCCTTTGTGTCCAGAGCGGAGGCTGGAGCCGCAGCAGAGGAGCAGGCAGCCGAGCAGCCTCCCCGTCAGCACGGGCAGCCATGGCAGGGCTGCCCAAGCGCCCAAGTGCCGCTGGGGCCAGCGTTCCGGGGCCAAGGCCGTCCCTGCCCCTTTGTGACATGGGGCACCCCCTGCCTGCTGAGCCACGGGCAGGGCAGCACTGCGGGGGGGTGGGGGGCAGCAGCTGATGCGGAGCCCAGGCCCGGGCCGGGCGCTGGACAAGGTGCCCTGGCGTTTCGGCAGGGCTGCGGGGCCGTGCCAGCAGGCGGTGGGAGCGTGCTGGGGTGCGGCTGGGGCTGTGCTGCCTGCCCTGCAGGGCTGGGAGAGCTCCCTGCCGAGGGGGAGAGGCCAGGAGCGTGCCCCGCTTCGGTCCCATCGCTGCCTGTGCCTGTGCGTGCGGTGTGGCTGGAAGAGGAGAGGCCAGCAGAGAGGAGCCCCTCGGCTGCCCCCCATTGCTGTGCAGGGGGACACGTCTGGTGCTGCCCACCACGGAAGCCCAAAGGAAGAACCACATGAATAAAACCAGTGAAAAACCCAAAGCCACGCGTTGTGATTCTGGGGAGGGGAATCAAGTAGCTGGAGCAGCAATTGCATTGAAATGAATTTTATTTCAGCTAAAGAGTAAAGTTGAGGAAAAAATAAAAAAAAATCCCAAATATTTACTAAAAGTGAAAGCAGTGCTCTTTATGCTGGTGAGCTTGTTTTCTGGTAGCCCCTCCTGCGGCATAGTCACCTACACACATTTGCACTATCACTATCACCATTTTTAACCATCCTGGTGGACCACTAGTGTGACATCGGAGGCAATCTGTGGTTTAGAATTTTTTCCCTTCTCAAGCCCAAACATTTTTTTTGGAGACTTCTCTTGTATGAAATAATTGAGGTCTTGAAGACCTTAATATAATGGAGAACATCTGTAAATCCAAATAATTTCTCTAGTTATAGTACTCTTTGACAATATACCGTGGCAGCCAGGGACTGCTTTATTTTTACCTGCCATGTCTTATTTCCAGTTTCAGACACCAACACATGTATTTGATTTCTTCAAAAATAATAAAAAGTAAATATCAAAGTGCCCTTCCCAGCTGCAATTCATGAATTCTTAAGGCCAGAAAGCAAGATATCTTTCTGGAGCTGTTGTCGTTGTCATTTAATTGTACATCCATTTTAGGTACTGGTTTTGGCATACTTTCATTTACAGAGTACTCTGTTTGATATTTAAGTCTTTTCAGCATAACATTTTTTGTTTAAGCAAAAAGAGGTGGGGGAATAAAAAGCAATTAAAATTCTTTTTTGTGCTTCCCTGACAAATTAGCTTTACTTGAGATCCCCAATGGTACAGAAAAAGAAAAACAAACCTTGATCAGATGTAGTGCCTTGAAGAAAACCCTGTGTACTGAATTATGCTGTGAAATAAGCCTTTGTAATATATTGATTTAAATCTAGAGACACATCTGGACTCTTAGCTTAAGAAAAATAGTACAATGCTTTATTAACTGATGTAAATGATTTCAGATGTTAAAAAAAAAAAAAAAAAAAAAAAGCCAAAAAAACATAGATTAAAAACAGAGTCAAAGTGCAAAATGAAGTCAAAATCCTAGAAATGTCAGATAAGGTCTGGTTCATGCTAAGATTTTTAATCTGAGTATGTAAAGACTAAAAGGAGGGAATAATCGGTTGTTTCCTGCAATTAACTGATCTGCCTGCAGGATAATAATTAAAATGAGTCATATGTAAAAGGAAACTGAATCTTTCTCTCACTTGATTCATTTTTCTTCCATAAATTTGTTTTCAGAATGGCTTTCTTTAGAAGTCTGCCAGAAATTGATATAACAGTGTAGTTAGTCATTAAAGTGCTGGGTGCAATTTCAAAGAAATTCCATGTACAAATGCCATGTATACGTGAAAAATTAGGCACTGCATTCATGTCACCTGAGCTTAGTACCTGCAACGTTTGTAGTCAGTACAAGGGAACTGGAGGTGTCAAAGGGAATGGTGGGGCTGGCACAGTTAGCCCATGGAAGGTGTTGCTCATGTACTGCCTCCTGCTGGAGCCAGAGACACCTGGCTCAGGAGTGGTGGTCATCTCTACCAAGGTTGGATCCTCTTTTGAGGACACACAGGTGTGCTCTGCCCTGCAGTCCCGAAGTATATCCAGTTGAAGAGGTGCCACCTTCACCCACCTTTGGCTTCTAGATTGGGAGCTTGCATGGAAAATGGGCAACTTCATGTCCTGCTGTGGGCTGGGGAAACCATGTGCAGTCACAATTGCTAGCTAGCCAAAGGAGGAGATGTGGAAGATCTGCCCCTTGTATTGAAGATGAACCGCTCATTCTAAGAGTAACAGAGTCAGGAGGACAAGGAGGGGAGACAATGGTTGAAGGAGCCTGGTTCTGTGCAATTTTTTTGGTCTGTGTCTGCAGTTGAGAGTGGGGAATTATGTTTTTTTGTCCCTATGCTTAAGATCATGACTGTATTTAGGCATATTTGATATACATGTGTACATGTATATACATACATTTTCTTAATATATTAAATATGTATTTATTTATATTAATATATATAAGATGCTCAAAGAGTCTAGGAAGTGTGAAGTACCATGTCCATCCCCTGATTTAAACATGGTTATGGATTTATCCGCTAGTGTTGATGAAGGTGGGTGTTGGGTTTCTGGTGCCATTCTGCATATGCCAGGAACTGCTGAAAGAAACTCTGAAACCCAGCAAAGAGCTGACTGCTGAGCTGTTGGTGCCTGTGGGGCAGGCAGGTAGGCTGCTGCAGTATTGTCTTGTTTGACTTGTATTTTAGAAGTGCATTCCCTCCAAATTCTAATTTTAAGAGCCAGCGTAAGCAACATGATGTTAATTTGACATACCTAATTACCAGCTGTGGCTGGTAAGTTCACTTAAAATAGCACCAGAAAAAAATATGCTGTATTTGTTAATATGTTTTGGAAGTATGTGAAGTATCCTTTGTTTATCACCGTGATACATTCCTGAGTATTCAAGGCCTGAGTATTTTCAAGGAGCTGAAAACCGTTGGCTCCAGTAAAAGGAGTGTACAATGAGCAGTACAGTGGAAGATGTACTGCTTGCTATCCCTGGCTGGTTTTTATCATAGATAAAAGGGAAGTGATCTTGTTTTTCTTAAAAATGCTAGGATTAGAGGTAAAGTTTGTCTCTTCTGCAACATGTCTTCTTCTTTGGGTACTCACTTAAGACTGTTTACTTGGAGCTGTGCTAATATGTGTCAGTTACTTTTTTTCCAAAGAGATAGTCAAAAATACATTTTTTAAAGTTGGTTTTGTTCTCTAAAATTGGCTATCCTCTTCTGAAAAAAATCTAAGAGTAATCTCTGCTATTCAAGAAATGGAGATTTATCCAGCAATTGAGTTAAAATGTTTAATCAGGTAAATTTTTCAGGGATTTTTTGATGTTGTTCGGTAGGATTGTAAAGCCTTTAATTGAGAAAATCAGTTTAAATTAGTTTCTTGGATCATAAAGGATGAAAAATAGTGTTCAGACCACCTGGTTCCTAGTTGATAATTAAAGTGAGCCTTAAGAAAGTTACTTCATATGTAAATGTTTTCATTTGCTAGTGGCTATCCTATATATTTACACATCAAAGGCTGCAAATAGTTTTTTTAAGGCTAACTGACTTATTCTTTCTGCAGACTGAAAGAGTTAATGTTTAAACACATTGAACCAAGGGGTTAACATCTCTTCAAGTGATTGTT
This sequence comes from Anas platyrhynchos, assembly GCF_047663525.1. Classification (NCBI taxonomy): domain Eukaryota; kingdom Metazoa; phylum Chordata; class Aves; order Anseriformes; family Anatidae; genus Anas; species Anas platyrhynchos. Next base: position 24,907,058 of record NC_092621.1, read on the forward strand.
CAGACTGGTTAAATATTTTGCCAATTAAGAAGCAATAGATTTTATCTTTCCCTCTAGAGTGTGTGTGTGTGTTTGGGGGTTGTCAGAACTTGATCATTTTAGCAGTTACACTTGCTGTAAGCGGCTTATACTTATTGACTGAATTCTTGGTTTGAAGAGAACATTTTCTGAAATATAGTGGAATCTAATTTATTTCACATTGTTGCCAGAGAAAGGATTATTGAGTTTTGCTTGTTAGAGACGCAGATGACAGATGCACTGACACAGAAATACATATATATTGCAGATGGATTTAAAATCTGGACTGTCTTTGAATTTCTCCTGCATAAACTGAGAACTGAGCTTCACTGTACTTAGTGTGTAAGTAGCATAGTAGCCAAATGAAGCTTAACTAAAACCATGAAACCTGTCAAATTTGCTCTGCAACACCTGCAGTATGAGATTGACATGCAGAAGAGAGCTAGAAAGAAAAGGACAAGTTTTGTGTGGTATCCAATCAGGAAAAGGAGCAGGTTTTTCTTCTGTAAGAAGAGAGCTGGTTGTATCTATTTAAAACAAAAGAACAAAAACAAAACACATTTTTCTGGGAAGGTAAGTCTTACTGTGGTTGGGTAGGAACAATGCAGCGGGACTTCTAAAGGCACACAGGATGGACTCTTCTGTTTGTTTGTTTGCTTGTTTGTTTGTTTGCTTGTTTGTTTGTTTGTTTTAATTTTTATTTTATTTGACTTGCTGATTATCTCAAAGGAACGTAAATGAAGAATGTCTTGTGACCCTGGGAACTAAAACATCCCTCTATTTCCAACGGTATTCAATGCAGGCATGTTTTGGGAAGCATGTTTTTGGAATGATCAATAAAAAGTGCCTCTGGGTTGCTTCGTGATGTGTTGTGGACAGTGGTTCTCTTGCGGTGTGTGTTGTTAGACTGAATGCTGTTAGTTTATTTTTGCTATTTTTGTTATATGCCTGTTTTTCTGTGCAGTACGACTTCATGCATTTCTGTTGCTCCCAGAATTACTGGAATCTTTGTGTCATTATCTCATCTGCAGCAAAAACTACTGTATTGGTATTAACCACTTGTGGTAAATTTTTGATAACTAGGTGCTTTGCTTGAAAGGTTGGAAATTCTTTATAAAAGGGTGGTTAGTTTTCTTTCTTTGGTCATTGTTGGTAGAATCTCCACCCTCTTAAGAGAAGAGCTTGCCAATTCTCTTGCTTTTGAAGAAGGGTGCAAATGAAGTCTTATCTGAAGAAAGATTTCTTTATCTCGATTGGGACAGGAGGTTCTTCCAATGTCACCATTTACTTTGTTATCACTCTAGAAGTATAAAGGTCTGTTTTCCATAGTGGCCAGCTGTTGATGTTTCTTATCAGGAGATAATTTAGTTTCAGAGAGTATCCACCCTTGCAGTTCTGAAGCTTGGGCATCACATTTACCCATAACATTGTTGTGGCACTCTTCTTTAAGTAGGTTTATTCAGATAGTATGAGGCAAATAATTTTTTGGTGTCATTTGACCACTGAAAAGCATCTGGTGATGTTCAGAACAGTGGTAAATGGGAAGATTTTGTAACTGTTTTCCTTTCTGATTCAAAAATTACATAACAGAAGTGTTTTATCACTCAGGGCGTATTTCAAGTGATCAGATATGGGTTCAGATATAATCAGGGAAATTAGTTAGTTATCTGGTAGATAAGTTTAGGCTAATGAAATACCTGTTCTTTAATTAAGCTTTTTCTGAACTACAATTTAAAATACATGTGTTTTTAGGTGATCCTATGTGCTTGCATAGTGGACATGAAAGATGCAGGTTTATTTTTTTGTTTTGTTTTGTTTCTGTAATCTTAAGAATTCTAAAAAAAAAAAAAAAAAAAGATTAGGCAGTAGATCATTAGCTGTTACTATCATACTCTTTAAACTTATTTACATTTTTCCATTTGAGAAAAGCAACAGCCTATAAGTAAAATATTCTGTGGAAGCATCATGTTTTCCAATAAAAACTGTGAAACATTCATTTGTCCCTGAAATGGGATAATCTTGTGCACATATTTGTAATATATCCATTTGCTGGTTATTACACAATATACTGTGAACACATCTATGGCAAACTCTTTAGGACACATAGTGACCTTATGGAACACGTTAGTCCCTAACACCTTAGTTTGCAGATGTTTTATTTTAATGAAAGGCTGTGCTATGGACTTAACTGTTCTTGTGTTACTCAGTAAGAACGAGTGCATGGTTTTATTTACATTAAGCTGTTGTGCTCTTCAGTCAGTTAAAACAAACAAGCAAGCACATAACATTTTTAGGTAGGTCTCCTAAATCTGAAGGAGTTTCTGTTTATGTTGTGCCGTGACTGAAGAAAGCCTTAGCGTGAACAATTACCAAGACCATGTATTTTTTCACTACTGCAGATTTAATATAAAGCAGAGATGTCTGGAGTCATCAGCAGAAATCAATGCATAGCATGACTTCTGTCAAAAGATACAAGAAGAAAAACAGCAGATGAGACAAATTAGAGGTGTTTTAAAATCCTGTAGATGAAACAGCCTTTTCAGATGGTACTTAAACTGAGCACTCTTGTGAGCCGCCCAGTGTCTTCATCCCTGAAACCTGAATGAGGGATAATGACTGCTCACAGGGTGAAGTTCCTGCCTCTGCTTCTGACCAGTGCTTCTCTTCTCTCCTCTCCTCTCCTCTCCTCTCCTCTCCTCTCCTCTCCTCTCCTCTCCTCTCCTCTCCTCTCCTCTCCTCTCCTCTCCTCTCCTCTCCTCTCCTCTCCTCTCCTCTCCTCTCCTCTCCTCTCCTCTCCTCTCCTCTCCTCTCCTCTCCTCTCCTCTCCTCTCCTCTCCTCTCCTCTCCTCTCCTCTCCTCTCCTCTCCTCTCCTCTCCTCTCCTCTCCTCTCCTCTCCTCTCCTCTCCTCTCCTCTCCTCTCCTCTCCTCTCCTCTCCTCTCCTCTCCTCTCCTCTCCTCTCCTCTCCTCTCCTCTCCTCTCCTCTCCTCTCCTCTCCTCTCCTCTCCTCTCCTCTCCTCTCCTCTCCTCTCCTCTCCTCTCCTCTCCTCTCCTCTCCTCTCCTCTCCTCTCCTCTCCTCTCCTCTCCTCTCCTCTCCTCTCCTCTCCTCTCCTCTCCTCTCCTCTCCTCTCCTCTCCTCTCCTCTCCTCTCCTCTCCTCTCCTCTCCTCTCCTCTCCTCTCCTCTCCTCTCCTCTCCTCTCCTCTCCTCTCCTCTCCTCTCCTCTCCTCTCCTCTCCTCTCCTCTCCTCTCCTCTCCTCTCCTCTCCTCTCCTCTCCTCTCCTCTCCTCTCCTCTCCTCTCCTCTCCTCTCCTCTCCTCTCCTCTCCTCTCCTCTCCTCTCCTCTCCTCTCCTCTCCTCTCCTCTCCTCTCCTCTCCTCTCCTCTCCTCTCCTCTCCTCTCCTCTCCTCTCCTCTCCTCTCCTCTCCTCTCCTCTCCTCTCCTCTCCTCTCCTCTCCTCTCCTCTCCTCTCCTCTCCTCTCCTCTCCTCTCCTCTCCTCTCCTCTCCTCTCCTCTCCTCTCCTCTCCTCTCCTCTCCTCTCCTCTCCTCTCCTCTCCTCTCCTCTCCTCTCCTCTCCTCTCCTCTCCTCTCCTCTCCTCTCCTCTCCTCTCCTCTCCTCTCCTCTCCTCTCCTCTCCTCTCCTCTCCTCTCCTCTCCTCTCCTCTCCTCTCCTCTCCTCTCCTCTCCTCTCCTCTCCTCTCCTCTCCTCTCCTCTCCTCTCCTCTCCTCTCCTCTCCTCTCCTCTCCTCTCCTCTCCTCTCCTCTCCTCTCCTCTCCTCTCCTCTCCTCTCCTCTCCTCTCCTCTCCTCTCCTCTCCTCTCCTCTCCTCCCTAATTCGGAAGAAATCTATCCAAGCTTTTAAGTGTAGTTTCCTACTAAGAGGGTCTGTCAAGTGCTGGTGTAAGGGAGGGGAAGAGGTTGAACTAAGCAGCCAGATGCAAGGGAAGAGGAGAAAGTGAGGGTAAGGGGTGACAGAAGGAAGGAAGGCATCTTGTTTCCTTTTGGATGGCAAGAAGACTCCAAACGGGCTCAAATGCTCCTGAAGCTGCAATCTTGGGGTTATTTGCAAGCCTTCAAGCCAGCCCTCTTTCTTCTACCAGATGCTTTTCCTTTTGGGTGCAGAAGGGGCTACTCATCATTTTGATCAAAGGAGGTCAGTGGACAGAGAAGACTGTAAGATGTATGAGAGGCTTTAGGAACAGATCTCAGTCTTGGCTGCCTCTAACAGCCACGACATGACTGAAGTCATGAAACCATCCTTGTTCCGCTTCAGATCAAAGCTTTGCAATCTGCTCCCCATCTTACTTCTACTTCCAGATAATTGGGGACAAGCACAGCAGGACGCTGTCTGTCTGACACTTCCAAATAAATTCTTAATGTGGAGATTCCTCTTCAAAGCATTCCCTCTTCACCGTCCCCAGCGGTTATTCTTCGCAGATGGAAGGAAGCCATTTTGTTTTCACAACTTCTGCCGTTACGGTTTGATTCTCCCCCGAGTATCTCTTTTTTCCAGGATTACAGTAGCAGTAATGTTAGTTTTGGAAAGAGGAAAATACTCTGTTCTGTTTTTTTGGAAATCTTAGTGCTTTGTGCAAAAAGAGGAGATCTGTGGTGCCGTGGCCGCTGTGTGTAGTACTCTGGATTGAGGAGTGACTCGGAGACATGGCACGGGCTGTGTAGAGATGAGTCTTTCCAGGTACAAGGCTACGCCTTAGAAAAACATTGGCAGAAGACACTGCTGTCTGCATCAAGGAGCAAGTGATACCCCAGAAACAAAGCTCCTCCTGAGACCTATCAAAATATTTGGTGTGTCGCAGAGATATACTAAGTGACTAAGTTACTGATCGAGTGATTACAGATGTCTCTCTTCCACATCCTCATCTGCTGCAGGGATTGTACATGTCTTCGTCTATTGGTGGCAGAGCAGAACTTATGTTGGGAGGGGTCTTCCTGATTCATTTCAGGGAGGGTACAGGTATTTGAGGGTCCCCTCTATTTATACTCAGGAAGAGAGTGGTTCATGTGTGGCAAATGTGGCACTGGTGAGTATCTTGGTACTTGCAACGAAAACTGCAGAGCGATTCCCCTGTATGAGGTGAACCAGAGCTTCCAGTCTCTGCCAGCTGGCCACACTCCCTGCAAAGGACAATGGATCAGCTCCTGTGTGACAGTGCCAGCTGCCAGAGTGGCACTGTAAGCCCAGATGGTAGGTTTGTGATCGATCTCTATGCATCTGGAAACTATGAATGCTGTGTGCAGTGGTTTACAGTGGGAAGTGTTATTTGTTGTTTTTTGTTTTGTTTTGTTTTGTTCTTTTGCTGTCTTGTTTTTCTTTAAGGCTGTACTTGAATAAGATTTTTGGTTATTTGTTTTGGTTTTTAACATATATGTACTTAACTCATCTTTTTATTGGTCTCCTGTAACAGAATAAAAGAAAGGTCTACAAGCCAGCCCTAATACCATCTATACTTTTCTGTCTGGGGAACACTTTTCTCTCTCTCCTTTTTTTTTTTTTTTCTTTTTTTTTTCAAGAAAACACTAAAGCCTTACAAATGCACCTTGGCAGATGGAGTTTACTAATGAACTCAAATAGAAGATTGCTATTCACGTGAATTTAAAATGAGTGTTTGGATGATGTGGTATGTTGCTGGACTAGGCTCCAGAAAGAAGTGAGCAAGTGGGTGTACTGGTTTATGTAAAGTTCATCAGTTAAATACCGTGCTAAACATGTGAAACATAATGACTTTTTATGAGATTTTTGGATAAAAGTATGATGAAATACTGATGATATTAGCACATGCAAGAAGAGTATTCTTTGCAAGGATCCCAACATGAAATGTTTCCTTAAGGCACATATTCCAACCCTGCTGTTTATAGATTTGGACTTCATTTCTCCCAACACTATATTAAAATGTCTTGCTGTATCTAGAGATCTAGTACATCTCCACTGGGAGATTTTATTTGATTTTGAGCACTTTTGTAGGAAAAAATAAATGTTTCTTAATCATAATACCATTTTTTGTAACTGTCATGCCCATTCACTCTATTATATTAACTCAAAACCTCTTCTGTCTTCATTTTAATATCAATATTGTCCTTAGAAGCTTTCTGCCCAGAACAGTTGTACAACTTGACAGACAACTAGATCCTTATTCAAGCACGAGTTCAGTGTTGTGCACATTCGCTTTTCAGTCTCGATCCCCAGTGTGTTGCAGATATTTTATCTAATTTCTGTAGAAGCACAGGAGAGGCAGAAAACCGGTGAAGAGCAGACAAAGGAGGATGATGTTGGTTTGCCATGTGCTGTATGTCCACACCTGAAGACTAATTCTGTCCTCTGCTTCCTGAAAATATGAGTCCCATTCAAATGGATCTGTGCATGTTTATGTAAGGAAAAAAGAAGAACTGTATTGTTTACCCCTAACTTTGTTTTCTTTATAGGATAAGTTTGCATAGACTCTCCTTAGTTACCTGTCTAAACAGTGGAATGGTCCTCTTGGAGTATGAATTTGTTTCTAGGTAGAACATAGCCTGCATTGCAGAAAGATGAATGAATTAAAGGTTTGCTAAAAGTAATCTGCAGTTTAGGAAATCACCTTTTACCGGATGATGTAGGGTACGTTATAGTATGATACAGCTTTCCAGAATGGCATGAAGCACAACAAAGGTGACCAACTGCATCAACAGATTCAGAGACAAGTGACAAGCAGGCTTTTCATTTTTATTTTCCTTTGTGGCAGGCTTAATTTTGGTGGTTATCAGTGAGGAACTGGATTTGCTGTTACCTTTTGACTTTTCCAGCTGCACTCTTACTTCTGTTCAGTCTGTGCTATCCATGGCTTCAGGCTATTCTAGGCTTCTACACAGATGAGAAAGCAAACAACTTCTGACATCCAAAACCAAACCAAAACAAATCCCCCTGTAAAAGAGTTTTCTGTGCCTTTTTTACCTCTGCTCTGTCATACTCTGTTTTGGGATTTGAGATAATCCTTATTGAAGTTCTATATACTGTCCCCATCCAGCAAACTTTAAAGGAGGAACAGTTAATGCATGATTAATTGCCTTTGCTGGTTAAGTGGGATTTGACTCTTTGTGGGATGTCAAAAGAAAGTAAGTTTCTTTTATAACTTCAAAAAGTGGGATGGTTTCAGTAAGGAGAACTTTACATCCAGGGCCTGGAAGTTTTCAGAGATATTTGAGAGGGATGGATAAGTTTTTGATACGAAACCTTGGAATTCAAGATTATACAAAGTATGTTTTTTATCAGTAATTTACATATAATTATTTTCTGTCTTTATCTTTAGAATATTTTATTCCTGCTTCCAAAGCTTCCTTAATTTTTCTGTTTTCCTAGACCACCACCATTCTCATTCTTGTGGCCCTTGAAAAGAGGAAATGCAGATGGTATCAGTTTTGAACTAAATGGTGATGTGTCAGCCTCCATCTTGTAGGCTGGAGGGTTTTTTGCTTAGTTTTAAATCCAACCATTGACTTCTGAAGTTGCTCCAAGGTGTACATTTTCACAGCATCTCCTCAACTGCTGGTAGCCAGACTTGCTTTAGAGGCTTATTCTCAGTGAGGAAAACTTTACAGCAGGGCACATGACATGGTCACTATCCTGTTGTTTAAAGGCATCCATCTGTTTACTTTTGAGAAGTGTGGGAACTGTGAAGGAGCCGACTTCACAAATTTGCGTAAACAAAACTCAATGAGACTGGCTGTCAGGGAAAAAACAACATCCACATATACTACTGAAATGAAGATTCTGCAGATGGGCCTGGTAAGATTATTTCTAGATGTGTAAATTGGTACTTTTTTTCAAAATGAACTACAACTGATGCTCTACCAATTATCCTGCTTAATCATTCAAAGAATAAATTGGGGTATTTACAGATAATTCATTTTCCATCTAGAGCTTTTGTTTTGCATATATATCAAATAATTTAAAAAAAAAGTTGAATATTGGGCAGTGGAAAAGCAATGCGGTATGTCATCTCTTAAAAATAAATAAATATGGTGAAGATCACTGGAGGCTGCCAAGCATAGACCTAGAAAATTTTTGTAAGAATACTAGTAGTCTTTGTCCAACTTTTGTAGATTGTCTGCTTTTAATTAGTCCCCAGCAGTAAAAAATATTGAGCTTAAAGAGCAGTGTACTCTGTGCTTTTGTGCTTTGAGTGCTTATGCTTCTGGAATCTGGTTTTCCCAATGCTCTGTAAAGATTACATGCAGTAAACTGACTATGTTTTGGTTGCTATGAACAAATGAGGAATTTGAAAATACAGAAACAAGAGAGGAGAAATTGATCCTGGTGTTACACAGGAACATCTGTCTGGAGTTTCAAAGGCAGCTAGCAATCAGCTAAGGCAGATTTTCTGTCTGGCTGTATGAGGACTGTGTGAGCTGTTGTGTCTATATTGAAGCTGCTATTGTTCTCCTGCTGTGAAATGACAGATGGATGTGTCTATTCTGAGAGATTTGTGACTTTTGGCTGACTCGTGCTTTCAGAATTCATGCATAATAGAGCTTTCTCTAGTCCTTCAAGAGGGAAGAAAAACAAAAATGGGGGAAAAAAAAAGCAACAAATGAAACATATGGTGCCAGTCTGTATTGTGAAATCATCAAAAGTATATTTCTATCTTCTTTTTGAATACAGATTATTTTTTTTCTGAAGGGGAGCTATTGGCTTTTGGTTTATTTATGTGAGGAAGTAACATGTTCAGCACATGTATATGGTCTCCTTTGACTGAGATAAAAACATAAAAAATTATGGTGCTATTCTAAAGTATTTACATAACCAATCAATGCTGAAAATCTGGATCCTAAATAAAAAGAATGATGATGAAGACAGAATTTATTAACAGTTTGAGAAGGGAAAGTATATAATTCAGAAATACATGTTGTGTTTATATTGATTAGTTTTCTGAGTTTGCTTTACTTCATATGTAGCATGTATATGTATGATAATTGGGTTAATGAAAATATTGTATGTATATGAAAACAGGGCTTTTGTGGCTAAGTCTTAATAATACATTCATCTATGTTCAATCCAAGTAAATATGTTTCTGTCTTGAACTAAATGATCCTAGCATTAAAAAAGGAGATGGAATGAGCACTACTCTTGGAACTTCTAAAGAAAAAGTACTACCAGATCAACTGGGATAGTTGTTACAAAGCAAAACTGGATGCTGATGCATACTTCTCAGTTTGCATTTGTTTAGTTTAAACACTGAAGTTTTTGCTTCTATAATGCTTCCTCTGCAAGTCTGTGAATCGCTAAGGCAATCCATTGGTAAAGTATGCACTACTGTAATTGTTTAAACTGAGAGCTATGAACCATCCTTCTGGAGTGAAGGGTCTGTTTAAACAAAGTGTTTATTTAAGCTCTGTACAAACAAATACCTAATGAAGAGCTATATATTGTAAAAGAGGAAAACATGAAGTGGGCTGTGGGTCAAGGCACCATCTTTCTTTTCCAGGATGTTTTATTGTCACATTAATAGTAGATCTATGTTATTAATTGATGGGAAAGCCAGCTATTTAGTTAAATATTTGACTTGTCTTTTCTCATGGTTTCAGCATGTTGTGTACCTGGATGTGTGGCAAAGCATTGGTGGAAGTGTATCGCTTCCAGAGCATTAGGCTGAGTCAGCAAGTTGGTGATTCTGTCTTTCTCTTAAACTAGAAAGAGGTTGTCAAATCTAATTCCTTCATTTGCCGTTTTCTGTGGAAAATCATTTCTTTCTGCTAATATACAACTTCATAGGTCAAAAATAATTTGTGCATTTCAAAGCAGTGTGTTTGGGTGCTAATATGCATGTTTAGCTTGATCCTCTTGATCCTTGATTACTTGATCCTCTTCAGCATTATCTGAGTTGCAGTGAAAGGGTTCCTGCTTACCTGAATGATTTTTGCCAGCATGGATCCACAGTCCTTGCCAGCTGTGTTTCTGAATGACTCTAAGATGTTATGCTAAGGGTATGATTGATTTCAGCCCTGTCTTTCTTGAATGATAAAGTATAATTACTGCTGTAACTATGAGTTTTGGGTAAGTCTCTTAAAGGCTCTAGCACTCTGATGTCTGATAAAGATATATTACTATACTGACAGCAAACAGTTGATGTGGGGTTTTGTACTGCTTAAGTCCCTTCATTGCGTTGAACATGGCAAGCTGGAATTGTGCAGTACCTGTGCACAAGTAAAATTACAGGCTGCAAGCTGATCAAACTTTTAAGTATGGATATTTTACTGTTGAGTGAGTACTGGTGAAGGGAATGGCTCTACTATTGTACTTTCTGAACTACAGGAAGATTTGAAGCTCCGATGCATGTGTTAACCTAACTCAACATCCACAAAGACAGGTAGCATTGATGGAAAATTTAAACAGAATGCATAATTGCCAGAAATTGTGTGTGTTGTATAAACAGGGAAAATAATATTTGACTCTTTCATTCACTTGTTCTTAGCTTTTCCTTTCCTTTAAAAACTTCTTTGTCTTTATTATTTATTTTTTTTTAACGAGAAAAAAAAAAATAGAAGGAGAGAAAGAGAAGCACCTTTTGATGCTTTTCTTCTGTGCCTTGAAGGCTAAATAAGTTAGTGTAACAAATATTTAAATCAGTGCATTTATGGTAGCATTGTCACTGGCAGTACCAACAGGTTGCTTTAGCTGATTGATGTATAATGCGTGTTAGAGGTGTAATGTCTTTTTCATGTGCCGGATCCAGCGTTCATCTTACTTTCTAAGTAATCTGACATTTCCATTTACTTCAAGGCAGGTACTGAGAATTAAAAAGAAAAAAATAAAATAGCCTTTTTGGTATTCTTGTGCTCTCTGTTTCCTGGCAAGCTGTCAGAACGTTTTTTGTGTCTCCTGTCCCTGACAGGGTGAGCTACCTTACAGTCTCTTGGAGAATTTCCTAACTATGGGCCTTTTGAGACACGTCTGGGGAGAACTTGGCAGGAAAGAGACAGTTCTGACTGAAATTGAGAGCTAACAGGGGATTTCCATTAGTACAATAGCCTCTCGTTATAGCAGTAACTGCCTCAGACCGGAACGATGGAGACACCAGCTTCCTGCGCTTTCCCAGCAGAGTGGCTGAAGGCGATACCCAAGCAGGCCCCCGCTTCCCAAATCTGGCCAAAGGGGTTTACTGAGTTATTCAGAAGTGCATTGTTAAACATCTGTTTAAACAGTCTGTTTTATTACCCCTTAACATGCTTCTCAAGGTAAGCAATAAGGCTACTGGCCTACGTTATTTTTTACTCTACTAACCTTATTTTGTTTTATTTTTGGAAGCTGTTTGACCTACTGATTACCCTTAAGCAACAAATTACTGATTTTATTCTATCTAGATGGCCAGGAGTAACCCTTACTAAAGTCGTTTCCCATCATTTTCCTCTCTTGTTCTCTCCAGGGACCTCAGCATACTGTTTAAGCCTCTGATTAATTTATCTTGCTTTTTCACTGATTTTAATAGCTTACCGTACTCATGTAAGACCTAGGAGGTTGCCAAGCCAAAGTCAGCATTATCCTTCTTTTGTCTGAAGAGAGTCTTTGGGATGGAAGGAGGAGACTCTCTAGAGGATTGGAGAAGAGCAAATGTAGAACTAGACTCCATACATTTTTTTTTTTTTAATGTGATTGGCAAAAAGAAGGGAATTATAAGACAGTCAGTAAAATCTTAAGAGAAGGGAAAATTATAAGCCAGTGAGCAAAACCTTTATCCCTGCACATTTTTTAACAAGTTATTAGACAGTTGCTTTGTAAGCACCTCTGGGAGATTAAAATTTATAAGTATCCAGCATATATTTATCAAAAACAAACGGTGACAGACAATTTTAATTTCCTTCCTTGGCAGTGTAGCTGGCTTTGTAGATTAAAAGTTCAGTAGATGGATGAGGTATCTTGACATTGTTATTTTTTTTTTCGTGCAGTGACTGCACATGATATTCTTTGTGCTATCTCATGGCTAAGGAACTCCACGTGAAGTCACTATGATGGTTGAGAAAAGGTCTCCAAGTATAGTATTGATGGATTACTTACAGCTAAGAGGGCATTTCATATAGGTCAGTGTGTTTTCTGTTTGGTGATCTGTATTTTATTTAGGCAGTTGACTAGCAGAATACACAGAATGTGTTTGTTAACAGCAGCAAGCTAGGGTGTTGCATTAGCATGGTGGAAATTTAAGATAAATTCTGAATGATGACAAAAAATGATTTGCAAGCTGTGATCTCCAAATGAAGTGAATCCAATGATTGCTTACAAGGTGTAGAGAAGGGTAACTCACAAAATAAGCTTATTTTGACTAAGCCAAAATTCACACATGGTACTGTGCCTCCACTAGAATATTTAATGGTTTCTCATGTGGAAAAGTGTTGTTTGAAAAGCCACCATCCTGATAATTTGGAGAGAGAGCCTAAAGGCTATCCAAATGCAAACTGAAATTCCAAAAGGTGAGCACAAGTTGGTATGGTTTGCACAATTTTTGAAAGAAGAGTTGAAACCTAAAATAGCGTAGCCAAAGAAAACCTGGGGTTTATGATTGAATGACAAATAGCACCCAGGATGTATGAACAGGGAATGTCACATGCAAGAAGGGCAGTAGCCATTTTTCTCATCACTGGTGATATCTCATACACAGTATTGTATATATTTTAGGGTTACTAGCTTTTTTCTTTTTCTTTTTTTCTTTTTAAAGGACACAAACATTTTGAGAGTGTTTTAAGAAAGCATCTGTAACAAAGTGCTTTGAAAAACCAAGAAAAATTTGAAGGAAGTGACTGTTTCATCTCACTGAGGGTTGTAGGAGACACATCTCATGGGAAGTGAAAGGCTTTGTAGGAGATGGTCACTAGTGGGGTCCTCCAAGGCTCCATGTTAGGGCCAATCCTCCTCAATGTTTTTATAAACTATTTGGATGTAGGACTAGAAGTTGTTTTGAGCAAATTTGCCAATGACAATAAACTTGGAGGAGTTGTGGACTCAGCTGAGGGTGGAAAGGCCTTGCAGACAGATCTGGACAGATTGGAGAGCTGGGTAATTACCAACCACATGAAATTTAACAAGAGCAAGTGCTCGGTCCTGCACCTGGGATGGGGCAACCCTGGCTATATGTACAGACTGGGTGATGAGATTCTGGAGAGCAGCCCCACAGAGAGGGATCTGGGGGTTGTGGTTGACAGCAAGGTGAATATGAGCCAGCAGTGTGCCCTGGCAGCCAGGAAGGGTAACCGCATCCTGGGGTGTATCAAGCACAGCATCGCTAGTCAGTCGAGGGAAAGGATTGTCCTGCTCTACTCTGCGCCAGTGTGGCCTCATCTCGAGTACTGTGTGCAGTTCTGGGCAACACGGTAAAAAAAGGATGTAAAACTGTTGGAGAGTGTCCAGAGGAGGGCGATGAAGATGGTGAAGGGCCTAGAGGGGAAGACATATGAGGAGTGGCTGAGGTCACTTGGCCTGTTCAGCCTGGAGAAGAGGAGGCTGAGAGGAGACCTCATTGTGTCTACAGCTCCCTCATGAGAGGGAGTGAAGGGGAAGGCGCCGACCTATTATCCTTAGTCACGAGTGATAGGACCCAGGGAAATGTTGTCAAGCTGAGGCAAGGGAGATTTAGGCTAGACATCAGGAAGAGGTTCTTCACCAAGAGGGTGGTCACACACTGGAACAGGCTCCCCTGGGACATAGTCACTACACCAAGCCTGTTGGAGTTTAAGAAGTGTTTGGACTGTGCACTTAATCATGTAGTCTAAAATTTTGGGTAGACCTGTGTGGTGCCAGGAGTTGGACTCCATGGTCGTTATGGGTCCCTTCCAACCTGGGGTATTCTATGATTTTATTCTATTCTATGAGATACTACTATTTTTTCTGCTTTCTCTAGTGGGAGATAGTATGACTTGGAGTGGATAATAGAAAGATAAGAACTGTCTAAGGTATACAAATTTCTGTGGCAGCTGATTGATACCCTGCATTTATGATGTGGTTTAGCTCTCATATTCTCAATAACACATGTGTAAGTTAGTTGTTGAATAGATGACTTAAAGATGTTGTGAAATAGCCTTCGAAATGAGAGAGATATCCAGAAACTGGTGAGACATGAGACACCAAATATTTTCATGGAGGAACTATCTATATTTGCTTGTATCTCACAGTAAGTATTAGATAAGATGATCTTCTGAAGTCTTTTCTGGTTCCATTTGTGATTCTACTCGTGTAGGTGCAATTTGATTCAAGGAAAAAAAAAGCAAACTGGCTTCTGAAACAAGAGCTAGTCTCAGAGGAATGACTGTTTTTTATATATATTTGGGAAATACTATGTCAGAGAGTAGTGAGGTGCTCTATTCCTTCAGCAGACTTGATTTGACCAAAATTCTAGATAAAACTGAAGTGATGCAGATTTTGATGGAAATGTAATGGTTAACTGAAAACAAACAAACAAACAAACAAAAAAGTAAAAAAAAAAAGTAACATTTAAGACAAGAAGGTAGCAGAAATTTTGGTCTAAACGACTTCTACCCTGGACTGAGTAAGATCATTGCGCTGCACTGGAACACTCCGGAGATGAGATCCACCTGTCCAGTCTTGATTTCTGGAACAGCATTCTAAAAGTGCACTGGTATTTAACCTCTTTGCAGAAAGCAACCTCAGTCTTTATATCTGGTTGTACCTAATTTGTTTTCCTGTTTGAGAGCTAGCTGTGGATCATGGCTTGTTTCTCAGCAGTGAATAAAATCACAGATATGAAAGAAGTAAAATCATTTTTCTCATCTGTAATTTTTGTTTCTCACAATACTTATACAAATGTCCAAATCTGTTGTCATACATTATATCAGGTTGTTTGCAGAAATAGTAATTAATGCTTCTTGTGAAGGGGAGGAGGATTGAATGGGAGGGGAATAACACTCTAATGTCTCTGTACATTTTGTGCATGTTGGTTTGTCTGCCTTTATTTGGCATTTTTTCCAGTACTTCATGAGAAAAGAAGAAAAGCTGTATTCTGGTCAGACCAAGTGTCCTTTTAGCTCAATGTTCTCATGGAAGGCAGCCAGTAAAGGTGCTTTGGGAGAAAAATGTAAAAAGTGCATTAAGTATAGTGAGTCTTTCCCATGGTTGGGTCCCTTAATTAGTGTTTTAGGGACTGCCTTAGCTGAAAGTTGCACACAAGCATGTTTGGTTTAAATAAGCAGTAGAATGTCCGCCATTTGAGAATTTACATGTAGTTCTTTTTTGAGCCCATTTATGCTTTGTGGGTGTCCAGAGTCTTGGTGCAATGATTCACTAACTTAAGTATTATGGGTTGTGAAGAACAAACATTTCGTTTCAGATTTACCACTTCATCGGCTGCCCTCTAGTGTGGGGGTTGTTTTTTTTTTGTTTGTTTTGTTTTGTTTTGTTTTGTTTTCAGTGAGAAATGGTTGCTTGTTGACTTTTCCATACATCAGTCATTCTGCCAGCCTCTGTGCTCTTATTCTTGATGATTTTTCTTCTTTGCTGAAGACTTCAAGTCTGTTTGGCATTGGAAAGTTTGACAGGGCTCCAGTCAGTCTCACAACACTGTGAAAGCACTGCTGGTGGCCAAGGCACTATAGTTTTTTACTTTCCCACCAGTAAAACTGGGCTAATATTTCTTCAATTAACTGAGGTTCTTTTTCTGTGAAGTCCTATTAATGCCTGTTTGCAATTATTATGAATTACAGATTACACCTATAAATTAAGAAGGACCAGCGTATTTCTGAAAATGAAAACTTCCATGAGTAGTATATTATTTAAGTTCCTCTCTTTGTATGCTGTACATAGTCATTGCAATACACTTGTAATAGGTATATTTGTATGGTTTCTCCTTTTATTTTATATAAAGATTTGAGAACACTGAAGGCAATCTTATTACAGCATCTTACTTTAATAAATATGTTGATAAACAGCTCATGTGTCTGAGAAACAAGATGTTAAGTAAAATTTCAGTTAAATAGGAACAGAATTATTTCAGAATGTAAAGTAACAAACACCTGGTTTTGTTTCCAAAGTAAATCATCCATCTATACCTGGTTATGAATTGGATCCAAATCATGACCCAAGTTTGTTGAGCAAAGTTTGTTAAGCAGAATCTTTCCCAAAACCCTGTCAGTCCAATTTTACGGCTTTCTTGCCCATTAGCCAGCAATATGTGCCTGTCTGCAGTGTATCAAACACAGTGTTACTCCCCTTTTGGCTATGCTGTACCCTTTTGGCCTTGCACAGGGGAGTGAGGTTATATGGAGCAAACAGTAGCAGAAAGGACAGTGCGTGTATGGCTTTGGGGGTTTACAATGTATAGTAGTGCTATGCAGTGTGCAGGATTAGTGAAAAGTGAGTAGATCTCTGCTAAACATGAATGTCTTGAATGTGAGGTGGTGGTAGAAAGTCAGCAGCGAGGCTGGTGGGACGTGGCCCAAACAAAAATGTCTCAGTCCTGTTCATTCCTGCATTAGGAGGAAACCGTACTCTGTGATATTAAGAATTAACAAGTGTGTTTAGCACATATCCCTACCTGCTATGTAAGTGTCTTTTATACAGCCTCGTTATAAGGCATTTACCTCCATGAGCTGTTAGTTTTCTGGACTGGCTTCTCTAAGTGCTTCTCTCTCTAATTTTTCATTCATATGGTTGATTACAGCCATTGACAGAAAGGCAGACTTGTCAACACTAGCAGGGTACCTTTGCATTTTACAGAAATAGGTGGCCAAGTGCAGGAGAGACTATAAAATATGCTGTCAGAAGTCTTGATAAACTGCAAAAGACAAATCTGACAAAAATAAGTTTCATTATTAGCAAGAGCTTATGGAACTACTTTAATTAGTTTTCCATAGCTGAGGAATTCTTTACCATATAAGGGTTTATTTTAGATGCAAGCTTTCCATTAGCAGCCAAACACACTGTAAATTTTAATTAAAATAATTCAGACTTCACTCCTCCAAAAGTTGGTGAAATATGTATCTTTGTTTTGTTTGATTTTTTTTTTTTTCATATATTGTATGGAGAGCTTAAGCAGTGAAAAGGATCCAATGGATGGTGTGGTTTTCCTTACTGCCTGCTAGCTTGCGTGGAGAATAAGACACATGTGCAGTTTGCAGCTCCACAACAGAAGTTTGCACTAGACCATGTCATTCTCTACTAAATGTTACTTGGAGCTGCATGCCATACAGAATTTAAAAAGTGGACAGGAAAGTCTGCTGGAAAGCAGAATAAAGACCAGGTCAGCAAGTGAAAGGAGTTGGGCCAATACGTGGCCTGCTGTGAATAATTGAGCCTAAAATTAAGGGGAAATATTTTATGGGTGTTTCCCCTGCATCTTTGTCAGTGTTGTTTTGAGTTACAGAAGTTGAAAGCAAACTACAAGTTTTGGCAAGCAGGCTAATGCTTTCTAACAGAATGGTCATAAATGATGACTTAAAACGTGGTTTTCAAAGTAGTACAAGTGATTGCACTTGTGCTATTATCTAGTAACTCACACAGTGGTTAAGTTACGTTGTTACAATTCCTTGGCTCCTTCCTTCTTTGAATTGTTAAACGTCCCTTTTACTTAGAAACTGAGAATTCTGACTGGCAAGGTTTGTATGCCCAATAGATCAAATTTAGAGTAGCATTAAAACTGTAATTAAACATTTTTAGTGCTTCAAAATTGAATTGTTCTGTAGCAGTCAGTAATAGTTTAAAACTATGCTACTGATACTAGCAGGAGCAATTGAACTAAGCAAGTGCTTATCACTTTTAAAAATCTTACTTTGAATATACAGCACTTTTGTTATTGTTTACGGTTACTTTTTTCCTTTCATAGCTAAGTGATTTTTATTATCATTTTATATTTGCTTTGCTGTAAAATATCAGTGGAAGAGCATTGGTTTGGGTGTGGAGGGGCTCTTTGTAGCCTTGTTTCTAGGCATTGTTCCAAAGTACACAGTTAAAGTGCTTTATAGGTCTTGTTTAGGGCAGGGCTTTTAATGCAGAGATCACCACTGAGTCCTTTTGATACAATTTTGCAAATACTTAGTTCTTGATCTTTATTTCAAACTCAACATTATATTTTTGTAGAGTGTGGCAGTTAAAAACGTGACTGTCCTGTGCTTTAAAGAGGAACAAGGAACTTCTCTATTTTTTCTGCATACATGGCACTTTTGGAGAAGTCTGGCAATGGGAGAGGAGGAGAGGACAGGAGAATTAATTGTATTAGAAGGCTCAGGAGGTCATCTTGCTGCAAGGAATGTTAAGCAGAGAGCTTCAGCTGGATTATTACGGTGAGGCTGTACACTGATCTGTTCTTCAGTGCCCATGACTGAAGTTTATGATGCATGGTAGATGCCTTTAGGCAGAGAATGAGTAGCCAGCTTTTCATTAATTTGTAACAGAGAGACTGGTGGGAACGTTGTTCCATACCATAGAGAGCCTGTAGTGAATTCCTTCAGCGTCAAGAAAGCTAAAAATAATACTCAAAAACGTGGGCTTTAGCCAGACCCTTTGTTTTCTGAACATCCATTTGCACAGGGGTTAAAACTTCACTATGAAAATAAGAAGAGCCAGAAGTACCTTCTCTCATCTTAGTGTAATCTTGAGACCATTAAGCTGTTGGATATATTTTGGAAAAGATTTAAAATCGGCCAGTAATGCTTATATATACAATATGCCTGGAATGATTTGGGGAATTTGTCTATGTGCAATTAACAGATTTTCTAAGAAAACTCATGCTGCTTGTAAGCTCTCCGCATCCTTGTAACTCTTTCTACGCTCCTTTCCTGTGTGTGCTTTCAGTGAGGGGTCTGGGGTGGATGATCCAGCCCATCTGTCTCAATCAAATCCTGTGGCTTCCAGTAAGCAGAACTGAGGAAGAACTGCACGCTAGATAAAAACCAGTTTTCCTCAGCTGCTGTGTGGAAGAGTAATGTTTCAAGAAATTTTAATTTCCACAGGAAAAGGAACCAAGATAAGAGACCTTGTCACAGCCCTTTGAAAACAGGGGTGGAATGGGTCATGGAGGAAGATATAACAGTGTGGGGAGAAAACAATGAAGCAACGAACTGCTGAAGGGAGCAGTGCTGATGCTGTAGCTGAAAGTGGCTGAAGGAGGCTAGTGGCAGTGTGAACAGAAAGCTTCTGAAAAGACAGCACTGAGAGGTGAGCTGGAAATCTTGGTCATGTAGAGATTTCTGATCGGGTCCCCAAGCATTTTGAAGTATGGGGGGGAAGAGGGAACTGAGGCAGGAAGCTGCCTTTATGGGCCCTTATAGGCTTCAGTGTCAGTGTGAAACTAGAACACATTTAAATTATTTTTAAATTAAGCCTTAAAAATGTACATTTGAAGCTCTAAAAAGCTTCAGAGAGTGAAGATGTAAAAATGCTGGATGAAACTGTGTGGGTGTGTTTCAGCAGCATCATATTCCTAAGAAGCAAACTATAAATGGCAAGGATGGTGTTCTGGGCAGAAACCTGTCCCCGGTGGATGTTTCACACTTCTCAGGAGGCATGTCCACGCTAGAGTCTTTTCCTGCAGATAAACGGAAGCACTCTCTTCCCTACCCCCCCAAAAAAAACAAACCAAAACAAAAGGAAATACAAAATTATTGGAGTAGTAAGATGCTGTCCTGCTCCCTGTGTGACAACCAAGTTGTTAGGGCACTTAGCCATGAAGTGAAAAGTAGATGTGTTTCTCACTGCGAGGTGGTTCAGGTTGTCCCACCTTTCCTGGCCAGAGAGGAGAGCTCAAGCTCTTGGCTCTCAAGAAAAGCGTGGAGATTACCACTGCTCTGGAGACTCTTCTTGTGGCCTTAAACAGTAGAAAAGGACTTTTTGAAGCCACTGCAGTGGTTGGTTGTGATTGGTTTCAGTGGCCAGGGTATTGTTCATGTGTCTGTGAATTTGGGAAGAAAGAAAATGAAAATACTCAACGTTAGGTTAAACTCCACAACCTATGAAACGAGCTATATGCACATAAGAATGTTCAGCAAGATGGTTTTTTTTGTGGTGTGCAGGTCTGTGAATAAAGCTCCTGTCACTCACTTGGGTGAGGGTCTGGCAAATATAATTCCTTAACTTTTTTTTTTTTTTTTTTTTTTTGTAATTTGCAGAAATAAGAAAGATGCGTTTATCAGAAAAAAAGTCCTTCCTTAAAATTCAGACAGGAAACAAATGGAAATCCCATTAGCATTGTGTTGAACCAGGAAAATACTCTTAATTTACAGATATTCTTTTGACTGAATACACGAATATATTTCTTTTTGTAAAATGGGGTGGAATAGTTGAATTTAAAAGCTGTTTGGGGCAATGTAAACATATTACTAACCCCAATGCTTAAGTGAAGGAAATGTGTCCTTCATGCTTTCCCTTAGGAGTTAATGCTTTGCATTAAGTGGTAGTAATTTGCACAACCTATAAATAAAATAAGTAAACTATAAGGGACTAAAGGTATTTTTTTCTTCCCTTCTCTTTTAAGGAGTGCCCTTCATCTGCACTATGTGCACATAGTGCACAGCTGCACTATGAAAGAGCTGTATTCAACTATATTCAAAAGTACTAGAAGGAATTTATTGTTTTCTTACTCCTGAGCCTTAAATATATGTTCCTTTCATATTGTTATTTATGTTAATGATGATTTTAGAGACATACTTGATCAGTTGATAAATAGGACACTGAAACAGTTGATAAATAGGACACTGAAAGTTGCCATGAAAACTTTTTGTTTTGCTTTGTTTTTATTCTGTAGGAATATAGAAATTTTATTTGGTCTCATTGTTGGCTTCACAGCTTTCCTGCACAGGTCTCTCTTTCTTTTTTTTTTTTTAACGTTTCATCTAAGAGTATTAAGCACCCTTAGCATTCTGTCTTTTATAATGAGCTTTTTTCAAATGTAGACAAAAATATTCAACTTGTTTTATATAAGCATTAACAAAATTGGAAATTAGAGAAGGAAGGTTGCTCCTTTATTATCCTCAAGAGTTATTAAAATATTCTTCCACCTCCATTCTTTTTGCTTCCCATTTTAGTTTTATTATTAATTTGTTTAAATTATTTTTTTTCACTTCAGATCATCCTTGTTTCAGATCATCCGTGTTACAAATGGAAAAAAAATCCCTCCAAAGTTATTGTTTAAAAGAAGTTTTGAACAAGGTTGTCCTTCCACATAGGCAGAAGGATGACAGCTGCATCACTAACAGTGTAAGATTCCCCAAAATTGCTGTCAAGAAGCTCCTTGGCTTCTCTTCTTGTCCTTGCAATGTTGGATCACTGCTCAAACATGAAGACTCAGAGTGGCTTCCAGGTTGAATCTGTTGTTCTGTGGCTACAAAGGATGTGCTTTATGTTCATCTTCAGGCAGTCCCTATAAGACTTCATTTTTTCACTCTTCAGCTTTTTCTTGTTTTGGCATTCATTTCTTTGAATCATAGCATCACAGAATGGTTTGTTTTGAAAGGGACCTTAAAGGCCATCTGATTTCAACTCCCATGCAATAGGCAGGGACACCTCCCACCAGAGCAGGTTGCTCAAAGCCCTATCCAAGCTGGCTTTGAGCACTTCTGGGGATGGGGCATCCACAGCTTCTCTGGGCAACCTGTTCCAGTTCCTTCACCACCCTCATAGTAAACAATTTCTTCCTTATATCTAACCTAAACCTACCCTCTTATAGTTTAAAGCCACTCCCCCTTGTCCTATTACTACAGTTCCTACAAAGAGACCCTACCCAGCTTTTCTGCAAGACCTTTAGGTATTGGAAAGTTGTTATAAGGTCTCCCTGGAGCCTTCTCTTCTCCAGTTGAACAGCCCCAACTCCCTCAGCCTATCCTCATATGAGAGGTGCTCCAGCCCCTTGATCATATTCGTGTCCCTTCTCTGGACTTGTTCAAGTATGTTCACATTCTCCTTGTGCTGGGGACCCTAGAGCTGAACACAACACTCTAGGTGGGGTCTCACAAGAGCACTGTAAACTTTAAACAAAACTTTGAAAGGTTCTCAGTAAACAAGGCTTTGCCTTACAAACAGTAAGAGGCTGGTGGTGAAATCTTTGGTGAAGCCTATAACTGAAGAAGCCAGACCTGCGGTAGTAGGGTTCTTGAATGTTAATCATTTAATCATTCTGTGGTAGATAGTTAATAGGATTAGATAAAGGTTTAAAGGAACTGAAATCAATTCACTACTAAGAACTTTGGAGCTGCAAAACTGCATTAAACCTAAAAGACATGATTACTAATTTTAATGAAGAACATGCTTTTTGTAGCATAACATTCAACTTTGGTTTTATATACATGTAAAGTTTCCAGAATTTCCATAAGGCTTCTGATTTTGAAGATGCAGAAAGAAAAGGTTTCTGTTTTCCTTGTTTGTCATCAGCAGCTGCCTGTGAATTTTTTATTTTTTTTTGCTAGATAACAATTGCAAGCAACACATTTTAACAAACCAAATGTGATATGCATCTTTATATTACTTGATAGCGACAAAACAACAACAACAACAACAACAACAAAATACAACCCAAAAAACACCAACTGTGACTAAAGGCTATATGAAGTCTCTGGCCTCACAGGTTCCTGATCATTGATGCATGTAATTTTTAAAATTGTCAAAAAAGTGATTGAGGCAACCAACTACCAGTAAAAAGTTTCTTTGATCAGGCTTTTAAAACTGCCTGTAAATATTTGTGGAGTTTGATTGTAGTGTGATATAGTGTGATAATGGAAACATTGTAGGTTGTTTACAAAGAAAGTAATGTTGATGGTTGGAGAAAATGAAGTAGTGTTTAGTTCATAGATCTTTGATAAAAGTAATAATAAAAAGTTTCAGGACCAAGATGCTTCTAATTGACTTTGCAGGAAGCCATTGTGCATAGAGCCAAGCTTAATTATCAGTATGTGCCACCATACTGAACTGTTTGTCTTTAAGGTTGCCAGTGAGTACTTAGAAATGGGGTAAATAATTTTACTAAGCTTTTAACCTTACAAATAAGCCTGGAAAATGTACAGGGTTTTTATTCTTAGTTATAACAACAACAACAAAACAAGAAAATCTCGTTGGGAGCTAAATGTCGTGAGATCTCAGGATGTCTGCTGTGTAAAGTCTGTCTGTTTAGCTGTTTAAGTTACTTACTTCACCAAAATCCAAATGTAGGCTGGGAATGTTCAGAATTACAGATCTGTGTATTGTCTACCCAGAAGCAGGTTTTTCTTCATGTATCAATGTCAAGAGCCAGATGTTTATTTCCTGAGGGGCTGGACTCAGCCACTGCTGGTGGAGTTCAGGCTGTTATCCCAAAGAAAAGGAAATTTAGGCTGCAGAAACCACACATGGCTCCTGCTCTGCTGGAGCCAGCAGGGCAGGCAGGCAATTTCTGGATGAGGAGTGTGTGTTTCTGAAACTCTCTGTCTGCCAGAGACTCTTCAGCTATCCCTGCTCTGGCCAGACCATTTGGACTGTTTTCCCAGGTACGATTTACCACTCAGTTGTCTTTCTGTGCGGCAGCATGGCTGTGTCTTATCAGTTGGCACTTGATTTGCCTTTGATTTGCCAGGCACTTGGCAAATTTGAAAGGCACTTGGTTGCCTTTGATTTGGCTGCTCTGTGGGAAAAGCAGCAACATCCACATCTACAACCATGAGCAGGTGCCTAAGGAAGAGGAGTACAGGTGAGGACAAAGTACTGCATCAAAATCTATATTTAATTTGAATATGTTTGAAAAATCTTTGGAAAAAAAAAAAAAAAGAAGAAGAAAACAGGGAATGTATTATGAATTAAGTGAGCGCACAGTTCTGAATTAATTTGTATTTTATCTTACTAGTAGTCAAAATCTGTACTTTTTGTTATAGGGTGCCATCAGGGTGGGCTCCAAAAGTTCTGTTAAATTTTATAGCACCTCAAAGGAAGGTACCAGAAACACTGAGGTACTACTACCTATAAAGTGAAGGCAGGGGTCTCCATTCTTTTGTAGGAAATAGCAGGACTCTGGCAGTTTGCACTGAATAAATGTTGTAAATAGATTCCACCATACATCAAAAACATCACTTAGCTTTCCTGGAAAGTTATGGAAAAGTTGAATTCAAACCAGTTTAGCAATAGTACCACAGGGGCTTTGCATTTGTGATGGCTTCAGCTGTGATTCAATGAATGATGTTGCCCAATATGCAATGTTCTGATGTTTGGTTATTTAGATCTTTCCTTCACCTTAAGTATTAAAACACACATCTTTTCAGCAAGCTAGGTTCTGGAGAGGAGAGTCTCTGTATTCATGGCTTATGCAGGACAGAGTTTAAAACCTGATAGCTAGTATCTAAACTGCTTTTGAACAGCAGTGACAAAAGACTAAAATAAGTAGGATCTATGTAACAGATTAATCTTGGAGGGATGGTCACCAACAAGCTTATGTGATGAAGTGTGGGGGTGCTCTGTGGGTCCACAGCACAAGCCCTGATGGCAGTGTCCTGGGGGCTGTTGGTGCACCTTCTACCAGGTTTTCTGCTGTAGCCATGTGTTCATTGGGTATACAGTAATAATAAATGCAGAAGAAAAAATGTAGTTCATGCTTCTACTGTTATGTAAATAAATTGGAAAATAAATAAATAAATAAACGTTACGCCTCTTTGATATGCTTCAAATGGCAAGTATAGTAGGTAACACTGTTTTGTTTGTATTGGAAAAGCCAAAATGGTATCTAATTAAGTAAAGGCAAACTGTTTAGATTGCAGGAGTAATAAAAACTTGTTGTAGATATACAGACTTTTTGAAGTATTTTTAAACTTGAGAACACACTTTATAGAAGTACTGTATCTTGCAATGTGATATGAGAGATTAATTCACAGAACTGCAGACTGGCTGAGGTTGGAAGGGACCTCCAGAGGCCATCTGGTCCTACCCTGCTGCTGAAGCAGGGACACCCAGAGTACATTGCCTAATGAGAGCAATGTTACAAGTGTCTTGAATATATACCCAGAAATTAACAGTATCTAATACTAGTGTTTGTTTGTTTGTTTGTTTGTTTGTTTGTTTTTTGTGCAATTAGGGTTTTAATTAATCATTAGGAATCTTTCATTAGAATACTTATGAGTTTATTCTACTTAAAACCACTGTTAGCATATCAAGTATTTTTAATAAGACTGTAAATTATTCAGAAGAGAAATGACAGGGACATTTCAAAAATTGACTGAACTTTTTGAAAGAGCATTTCCTGTGGATGACTTGTTATATGAGGAAGCTGGAATGCTGTACATGTATGCACAACCCTGAATGTGCTTTTCACTGGCTGAACTTTGTTTCCAGAAAACTGGGAAGAGCTGCAGAAACTTTAGTGTGTATTATGGGATATTAATATCCTTCCTGAGTGTTCAGTGATTGTGAAATATTTATGCTGTTTATGACTTGTGAAGATGCATACCTTTTGTACATAATATGGCCCTCCCTCCGTATCACTACTTTTGTTAGAGAATGGCCCTCCTGCTACTTGCAAGCTGAGTTTCTAATTTCCATTCTTAATGTGTGACTATGCATAAACCAAGGGCTTTGTAATATGATTATTTTCTGCTGTGCTTCTGGATTATTACATATAACTTGTTGCTTGATTACTTCAGATATTTCTGATGATTCTGAGACTGAAGTCTGATAAATCCTGAGTCACTGAGGTAGTTTGTTGCCCTTGATAAGGAATTTGGAAGATGAAGACAAATTTTAGGATCTCAATAGTAGGTGCCCTGGGAATTGAAAGGACATTTTATAATATGTAAGACTGGATGTTATATAAGACTTGGTATATAGGAATGGTAGATCTGTCTGCTTTCTGGTGGCTAAAAAAAGCACTGTAGAAGTAAAAGAAATGCCTGTATTCCATCTTCTATTTTTTCATTTTCTGTCACTTCTTTTCATGGTTGATGGCTATTGTTTTCTCTTACTTTGAACAGTTACATGACTGGAATAAACTTCTGATTTCTTACAGAAAAGCTTCTATGTGGGTTTTTTGTGTACTTTAAATAAAATTCACATTTTGCACACTTCAACCTTTTGTCCTGTGTTAATGGAGGACATCTTAAGTTTCAGAAAAAGCGAACACGCCATTTTGCAAAAGCAAGCAATTTAAAAAAGTTGGAGTGGCATTAATCACAAAATTAATCACAAAATTAGTCCATTCTCAAAAAGCTAAATGCAGTATAACTGGCCTTTCTAATACTTATTATACTGGATGGGATAATAAAAGTGGAAGTGTGGATGAGCATTTCTTTGACAAATTTATCAGTAAATGTGGTAGGAAAGGGTTTCCTTCTGTGCTATGTATTTGTCTTTTATTTTAGTTATAAAAAAGAGAATGTATTCAGCTTTGCTCATGAATGCTCCTTTGATCTGGTTCCTCCTCTGGTTCTTTGTTGTTACAGGGAGTGTTGATGTGGAGTAAGATTTGGTTCCAAGCTGCTTTCCTCTTGTAAAGTAAAAAGCAGAGTCTCTTCATGTTTCTTGGTTCCCCTTTTGTTTTATTGCCAGCTTAATTTTCTGTTCCGTTGCTTGGTGTTTGTCCTTACTTTTTTCACAGGAGGCATTAAATAGGTGCTGTGATCTTTTTAAGAAGGCATGAAGCCATTCCGATTGGGACTTCTCTTCTGTCTCAGTATGTTAAAATCAGTTCTGTGGTTGTATGTTACAGTGCTCTCCCTCTGCTCTCCTCCTGCTGGAAATGAGTGGATTAATCTAGTTCCAAATTGCTGCATGGAAACCCTTTGCTCTAAGTCAAAAGAAGTCAGTGCAAGTCTGTGAATCGTTTTATGAAAATACTGGATAGAGTTTCAGGCTTCAAGTCCCTGCTGATGCATTAAATTCTTCATGGTATTGGCAGGGGAGAAGCAGGGGACCTTTCTTTAGCTGGATAAATAGGAGAAGTGTCAACTCCAGATGCCTTGAGAGACTCCAGGCAAGCTTTTAGTACAATTACAGAAGGACAAGGTGGATTGGACCCGTGGGACTCCTACGTGTACTGAATTTTGTTTAGCCTTTTGGTCACCCTAGCAGGGAAAAAAAAAAAAAAAAAAAAAAAAAAGAAAAAGACTTACACATCTTTGAAGCAGCTAAGTTTATATTTTTGGGGTATAAATATAGGGGTGTAGCATATTCATATGCACACATGTAACTATTAAAAAAAAAAAAAGTTGGAATTTTTTAGGAAATGCTGTTGGCAGAGGATACTCATACTTAAAAATAAATCAATAAATAAAAGTACACGTCTTCCAGTGCCTAGAGCACATGGAAAGAAAGTTGTGAAAACTTTGGTGCTGTCTTGGCATTAGTATGATTGGAGGTATGGGAGGGAATTTTGCTTGTTCATCTGATCTTTGTCTGCAGATGGTTAATGACTGTCTAATCTTACCTGACCAGCAGGGAGCCTTCAGTGATTCTTTAAAGTGTTAAATTATATTAAATGAGACAATAAAACTCAGTCATTATTGTCTACAGCTGGGTATGATACAGTTGGGTTGATACATTAACAGTTGTTGATTGGTATAATAATCACACGTGCATAAACTGACCCCTTTTTATGTAAAAATAAGGCTATATGTTGTATTTTAGTCCTTGTTCAAGCAATATTGCTTATTCTTTTAGCGTTTTAAGTGTATTGAAACTACTTCTGAAGTGTATTGAAGCTACTAAGCTTCAATACAGATCTGGTAGGAATATTTCTTCCAAAGCACAATGCCGTCTGATCACATGCTCTGCATTTTTAATCTTTCCTTTGTGGCATTCTTTAAGTTACATAATGAAATTAACAATATATAACTATCTAATGCAACAGGTCCTTTTTGTCTCTTCTGACTTATGGAGTGGGTTATCCTACACATTTTAAATTGAAGTCCTTAATTAATTAATGCAAGATAGCAATTTTGCTTAGCAGAAAACTTTTGAAATCCAGCAGTTACTTTGCTGTAGAAGATCAACTTTTTGCCTTCTCCGAATAGTGTCTTTTTACGCATTATAAGTGTTTTGTTAGTTTGTTAGTTGAACTTTATTTCTCCTGTGCCTTTTCTACTTCTCTGCTTCAGGAAGCCCACCCAGTTCCCATTCATGTTTTTAATCTAGTTCATCTGAGGTGTTTCAGTGTTTCAGAGTTTCAGAACTGGCAACATGTGGGAATTCTGGGTTTTAACCTTGTTTTCACTATTGCCAGAACCAGCAAAGAAAAAGGAGGAGGAGAAAAAACAAACAAACAAACAAACAAACAAAACAATGAAAACTGAAAAAGAAAGAAAAGAAATACTCTCTTGATCCTACAATTTAAGTGAATTTAGCTTCTGATGTCATCCATGTTTCTAGTCCTAGTGATACAGAGAAAAATTTGAAAACACCTCTTAAAATGTGAGCTAATCATGTATCTCTGGCATTTGCAGTCTAACAAAATCATCAAGTGTCAGGAAGTTCACAATAAAATTGTACAAGTTGGCAGCAGTATCTGGTTTCTTTAACTGACTCATCAGTTTGCTCTGACTGAACTGAAATTTTGGCCTTTCTTTGACATGTTCTCATTGATGACTAATTATTACTTCAAGCTCAGCATTAAGCTTTTTTTTTTTTTTTGTTAAAGGCATTTTTAGCTACCTTATGACATCCCTATGAATTTCTTCCTGAATCATTACAGTTAATGTCACTCTTGTACTTGTTATTGAAGTGAAAGTCCATTATCTTGGACCTTCGCTTGACCTATATATACGTATATATAATGTCCTAAGGACATAAATAAAAAAGTAGACCAAAGTTTTATTTAGCCTAGTATATAGAGATAGCCAGTGGCCTAGAGAACGGAGTAAATATACACTGGTGCTTTTGTAGTATCCATTGTTCCGCATCTCAAGGATGTACTGAGTCAAAGGCGGCAAGTTTGTGTTTAATCGCTTTCAGTGGATCTTTCCTTCATTAACTTGTCCAGTAATTTCTTGAGCAAATGAGAAATTTAACACCCAGCTGCATCTCACATGGAAAAGTGCTTTCTTGAACCTTACATTCCCCAGTACCCTTTGATATTGTCTGCACTTACATTAGCAAAAACAGTGAAGAGTTCTTATCTACTTTTCTGTGCTTGTCAGTATTTCATTAGAGATCTAAAGAAAATACATCCTTATCACTGAAATGTGTGATCCATTCACAAGATGCTGACTCTCTGAACTGTAGAAAGTTCTCTCATAACTGTATGGCTTCATGAAGAAGCCATGTATTTTATGTGTTGTTGCTTTTGCCACTTTTAAATAATTTTTTGAAGTTACCTGGCAGACCACAAAATGGATTTTAGCTCTCTGGGTAAACTACTGGGATGTTTTAAAACAAAACAAAACAAACAAACAACAACAAAAAACCCACCACATACTTGTTGGGCTTTGCTTTTTTTTTTTTTAAGTTATAATGGATAGCTTCTCAAGACATTATTGATCATTTTCATCTGAAACTATATATATATTTTATCTACTTAGAAAAGAAACAAAAATACTCAGAAAAAAAAAAATCTTAGACTCATGGTGTTTTCCCCTTACACTTTGGGATACTATTACACATGCTTGTGATTATCCTCTCTGCAAACAATTATCAGAAAAATGCATCAGTTTTCCAAGTCCCACAGAAGAACAGATGTGGAATTAAGTTTCAAACAATGTACTCTTAATCACTTACATGTGGATACAAAATGAACTGGAGCTCAGTGGGAACGATTGGATGCTTTGTTAGTTGAGCGTGGAGTGGAGAATTTGCATTTTTCTTGGGCTTCATTCTCTGAACAGTCCTTTGAAAACAGTGCTAATAAATGAATAAGAAAAATGTCTGTTTCAGATATTTCACTCTTTCTAGAGAGCCAAAACCTCTGGGTTGAGCTCAACCACCTGAGTTGAGCCAGAATATATTACGTATATGAATATGAAAGAGATTGTGTATATCTGTAATATCTGTATAATTTTCTCCCTTTACTTGAGAACTCTTTTGAATGCTGCAAAGGATATTGGGGAGTAAAGTAGCTGCATATCATCTGTGCGTTTTCAAAAGCAATAATTTAAAGCAGCCAGCTCTGCCTGTAAGAGGTTTTGAATCAATATTCAATTGCTGAAATACCATAAGAAAACAATTATGTAAGAAAATACACTCATGTTGTGTTCTGAAACTCAGCCTGCATTGGAAAAATCCCTTAAAAAGATAGATTGCCCATACAAATACTTCAGACTTCAGAAAGCTAGTTAAGGAGAAAAGGTTAGTGGATAAGGTCTCAAATTTACAGTTTAAAGCTTTACAGAATTACAGATTTAAATTAGTGCACCAACCAGACAATGAGACTTAAGGAATTTTCTGATTCATGTTTTTGGAATTAATTTGTTCATAATTCATAAGAAAGCTCATGGAAGTTGGGCTATTCATAATTTTTCCCAGTATGATTGCCTTCTCTCACACATACATACACACATATGTCTTGAAAAATATGTTTTCAGTTGCTGCAGAATTGAAACGATTGTTAATATGTGTAATTTATACATAGAAGATTATTTTTTTTAAGTTATTTGGTCCAACATAAACTGGAAATAATATGCTACATGAATCTGCCTCACAAATTTGTTGGTTCTTAAATTATAGCAAACTTCACTGAACAGGCAACATTATATCTTATTTCAGAGTCTGATAGTGGTTTCTTGGAAGTCATTGAGCTCTGGTGGAAGTTTTAAGAATAGCCTTGTAGTGTTAAACTGAATGGTTAAGAGAGCTGTGAACTCATTTGCAGATTTTCTTGGCCCTCAAACCTGGAGTGGGGCATGAGATTAGTACTGATGCATTTTCCTGCCTTCCAAGGGTTTGGAATGGGAGCCTTCCATCTCACTCCCTTGTTGGCTGGTCCTTAACTCGTCACCACCTTGCATATTCATCATTAGGTTTACTCTGTTAGCAAGGAAGTGTCCGATGCCAGTTAAAATATTCATTGCTAACAAAATAGCAAAACACAATGTTTTGAGAGAATGAGGGAACAGAAGGAATTTTCAGATATGTTTGTTAATGCTCTGGTCAAGTGTTGTCTCTTAGCTCAATTGGTAGAGAGATCTATGAAGGCTAAAGAAGAGTTTATATATCCTTAAAGAAATCTTTCCTATGGATTTTTAAAGGCTGTTTTGCTTGTGCTTTGTGAACTGACCAATTTCTCCCTTCTTTGTTTTTGTGGAGGTCTGCTTGACCTTAGTTTTTCATGTTTTGTTTCAATTTTTTTTTTTTTTTTCATGGATATTACTTTGTTTATGCACTTCACAAAAAAACAAAAGAGCTAATCATATTAAAAATAAACATATTTATATCACCATGTCTTGTTTTTTAACCTTGGTCTAGAATGACCTAAATGGCCAAGTATTTCATGTTCTTTAAACATGACTTTGTGAATTTATTCAATATAGATCTCTTGTGCAGATTCAAGATTAATAAATGCAGTTGTCAGCAGCATTTGAGAATCAAAAGAACAGGACACAGCTAATAGTTCCATAACCATGTAGGGACGGTAAGGCTTACATGAGAAACTGCATTTTAACATTTAATACTTGAAGAGTATTTTAAATGAACTTACAATGTGTGTCTCACTTTTAACAGTAGGGTTTGGGGTGGCTTTAAGGTATTAAGTACATACTTTCTGTGATGTGATTGAAGGTGTGCTAACTTATTGTAAAAAATGTATATATATTTGGATGAGAAGAGCTTTCAAGTTTGTTCCCTTGGTATTGCAGGCAATCAGGCTGTATACAATTCCTTTTAACATGTCATCATCTTCTGACATAAAACTATGCTTTCTGTCTCCACTTCTCTTTAAAGGCTGCTGTAGAATCTTTGTCTTTCAGATGGCATAGAAGTAATATTTTAATGTGCAACTTAGACACATTCACAGTTAGTTTATGATTATTATGTTCCTGCTCCAACATTGGCTTGTTGTTTCAATATGCCTTCTTTTTTTCTTACATTTTAACCACTTACAGTAACTGTAGGAAACAATTATGTTTCATTTTTAGCACTTTCAGTTTTTCTAGGTGAAAGAAGGCAAAATTGCATCTTTTCTCAACTCTCCTTTGATCAGTTCAGCTGTTCTCTCTTCCTAATTCAACATGGATGTTTTTCATGACAAACACCTTTTCATGAGTTTCAGTAAAGATTGTAGGAAGTAATCTTATGATTACCATAAACTTTCTGGCATGTTGAATACCTGTTTTGGGGATTGTAAAGATTAGTCATTGCTGGCTAGGAAGCCCAAGCGTGCGTATTCAAGGGAAGCATTTGTGACTATGATTTGTTCCTTTAGAAAAGCAAGCTGGATAGAGTTGACTTAAGAATTTTCAGGCATCTGTAGAAACTGCAGGATGTTCTCTAGAGCAGGAATGCTGGGCAGATAAAACATGAGTAAGGATTTTTGTTTTAATAACAAGAGTTTACTGAAACACTAAAGACAGGCACATGGAATCTTGCCCAGTGTCTCTTCTTTATTTTTTCTTTGCATTGAATTTGCATTGAATATTGCATTTGGTTTTCGTCTTCTGTTTCTGCAAGACTGAAAATCAGTTCTGAGACATCAACAGGATCATAGAATATCTTAAGTTTGAAGGAACAATAAAGATGTTGGTGTCCTAAGCAGTACTTTTTTTATTTTTTTAAGCTTTAATTTAAAGTCTGAGTGCATGATAGGCCTACTGGCTGGCTAATGTTCAGATGGGCCGTTCAGCTTGACCTCAAAGAAGTTCCTTCTCCTCAAACTAGTCCAAGTTGTAGGTTTTGTGACTTAGCAAGGTTATTAAATGAACCACTGAAGTGTTTCATGATTATAAAGAAGCTTTACACTGGTGAAAGGTTAACATAAAGTTATTAAGGTTGGAAAAGACCTCTAAGATCATCCAGTCCAACTGTCCACCTACCACCAATATTACCACTAGACCATGTTGCTAAGTATTACATCTACCCTTTCCTTAAGGACCTCCATGAATGGTGACACCAACACCGCCCTGGGCAACCTGTTTCAATGCCTGACTGCTCTTTCTGAGAAGAAATTTTTCATAATACCCAATCTGAACCTCCCCTGGTGCAGCTTAAGGCCATTCCCTCTAGTCTTATTGCTAATTATCTGTGAGAAGGGGTTGACCCTAATCTCCCCACACCTTCCTCTCAGGTAGCTGCAGAGAGCAATAAGGTCTCTCCTGAGCCTCCTCTTCTCCAGACTAAACAACCCCATTTCCCTCAGCCTTTCCCCATAGGACTTGTGTTCCAGGCCCTTCACCAGCTTCGTAGCCCTTCTCTGGACATGGGTTATTAAGAATCGTCACTAGTATCTATGGTTGCTTTAATTTTATAAGTCACTTTTAATGTGTATGTATTATTACATCTCTGCAGATAAAAACTGTGAGGGGAAAACCTGTAAATAAGTCCAGTACAGAATATGTGCTTAAGGTATACAGTGCTGTTTTCCTGGCACCATAGAGGAGTTTGAGAGTGTATTTTGAGGTCTTGTAAAATCTTATTCATGCCTTAGTAAGTTGGTTGCTGGTTATGTGTTTGGATGTTCTGTTAGAAACCTTGTCTTAAATGTAAAAGAATTTGAATGTTAAAATGATTCTGGTTTTTGAGAGGTGAGGGTAGGAAGAGGGGAAGATTTTGCTTAAGGAAATTTCTTATTTCAGTTGAAACCACAAAACAGGTTTCTAATAATTAGATTGTGGTGCAGGAGTACTCAAAAATGCAGGAATCTTGTAAAGCCATTTGGAAACTTTATTGATTGTTTTAATTGAATTGTAATAGTTGCAGTTCGCATCACTGGGATGATACTCTGACTATAACTTTGGCATGAGAAAGAGATGCTGGATTGAAAACAAAACAAA
The DNA here is from genome assembly GCF_047663525.1 of Anas platyrhynchos. Taxonomy (NCBI): domain Eukaryota; kingdom Metazoa; phylum Chordata; class Aves; order Anseriformes; family Anatidae; genus Anas; species Anas platyrhynchos. The sequence continues at coordinate 24,940,916 of NC_092621.1, forward strand.
TCCTGCAGCTGTTGATTTGAAGAGCATGTGTGCATGTGTGCGAGATAAAAATTTTCTGTTCTAACTATCATGATGGGAGAGTCATGCAGTGTTCTGTGAGAGTGCTGGGCTGTCTACCCATTAAGTACAACGGTGTGCTGTTTGCTTACATGTGCTTGCAAAACTCCAAGGTTACCATCTCTAGGCCTTCACAAGAAGATTGAGCTGTCTCACTTGGAGTCATTCTGTTCCACTTCTGCCAGTAGACTATTTGTAAACTTAGCATTTTGCAGGCCACAGTGTGTGGTAATCTGGGGCAATAATTTGGATGCTAATAATACTCTTCAGAAGTTGTTATTTATTAAACCATTTGACATTTAGGAAGAAGAATAGCCTGAGCTGGCCAAGTGTTTCAAGTTCATTGCTGAAGAACATGTCATTGGTAAGAGTATTTAATTAGCAAACAAATGTCAGGGCCCACGAGGGCATTAATGGGCCTTGTCATCCCCACTCGGCCTCCCCTGGGTCCTCTCCTCACCCTTGTCTGTCAGCCCAGGAGCCTGTTTCAGCCCAGCTGGAGCTGACAGACCGGACTGGAGTGGTGTTGCAGGTCTGCCTGTTCCCAGCTTGCTCCCACTGTTACAGGTTGACACGGTGTCTTCTTGTGCCTGGTGATGAGACTGTCCATGGGACACATCTCTGTCACTGTGCCCATGACAGCAGTGTGATAGAGCTGCTTTCTCAATTGCTTCTTGTCTTGTCACTCATGGTACTGGCGGAACTGCAGCCACCTAGAGTGTCTTTATGTCCAAAATGGGGCCAAGGACATTTTTGGTGACTGGGGACATGTACATTTTGGAGAGATTACTGCAAAGCTGCACACTGAGTTTGGCTGTCTTAATGAGGGAAGGTGTTCAGTTGCTCTTGAGTTGTCAGAAGTGATGTGTTTAATGGAGTAAGTCCAAAGCATTGGCAATGCTGTAACTCGCAGTGCTGCCGGGTGAGGGTGACTTGCCTTTTTGCGTTGCTGTCCCTGTCTGTGACATGGAGATGTGACTTAGGAAGTGTGTTGTGAAAGTGGACTTGCTAAGTGCTTTTACACAGCCCTGAAAGTAAACAATTTATGTCTTTTTATCCTCACAGTTAACACCAAAGATAAGAACTCCCAGTGATTTCAGTGAATGTGGGATCGGACTCCTAGCTGATGTTTCATATTATTTATTTGAAATAAGGTTTTAAATTTAAACGAAATAAACACTGTAGGACGTAACTCACTTTAATGAATAACTTCACTAAAAATTAATTTGCATATCTTTTGTTTCAGTAAGTAATAACAGACTTGTTAAATAAATGTGGTAATTTAATTCACTGATCTCTCAGGTGCTTATTGTATTAGGTAATGGGCTAAGAGGGATCTTTCATTCACAGTGCAGGTCTGTTAATGCTGCTGTATTTATTCTGTTTAGTTTTGTGGGAATTGCTAGGATTATAAAAATGTAGTATTTGGTTTAAACGTTTTAATGATGTGTAAAACTAGGCTGTACCATTTTCTTGGTTAAGGTGGTGTGATGGGAAAACATGAATTAAGAGCATGGATCAGCAGCATATTAGGAGTACATCTGGGTTTTATTAGGTGTAAACTTCAGTGCAGGTGCATTTGTGTGAAATGCTTTTTGTAGTGTAAAAAAATGAGATTTTTTCTGTTCTCGTTGAAATAACTTGTAAATTTTATTGCTTTGCATGGTATGCTGATGGTATGCTGCTTTGAGCTTTGAATTATGTGTCTGTAGATATATATTATGATCTAGATTGAACAAATTAGGTAGATTATACTGGAGAAATACTAGAAGGAGAACTGCAATTTTTTTTTCTTGTGTATGTGGAAAAGAAAATAGCATGGGAAGAAATGTTAAAAACAAAAAAAAAAACAACAACTATTATGTATCGTAAGCTGTTATTTTCCTCTCTTGTTTATTGTAATTAATCTAGAGGTTTCTAATCTGCTAATAGTATAACCCCAAAGAAAATGTTTTCCCATTCTTGTTTTGCTGTTATTTCTGAAGCTAGCCTTAATGACGCCTATAAAATAGTATGTTTTTTTTTTTTTTTATACTGTTCTGCATTGATAGCAAAAGACAAAGAACCCATTGAATGAATTATTTCTATTCATAGTGACATAATTGGTCATACAAACTTTACTGAAGTAAGTAAATATTTCTTTGATTGGAATACTTGCTGTTGTATAATACATGGAAGTATCACACAGTAGTGTATCTAAAGAAAAGCTACTTGAAAAGGATGTTTTAAGATACAGCGGATATATCTGTATTATTTTTTTCCATTTTTGCTGGGGAGGCAGAGTATACCCTGTTCCTGTTGTGTAAAAAGTCAGGGTATGTGATAAGGGGACGTTATCAAAATAGCTGTGTTCTGTTAACAGTGTCCAGCTTATTTGCTTCTCTTGCTGACTGTAAATAAGTTTAGATCAATGACTTTGCATAGTATACAGTATAGAAGACTCTTTCTCCATTTATTGCACTAAAATATTTCTCTGTGCAAATAAGAAAGTAGCTAAAAATTAAGAATGTTGTATTTTCTGTGGATGGAGAGAGGGGATTACTGCAGCAAAATTTAAGGTTAATTTAGTAGAAATAGATTTTATGTGGTTTTGTCAACTGTTGTAGAACTCCATCTGAGCTATTTAGAAATTTATAGGAAAGAGCTCCTGAGAGACAGACCAAATGCACAAATGTGTTTTTCTCATTCAGATTTGTTTGGGAGGATTTGGCTTGGGTGTTGGCCATCTGTGGAATAGATGAAAATGCACACTGCCTGTGTGGTGATGAGAGAATTGAAGGTGTGTGCCATTTTTTCTTGCTTTGTCACAAATGTAATCTCAAAAAAGACTCTCTTCTTTTTAATATAGTACTTACTCTCCTCTATTTTTTTTGCTGTTATCGTGTTTGGGTGAGAAAAATAGTTGCTGTGTATTAGGCAAGTAGAGGAAGCTGTTCTACTGCCATCTCTATGGGCTAATCCTGTTTTCCCATCTGTGTTTTATCCATTTCTTAGGGAGGCAGGACTGTGTGAAGAAACTTCCTTAAAAACACAATTTAATTGTAATTGTCATAGAAATCCATTGATTTTGCCTACTTAAAACTGACCATGCATTTAGGTGCTTGAGTCTAAAGGAAAACAGTGTGACCTTTTTGTTAATGAAATGTAGTTCCTCTGTCTCTGCTAACGCTGCAGTATTTTCATTGCCATGTTAACTACCTTTAAGACAGAAGGGAAAAGTTGGAATAATCACAGCTACTTTTTTTTTTTTTTTTTTTTTTTTGGTGGAATGTTCCATGTACTGGGAATCCAGAGATGATTTTAAGCCTTACTTGACTCTCCAGTGCTCCCAGTATATTTTCCCCTGCCCTCAGCAGCATGCTTTGTTAAGAGATCTGTGCAGATCCCATGTAAAGGGATCCCTTGTAAAGAGATTCCTTGTAAAATCATATTCTCAAAAGCCAAATCACACCTCTAATGAGTCTGCTGATCTTCCATCTCAGTTTATTCTTGTATAAATGGGGAGGTTCTTCATATATCATCTGTGGATGTGTGTATAAATATTCAGAATTTGTTATTATTGTGGGAAGTGGGAAATCTTGTTCAGCATCACTGAATCAACCTTACCTACCCTTGTCAGCTTATTTTATTACCTTTTTTAAATTTTTGCTACTGGGTATCCAAAACTTATGTGGTATTCTAGTTGTGTATTTCAGGAGGGATTTATTAATGGGAGTTTTGCCTGTAGAGTAAACACCAGCATATTCTTGGCCTTCCATATTGCCACCCGGGGCTAACTTCTGGCTTACTTTTGGCCTGTTCCCCACCTGGGTCCCCAGCTTTCTTTCAGCAGACCTGCTCCCTAGGTAGTCAGTCCTAGGTCTGTAAAGGGATAAGTCCAACACAGGTAGGGGACTACGTGTCTCATTTCTGAGTTTCATGAAATATCTATGGAGTAATGGTGGAGGGGGTCTGGATGTACGCTTCTTAAGCTTGAGGGGTTGAGCCTGCTACATAGTTCAGTTTATTTCACTGTTTTAGGAACTTCTGTAGTTCTTCCTAAGTCACATCTAACTTTAAAATATTGTTATGAATTTGAATGTTATATACAAATCATTTTAATTTTATTTTCAAAACTTGGCACATATTAGTAATAAAACAGAGGAAGAGAAGAAGATGCAATGTTGAGCATGGTTAGTGGTTCACGTGTTACTTCTTCACACATGCTTTTTTTTTTTTTTAGAGACTTGGTGGTTTGGAGTGAGGTCCAGTATGCTACATTTCTAGCAAAGCAGAAGTGTCATGGTAGTGAAATGTTACCCGCATGCTTATAGTCTCTTTTGAGTGGAGTTGTGCCATTCTAGCCACTAGAAACTAATCATAAATATTGTTTTAATGTTTTTGGCTCTGTACCTTTCTTACATTTTATGTCAATTATTTCTCTAGGTATTGCCAGGTTTCTGAAGTGGTTGACCAAGACCTAAGGACGTGGAACACTGGTGAGTAAAAGAAATTCGGATTATATTATCTAGTATTTCTACATGCTGTCTACCTCTGAAACTTGACTGCTGTTTGAGGGTTGGAGGATGTGCAACAGGCTATTCCTTTTAAATATTTCTCTTTTTTTGTGAGCACCACAATTGTATTCAGAGTATTCATCTGATATTTTCAGCATTGATTTTAAGAAAGCAAAGAGGAGGTAGCATCAACGGCTGCTTTTGATAAGTGAAATCTCCTCACTACCCACCACCGTGAGTTAAAAAATACTGAACTTGAATGACTAAAACTATTTAAAGTAAAATTGTTTAACCTATGCTTCAGTAACATAAACGTGACCTGTTGTATTAAATAAGCGATACCAAATACAGACTTCTCAGAATCATGGCAGTGTATACACTAAGACATATAAAGTCAGATCTTGTTCCACAATACATGGAAACCTAATGGTGAGTTAATAAATTAGTGTAAGGTGATTTTTTCTTTTTCTTTAACCCCTCAACCTTATGTCTATGATTCTTAATTCCCCGAATTTCCTCTGAAAATTACAGTGTCCTTTCTAAAGACAGATCATTTTGTAGGTCCCTTACATTCTGTGTGCCAGTTATGTACCTGCTGTGACTAAAAGGGAACATGGAGTCTGAGAAAGAACCTTAAAGATTTCATTTACTTTTTCAAGTGAATTTTCTTTACTAATGTGTTTATGAATATGTTATTTGCACTTCCCTGACTGTAGAGCTAGGCTGGCAAAGAGAGCCTTGTAAGTGCAGAGCTATATACACCAACCGTTGATTATATTTAATAATAATAATAATAATAATAATAAATATTTTAAAAAGCAACTACTTTTTTTTTTTTCCAAGAGATGGTTATTTGGAATAACATATTTTTCTATTCCTCTGATTTCCATACTCAAGCCAGGACACATGAAATACTTTGTATTTATGGAATCTTGTTTGGTTCCAATGTTGTTGGCGGTCAACGTAAGTTTTTAGCATCCACAGATTCAGTTGTGCATGCTATTGACTCTGGTGACCAAGAGCAGAGAAAACGTGGTACAGTGAGACATTCTTGCCTTGTCTTTTTCTTCCATTTTTGCCCTTTATCACCTCTGAGAATTGTATTTGAATAGTTCTTAATATCTAAAGTGCTGTTGCTTTCAAACTTTGAAGGAACATCATTTGATGTAGGACATCATTTGTTCAGGATATCATTTACCTTCGTGTAATTCTATTTTACTATCACCTTTTATTTTTGCCTGTATTTTACCAGGAGAAGCACCTAAGTGAGTTTTAAGTGAATTTGTCAGTTAATTTTGCATACTTCCTTTTTGCCTGCTGTCTTAATCTGTCTTCCTAACCTCCCAATTCTCAGGTCTAAAAAGGGCTGTATTCATGGTGTCTCTGGTGCACTTGTAGAGTGAATTGATAGTTCCTGTGCACTTTATATCCCCCTTTTCCTTTTTTCTCAGACAGAATGAAACTTGTTTGTTCCTTCTTCTTCCAGGGCATTCAAGAGACCTAAAAAGTTAGTCTGACGTTTACATTAGTTCATCTGGTACTCTTAGAATGTTACAGATCCTTGCTCACTTTGAAGGTACTCAGTTATCTAGGATAGTTTTGGTCATGGTGAATACATGACCAGAGTTGTTAGGAAGACAGAACAACATTAAGGTGCCTAGAGAAAAGAGAAAAATCCATGTTTTGCCCTTGCTCTTAAGTGTAGGCTTACTAGGAGCCACAGTAAACTTCAGGATCACAAAGAACTAAGCAAAAAGGAATTCAGACTAGATTGAACCTCACTAACCACTCTCATCCTCACTGAGATACCCACACGTATACAGATTTACATGGCTTCTTTTGTCTGTGTGACAGTGTGACACATTTATACATGCTCTGTGTAAGTTAAGTGTTTCACAATACACAACTGTGCCACTGAGTTGAAACAGGAGTGTTAATCCAACAGGTACCACTCTGGTGTATGTAGTGTTTGATCCCACAAAAAGCTGAAGCTATTGGAAAATTTCTTTACAGTGTACAAGGAAGAATTCCAGTCTGTGTGTCTTCATGTATGGGCTCTGTTAATACCACATGCCCATTCTTCAGAACTCACTTGCCCCAGGTATTCTGAAACAAAAGCTATCCCTCTGTCAAGCTAAATGTACCTATAGTGTAAGGGAAACAAAGAAAATATATACAAGGTTTTTAAAAATAACTAAAAAATTGCTTGTGACTGCTGCTTGTGGGTGACTCAAACTTGCTTAAAAGTAATCTTATAAACAACATAGCTCATGTGAAGTTACTTGTGATCTTTTAGTGACATTTAATTGCGTAACTTCAAACTGAAATCATTTCCTTCTTTACAGAGTGCTGATATTTGTTATTTTATGATTAATACCATAGCCTTTCTGGTGGGATGCTCTGATACGGGGCCCTGATTCATCACAGAATCAGAGGATATGCTTAAGGGTCACCAGCTAAAATACTGTTTGTTTAGAAACTGAGAAGATGATTAAGTGTTTTGTTGAATGCAAAAAAGCTGAAGCACCAACTTTTCTCAAGTTGGAACCTTGCTCATACTATGGATCAGTGAGATGACACACCACACTTTCATAGCAGTTGCTGGGGATGAAAACTGAAGTGTGGGGATGAAAACTGTGTACTGTATGGTAATTGGGCTGGCCTTGATAGAACATAGAGAGTTTAAGCAGCATTATGCAACAGCAGATATAGGTATTCAGTCTTACAAGTTTGATGCTCTTTAAGAAGTTGCTAGTTAAGAAAAAAAGACACTTATTAATTTAAATTTGTTTCTTGGATACCTTTACAGGTATGACTAATTTTATAGTAATGTGCTCTGTAGTGCTTAGCAACATAACAAAAATACCAGCACATGTATTAAGAGTGTGAAACTAACTTAAACAAAGACCAGCTGTCAGCATCAGCAGATGGAAAGCCTATGTAGAGGGATACATACAGTGGCGATGGTAAAATTGCATGGTTAATAAGATTAGCTCTGTGTAGACCTAAAACTACAGATCTAAAACTTGGAAAATGTGAAAACTACATGTTTTGAACAGCCAGCCTCTCCAGGTGACAATACTTACCTAGTTGTCATGCATAGGTCCCAGTTAGTTTTGGTGGATAAGGGTTGTACTTCCAGCCTTGGAAACAACTGGGAGAAACCAAGGTAAAGGAAAGGAAGTAGAGTGTCTTCTGAAGGCCTTTCCTTGTGTCCTGGTGGCTCTCATAAGAAGGAAAGCCATAGTTTGCTCATGGTGTCATCTTATCCATGTTTGAACTTCATCTGCCTCATGACAGTGTTTTTATGATGTAAGGGATTATTTCTTAGGTTTTTAATAAAGCATTTTTAATAAAATGTTAATGGTTTTGATGTAATTGAAAGGTCACTGTATGTTAGTCCAGCATAGCTCACAGAGCTCACAGCAGAATACAGATCAGGACAGGGAATTGATTTTGTGGTTTTGTGTTTGGTTTGGGGTTTTTGGTTTTGTGTATATCAATACAGTTAAGTATTCTGTACATAACAGTACAGAGTCAGTTTCCACCCCCCACCCCCCATCAAAAATGGAGCTGTAGCCAGTCTTGCCGGTTTTACTTGTTTTTGTTAAGAGCCAGAGTAAATAGGAAGTTATATATTTGTATTGCTTTTCCTATATGAGCTACCTCTTTTCTGTGCGTGGGGGGGGAGGAGGTGGTGTGCCTGTTTTTTGTTTTTCATGTAATTGGTCTTTGTATGCTCCTCCTTTGGAGAACTATAAGGGGATATTAAAACACTGACTTAAAACTGCATCCCACCTCAATTTAATAGAAACAGAAATAGCAATGGGCCTTTTTCCCCTTTCTCATCTCTGAAGGTAAAGAAAAGAAAACAGAGGTTGAGTTCTAAGCCAGGAAAATCAGAAGGTTTGGAGTTCTTTCTTTGGGAGGTCAGTGGGAACTTTCAGATACTGTAAACCAGGCTGAACTGATAATTTGCTTATGGAGCAACAAATACAATGGCTAATTTTAATTTTGTTATTTCTGGAACTTAGCACAGCTCTTGACATGGAGGTGCCATGCCACAAGCAGTGAGTAAACGGCAATTGCAGCCGCAGGAAGGAGTGTGGCATAGAGGATAGGGCTGCCTGCATGACCCTCACATTCTATTTCCATGACTATTATTAGTTTGCTAAGTGGTATTAGGAAAGTTGATTGTTTCTTACACTTTTTGTCTGTGTAGCGTGCAAGGTGCTTGCTCCAGATACCGTGCCTCAGCATTTTTCACTGTGTTTTAGTGTCTGTGGCTTCCTTCAGGTGCCGTTGCAGTGCTTGCAGAATTTCTCTCATGCTGTGATATTAAGTCTCAGGGACTTGTTGTGTAATGGGGAATCCTGAAGACATTTGGGTATTGATTCTGCAAGCAGTAGGCTAATAATACTGTACAGAGCATGGTTTAATGTTGCATCTGGACTTACGCAACTGCAGGCTGATGCCAAAAGGGGCAGTACTGCTTCAGCCTGTTCCTTCCCCTCTCTTGCATCAGCCCCCAGCCACAAGGTGAGTTCAAGGTAAGCAGCTGATTGAGTAAAAAAAATCTAACTACCTGGGAAGGAAAACTACATCAGGTAACTTTGTTGGGCTGGCTTGTCCTGTGGCTGTGAAATTGCTAGATGTAACACAAGGGGCAAACAGGGAATAAAATAAGCAGCTGGAAGTAGGTGCAGAGAGGGATTTCAGCTTTTTTCTGCAAAAAGTAATAAATACACCAGATGAGACATAGCATGAAAACATGTGCTTGTTCAGAGTTGCACTTTACAACCAAGTTTTGAAAATTCCAGAACAATGGCTTGCAAAGGACATGATAGCCCAACTTCATTTCTGCTGCTGTTGCTGCTGTCACAGTCTTCATTGGAAGTATATTTTCAAAAAAATTGCTTTATAATTGGCTTTACTGAAGGAGCAGTCATCTTTGTGATCCACATTGTATTTTCAAGGCGTATTTCTGATGCCTAAATATAGCTTCCATTTTACTTCATATAAATGCAAGTCCACATAATCTCTCATATTAAGCTGACAAAAGTTGCTCTTGATGTGATATATTCTGCAGACATTGAGTTCATGATTTCCCCTTTAAACTCTGTCAAACAACTTCATTCTTCTTTGAAAATGACTTCTGTAATTGGAGTTGACTCTTTGAAGGGCATTTTTCACCCACTGCCCTTTCTCTTAAAAATGTACGCACTATATTAGATTGGTTTCTTTGATCTTATTTTCTTTGTGAGCCTAGTGTAATAAGATCTTGTGCTGAAGGACTTGTCTTTGCCCTGCTCACCCTAAGTGTTTGTGAAATAAAAAAGGGTGAGGGGAAAGGAAGAAGAGAGAACAAAAATGTTAAAATGATTTTGGAAGATATAACATTTAACTTTAATCAAAGAGCCCTTACCCACAGCCCACACATGGTGGCAAGGATATGAATATTTCCTGACAATTGCATTCACGGCTGAGGTCACCGAGTAAGTTCAACGAAGGAAGAGGAATAGTTCAGCCACTCGAAATGTGAGTACACCTCTGAGAATGCTGCAGCCCGACGGGGACCCCGGCTCTGAAGCCCTTGTATGGCTGAACTGGCCAATGATGTTGCTGAAACTTCACATCTGTTATTTCTTACTGCCCGCTTTTCTGGCAACAGCCAATCTTCATTTTTTCCATTATAGGCAGCTGCTGGAACTAAAAAGGGTTTGAGCTCATTTTCAGATGTGCTAGATAGACTGTTTTTTACCTTTCTCTTCCCCTCCTTCTTTCTACCACATACTATAATGCAGTGACTTATTTCAAAAATGTGGGATCACTGTGTTGTACTCTCTAGATGTGTCTGAGGATAAGCAGATGTGTTGGCCTGTGCATGCAAATCAATTCTTAGGAACCATCATAACCATTATCATTTCTTAGGAACCATAGCTTAGGGCCATCGTAAATTCTGGAAAAAGCTATTTTTAAGAATAAGCTGTCAGTAAAAGAATTAGAAGAAAGCTGTGTAGCTTCAGTAGGACTGATTTTGAGGAATCAGCACTATTTGCATTCAATCATACTTTCTACACCAGATGTGATTAGGGATACCTTGCACAGAAAGCAGCACAATGCACAGGGTTCAGTGGCAGAGCCAAGTATTTTATGTCCAAGGAGAACCAAACTGCTTAAAAGTAGTTCCTTTTCCATTTCTTGAGACTGACTGACCCTTTTTCTCTGTCCCACAGAGGAATTCTTTTCTTATGTCCTCATGGCCCTTTTTAGCTCAAGCTGCTGGAGCTGTTAGATTACTTTCCAAAGCTGTTGAAAGGAGGGAGACATTAGGGACTCTAAGCAAGCTTGCAAATAACCTGTTAGTGGCTGTTCAGACTCATGTGTCTGAATATATTGTGGAAATGAAGCATAGAAAAACATCTTTTTCCCAATAAATTTATGCAGGCAAACTGTGAAAAAAGTATTCATTGAGAGTTATGAACTGCTTGGCCTGGGCTGTCAGGTGAGCAAATGTTATTAGCCGAACTTTTTACAAATAACATTTAACCACCAAAATACAAACTTCATTGATTTTAAAACAGCATGAGATCAATGGTAATGTGATTTAATCAAGGACAACTATTAACTGATGTTTGTGGGTGGGAATCCCTGACCAAAGTCCTGTGTTGTGATCAAGTGATTGCAGAGCTGCCCTCAGCCCAGCAATTGGAGCACCGTGGGTAACACGGAAGGATTTAGAAGGAAGAACAAGCAATGGTGAATGGATGTGATTGACTTTCAGTGCAGTGGCACAAACGAGAGGGATATGGAAAGAAGTGAAGTAATGTATCAGACCGAAGTGGAATATCTTCTTATGCTATATATACTTCCTAAGAAGTTTGAAGAAGCCCATGAAAGAGTAGTGTTGTAATAAAAATTTGCTTTAGGCCTATGATTTTCTTTTGTTTTGCACTTTTCATGTCATATCTTATTTATTTATTTATAGTAAAAGCATAATAGTTTTGTCTAGTCTGTAGAAGTTTGCAATTGTCCTTGGCTGGATCACTTTTAAATCCATGTCTTGGACAAATAATACAGGATGATAAATATTTTCATAAGGCTTCTTTTGGGGGTAAAATTTAATGCAGTAGAAAATGAAAAACTGAATAGTCTCCAAAGACCTGAAGATTTTATTAAATGAGGAAAAAATCCTTCCCTCCACATAATTTTCTCTGTGTATAAATGTGTATTTTGTGCGTGTGTATTGGAAAAGCTTAGTCTGAGAATAACAAAAGGAAATTCTATACTAGGTTGAAAACATCTATTGAAATACAAGTAGTTTTCCAGATTGTGTTGAGCATATTTTTCTCTGGAAATTGGATACAGTTCATATCCCTTCCTGAAACTGTCAAATCTGTTAGGAGTATGATAATAACTTACTCTTTCATGTACATATGTCAAGACAGCATTGTATTTAAAGCACTTAAAGCAATTTTCAGGGTCTGCTTCCCTGGCACTTTCATCAACCCGTCCTCTGATGGCTGGTTATCAGACTGGTTTTGTTCATTACAGATTTTTCATTGTTGATTGGTTTCTTGGCAGCTGGAGGGACTCTGCTTTAGAAGGACTGCTAGCATATCAGTGCTTGTGACGTACAGAAGGGTTACTGCTTAGTCTGTAGTTGCAATATGTAAGGGAATCTAAGTACCACTGACCAAATGACATGACTGTCCATTGAGAAGTCCTCATACCATATATTTTTACTTCTTTTAGTCACCAGGCTGTGTATACACTCCCTTCTAATTAAAGGAAGTCTGTGAACAGGAACAGTGTGCCTTAACTTGCATTACATGTCAGCAAATTCTTTCAAAAATTGATCACTTCTCTTTTAGGATGGAACTCAACTTCTTTTAATCACTTCTTGGACCTGGAATTAACTGTAAAAGAGAGTCCATGACAAACATCAGTTTTCTGAACCCCAGCTTTGAATGTTAGGTACAGAAAGGTCTATGGAAAGGAAGAAGTTTAACAAAGAGGAAGTCTACATGAGACATCAGCTATGGCAGTAACTTTTTAGCATAAAGAATAATGTTTACCTTTATATTCTCAAACCATTTTCGTAGTTATATGCTGACAAGTCTTGCATAGACATATGTAGAGTGCAGTCCTGAGCAGAATTTGGCCTGTGGTCTCCTTTAATAATATATTACAAACTCTTTCTCTATAAATTGCTGTCTGCTTGTAGCAGTTCATCTTGTCAGTAGTCTTGTGTAATGTCAGTGCCATAAGATTTGATGTAAAACTTAATTGCACGAATATTATATTCATGTTAATTTTAAAGTTAGGTGGAATCTAAAAATACTAACTCAGTCCAGTGCTAGTAGGCATGCTAATAAATTGTATGAAGTTTACTGTGATGGTAATCCTAGTGCTCTGTGAAATACTGTGCCATGCACTCTGGATATCTGATTTATTATAACACTAATCTAACATTTAGGACCAATTAAATAAATCATTCTAAACATAAAAGTAGACAGGCACTCTTTTAATGTTATGTTTCCCATATCTCATCTTGGCTTAATGACTTTTTATAGAAATGAAACTTAGAGAAGTTTAGGTATGGGTGGGTATGCATATGTACAGATTAGAAAAACTTGATTTTGTTCTGTTTATTCGTCTATTAGCTGCTGAAACACTTTCATAGGTACATGTTTTCTATGCTAGAAAATGGGAGGAATATAAAAGGCTTGCAAACTTATTTAAAAAACATGTGGTTATGATGTAAGACAGGGTTGGTTCTATTCCTGTCTCCTTAATATCATAGTATGACATTTAGTAAGCCCTTGGACTCTGTGCTTTGGTTTCCCATCTGCAGTAATGGTTACATATCATGACTTGTATACAAGGGGTCTCAGACATTCTAGAATGGACCCTTTCCTGCCCTTCTCCTACAACAGCTTTGTACCATGTCTGTAAGTCTACCCTGGGCTGACATGCACTGGTTTATCTATGCTTCCTTGAATCTCATAGTAAAAAATTATTCTCCCTTTGAATAATGCTTACATCTCAAGCTGCAGTGATGTTAATCCTTCAAAGGTATGATCTAACCTGTTCCTCTGCCATGCTACTGAAGTTGTGCTGTCTCATTTTCCTTGGGCTACCCACATCCATCACACTACCTGGCCAACTCTGTAGAGCCTTAACTAGGTAGGCCATTTCTTTTTATAACTTTGTTTTCGGTACTCTGCATATGCAGATACCCTCTTTGGGAAGAAGAGGTTGGCCAGAGAGGTGGTGCAGTCACTGTCCCTGGGGGTGTTTAAGGAAAGGTTGAACGTGGTACATAGGGACATGGTTTAGTGGGTAATATTGGTGGTAGGAGGATGGTTGGACCAGATAATTTGGAGGTATGATTCTGTGATTCCTTCTGCAGGCCAGCTCCTCATAGCCCAGGCCCAAAGCCAGTCTAGTCCTGGGTGTCCTTGGGAGAAGTGCAGCCTAGTTTACCACGCTGCTCCACCTTGGTTCAGTTTAGAGAAGTTTAAGAAAGCATCCCCAGTCATCACCATGGGTGCAGTGAGAAGGACAGTATGCTTCACCCCATCATCTCCTATATTCTCTTTCTGCATGACTGCTAGGAAGAAATATTCTTCAGGGAGAAGAGGAGTTGCAGTAGCTGGGTGTAATTTCCCCTCCCCCATCTGAGATTTTCTGTTTTTTTTTTGTTGTTGTTTTTTTTTTTTTTGTCACTTTTAATAGTGGATGTGGGACTTAGGACAAGAAGTACAAAAATATATTTTATATTTATTCTTTTTTCAGTCTGAAACATGACTGTGTTGTTCTAGGTCTGAGCATCATTTGTTTTCATTCATGTCTGTCATATTCTGATGCTCTCATGGTGGGTGTGCATTACTGTTGTGCCCATCACAGCTGCCTCTTATTAATGAACCAGTGAAAAAATATGAACTGTGTCAGTGGGAAAAATGATGTTCATGATGAATTAAGATCTTTCTCTTCTCAACCTTGGCTTCACTATGAAAGAGTTCAGTCTAGGCAGAGCAGAAATGAAAATGAGCTAAGTAAAAGCTCAAAGGAAATAGACTAACTTCATAAAAAAAACATGGGAGATGATCAACCTTATTAAACTGATGTGAAATGACATTTAATGACATGATTGTCTAGGAAGGCCATAATTTAAAAGCTCTTTCTGAGCCCAAAGATGTGCGTAGAACCTCCGTGCTGTTTTGGCATGCGCCTGGACACAAATTTCATACTTACAGGAAGCCTGTCAAAAATCTTGGGCATTTTCAGGTATTTGAATAGCCTTAAGATAAATCTGATTACATTGGAGCAGTTTTAATAATTTTATCTGTTGTGGTGTCAAATAACTAGCTACTGGCAGTAACACTGTAAAGCTGACTGAGTTTGATTCAGAGTTGTTATGAAGTATAATTAAGACACGTTTGAAGCGTTTGTAGTCATTGGAGGAAAAGAGTTATTTAACTGATGAATTCTTGGCTGACATTATGGAAAATGTAGTAATAGGTATCCACAATTATGATGGTTTCTCAGGAAACATCCAGAAAGAAGAGAGAGAGGAGGGAAAAAAATAAAAGATTTCAGGTACATGGATACATAGGTCGTCTTCAGCGATACCATTGAGAAGGGAGGAGTTTCTGCATTCACTTATGAATACCAAAGCCTCTGCTTTTAGAAACATTCCTGTTTTAAAAGATGACTGTGGAATTTCACAAGGGTTGGTGGAAATTAGAGAAACAGATGAAGAGCATGAATAGCAAATGAAAGGAAACAACAACACCAACAAAAGCCAGCAGATAAGGATTTCTTAGAGAAACAAAGGTTAAATGTTTTTAATTCCCTGGCTCCCACAAGCTAAATAATGCTTGTTGTTCCTACTATCTCCCACTCCCTAGGATGTGAGCTAATAAATTCTTGGGTGTCCAAGCTTGAGGCTTGTAATCTATTAGGGTATTACAAGAGTTTCTGAGGAACTTACAGGGGTGGTGGTGTCACCTCTGTACAGCAGTAGCCCTAGTTGCTTAGGTAGCATAGTACTGAGGTAGAAAGCATAGAAGACACACAGCAAAAATATTTTGCAAAGAGCTTCATGAAACCGTTGTTCTAAAACTAGGCTGTAGAAGGGAAGAGAAATTAGCTGTACAAGAGATGAATTTGTCACACTGGAAGAAGGCTGCCAGGTTTGCTTTCTTTCTCAGGCTGTGAGATGTTCTGGCTTAGAGATCCAAAACTTATGATGAAGTGTTAGTTTTCTTATACTGGATGCTGATGATACAGAAGATATTTTGGCTCCTACTCTGCAAATCCGTGTGCATATATCTTAGGTGTATGAGAATTCCATCTGAAACTGAGAGTTATGTATAACTGTGCAGAGACACAGACATAAGTGTCTGTGGAGCTCTGGCTGATACTGTGCTGGGTATCGTTATGTTCTACCTTCTCTCTCTCTTTTGGATAAAATGTTACGTGCAATTTAAATTTTTAAATTCACTGAAGTATTCTGTGTAAATAATGTTTTCTCATCTGTTGTGATACTTCCCATTTATAAAAATATTTTGAATCTAAACAGGGACTTAGATTCATTTTTTTTTCTTCTTAATACATGCTAGCTAAAAACTGCTCATGTAATGTGTCATAGAAAAAATCTATTTTTGTTTCTTTTTGTTTTGTCGTAATCGTAGTTCTTGTACCTTCTTCCAGGTTTGTTAAACTTATTGACTAGAGAAATGTCCCCTGCTTACAATCACTGTAGTGACAGTAATGACACTTCAAGCCCAACCCAGTGGCTGAGGCCATCAGCTTCATTTAGGGCTTGTTCTCAAAGCTTAATAACTGGATTTCAGTGAGCATCACTGAGTGGGGTGCAGTCCATTTATTCTGCTAACAACCCAGCTGCAGGTATGTAAAATCTCTTTCCTTGTTGCTCCCTGCTACAACAGGTTTGTTTGGAGGCTCATAGGGATCAATTAGATTAACATATGTTAAAGGGAGCCAGTTTCAGGTCTTGGTGTGTGAAGCAATTAATTTGAGACAACTTGTATAAGAGCTTGCTGAGACCTAGGTGTTGAGTGTTGGGCTTTGAGGATGTGGGTGCCATGGAATTGCATCACACTTCTCCTCATTTTTCCAAGGCCAGATGGAGATGCTTGTAGGAATAGCAGCCAGAGCACAATTGTGCTTATTTTAGCAAATAACAGGGTACTCTCAGAGCTCATCATTGGCTGAATCTCTTACTGTATTAAACTCTATGGAATTCTTAAATCTATGCTTACTTGAATCTGCTTTGCAGAGAACTTTCTTAACACTTTCAGTGTTGGAAATGGGGACAGGAGAAACACTTTTTTCAATGTTCCTCTATTAACTTTAACTGATCATTGCAGGAATATTCAGAGGAGCTGAATTTTAAAACGTATGCTTGTATTGCAAGCACCTTTGTGCTTTCCATACCACCTTCCAACTTAGGCCATGTTGATTCTTATACTATATGTATCTTGATTAGCATCTGATACTGTATGTATCTTGATTAGCATTTGAAAGGTCTTGAAATAACGCAACAGAATAACATTTTTAAACAATAAAGGCCCTGCCAATTATTTTTTTTCTTACTGTTACTATTTATTAAATTTGTTTGTTGACTATTTTGGCTTGATACAGTGTTTTGTTTGTTTGTTTGTTTGTTTTTGTTGTTGTTGTTGTTGTTGTTGTTTTTCCTATCCCTAGAATACTACTTAAAAAAAAAAAAAAAGATTTTTTTCAGAACTTTATGACCAAAACTACTTATATATAAACCATAGGAGTAAGAAGCATAGGAAAGAACAACAGAAGTGAAGGGAGAGGAAGGAAAAAGTTTTCAGGGACAGAAAAGACAATAGTGGTCTATTCTTGACCATTGTTTCTTAAGCCTATAGAATCAGTAAAGGGTAGGGCCAGAAGCAGAAAATTTAGCTTTGCCTGTGTTCTTTATGTTTTTGACTTGTACCAGCTTATTTTGTGGGTGGAATGTCATAGTGTTGCTGTCATAAACTGTCAAACAGATAAACAGTTTTTTTTTTTCTCTAAAAGGAAGAAAATTTCACTAAATTCTCATTAGTGAAACTACACGGCAAAGAAGACATGTTGGAAGTCAAGTATGTGGGTCTTAGCGTGTTGTTACTTAGGAATTACCATTAGTAGATGAAAAGCACTTTTTTTAACAGTCTTGCCTTTTTTTTTTTTTTTTTTGCAACCAAATCTGGTACCCACTAATCAGGCATGTTACTTACCAAGGCTGTCACCTGCATGCTTCATGCATATGTGTAAAAAGGCAGATTCCTTTTGACCTTGCAGCATTAATGAAATCATAAAATGTAATTGTAGGCACCACTGCTGAGGTTCTTAAATATATGACTCAAGCAAAACACCACATATGACTAATGATAAAATCACAAGAGCTGGAAATCGTTTTAGCTCCCTTAGTTTTGATTGATATCGGTTATAGTTGCATATTTTGTTACAGGATCATGCTTGTAGATTCACCTAACAGCATATTTTTGTGGTGTTATCCATGCTAATAAAAAGGAAAATAATATCATCAGGAACTGCACAGTGGTATTTGGATAATGGAACTTTGTTTTCTGTGCCAGGTGATGAAATTACAAGTATTGATTTAAATAATTATACCTCATCCTTCACTAAGGTACAATATTAGTTTGCATTCATATTGATTAAATAGAAGATACTAAATGTGGCACATATCTTTGCAATTTAATTCATCGGAAGCTTATGTTAAATGTCATGTATTTAATAAAAGGATCGCTTTCCAAAACAGGTCCATAAAACTGAGCTTTAAGTTTCTTGTGACTATTTCCATTCTTTTCCTTGAGAAAAAAGAGAGAGTCAGAGTAACAGTCTTAGATGAAGAGAAAATGAGTGTATTTTCCACTTGAGCTTAATGCGTAAATTTATTCAATATTTTTAACTCTTTTTGTGTGTTAGTCCAGTTTCCTAGCTTGCAGAAGGTGCAATGATGCAGTGTCTATTGTAAGAGTCCAGCAATTTGCAATGTGTCTAAACTAACCGGAATTATATGAAGTTATGTATTTTGTCAGATTTTCCAACCAGGGTGGCCTAGTCCTCTCAGGTTTAGGCATTTTTAAAAAGTTGGCTGTGTTCAGATTGGAATAATCAGCACAACTTTAAGAGTCGTTACATGATCCACCTGGATTTAATGCTTGAAGTGAGAAACAGCTGTGGCTTTTTCAAGGGCTATTCCTGTTATGTTTGTGTGCATGCAATTAAGTTTGAATGTAGGACGAATATGTCCGTATCTGTAATAAAACTGGCACATCTCTTGTCCACAGTCCAGAGGTAAAAAACTCCTGTTGGTTCTAGTGAGCAGTGAAGCCTGTGTTGAAGCAAACCTCATTCTAAACTACTCTTTTAGAGCTTCATGGAATATGGCATGCTATTGGAAAAAGCATGTGAAAGGGTTCTTCCTAGGACATAACCGTGTAGTTTTATTTCTTTTACCTCATTATATTTGAGGTGTTTTTTTTTTTTCACCTCTAGAGTGTACAGATTATGAGGGTTAAAACATGTCCAGAGAGAAGAAACATGCCCAGAGAGAAATATCAAAGCTATTAGCCTCACATTTTTTAGAAATGCTTGGTGAAAAAGAGAACAGAGATAGAAAACAGTAGATAAAACTCGGACCTTTTGTTATTGCCCAAAAGCAGTGTTTTTTTCTTTGAGACGTAAGTGTATTTAGATGGAAGAATCTGTTGAATGGCAAACTCATCCAGTTCTCCTGCTTTTAATTTTTAAGTAGTTTTGGGTTGTTTACAACAAAGGACTTCATTTGTTTAAATTCTGTGATTTGAGGAATAAGAAAGAACTAATCGGACTCAAATCTGTTCCTAAAAGTCATAACAGTCTGATATTTCTATGTCACAGTCTAGAAAAAAGTTGAGTAAAATTTTTGCTATTCAGTCTAAATTTATGATAACATAAATGATAGATTTTTTTTGTGCCATGGAAAAGTTATTTAAGCAGTGATAGAATGGAGTTGGTTTGATGTTTGCTTAAGTGTGATGAAGTACATACTGTAGTAAAGAACTTACTGTAATTAAGTGGATGCACAAGTCTTTGTGATCTTACTGTTATTGTTATTATTTTGATCGTCTTCTGATAAGAGTCTAGACTGAAAGTTTTTCAGCTACTAAAGCATTTTGCTGACTTGTTTATGATGCCTTGCAGTTGCACAATAAGGGTTGATGGCAACTATGCTGATTAATGTACTGTCTTCATAATTTTAACAAAATAAGATGCAGTGTCCCAAATCATCATCATTATCTGTAATTCCTAAATGTTGGCATTAGTGTTACCTAGTACTATTACTATCTATTGCAGGACAGAATTGTCTGCTTGCTCCTTTTAAAAGGTGAATTGAATTGTACCCCTTTGTTCCAAGGAGGAATACAGCTTGTGGAATATGGCAGTCCTCGGTAGCTGACTTCTCTTTCCTAAAGAACTAAAAGATAAAGGGAAAGTGCAGTTTTACAGAAGAAAAAAAAAAAAAAGGAGAGAGAGAAACTTGAGATTCTAAATGGCATAGACATTTTGAAAGTTGTGTGCAGCATATTGAATAGTACCGAAAAAAGAGTAGGTTCCAGCTTTTCTTAGCCGAGTGGAAAGCCTTCCTGCAGAGGTATTCAGAAAAAGGCTTTCACTGTTGTTTAACTTCTGCTTTTTTTTCTCCCATTTTCCCTTATGGAGTTTGCAGTGTTGTAGAAAGCATAAATTATGTAGCTTCTGTCAGCACAGTATTCCAGCATAGTATTTTGTGTACCCATAGCTGCCACCTTTGAAGTGCAGAGTTGCTTAATGCAGTTCTTTGTTGTTCCGTTATAAGCTGACGTTTGCATACTACAAAAAATAATTAGTACCCAAACAATTTTAGGTCTCAAGAACAATATGTAATTCTTTTTCATATAAAGAGGGTACTGTTGTGACTGTAGTGAGAGGAACAATTTCTGTTCTGTGGTGGTCTAGGACTGCAGATGGGACAGGCAAGTGAAGCTAGATCTGTAAGTTAAGAGAGATTCCTCTTGAGAGTGAGTGAAAGGTTCATTGTCTTTTTCCATCCTGGGATTAATAAGAGAACAGTAGTTCTTGGCAGAGTCTCTTGTCTCAGGCTATAAATCTTACCATTATCCCCTCTCACATTTTAAGGATGATTTTAGCTCATAAAGGGAGGGAGAACAGAGTGGTGCTGAGAAGATGGAAGGCTGATGGATATGCTCTTACAGCAACAGTGTGAATGTTGGTCACCAGCAAGTAAACGATACTTGTTTGGAGAAGAATATTGTGCCAAAACTGTTTCTGAAATGTTCTATCGTCAAATCTCTTCCTATCATGCATGAAGTAGTCTCCAGAATAGTTTGTAGTTGTTTCAACTTGCTATTTGCCAGCTGATGCTAGCCGATATCAAGCTGATGAAGAATTTTCCATTAACCTTTTTTTTTTTTTTTAAACCTGAAACTTTGGAAAATCAGTATTTTATCATAGATGTATATGACAGGCTTAGACAAGCATGTGACTGCTTATGCAAACAAAACATTAATTTGTTCCAAAACAGCTAACAGGGAAGAAGCAGGTCCCCATTTCTTGTGAAAGCCCTGATTTGTGGCCTTCTTTACTTGTATTAGGTCAAGATCTTGAAGTTTTGTCCATTGTTGAAGTGATTAACCTTGTGTGATACTGGCTTTTGGATGATGAGTTGTCTTTCTTGGTTGTTAAAAGTTGGAATGATTTCTGTTTCCCAAATAGACTGTGGCTTTTAGCTGTAGTGGATATGATTGCCTTTTGCTTTGTCTTTCTCCACTTTCTTTCATTTTTCTAATTACAAAGCATTTTTTTTTTTTTTCCCAGGAAGGGAGAATAGTTATGTGACAGATTAAAGTACACTGTATGCTAGTGCAAAAAGTTATTACATATACTTCCAAAATCCTTCCTGCTACACTGGTTAGAAAATTGGGTCATCTGTGTGCTTCATTACTGTGGTTTGATTTATACTACCTAATTGCAGCTAGATTTCCGGGGCTTTAGAAATGTTCCTTCCATTAGGAAAAGCCGTAGTTCTTTGTTTAAAGAAGAAATTTTCTGGCAGGAGGCAAGGAAGGCTGTAAATACCGCCTGCATGGAACCTGTTTTGTGCGTGTACATCTTCATAAAATTGTCACTGAAAAATGAGTGCCTGTATGCATATTCAGAGGCCATTGTTGAAGGGTGCTGGCTGGAAGCAATCCGATCCCTTGAATAAAACACAGCAATCACTGTAGCTGGGTTCCTCAGTACAATCTGTTTTGTTTGAATTTTAATAAGAATAAGGTGGCTGCATTCATTCTTCAAGAGAAAGGGGAAAATATTTGATGAATTTGATAAAGAAACTTGGCAGGATTTCATTTGATAATAAAACATGATTTGAAAGTTGTAATGTGTGAATCAGACGTCTTACTTTCCATTTGTGTTCAAAAGACTTTTGAAAATAAGTACGTGCCTTTGCTTGAGAGCAATGTAGGATAAAGTGGCCAGAAAAATGTTAGTAAAGTCTATGTTAGAGTCAATTTTCATTAAATTTTATTGTTTTGAGCTCTATATCTCATTTTATGTTGTCAGACGTTATGGCTAGCATCTCTGAGGTGATGGGCATTAATGTCAGACGAAGCAAAAACAGCAGTAGGAGGAGGAGGCAGTGCAACTTGGTGGCCTGACCACTTCTGATGACCCTAAGGGGCTGTCTCTGGTATGTGAAAGTAGTGATTTATGATGTGGGGTTGTCATTATTAGGGTACACCGTTGTTGTGCATATTTGTAGTATGGCAGCAAATATATGTTACGTACTATTCCTCTGTGGCTATCAGAGGCTGCAGGTGAAAAAATAGTTAGGAAAGAGAAACTTTCAGATTTTCTCCCTTCTGTAAACTTCCCAGTAGACCATATTAATTTTGGAGGAGACATCTGGAAACCTTGGCTTCAGGAATGTTAAAACTCAGCAGGCAGCTATTAGTAAACGTACAGAGGGGAACATCTGCAGCAACCACAGGATGGCTTTCTGTGCCTCTCCTCAAGACCTAGCTTCTATGACAACTTCACTTACAAGCTATCTGCTAAGACTTTGATGTAGAAAAGAAGAGAAGCAGATGTAAGATATGATCCTTCTGAGTTATTAGTGGTTATTATAAAGCAACAGAGATACAAGTGGCTTAGCAGCTGTTTCCAGTTAGCATTGACTTCTTGTGTAACTTGGTGGTGATGCTTTAATCCGGGGAGGGAAGAGTATGGGTTACTCTTCCACTAATACAATGTAAATATTTGTGCAGAAGTAAAATGATTATGCAGAGCATTATTCTGTGAAATCATAGTTCTCAAACGTTGAATCACAATTATCTTTCTTTTTAAGGAAATAAAATTGTTTCTTAAGGTTAGATCACACATGTACACTCGTTGTTCATGTGATCTTTTACAGGCCCTTAATAATTTCTTGCTTATTTCAAATCTTTGAATACTTTCAGTTTTCATCATACTTTCTTCCATCTCAAAATAAAACATAGGACATTTTCTTCATTTCTCTTGTTTTCCTTATTGATTTGTCAACATTTTCCTTCATTATTCCAATGCCAGACGAACTGGAGACATTTGCTACTTTTATCCATAGCTAAATGTTATGGATCTCAGCTGTGAAGATGACCAACAGGACAGGCAAATGGAGTGTTGGGGGAATTTCTGCAGTTGCTCCAAGCAGAAATTGCTCATCTGATGAGCTTTGCAAAAGATAAATCAGACAGCAGCAGTAGCACTGTCATTCAGAGGAAAAGGCACATTATTACAAAGAACTTACAGCTTTGCTTAAAGACTGAAAAAGGTTTTTTTTATGTTTTTTTTTTGTTTGTTTTAATTTTTCTTAAAGCTTCATTCAGAATCTTCTTAAAAGGAGATCTTACAATGGGAGTTTGTTTCTTCATAAGGATATGTTATAGAGATGTGTTACAAGGCAGACAGGTTGAATGTGTGCAAGACTGTTGAGAGCATCCACTGACAAAATCTTACCTACTTATCTTATCTTGCTACCGTTGTGGTGCAGTGGCCGATGTTAAAATACTGGTAGAAAAAGGTCAACTAAAACCTCTATGGAAGTGTATGATGGCCCCTATAGCATGGTTTTGTAGCACCAAAGTACCCATGAAATGGATCTGCATTTTTCTGTTTTATTTATTTACCTGATACCATTGTCTTGTCTGAACTACTAAAGGAGGAGATTTAAAGTTTTGATGAATTCTTCCTATTCTGAGAACGCAACCCTTGGCTTAAAGACAGCTTTCAACAACTTGCAAAACAGCATAAGGAACATTTAAATTAACCTTGCATCCTTCCTAGTTAAAAGAGAAATCAGACTTTAGGCATCAGCTATTTGCATAAGGAATTATCTTTGACTTGCCAGCAGGTAGTCTAAAAGATAGAAAGACTTTTCTATTGCTGTTAGGATGACCGGCAAAAGTTGTACATGAAGAGGCTGTAGATTGCGATTTATGGGGGAGATGTTTCACAGAGGATGGGGGAATTAAATAGTAATGCCTCTCTTTCTCTGTCCTAAATATTCTGCCTATATAGAAGGAAGCTTTGTAGGCATAAATTGAAAAGTATGATGAAAATGGCAGTGAAACAGAACAGAAAAATCAATTCAACCCACACCTAAATAGTTGTTCGTGGTTTTTTGTTTTGTTTTGTTTTGTTTTGTTTTAAAAGAACTCCAACAACAAACAAGTGAAATAATGTCAAACTACAAAGGAAATTAAAAGTTGTTTTTTTTTTTCACTTCATGTTCAAACCAACATTTCTATTAGATGATTATTTTTTTTTCCTGGAACCTACTGCACTAACTAGAGTAGAAGTTTTACTCAAGCTACTATAAATACTTTTTCCTAGGTTACTTTCTTCTAACTCTAAGAGATTAGAGAGTATGTATTCTCTCTATGTTCTAATAAAAGCGTGAAAGCAATGCAGTAACTCAACTGAATTTGGTACATCTTGAATATTCTTTTCAAATTTGTTTCAAACATCTTTGTCAGCAGTAGTTGATGGTTGCAGTCAAAGAATAATGGGTCATTTTCATGACTGTGAATGGTCTTTTTCAGAATGTGGAACCATTGAAATTCAACTTGTGAGAACTCTTCATAACAAGAAGAGTTCTCTCAAGAGTTTTTTTTTGTGGTTTTTGGTTTTCTTTTTAAGAAACTCAGTAAAATCTTTATTCAAAATTGAGTTTCACCGCTAAAGGCACAAAAATCAGGCACATTTGCATGCTTATTACATAACTCAGGAGAATTAAAAACAAAAACAAAAACAACAACAACAAAAAGCCACAAACAGAATCATAAGCTTATAGAGATGGATATGAATACTGTTACATGAATGATATTGGCATTACAAAACAAAAAAAAAAAAAGAAAGAAAGGAAAGAAAACAAGGAAAATCTGTTGTAGGGAGGAGCACTTTAGTCTGTTATTGCTGGAGTCCTCTAAGGAGAATGAGATGAATGAGATGAGAAAATACCCCAAATATACTGCATAAAACTTCACATAGGCTATTACTGTCTTTGCGTATGCAAACCTGTTAATTTGGGACTTTCTGCATCAAATTGTGGTTTAATCCACTCCAGAGTGCTTCCTGCATTGTCGTGTACTATGCACAAAGATCACCTCTTGCCAATTATATCTACAAGTCTCTTTATAGCTTTCATTTTCTTGTTTTCTTTTGTTTTTTGTAAATCTGTTTCTTCACCCTCTGTTATATTGTGAAAGACCCTGGAGGGCTAAATTCTGACTGTTACTTGAGTGACTGAGGAAAGTTCTGTTTTAGACTTCTTCACATGTGTCTTGAGTATGAGAATATTCCAATGGTGGTTGTGCTTTTTCCCATTTTGGCATTCTTTTTTCAATCTCCATTGCTAAAGCAGTGGTAAAAACGTTTACTAAGAATGCCTTGCTGCATAATTTATGATTAGGCATGAGAGGTGAAGGCTAACTCAGTAGTGTATTTCACATAAACCAATGCTCTGAGTTGAGGGTCGGAAAGGCAACTTTGGCATTGAGGGAATTTATGAGATTTTAAAAGCCTAGAGAAGCTGAAACAATACAAAATATCAAAGGCTGGGAATATTTCATGCTCTGGCTTGAAAATTTAATATTTTGTTGTTGTTGTTGTTGTTCTTACAAGCCAAGTTAGCAGCAAAACTGCAGCCTTTCTATTGGATACATTTTGGGTTAATTTGCTGATCTTTTGTAACATCTCTAAATCCAACTTGCTGAAAAGAAATGCTTGATTTTGGATTGTTTGAACTCTTCTAGGAACAGAAGTGACTTATTAATCTCAGTGACATGGTGTAATGAGGGGATCAAATCCAAGTCCAGCTCAGATTTTCTCCTACAGCTTTGGAGTATGCTGAATGCTCTCCTTCATATAAAGCATTTTGGGAAGTGGGTTGAACAGGTTAAATCCTGACTTTCCTGGAATCGATGATAAGCACTTACGCTTACTCTAGGTCAGTATTCAGAACTGTTAGACTAGGGCTGAAAGCTATTGTGTCAGTAGAAAGTACATTTGGATCCCTGTGAAGACTGGAAATACAGCTGGCTGTCCGGTGGTCCTGGGCAGCCAGGAAAGAGTGTTGATTATGGACTGTAAGGGATGTTCTTCTGAATTTCCATGTCCTTCCCTCTCAGCCCCCAATTCGTTTGTTGGAATACATTGCCAAGGGGTTAATTTCTTAGTATTTTAGTTTTTTAACCTTCTAGTTGTCTGGCTTAGAATACAGTCAGATGCATTTGGGCCAACGAGCCAATGAAATATATATATTCCAGACTCTTAGACTGAAATAGTGTTTTTTGTCCCTTTTATCTGCTAGTGTAGTGCTTTCACTGAACTTCATTTATTTCTAGGCTCATATTGAACTATGTTTTTATGTTGAAAATAATACTTCAGGTATTTTACCAACAGATTACAAGTAATAGCTTTGCTTCATGTAGTTTTTTTATTTTCTATTTCACAGCTGAGTCCATAAATAAACTTGCACAATATTCAATTTAATCAAACTTAATCTTTCCTCCAGCACCCGCAGGAACTGCCAGTGGTGCAAACATTTGGGAATTCTAATTGTATATACAGTGTTACCTAAATCCTTTCATCTCTTCTGGAGAAATACTTTCCTGTCTGTTATCTGAAAACCAAAAGACTTCAGTTAGTATAAGCTCTTCCTGAAGGGAAAAAAGGAAAAGGTGATTTTTTTAAATACGAATTTATTAATGCTCGTATTATTTTACTGGAAGCTGAATCTCACTGCGTTCTTTGCTATGTGAACATACAGACAGATGTACTTTTTTTTCTATGTTATATACACTTGCAATATTTATTTTTAATTAGGGTTTCTATTTCAGTTGAAACTTTCGGATGTGTGTGTTCACGCTGATTTTTTTAAAACTCAGAGAACATATCTTGCATGTAGGAAGTCACATTATGGAAAGTAAAAGTATTTTAAATCTATATAACAGAAGTATCTGGGACTTGACAGTCTAGAAAGAGATGGGAGTTCTTAGCAAGTATATTTTACCTTCCAAGAGCCCAGAGAAGCCTCCAACAGAGGCCTTCTCTCATTAATCCCATGTCAGGATTTTGTGTCTGTTGTTCTAATTGCAAAAGTACTCTACCCCAAGAAAGGACCCTGCAATAAAATCAATGTCTTGGAGATAAGAACAACAGGTTGAAACAAAGTAGATTGCTAGAACTGGATGACTAAACCAACTGGAAGCTCATTCTTTGAAAGCTTGCTTAGATAGTCTGTGCATGTTTTTTTTTTTTTTTTCTCTCTTCTCTCTCTCTTTCTCTCTCTCTCTTTTTTTTTCCCCTGAAATGTGCACATGTAGCTGCATTTTCTAACTGTTGAGCTCCCTTGAGAAAATGAGCATTGAGGATGCAGGACTTGGAGGATAGTCATGGTAGATGAGGTCAGGAAGAGAGTTTGCGCCAAAGAGGCCCTGCATACAGCATAAGAAGAGTGTGATGCAAGAATCTTTATTTCTTGCTGCAGACCACTTGGTGTGTGGTGGGATTTTGTTTATTTCCCCCCTCCCTGCCTTGCCAGCACACAAGTCTGATGTGTCAACTGGTGTGATGAATGGTGCTAGTTTGTAGCTGGAGAATGATGTGGCAATCCCTTCCCCACTCCAGGAGGCTTTGTGCCACAGATCTGCCTGTGATGCAGACACAGCTCTGGTCAGAAGGATTCTGGAGGGGGGAGAAGCCACAGTAGGATATGTACATCTGTGGAATAAGGGCTGAATTGCAGAGAACCATTTGGGAAAGCAAGCTGTGCATGGTCAGTAGTTTCTCATTTATAATTACTGACACTGAGCAAGACTGAAGGGGAATCCCTTCTCACCAGATCTCGCTGCAATACTGGGGGTCTCTCAAAGCAGAGGGGTGCCCTCATGGATGTCTAGGGTCTAGTGACACCCAGAGGCTTCTGGTGTGCTGACACAGGGTCACCAGCTCCAGTCACAGCAGCATGCTGCTTGGCGTTGGAGCTGAATGAGGGATGGACTGTCTTGTCCAGAAGCAGAGTTGCCTCCTTTCTGACCACCTGACTGCTGTTACGTGCAAAAGCACCTGTTCCGGCTGAGTGCTGGATCAACAATCCTTCTATGGGTTGGGTTTAAATGTATATTTTGGCAAGAATTCTCAGGGTTTGGGGTTGGGCTGGGCTTGGCAGGCTGTTTAGGGAGAAAAAAAAACAAAGGATAGAACAAGACTCTTCAAAACGTTGTATTATCTGAATAGAAGTTCAGATATCACAAGGGTATAGCAGAAAAACTTTTTTTTTTTTAAATGAAAACAGATTTTTCCAGTTTTAATCTCTAAGTGGGTAGGGTACAATTCGACCAGTATGATTGAATTACAGAAAAATAAGGGAGACTAAACAAAATGGCAATGTTGTTAAACAGCCTCTCAGTGCCTAACCAGTCTCTCATACCAGTGCCTAACCAGCCTCTCAGAGCCTAACAAGTCTCTCATACCTATTTATGAGAGAAACAGTAAGGCTGAGCTCTTTGTGGGGAGCATACTACACACAAGCCTATGAGTCACTTTAGCACTGCTGAAGTGAAATAATTTCAGTGGGTGACTCTGGAGTTGTGACTAGGAACAATCTTCTGTTATTAGGAGCCATAATTGGGGGGGGGGGGGGAGGGTGAAGAGATAGAAGGTGATCAGCAATTTCTTTTAAATGTTGCTTGTCTACAAATGAAGATACTGGCTTAGCTTTAGGTAAGCCAAATTACTCCATTACTTTTGCTGCTAAAGCTTTGATATGTCATCCTGTAATTTTTAAAATAAATATCCTTTAGTTTGTGATGCTGAAGGCCAGTATCCAAAAAGCAGGGGGAGGTCTTGTTCTCCTCCCTACCCACTCTCTGTTGTGTGGTCCTGCCCCTTCCTGCCTCCAGCTGTGGGGCTTCTCATCTCTGCTGGGAGCCTGTCCGACTTGCTTGTTTGGAAGATGCCTGTGTGGTTGTTCCCTGTTTTGTTTTGTTTTTTCCTCTCCCTCCTTCTGGGTTATTTTTTGGTGGGTTCAGCCACCCCATGGAAGGATCCAGTGGCTGCCAGAATGGTCAAGGAAAGTGGAAGGATAATGCAGCCAGGAACTGGGAAGTAAAAGGTCAATTTTAGCCTTCCCTGCTAGTCTGGCTCAGCTAAAGCATCTAATTTCATTCCTTTCTTCAAAACAGCGCATGTGGACACTGTTAAGTAGCATTGCAGATGCAAAGCTAGAGAGCTTTAAGAATGCTGTCAGGCAGTCTCAAAACTGTAGGTAAGGAAATGTCAGATTTTAGGTTACTCATGCGGAATAAATTCTGCATGCTTTCAGGTGCTTTTTCACCTCTTGTCGTTAACACCTAGCTGCTCTTCCTGATTTAGCTGGTTGGTGGGTTCCTGGGACAACCCCTCTCTGTCTCTTGATCAGGGAGTCCAGTCTCCCATCATGTTGCAGCTCACTTCATTCCCTCAGCCCACCCAGTCTCCAGCCATGGTTTTGTGATTTACAAAACAAACAAACAAACAAACAAACACAATTATTATTATTATTTTTTAAGCTCTTTGACTGTTTCCCTCCAAAGCAGCCCCCAGTCACTGGCGAGAGAGAGAAGAACAATCCCTGTCTTCAGCTCCCATGCCAGCACTGGTCTGCCGTGGCGCACAGCTGATTGAAACCACATGTTTTCCACTGGGGATGGTGACTCTGCATTCTGGGCAGGACTCAGGCCTGAGGGAATGGTGTGCAAAGTGACAATGCAGTCTTCAGAAGTTTGAGCTGCTAAACTAACTTTGGTAAGGCTTGCAGCTGGCAAATCAGCGTGGTTGTGTACCCCTCAGTGCCACACACCAGCTAGCGTAATCAGAAGATTTTATCCCCTACTACGGATCTTACTTCTCTGTTGAGCTAAACAGGCAATTGAAATTTGACAGGAAAGATTTTCCTTCATGAAGAAAAGGCCACCAGAAGCATATAATGCTGAAAAATGTAGCTTCTGGCTTTGTTTTCTGAAACATCCAAACTGTTTGGCTGAAACTTGTGCAAGAAAACTTGGCCTCAGGCAGGCATCTGGCATGGCAAGTTTCAGACAAAACTGCTATTTTGGCAAAGTTGTACACAATGAAGATGTGTTTTAAGGGTGCAAACTGTTGAACAATCTTTGTAGTAATACAGAACTTAAATTTTGGTGGATAAAGATAATCTGTGCTGGAGTTTTAGGCTGAACAGCAATAACTTTCGTTCCCCTTGCTGTAAGGAGGAACCCTTACCCAAACTGATTTTTTCCCACAACCAACAGTGTCAGTTAATTTTTTCTTCTGACACACACTTACGTTTTTTTTTTTTTTCTGCAGCTTTAGCTATTATTGAGTGAAGTGTGGAGAAGGTCTCTGCTAGCGTTAAGTATAACTTCAGGAAGAATATCCTTGAATTGTGGTGGTGTACAAAGCTTTTCTTGCAGATTCCTGCAGCAAACTGCTAATGCCATCAGGAAGCCAAGCAGCAGATTGTGTTGTGTGTTTCAGCTTTATAATTAGTTCTGGACTGCTCTGAGCATGTGCATCACCTGGGCTTGGAAGTAACTGCAAATCCCCTTGGGTGTCTTGCATCTGCATCTCAGAGGAGGTGTTCAAGAAACACAGCAACTGCCCCGCACATCCTGTTTTGATTTGGTTGATTTATTGTCCTGTAGTTTATAGGCTGACTGTGTGAAGGGCATGAGTCTCAAGTTTGACTGCACTGTGAAAGAAAGCTCTTTTCAAATCACCCTGCAATTCTTACTGGAGTTCTGTCCAGCAATGGGAGCTTACTACAGCTACAGTTGCCTTTGTAGCTCTTGCTGAAACTTGAAACTGGGAGAAAGGTAGAAAAAATCCGTACGTAGATTTTTGAATGTGATCTTTCAGCTAGCCCCGCACATGATTTATTTTTTCCTGTTTGTTTTCTTATGGCTGTGTTTAGCAGTGTTTGTTTCAAGGATGCTAATCCGCTGGTGTGTCATATTTAAGGACAAAATTGTTTCTTAGATAAAACCTCCTTCTATTCCGAATTTAAGCTCTGTTTGTGAATGCTGTTTCTAGGAACCCAGATGTACTACTTACCTTCATTAATATCCTATCAATGACCTATTCTTTCATATAAATTAAGGCTCCTTAGATCATCCCTCATATTTCACTTTTTTAAGATCTCTGGACATTCTTGTTGCTGTCCTCTGGCCTCCCTTCACTTTTTCTCTAAATCTTTTGTAAACTTTTTTTTTTTTTTTTTTTTTTTTTTTTTTGCATCTTTTGCTAAAATGTAAACTGATGAATTGGATGCATTGAAAGTGTGTGAAATCTCATTGCTTTCTGTTGGTGGGTAATATCCTTGATTTGGAAGTTTTCAGTTCAGAGCTTCAGTTTAGCTTTTTTCTTTTTTCTCTGTACTTTGTCATAATTATTTTGACTGCTGCTTAGTTGTGACTTATTTTGCACTGTTAGCTGTTCTTCCTTTCTGTTTATATATTTGAATTCTCTTTCTTGGAACTTGTCCTTACTGTGTGTTGTCCTTCAGATTTCATGCCGCTTTATGTTGTACTTTCAAGAAATAACTAAGTAATGTTCTGTGTTACTACTACGACCGGATCCCTGGATGCTTCGAGTACTTCTCAGAAGTAAAAACAAAAGCTCATTCATCGTCTTGTTCTGACTGGAAATAGGAGAATTGGGCAATTTTGAAGTAGAGACCATTCTGATCTCTTCTCATTTTTTCCTTTCACCCAGAAACACTCCAAATCTGTCTGTCTGCTGTTTTCTGGACATCTGAGCGAGTACAGACATTCTCAAGATACAGCAAAAGTTTGTCCATTTATCATTTCTGGCTGAAAAAGCAACAAAGCTGTTCCAAAATGCATCAATATAATATTACTGCAGTTTTGTTTTTTCTCATTTGACCTTATTGGTGTCAGTTCATTGGTAGCTCTTGATATGAACTAAGTTCTTTTTGTTTATGGTATGCAATTCCTATAGGCATGTCCAGTTACTGACTTTTATTTCTATGGGGACACCTTTTGAATTCCTCTACTTAAGACAGTGTCTGCCATGCAGTGAGAAGTTGTAATGGTTGTCTTCTATTTAGTAAGTTTTAGCTTAGTGTATTTTTTTTTATTGTCTTCTCAGATGTCTTTCTTTCAGAAAGTTCTCCTAAATGGGCTTAGTGGAAACCACCCAGTTGGCAATATCTTAACAAAGCACAAGAATTTTTTGATGTAGGTATGTTCCCGATATTACAGCATATACAAGCAATGTGACTATCATGTAAGTATCTGTTTTAATTATGAAGAGGAAAAACAAGCATCCCTGTTTTTTGGAGAGGGCTGGTGCCTTTGTCATGGTCAGAACTTAACACCAGGATATGACGGATAAGCAGTGAAAAATTCACCCTCAACTAAGTTTCTCCATTACCTGTTTTCTTAAAGAAGCTGTTTCCCAGTGATTTCATGATACATGTTTATTCTTCTGAACTTTTAAAAGGTCACTCATCATTTCAAGGGCTCTCTCAGATGATTACTAATCAGTCTAACTTCCTGAATACCAGACAATCTAAGTGAAAACATAGTAACTGAGTCAGTTTGTTGTTTTGTTTCTAAGATTACATTTGTAGATGCATGTTAATACTCAAAAGCAGCTTGTATTTCTGTGATTAAATAGCAAGGCAAGCCTAATGGAAACGATGAGTTCATAAACTGTAGGCAATGGAGTTAGAATTTTCAAGTGATACTGAGCATATCTAAACATATCCTATGAAGTCTTTCTGCTCAGAAAAATAAAATCTATGCAAACATCTACTATTTCAAAAGTATTGTGATAGTTGAGAAGTCTGATATATCTACAGCCTTGATGTTGTATATTAATTTCTTCTGGGAAATGAATTCAAACAATGTCACTAACCAAAGGGATTTGTGTCTTAATACTGTAGGGGCTGCATTAAAGCATTTAACCAGCTGAAAGATCAGTGTCGCAGTCTCTATTTGTTTTGTGCTTTAAGCCACAATTTTATTTCAACTGAGAGCTAAATAATATTATTCAGTATAAGTCACTGCAGAATGTTTCTAGCAACTCTTTCCAAAATCAAACAAAATGGAACACCCATCACCACCACACCACCCCAGTGAGTGTTGCCTGGGCTTTGCTGTTGGATTCAAATGGAGTTCAGTGTCTTGCTTTCGTGGCTGGGAATAAAAAAGTGGGTGGGGGTTTTCTTTATTTTCCCTCTGTCTGTTTTTTGCAGTGCATTTGTTTGACAGCATGCATAACAGTTTATCAGAATTGGTTATCAGTTATCAGAATAACACTTGCCTCCCTGAAATACTGTGTAGGAGCATGACTATGAATTTAATTAGGTGTACATGTAGCATTATTGTCAGACATAAAAATTTGCTCTATGAAAATGCCTCACTATCCTAAGGTAAATATAAGTAGTTCCTCTTAAGAGGTATACTCCCTATATGCTGACTCACATAACGAACTAAGTTTACAGTATGTATTTAAAATCAGGGTAGATGCTTTAAGGAAGGTGCAGTAGTTGTAGTGTTAT
Organism: Anas platyrhynchos; assembly: GCF_047663525.1. NCBI lineage: Eukaryota > Metazoa > Chordata > Aves > Anseriformes > Anatidae > Anas > Anas platyrhynchos. The sequence continues at coordinate 24,974,684 of NC_092621.1, forward strand.
AATATCCCCTGTTTTTCCAGTATTGATGCAAATATGGTAAGTATGTCTCCCAAGGAAGGGAAGAAAAAAAAGGCAAATAGAGGTTTTCTGCATTATTTTCTTCCATTTGTATTAGTCTATAAACATAACTTGTTTTTGAGCAATTAACAACAACTTAAGTACAGTACCAACAAATCTAAGCTAATGCCTGACTTTCTGATATCTCAGAAAGCAGAAGAGAAAATGAAGAAGTCATCCTCATTTGTCACAGTATTGTGCTGCTAAACAGTCATTTTTGAACTGTTTCAAAACCAAATTTCTTATAATGCCTGTCTTCTAAGCAATATGCATATTTGCTCAATGATCATAAGGGCATGACTCTGCAGTGTGATGAAAATCTTCTGTGAATCATAGTAACTGTATTGAACTCTTGAATGCTTCTCTGTCCTATAAGTAAGAGTTTCAATGGTAGTTTACTGTTAGGAAACACCATGGAAAAGGGTCAGGCTTGTTTTCATAATCTCATGTTCTTCATAGGCTGAGAAAAATTGCTTATAAGAATTAAGGGTGTCCTGTTTCTTGCTGTTAGTTGAGGCTGAGGTGGCTTGTTTGTTTGTTTCAGTACTACATTATTCCATGTTGAAAAGCCGCTGCTATGGTTTTTCAGTCATCTCTGTTCAACTTTTTTCAAACTCTCCAAGAGTTTTCAAAATTTAAGCCATCACTGGCTATTCTTTTGCATAGACTTCAATATCTGCTGTTCTACAGCTTTCTGTATCAGGTCAGTAATACGTCATTATTTAACATTTGTATCATAAAACTACATGTCCCTGCATAATTTGTACTCATGATTTGTATGAAGCATCTGCAGCTGAGAGGTGCCTGGAACAACGACACCTGCTTGTGTCAAACCTGCCTCAGGTCAGGTAGAGCTTATTTTTCCCCAGTGTTGTCAAGAAGTGGTGGTGTGGTTGCGCTGCTCTGCAGGGCTGCGATTACAGAACAGCATAGGCTTTCCAAGTGGGCCTTTCAGCAGCAAGTCACTGCATCAGTCTCAGAGACAACTGCATGTCCATCATTTCAATCATTCTTCTTCATATTTTACCATATGCTCTTTTTTTTTTTTTTTAGTCTAGTAGTGGTGCTGTTACCTTGTCTTACGTGTATAGCTTTCCCCTGCGAGTTACTGTAACAATCTTTGTGTGCATTCCTGTAGTGTGCTTTGTTCCATTGCACTCTTCCTCTCACCAGCTGATTCCTATTTCTTTATTTTGCTTTTTAACCGTATTTGCATATTTTAGTAGTACTTTCCTTCCCCACCACACTCAGAACTCCTCCAGACTTATTTTTAGTATTTCACCTTATCTCTTCCTTGCATTTGCTTGTGGTTTAAGTACTTTCTGCTTATTGTTTCTTTTTATAGCTTCCTGTAAAAAACTTAAACATAAATATTGGTTTGAAAACAAGGCAGAGGATTGTTTTACTAGGTATAACTGTGACCAGCATGTTAGCTTTATATTTCAGGCATACATGCCTAATCTAACCTAACCTGTCATGTTTTTTTTTTTTTTGCTTTTTCTACAAACAAACCAATTTCTCAAGTACCTTTTTTTATACAGCCTTATTGTAACAGCTCATAAAGAAACCAAAATCTGGTACAGAAAAGGTTTTCCACATCTGGGGACAGGAGCTATATGTGTTATTGTTCTTGCAGCATAGTTCATTGCAATTTCATTGCTTTTAAGCCCTTAGAGAGATGGTGTCTCTGGAATAACAAAGAGAATCAGGGCTGCACACGTGCTGGAAGTGTTATCTGGCTCCAGCATATGGCCATTGAGAGCAACATTGCTGCAGAACTCCTGTGGTTTCTTATTTTAACCTGCAGTTGGGAGACAAGATGTTGGGCACATCCTAGATAAACAGACTCCTCTCAAGCTTTTGAAAGTGCTTTCCAGCTTTTCTGATAATTTTATGTTAACCCTCAACCCCAGAGTGAATAAGGAAGTTTAGTTCCTTCAGCCTTTTATTTGTCCTTCCCTGTATAGGATGGCAACTTTTTGATTCTAGTGAAAAAGGAGCAAAGTTACTCTCCATTCGTGGGATAAATCCATACAGTAACCAAATGTGAGTGTTCTTGTAGTCAGTGATGCACAGCCTGAGCATGGAGGAGCACAATTGCTGCTCTCCTCCTGCAGCACTCTGTGAAGGCATCTACCCATCGAGAGGAGGTAAACCTGAACATTTTGGTAAAAGACAAGCTCTGTTCTCTAGCACTACTTCCAGAGCTGCTCAGGCAGCATTTTAAATTTATTGCTGCAAAAAGGTGCAATGCAAAACCAGTCATCAGTGGCAGTGCAGGTTATGAAGCCAGTGGCAAAAGCTTTGCTTAACACATCCTGGTACTCAGAAATGTTTTCCAAATACCAGAACCAGCAGTTGAGGTGGATCTCAGTCCTACAAGGCAGACAGACCTAGTGAGGGCACAGAGTGAGGAGGACAGATTGCTGTATAGGGGCTCCTGCAGTGGTGCCAGCAGCTCAGGCCCAGTTGCACACATTCATCAGCCAGCCCCTAGGCAAGTCCCCAGGAGTTGTCCAGCTCTAAGTCTCTGATTTCTGTTTTCCAGTGAAACCCTCTTTCCAGGGGAGCTGCAGAAGAATCTCGATTTTGCAACAGTGGTGATATCATCTCAAGTCATGGTGTTTTCACAGCTTCAGTTCAGATGAGATTGTTATCCAAATGATGAGTCAGTCCAGTTTAATCTTACAGCATGCTCTGGCTAGGCTGCAAAATGGACCATGCACCACAGAAAGGCTTGGGGGGGCTTTTGCTCTTATTCCTGAGCTAACTTGACAGGTCAGGTCAGACAAAAATGATTCCAGGAGCAAAAACTCAAAATGTTCAGTTCAACCTGCTTGTTTATTTGCTTTTGACCTGGAAAGGTCTGTCTCACCCCAATGCAAAAGGTGAAGTGACTGAAAAACTAGCTCAACATGAAATACATCCAACCAGTGTGTTTCTGGAATTTATCCTGTTCAAAACACACAACTGATCTGTTAACTTTTGCTGTAGACAGTGCAATTAAGTTTAAAATTAAAAACAAAACCCTAGTCCAAAAAAAACCCCTTAATTTTGTAAAGGTAGCATTCAGTGAACACAAATTAATCCATTTTATATATAATTTCAGGTAGAATTCAATCACCTTTGATATAAATAAGAAAGAGGAGTTAGCTGTGTCTTTTTGTTGCGAAAGATGCCAGGTTTGATGATGACCTGCATGTGTTGCAGGCACTATTCATCCAACAGAGCTTGCAGACTGGCAAGGAGCTTGATGTGTATGTTTTATTTCCATTTTGATTTATTGAGAGGGTGGTTGAATATGCAACAGATTTTATTTTTTCTAATGCTTTGAGATGATGACCATTGTTGAAGTTAATCTGCTAGGAAACTTTTGTGCTTTTTATATAAGCATTTTTACTGGTTAATGCTGAACAAGAGCTTCATTGTTCCCTTATCTTTTCTCTGGTTTAATGAAAAATAAATAAATCTCCTGATTCAACCTTTGTGCAGGAAGAATAAAAAGTTATTTTGTAAGGAGACACTATTGCAAAGATTTTTGAACTTTATATATACAGTATTATAACCACGTCAAATAGGCAGATTTTATGTACTGTCACAGATCTGAAGCTCAGTAATGGACAACAGTCATTGAAAAGCATTTTCAGTACATGAACTGGTGCTTCATTAAAAACAAAACACAGCCCTGTTCAAAACTGGCTATAGTGATGATAGTGCTGAACTTTTGTTCTCCACCTGCATGTTTCCGTCCTTTTCACATTTAGGTAGTCTATTGTCATCCCCCACCCACCTTGATTTAGGTCGATCTTATACCTTTATTACTCAACAGTGAGAGATCATAGGGCCAAGCATTCTGAAAATGGAAAAACAAACAAAGAGAAAATGCATATTTGCTCAGTAAATTCCATTTTATACTCAAATGGTTTTGATTATTTATTTTTTTTTTTTTCTGAACAATTAATTCTAGGGACTTGACATAACCAAATAGGCAAAGACTCATTGCCAGACATTGAGGCCAGTATTAGAAATGAAAAATCCACCTTGAGAATTTGGTGAGCTTTCTAAGAGACACATGTGCAGCTATTTAAACTAGGAAGTTTGTTCCAGAACAGAACTGAATTATGTGTTGAGTAAGAACAGGAATGTATGCAAATGTTGGTACTGTGTGATGTTAAAAGACCTTTGTGGATCAGTGAGATATGAGTCTGAGTAAAATTCTGATAAATGTTTGAGTAAATGTCTGGTCTATATGATGTTATTTTCTCTCCATTTTATAAATGCTGTTACTGATTTATTTACTTAATTATTTACTTAAGATTTACTTAATTCTGTCCATGATGAAATGACTTGGATAAAAATAAATATTAGGACCATATTTATTAGGAAACAGAAGATAAAATACGTAAATTGTAACTGTGTATTTTAAAGGCCCAGCTAATGCTGAGAATTCACATTATCAATTTACAGAATGCAGTGCACATTTTGAATTGTTTTGAAACAGCAAGCTATATGATAGTGGATAGACCTGTCTCAAGGTACATTGTGCATTTAGTTTTGCACTGAATTCTGTGTTTATACAGATCTTGAAGTGTAACAACATGATCTAACAGTAATTGTGTATTTAAAGATCATTTTAATAATCCAATTAAGTTCTTGAAACTTACAGAGCAGGCAGATTGTTAAAGCTGGGGAGAGGCAGGGATCTAAATAACAGATGTCTATCCATGTATTGGGAGATCTTCAGATATGTAGGTTTGAGTTTGATTTATTTGCATTTCCCAAGGGGAAACATAATCTAGGACTCACACCTTTTGGCAATAGTACGATCAGCTGCTTTGTTTATACTAGTTTGTAGACGGAATTTGCTTTTGAAAGGATTAATGTGAGTGAAAGCTTTAAAAAGAAAACTCACAACTCAATGGACAGAAAGGCTGTCTGTCCTGAAGTCTACTCCCTGTGACCTTGCCTAACCTTGTTGAGTATCTGCTGTTGTCCAATAGCCTCGTTCTCTTACACACAGGGGCAGAAGCATCCCCTATAGGTGTTACGAGTGAGGTTATATTCTGCACAGAAGTACAATATGAGAAAAGTTCATGCCAGCTGTAAAGGTAAGTTTGTCTTTTAGTAGGTGAATTTGTATTACCTTATAGGATGGACAGACTGTTGTGGAATGTTGCTATAGGAATTGTTTCTACAGTGAGTATGGTAGGAAAAAAAATCAGTTTAATAACAAAACTATATCTCAGTGATGAGGTGGATTGAAGCTACTTCTGGAGACGTGATCTTTTCATTTGGTATCACTTGTCATTTATTGTAATTAGTGGAGAATGAGGAACACCAGAAAGCAAGTCCAGGCTGCAGATTCCAGATGGAATAGTTGAGGATTCTGTTTGAGGTACAAGAAGAGCTGTTGGCACAATGCATGCTGCTGAGGAGTACACCAAAATCCAAAAGGGTCAGGATTTGCAATAGCTACATTCAGGTTTAGTTCACAGTGTTTCTACACACTTAGTTGTATAATTGGAAAACTGTGATGGCAGTGATGCCCTTTTCCTTTCATTTTTTTCTATGTATCTAGATAGCAAGAAGGTATAGCCCTGCCTTACACATGTGCATATCCATGCACAGCTTCAGTTGTAGTGTACAGAACATCATCAGAGAGATGATGGAGCATTTTCGAAGAAGTGCAGTTGAGAAGGATGCAGATGTTTTTTTCCTCCAGCACTTTTCAGCTTTTAAAAATTATTTTCACAGTTGTTTACATTTAAAGGACAGAAAAATATTATTATGATTCCCCGGTCTAACAACTCATAATGCACAAAGCAAGCCAGAATTGTACATGGCTCAGCTTTTAGAAGTATGTCTAATCTTGGCTTTAAAATTGAATCCAGTCACTAAAATAAGTCATCAGATTCTTCCAGTTCCTTGGTCTAAAATGGGTTTTCCAGAATATGAATTACTAGTCTAGATTTTTCCAAGCTCTTTGCACTGAGCCTCCATTTTAAAGTGAACTGAATATTTCATTCCTTTAATTATTAATTTATGAAATATGCAGTATCAGAAACATCTTATATCTATTCTCTCTTGGCTGTGGTTAAATAGTTAGTCATTAACATTGGTTAAAGCTCATGTTCAGTAGATGTTTGCAGAGATATCATATCTCTGTATTTCTCTGAGCCTTTTTTCCAGACTGGATAAAAGAATCTTCATGAACCTTTTCATGTTCATTGTTGTATATGATGTCCAGATATTCATATGTCTACACACAAAGGTGTGTGTGGGAACATGGTGGCTCTGATCCACCGTGACCCCTTTCACTTCTCCTGAGTCACTAGTGGTTCTCCTCAGCTCGTGCACAGTCAAAATTCAATGTTTGCTCCAGAAGGATGTTTCTGGCACGTGTTTCGTTTTCTGTATATTAGTGTGCTGAACTGCTCGTCTATATTGAATATTTTTGAAGGATGCTTCATTTTCAGTTTGAATGATGATGAAACTGAATGAAAGCATTTTTGAATTGTGGCAGATGAGTCATAGATGTACCTTCTCCTGGCAGTAACCAGCAGTAACTCATGCCTCGGTTTGCTGAGCTGTATCACCCTGATCCAGGGTGGGTCTGGCTCTGATAAAGGTGTGGCCGCTCCACACTGTGGAAACCCTGCACACCATGACACTGGAGAGCAGACCACACCTGTAATGTGACTTTCTGGAGGGACTGAGACGGAGGATTGTTTGCAAGCATAAGCTGTGAGTAACACTGGAAAAACCTGAGTCACAGAATCCTTCCAGTTCCTCAGGTACAGTCCTCAAGCTGCAGATATTTGACTATTGCAGTCATTCTGCTAAGTGTTCACCACAGTGTTCACAGCACCAGCTTCCTTTTGAGAATTAATTGTAGTGGTGTCTGCTTTGTGTAAGGAAACAAGGCTGTTTGCAGGGGCATCTGCTTTGCCTAAAAGCAAATTGGGGGCCCAGTATTGTGTCCCATGCTGGCCTAACTTCAGCAGACACCTTCAATAGGTGCCTTTTTCTTCAGCTTGTTTGTCCAAAACAACTTCGCTTCCCTTCAGTTTGAAAGACTGTTCCTTCCTACACAGTCCTCATGTCTTTGATCTACTGTGTTCACGAGGTTTTTCCTGTCCTAGTATTGTCTTTTTAATAAGCAATTCTCCAGAGTTGCTGAGAAATGGCATAATCAAGTCATTCTTTCCTTTCCTGCCTGTTTTTCTCACCAGCCCCTTATTAAACAATAGCCAATATATTTCTATAATAAATATCTTAATACAATATTCATAAATTATGAAGAGTAGTTCCAATTCTGTCACAGTGAACTCATGGGAGTGAATTGCTTTTTACAACAAGCACGGATTCCAAGTTTTTTTGGGCTGATGCTGTAGCTCATGTACAAATTATTAACTATTTGGACAGCAAAAGCCTAGCTTCCTTTTAAGGTAAAATTCCTTAGTACAAAAACAGCAAGGTTTTATTTGGTACCAAAAATTAGCAGTATTTTCCTTATGACTTCCCATCTTCCTCCTAATTGTTCTTTCTTCCCCCCACCCCACACACAATAACTTCTTAGAAGCTGTACTTAGGAGTTGCTGCAAGAAATGATTATACCACAGTGAATATTTGGATCTGCTTGATGGATGTAACATTGCAGGTGACCAAGAAAGGGGGCTTCAGATGAGGATCTTGCATATTGAGACTTCAGTGACCTAGTGAGGAAAGTAAGAAAGGAAACTCACAATTCCACTCCCAGTTGGTGAATTCCTGAGCAGTTAGGCTATCAGTAATTCTAGCCAAGATTGCTCCCTTAGTGATGATTTTTTATGTGATGTGTAATTTTCTCTTGAGATACCAACAATAGAAGTACTACACATTAGCTTTTCTTTACCTCATAAGTTTTAATAAATTTTGGAATTACAAAAGATCTTGAGTAAGTTTTCAAAACATAATGTAATGGCTGTAGGTTTAAGGAATTTTGTAAATCAATAAATACAGAGTGATGGAACAAATCTCCTGCTTGAGAATTTGCAGTTCAGGGGAGATGTTGGAAATCCAAGTTACTTGATCTACTCTCAGTTGGGGGGCAACATGCAAAGTTTTGTCTGGATGAGAAAAGAGGGAAATGAGTCCTGTGTTTAAATCTCCCCTGCAGTTGGTATGAAAATTTGGAAACTCTCATTCTTCTAGTGATTTTTCAGCGATGTATTGGCCCCATTAAAGTCAGTGGGAGTTTTGCCACAGCTTTTAATGAGGTCAGAAAGAGAATAGTGCATTTCAACTGATTTTTTTTTTTTTGAAGTTGGAAGTGTTTCATACTCATTTCTTTTACAGTGATATATTTGAGAAACAAATCCGCCCGTAATTAGATGGCATTTTCTGCAGCGTGATAGGAAGAAACCTACCTGCAAGGTGGCAAGGAATAACTATCTCACACTGTCTCATGAGAACAGCAGTCACTGTTAGCGTTTTTTTTTAAACTTGTTGACACATAGAATTTGGGCTTTTTGGCACGTGAGGGGAAGGCAGTTCAGTTACAGATCTCATATCTACAAGCTCTGTCTTTCATAGAAAAAGAGTGGAATAAACAAGACGTAATTCAAAGGAAAGACAAGGAAATATGGACTTGACTGTGATACTTAGTGAGTTTGAACTATTTTGCAAAATATTTGTTATATTTCACATCTTACATCATGCCAACAGGATTGAGACACGATGTATTGTCAGCATTCCGTCTGTTACTAGTGGAACATGTCTGTCTATGAGCAGAATATGGCACATTTTCAACAATCTGTCACAATAATGCACTCATTAATATGCTTGTGCAGGCTTATAACAGTTAAATATTTATGATATGGAAATGTTTGCTCTCTTTAATTCGCAAGCAAAGACTAGTCAAAGATTTGCTTTTTGTTCTTCAGGTAAAAAGTTCTGTTTCTCCTAAGGAGTGTTATTCTAGTAGGAAATAATTTGATGAAAATATGAAGCTGGATGGAGGGGGAGGGAATCCTTTGCTTATTTTCTGCTGTTTGACTGAAGTTGTGCAACCACTTAAGTTTTAAAGCACCTGCTCCTGTTCTGTTATTTGACTGAATATTTTGATGACTCAATCTGTTGCATTTAAAAAACAAAGCAAAACAATGACACACTGAAGTATCTAAGTTCCCTTTCTTCTTGACCCAGGTGTTTCCCATGGTGAGTATGCATTGCTTACCACAAACTGGTGACATCAGAGCTCCTCATGGCATGCAGAGAGAACTTACTCATAACTTTTGTGACATCTTGTCTTTCCTTAAGAACTAATGCTCATCCCTATTCTCTTTTGAGATGAATGTACCTCCTCTTAATGCTTGCAGGTCACTTATAAATGTACGTAGGGCCCTTTAGCAATGTTGGTGTTCATGGTGGTATCGCCTGAGAAACACTGCTCCGTGTCTGGTTGCCTGCTTGAAGATGCAGAAGATGGCAGGAGCTTGACCTTTCCTCCTGGGCAACTCCTCCTGCAGGAACACAGGTCCTGCAAGGGGACTAAGTAGAAGTAGAAGTGGCATTGGGACTGGTTCACATGACAACTGTTCTTTCTCTTGCTTTCTTCCTCCTTCCCTTTCTCCCCCCTTCTCACTCTGTAGCTGCTATCTCTCAGTGGATTATTCTGTCCTCTTTTTTTTTTTTTTTTTTTTTTTTTTTTTTTTTTTGTTTAATCCCTGGGACAATAAAGCACAGTGCAATGTACCACTCACCCGGAAAATGAATAATCCCTAATGCTCATCCCACATTCCTTCCTGAAGTGTTGTCCCTTCTGGCTCTGTGGTTTGAGGGCTGCCTCGCCCTGCCGGACAGGGTGAGCCTTCATTTGACCCTGTGCTTATCCAGCAACACCTAAGGATAAAGTGCCATAAGGCTGCATAAAGTGCCAGCTCACATTGACCTGACTGGAGAGACAGAAGTGATTGTGCCTTAGTGTGTGAGCCTCTCTCTGTTTGTTTTAAATACCAAGTTTGCAAAATCAACATAAATAGGAGCTACTTCCACTCTTGTAGTTCAAAGCATTCTCATAGTGTTTGTAAGTGCTAACGAACAATGATCAGAGGAAGCAGAATCCAGTCTTCCATCGACTTGCACATTTTAGGTTATGAGATGCTCAAGCTTGTGTTTTGTAAACAAGGTCTAGAAACTCCTCTGCATACTTGTATTTTGGACTATAGCAACCTTTAGAAGAAAAGATCTAATTGTGCCTGGATTTATTTTACAAACTGGGGCCGTTTCAGCAATCTGTGTGGCCTTCCATTCAGTTGTTTGTTTAAGCCAGGCCAAAAGCCACTTATCTAAAGATGATTTATTCTCACTCTTGAGCTGACAGAGCCAAGCTGGGAAGGGTGAAAACTGAGTTGTAGGGTTTAGTATGAGCCCCCACCAGTCAAAACCATAAGGGAAGCTTTGAGCACTGTCTATTACATTGTTCTGGAAGGTACTTGCAAGTCTTGTGCCTTGCTTGTAGGACACCTTTTTTAAAATAAACAGCAGTGGTATGTATGTGATTGACTCAGATTTGAACTTTGCAGCTGTTCCTTCCTATCTGTATGGTATGCCAGAGCAAAACTCTCTCTCTAGCTCAACATCTCTAAGATCAAAACTTTTACTCAAATATTATAATTTGGATCAGCTTCTGACTTCTTGGTTTTGGCAGTGTGAGCAAAATGGAGACAAGTGTGTTTCTTTATCTAGTTCAGAAAATTAGATGTTATTTATTTCCTTAACATATAGCAATGTTTTGTAGTAAAAGGCAACAGCTAAATATTCTTAGTGACATATGTGGAACTTGAGGCATAATATCTGGCTGTCAGAGTTGTTCGTTAGACTAAAGGAACCAAAATATACGTTTGTTTTTTTGTTTTGTTTTGTTGTTTTTTTTTTTTTTTTTTTTTTTTTGTATATTTTTTTCTCCCCTTCATTCAGGAACTCAGTTTTATCTTCATTGGATGCTGTTAGGATCTAACATCTTCTAACTGCTAAACTTCACTAAATGCCAAGATTGACCATGAGCATGGTTGAGGGAACACAGGGTAAATGAGACTGATGGTGAAGGGGTGAAGTTTCCAGATATGTTAACATCAGCATTGAAAACCAACTGTAGGTCCTTTTGCCCCTTGTTCATGCTGCAGCATCAGTTTGCTGCTGCCTTAGTGGTTTTGGAAGGGTACAGTACGAACTGGTTGGCTGAAATGAACCACATTTTAAAACACCTTTCCCCTCAAAAAAACAAGCAAGCAAACAAACAAACAAACAAACAAACAAAAAACACAAAACAAACAAAAAAAAACAATGCATGTTTAACTCAGAGAGCTTTTGTGGTGCATCCAAGAGCTGTAGTGGCTAACTGAGGAGCTGGTGGTGGGGTGGGGTGACTGTTGGGACCCAACCCAACCCAACTACACACTGCACTAAATAACTCACCCCCACAGATGAAGAACATGGCCGTAAAAACAGGGGCACGCCCCAAAGAGTAGGGGGTGATCCTAAAACAGGGAGTCTGCTTCCTCAACGAGTATTGATTTGAGTGAGTTTATACCAGTGGGGTTAAACAACCGTTGTATATTTTGAATATGGGCTGTCAAAACAAATATTTTGACAGTCACTCAGAAGTGGATGTTGAGTGGCGTGCTGTGAAGAACATGCAGTTCTATCATGGAAAAAACTCGTCAAGGTCTGGGAAACTGAGAGGAGGAATAAACAGCCAGTTTTCAGCCTGAAAATAGACTAGCTTGAACTTCTGTGAAGCAAAAATGGGAGAAAAAGGGGTGAGCAGCATGCTGGAGGGCAGCTTCACGAAGCACAGTTATTTAATGCAGTGTGTAGCTGGAGAGAATTTGGTGTACGGTGCACGCATTTTGTTGGAGTCATTGAAGAAATGGGTAAATTCATTTGGAAAGTCAAGGTGGTGCATGTAGGAAGGAAAAGGTTGACTCCACAAGCATGACTGAACTGTGAATTATTTCCAGTGCTTCATCTGCAACCTTTCTCTGCCAAGTCTCACGAGTAAGAAATGCCCCCTGCCCCTCCTCTGACCTGTGCACTGTATTCCTTGCATGTTTTTGTCCTCTTCCTTATAAAAGGAGGTGTACAGGACTGGCAGTCACGTTCAAGATTACCACTAGTGCAAGAACTAATTTACGCAGGTGCTCTCCTGTGAATAATCATGGGTGTCTCTGGAGATGCTTTTCATACCAGAATAAAGTGGTAGTTACTTAGGAAAAGCTGAGTTCTGAACGTTTTATTTGAAAGCTAAGTATGTGCTGTTGAACTGTCATTATTGGTGACACTTACTAACTTTCACATGCTTTGAAGTTTTGCTACGTAGCAGAACTGGGAAGTTTGAGTTCCAGTGAAGTCCAGAGATTTGGCACTGCTTCCACACCATTTTTACCAGGCAGTTCTACTCATGCAGTGACTTTTCTGGAGGTACTTTGTTTTAAAATGCTACCACAATGTATTTTTGAGCTTGCATTTCAAATGGAAAAGAATGTAATGGCGTGAATTCTTCCTCCTGGTTCTAACCATGCATTCAACATTTGCTATCAGAAACATGTCTTTATGACTTCCTGTGTTCATATTAAGTTTCTATGTACATACTTAAATACACATGAACTTTGTTCTCCTCTACATTCAATAAACTGTATTTTATTATTTTATGTGGGTACAGGGTGAGTTATAAGAGCTGTGATAGGTGTTCTGCTGCTGTCCTTTGCACCTTGATTAAAGCAGATTTAATTAGAAAGATGAGGATTTAACACAGGAGCAGTGCTTGCACAAAAATACAGATTCTAGGGCTTTTTGGAACTTTTCTTAAAAATAAAGATGTTTTTTATTAAATTCTCTTTAATTGTGCCGCTGACATCAGAAGAATGTATGCTTTTCTTACATTCCAGTTATTATTTAAAGTGGAAATACTGAGAGAATTAACTTTTTTTTGGCAGTCTGACACTTCAGTTCTCTGTTATTACAAAGGGTGTATTCGAGTCATCTGTATGTCAGGTTGCTTGAAAACTTCATGATTTTCCCAGATTTTCCAGGGAAAAAACATAAAGTGAGCAGAGCTATTATCACAGCACAGCTAAAGCACAACTAAGTATGTTTTGCCTTTTCCTAACATGTAGTTTAGTAAGTTTTCATAATTAACCTAATAAAGCCTATGAAATTATTTGTCTGATTGCCAGATGTGCACTCTTTTTGGTGCTTTCTGATGTCTTTCTCTAGTTGGCTAGTGGCAATAGAGAGGCTGAAAGCTGTAGATTGTGCCCGCTCTTCTAAGCACTATGTAGAATACCAGGAAGAAGCAGGAGCATCCATCAGAAAAAGAGGCAGTGTGGTAACAGTGAACTAAGGGTGGCAAAATCCAGTTGTTGGTGTGGTAGCTAAGCTCCATACATCCTCAAGTCCCAGAGGAATCTACAAAGAGATCTAGATAAAGAAGAAGAGTAATGTGGATAAGATCTTATGTATAAATCACTACTCCTAGTGTAGGACAGAGTAAAAATGGCTGGATTAAATTCTGAATCTGTTGAAATTGTGTATTTTTTTTTAGTTTTGCATTCAGTGGGACTAAGATTCAACCACTGAACTCAAAAACTCCTAAGAAATTGAACACCAACTCACTTGCTCTTTGACAAAGCTAAAAAAAAAAAAAAGAGCAAAGGAAGGGAATGTCTGTTTTTCTGCTATTTGCTGAGCCCTTTATATTTGGCAGAGGTGTAGTAATGAGGCACTGTTTTGCTTCTCATTCTTTTGCCTTTGGTTGAATGCTGGTATGCTTTTTTTTGTGTGTGTGAGTAAAACTTGAAAGTGCCGTGCTCCCATCGCTGAGGGGATAACATGAGTGCATTTCCTGTTCTCCCCCTTTTTCCAAGTGACACATTTTGAGTTCAAGCACAGAGGCATGTGTGTTGATCCATCTGTTATTTTAAGGAAGATATTTGGATCCGAGTTAGAAGTGTAATGATCTCCGATTGCCTCTTGTACCAAGATAAGTATAGCTCTGGGAATGTCATCAGCTACTGTTCAAAGGCAGCAGAAAGGGAAGGCCCTTGGGGAATATCTTGCTGTAGTCCCAGCCCACAGAGGGCTGCAGGAGGGGTGGATGGAGGGCATGAAGGAGCCTGTAGCAGACTGGCAAACCAGGTCACCAGGACATTTTTCCACAGATTTCCATTAGCAGTAGTGCAAGTCACCCTGAGGCTGCCAGTCTCAGCATCCATTCGCAATGAGACGCGACAGGCCTGCTGGCAGCTCACTGCTGCAAAATCCTGGCTTTAAAGCAGGAGGACCTCACAGTGCACCAGTTCTGCAACACCGTCCCTCGGGTCCAGGCTCTGTCCCTGTGTTACCACCGCATCCCAGCAGGCAGGGGCTGTCCCCGAGGGGCTCCCCGCAGTGCGCCCTGTGCCTCCTGCCCAGATCCCCGGCAGGGCAGGGCAGCCGTTCAGCCCAGCTGCGCGGCTGCAAAACCGCTTAAACACGTACGAGAGCTCTGCTGGGTCGCTGCCAGCAACCTTGGTAATTTCAAGCAGAGGAAGATGATGTGGGCGTGCTGGGGGGAGTGGGTGGGACGGTTCGACTGCGGAGACCTCGCTTGCAGACAGACACAGGGCCACGGTGGGACGGGACCGAGCAGATAGTAGCGTACGTACAGCCGGGCTGCGGGATATTTATCGCTCCCCTGGGATGAGACGGGGAGGTTTCCAGCAGGCTGTGTGTGACGGGCCCTTGTGAGAGCTTCAGTGTGTCGGTTTGGACCCGCACAAGATTCCAGCTTGTTGCTGGGATGTGTGGGGGTGGAGACGAAGGTTTTTTCTCTCTGATGATGTGGTCTCTCTCTCCTGTAGGTGTGTGATGTCAAACAGTGGGCAGTCCCTGCAGCCTGCCCTGCCAGCCCGGAGCGTCATGTGCCAGTATGAACAGTAAGAGAGAAAAGTGTACTTCAGCGTCTGAGAAAGAAAAAAAGAGGAACTAAACGGCGAGAACAAATGACCACACTGCTAGCAAAACTTTGAGCAGTTCACTTTTTCTCCTGAGAAATTTCATCTTGGCTGGTGTGAGAGAACTGAAAGAGCAAGCAGAGCCGCAACGGTGATTTCCTTAGGGTACCTTTTCTCTGCTTTAATTTAATTTTTTCCCCTTCGTGCCTGGATTTAAGACTGCCAACTGCACTGATCACAAGCACTGGACACCAATATGTGTCATGTCATTGTAACGTGTCGGTCGATGCTATGGACTCTTCTGAGTATTGTCGTGGCTTTTGCAGAGCTCATTGCTTTCATGAGTGCGGACTGGCTGATCGGCAAAGCCAAGCCACTGAGCTCTGAGGACATGGACAACAGAACAGGAGGATCACAGGAGCCCTACCATCCAACACTGGGCATCTATGGGCGCTGCACGCGAATCTCCCACATGCAGCTTTCTAGACGAGACACGCTTTGTGGTCCTTATGCCGAAAACTTCAATGAAATTGCCAGTGGGTTCTGGCAGGCGACCGCTATTTTCCTAGCTATGGGAATCCTGATCCTCTGCGCAGTGGCATTTGTGTCTGTTTTTACTATGTGTGTGCAGAGTATTATGAAGAAAAGTATTTTTAATGTCTGTGGACTGCTACAAGGGATTGCAGGTACGTGTGTTTTGAGAGCAACTAACAATTTTAATTTTTGTGCCACTCAGCTGGAGAAACATACCAATTCTGTAGTCCCTACAAGGAGATCTCATTAGACAGACCCAAAGCGATTCTATATGCTGGTGTTTATTCAAACACAGCTGAAATTTATAGCTACACAGCATGTAATACATTGACATTGGCAGCAGGATTGCAGCCTGTTGTGTGCCAAAATGAACTGACCAGTGTTTCTTTTGTTTGCTGTTCTGTGTTTTCCCTCTGCATGAATTTATTTCGGTAACAAAAACTTCTCTCCTTTGTTACCAGCAGAGAGCAAAGTTAATTCTCATGTTAAGGCAGTCCGTCTCTCTCTTGCTCCTTTAGTAACTTCTCCATAGACCCAAGGCTTTGCCAGGCTCTTCATGTCTGTGGTGAGAGCAAATGCCACCACCCCGGAGGTAGCAGCCTGCAGTCACACACCCTGTTCTCCGGGATTTCATGCTAAGCTGCTTCCCTCAAGGACATGAACTTTGACAAGTCATACTTGACAATAAACCCTTCCTTTGGCCAGCCTATTTGCTCAGCAGCAATTATGGAGCCCAGCGAGCTTTTCTTTTCCCTCTCCCCATTGTACTTTGCCTGAAAAGGTGGACTGGTTCTAGATATATCTTGTTTCTGTTGGACTGACAGGGATTAAGCGACCATAGCATGAACTGAAGCTGGAAAGGCCCAGCCAGACCAGCACTTGGCTTTCCACACTCTCTGTGAGCAGTGGGAGGCTTGTCCTGTGTGTGGGTGCCCACACAGCACAGCGAGTGTGTGGGGTGGTCAGAGGGAGAAGAGGGGTCCCCTGCTGATACCGACTGCCCCCAGAAACCTGTGGGGAAGGTGGGAGTGAGCAAAGCCACCTCTGCCTCCCCTCTTGGTGGTGCTCTTAACCACTTACTGAATTGAAATGACCTGTTTTCGGTAGACAAGAACCAGGAGTTTGGTCTTGTTTGCTGGAATAAGGAGTCCAGGTTTGCACCTGTACCGGTGCAGAACATGTTGGCCTCCATGTTGGTGTGCCTGGGCAGGTGGGGCAGGGCTGGGCGTTCGGGCCTGCGCGAGGCGGCTGCTCCCTCTGGGCTGCCCGAGTGCTGAAGCCATCTTTATGCACCACGGCCAATGCTGGATCCTAAAGCACTGTGGTGTTGGCTCTCGCCGTCCTCAGCTTCGTGCAGCTGCGGTGTGAAAGCGTACAGGTTGTTTGGTGTTACCCATAACCTAATGTTTGTGCTGTGGGGCCAGAGTTAGATCCCTTTGTTGGCTCATGCTGCTCAGGTGATGGCAGAGAATTAGCAGGTGGATGTCCTTTAAGAAAAAATTACATGTCTTGCCGCAATTCTTCCTGGGTTACAGAATTTGTCAGCACCCTTGAGACAAACAAGTGTCTTTGTAGTGTGAATTATAGCCAGTAGAAGGTTTTAGCTCCTTGCTTTCTTACCCTGTACTTCAGAAATAATCCATGAAACCTGTTCTTCAAGAGATTACATTACTTCTTTTCTGTTGGAGGTGTATTTGTGTGAGAGAGATCAGTTAGCGGCATTGAGTAAATCTTGGCTCATCGTACTTGGATCTGTTGAAAAGATAACCAGACTTATGGTTCTGATGCCATCTCAAGGAATCCGTGGACTGACATGAAAGCTAACAGCAAGTAGATTCTTATCATAGCGAGCTGTTCTGGAGACCATCTATTTGTGAGAAAATGTTTTAGGTTTTATTATCAGACCAGCTGTGCCTGTAAAGGGAGCCATTGAACAATATGGTAGACAAAACATTTCTTATATTTTAGAGGATAGAGAAGTCCTGTTTGAGCTGCACTGAGAATAGAAGCACTTCCCTTCTTATAATTCAGATAAATGACACAGCATGAAACTGGGTAATTGAAAGGTCACGTTACTGAAACTGTTGCTATGAGAAATATGCCTGCCAATATTTGCAGCCAGGCGTCTTGTGGCTAGCAACTCATTTTCTCAAGATTAATTTTATTGGGTCCACTGCTACTTTTGTGCCAGTAGCATTACAGCATCTGCTTACTTAGTTGAAAGTATTTTCCTTATGACTTATCACAGCTGTTAATTTCAACTTTCTCAGTCCCTGAGTTTTGGAAAACACTTAAGCATGTTGTAAGAAGGATAGCTGTCGGCATGGTTAATCCATATGAGGATTATGATATCTAGACTAATGCCCTGGCCGGAGAACAACTTGATACAGCCCTGCCTGATTGTTTTAAACTTAAAATCATTCTTTCAAATGTGAGTAATGTATTTATTTTTTTAAATAAGAGTAGGAAAAGAATTCACACAATCGTTTTGTTTATCAGTGTATATCAACCCAATATCTCTAAGTATGTCAAACATCTCATTTTCAAAGACAAGATGCACCCACAGTAGAGTCATCTACAGGAACTCAGGATCTTGCAGACTTAATCGCATTTAAAATCTCTATATCTTTGCTGTGGATATTTAATATAATTAAAAACATACACCAAGTTAATTTATTCCTGGAATTCATCATGAAAACACAAAAACAGATACCGGATATATCTTTTCTGTCTAGCAACATTGGTTGTGACCTGGATGATGCCTACAATGAAATTATAGAACAGAAAGCCACATCTTTTCTGCTACGGCCCTTGGACAAATGCGCAAACTCTCATTTAGGTCAGTGGGAAGGAGCCATGTACATATCTGGCCCACAGAGGGTTTTTGTTGTTGTTACTGAAAATTATAAATGCAAGGTTATAAAGGAAGAAAATATGGCTTCTGTTTGAAATCCTGTAACTCCTTTGTAATAGAGCACAACCTTGTATCAATTGTTTTCAGGCTGCACATCTTTCTACACGCCTTTCACTCTGGACGTGTAGAAATAGTAATCAGCGATCCTGGTTCTGGAAATGTTTGCAGGTTGTTTCATCTGGAAAAGAATCTTTTCCCTGCAATAGAGTGCAGAGAAGGGAGCCATGTAATTAAATAGATAATTACTTCCCAGCAGCAAGGGGTCCATGCAGACTTTCATTCAAATGTCTTTTGGGGGAAAGTATTCTATTTTTACAGTCAATGAATTAGGGGCTAGAAGAGGCAGCGTGTTAATATGCAGTAGTTGATAAGAACCAATTCAAAGCAGATTGTCAGAGTAAACACCTAGTTTTATGAAGTAACTAATTGAAGATCATCTACTGATACACTGTGGTACAAATGTACGATGATTATGTATGTTTACAAGCTTTGTTTGGGCTTTGTTACTTCCCTGTGCTAAGTAATATAACTGAAAGATAAGCAGGATGGGAGTAGCATAGGATGCAGCCCAAGCCAGCCAAACACAACGTTGTTTATGCTGCTGATATAAAAAAACCTTTCCTCGCCTTCTGGCACCTCCGTTGGAAAAGCCCGTGTGGCCATGCGGTGCCTGGAGCTCTCTTCACCCATGGGGCTGTCCCCACGGCTCACCCTGCACGTCACCAGCCCCCCAGTCTTGAGGCAGAGAGCTGGCAGGGATGAGTTCCCTTTGTCCCTTCCTCACACTTCCTCTTCTGGGGCCCAAATGCTGCAAGTTTGGGATTCCCTCCATCGCTCGCCGGTGGTTCCTCCTGCAGCATGGCCAGGGAGTTGACAAAGCTTCTTCCTGCATGAGACTGTGACAGCATCCCACTTCAGTGTTCTTCTCTCCTCACCCTGTGTGGAGGTTGCCTTCATACTTCACCCCATTGTATTGCTGTCTAGCTTTTCCTCTGGTTCTCCCTCCTTGTTGTATGAGGCTGGCTTCCCCTGGCACCTGTCCTGCTCAGGCCCAAACACTGAAGCCTCTTCCCACTGCACTTTCTGTTCTCAGCTCTCCTCTGTTCATTCTTCTCTCCTTTCTATGCTCTATTATTTTTAACTCTTATTTAAGCTCATCCCTTCTCCTGTTACTGGTTGTGTTCCCTTGTGGGTCCCTCTTAGATGCTAATGCAGAACCTGGGCAGTAGTTCAGCTGCAGGAGCTGTACTCTCAAATGCAAGGAGGTTTCTGGACAGTTTTCTAACACCAAGATGCAAAACCTGCTTTGAAGCCAGCTGCATCTTTACATCTCATGCACTAAGAAAGATTTCAGCATGCTGCACGTATTGGTCATCATTTCCACGTGGGCGGGTGGCTGATGGGGAAGATGACCCGAGCAGAGCGTGATGGGAACCATCTGAGGCAAAGAGGATCAGGAGCTGCTGGTGTGGGGGATCCAGCTGGGGGGCGGCCGGGGGGCTCCGGGGAATTTGTGGTGTGTGTGTGGGACTGATTGCCCCTGGCTGCAGGAGCTGAGGAGGCTACTGGGAGTTGTGGGGAGGAAGCAGGAGGGCAGTCAGGACATCCCTCAGAGGTGGAGCAGGAGGAGAGCAAGCTGCAGCGGGGGCATGAGGCTGCTCCAAGCGTGATGTGAAGACTTGTGGTAGCGGCAGAGAAGTTTAGGATATTCAACTGCATGTTGTCAAGAAGCGATGCTGTGTCAGAGAAGGGGCCAAGCTGGTGAGCAAGGAAAGCACTGTGTGCACTCATGTGGCTGCCTGCGGGTGACAAGAGGCTGTGGCTTGCTGGGCAGTAGCAAAGCAGAGCAAGAGCAGTTTTGCCCTCAATGGCAAGGGAACTTCTTGTTTGTCTTTCTGAAGTGCAGAGCATGCATTTTTCAAAAGCATATTTCCTCTTGGATTCAGCTTAGGATTTTTCTATTCTGATGCCAGAGCTCTGAATGCTTGGAGTGGGAAGAAAGAAAAAGGGGCGGGAGGGGGAGGTTGGAGGAAGAAGGGTATTTCTAATGGAAATCCTGACGGTCTGAACCACTCTTGCTGTTTGTGGTATAGTGCTTCCTGTAACCTACATGGCCAAATGCCAGCGTGACATCTAATACACGCTTGGCTGCTGAAAGTTCATGCTAAGGGGACTGCTATGTTGGAGCAAGAGGGAGTATGCCAGGGAAGGAAAATGAGTTCAAGTGCTAAATTGCTGTTGGGCCTGAGGGACGGTATTAGTAACTTTAAAGAAATAAAGTGAAGATGTCAGTGTTTGGTTAGATTTGGAGGTCAGCTCATCTCCCGTGCTACCAAAGTGGGCTCACAGAGATGAGCAGACACTCAGCAGACTGTAAATGCTCAGGTCTTCACAGATAAAGTGAGGCAGCTGGAGTTATTAGCAAAGATACATCCCTTCCGTCAAATGGTGCTCAGTGTGAGGCCCTCGTGTGACTCCCTGAGAAATGCTTCACTGGAGCACGTGTGTGCACAAAGGTTTGTTACCTGTAGTGGTACTGGCAGGATGCTGGGAACGCCTTTGCATCTCCTTTGCATCCTGCTGCCCTGGGAGAGAGCTGGCTGCCCCGTGAGGGGCAGGGAGGGAAACAGAGGAGGGATCCCCTTGTGGTGGGTATTTCCTTCCAGGCATCAGAGCCAAGGCTGCTGCTGCTGTTGTATATAGGCAGCAAACCCTGCAGGAGAATATCCAAATGCAACAGAGGCGGTGCTTTCATTTGAACACAGGAAAAAAAAAGATGAAAGCAGCTCGGCCTCGGCGGGCAGAGGGGTGAGGGCGGTCTGCTTGCGCTGCGGGGTCAGTACCGAGGAAATGGAACGGAACGAAAAAATGTCTCAGAGCCCTTTCACCTCTTTGTTTAAACCGAGGCAAATTGTTGCTTCGGCCTCCTTTACAGAGCCGTGGTCACGAGGTGTTTTTCTTTCCCTTTCTGCTGATTCAGCACAACCGATTCATGTTTTTGAGGACACTGGCAGCAGCCAGTTGGACAGTGGTGGAAGAGGTTACAGCAAGAGCTGTGAAACGTGCTGGGTCTTTTCCTCCGCTTTTCGTGGACGGAATATTTGACATTGCCTGGTATTTCCTTTCCTAGCTAAGGAACCTCCCGAATGTAACCATCCACAGTTTAGTTTCTCATGTGGTAGCTTCAAACCTGTTATTGGTTGTCTCAGATTGAAGACTCGTGATGCCCTGGTGGCTGCGCCTCTGTGCTTGCCCCACACGAGGATGGAGCTGAACAGGGGGGTCTGGGCGAGTTGCTGGGAGCAGGGTTGTTTTGGGTGATGGGTGGGGTCATCACAAACACAATGAGATGCAATTTGTCCCCCTCTTCTCCTGAAAGCAGGAGTGTACAAGCTGCACTTTGTTAGAGAGAATACCAAGCAGTAATGTTATACCAATATTGGGAAAAAAATATTAAAACAAAGCCACCCCAAACCCCATACAGGAATCCCCCATATGCTGTCATTCTGCCAAAGCAACCCACATCAAGGCTTTATAAACTGACTTCTTTTTGGCTTTTCCTGTGGGTAGCAAAATACACAGAATAGTCATAAGAGCCTCAGCATCTCACCCATAGCCCTCCCCTCTACCTCCTGTCATACACATCCTCTACCGTGTGCTCAGGCCCCTGTTTGCACACCTCGCAGAGCTTCTCCCCTTGCTTTTTGCATGAAAAAGAGCAAGCTGCCAGCCACTTGCTCTTGGGGCTGCTGGCCCCCATCCAGGGAGACCGAGGGTGGCAGGTTGGGGACAGGGCATGGGCCCCACTGGCTGCAGCCTGCTGGCACTACCTGCTCCCCTGAGCCCGCCCCACTGACTTTGATCAGATTAAGAGCTGATTGCCAAAACATTTGCGGTCATGAAGGTGTCTGTTCTGTGGTGGCTGTCACTGAAGTTGCTTGCATCTGCACAAGCCTCTTTGGGTTAAGGTAGTGTACTGCATTGACCCGATTTTATAAAGGCAGGGTTATTTGTCCTAGATGGTGGCATGCCCTTGCACCGAAGTGATAATTTGCTGTGGTTGTACAGAGGAGGAGAACAAGCAGAGTCGCTGCCCACATCGCCTGCGTGGTGTTGAACAAGGCTAATTCTTCCCTGCCTTCACCTTTCTCCTCCTCTGCTGAAATAATGTTGTTGCTGGGTTGTGCCTGCGCTGTGAGGGTCTGTTGCACTGCCACCTCATTGATCACAGCTGCTTAATTTCCTGTTTCTTCAGCAGCATTTAAAACTTTCTTTTTTTTTTTTTTTTTTTTTTTCCTTTCTATTTTGCTAGGAAATGAGAAGATAGTTTCAGGATTTGCAATGGAAATTGGCTTTGTTAGTATACACTGTTGTTTAATGTGGCACAACAGCAGCTGCACGGGAGACTGTCAAAACTAAATAGCATGCCTCCACTTATCTAAACAGGCATCTGTCTGCGTAACCCCTTTCTTGAGGGCTGATCCCAGGGATGGAATGAGAAAGCGTTTGCGCAGCTCCCACCCCCAGCACGCGGCGTGACACACACATGCCCGTCACGACTGACCAGTTTGTTGGTGTCCGGTGATGTTAGCCCAGCAACAGTACAGCAGAGTGTAAAAACCAGCAGAAACAATTGCTTGCTGCCGTTCTAGGCTCTTAGGAAAGGGAAAAAAGGAAAAAAAAAAAAAAACAAACAAACAAACAAACAAACAAACAAAAACAAACAAACAGATTTTCATATCAGAAGATCATTACTGAACTGTCTTCAGAAACTGTTCCTCACAGCAACACACTCTGTCATGTTCATACTGGTATTTCTCAGTATGAGGAGTGGTTTTACTCAGGTGGTTTAGGAGGAGGAAGCTGCTTCTGTTTCTTTGTAACATAGAAGGGCTAGTGTATAACTGGTTGTCCACATTGTAATCAGGAACAGACCAATAATCCTAACAAAATCTAAATCCAATCTAAATTTTCTATTTCTTAAGGCTTCTTTTTGAAGGCAGGTGACTTGGAATTGATAACATAACATTGCGGGGGCAAATTCCCTCCAGTGAAACATGGGAAGATGTTCTCTGCTGACACACTTATAACAAGACGTTTTAGATGAGTTATCTGGATAAAAAGATTTTTTAAATAAGGCTTCTGCTGTTTTTCATAAGCACCTGACTGCATTGCGTAGCCTAGTTTCAGACCTCTGTTTTAAGGAATCCTAAGGGTAAAGGCATAGTAGAGCTGGCAACAACTAACAAGAAGTAAAATGTAGGTAATGCTGCACCCACTGCAACGTAGCTGTGCTAAGAGAGAGGGGGTGAAATCTTCAACAGAGCATGCTTGAGTTTTGCAAGTCTGCATAGAAGTGCAGTGGAAAATAACCTTGTGTCATGTTTTCAGAATGAATTTGTTCCTCCCATCAGAAGAAACAAGCAGCAGTAACTCACAGGTGGATTGGCTGTGAATTAAAATTAATTTACTGTATGTTAAGTGGCAGGAGCTGAAAGTATTCTTGCAGAAAACTTTCTTTCAGAAAGGAAAAAAATTTGTTCTCTGCTCTTGATTCTGCCTTGAAGATTGGCTTCTGTTCAGATACACTGGGACAAAAGTAAAAAATGATTTATTAAGAAATCCTTATCATTATAATTTACCGTCCTCCTGCCAGATCCATCTTAAGGCAAACTGTCGACAGGAGATAATTGTTGCTTCATTAGATTATGCTGACATGGTTATACAACACAGAAATGAGCTTTGTACTTCTATGACTAATGAAAATTTAAGTGCTTTAATCTTGACTTACAGCATTAAACGGCTTAGAAAGCCGCAACATGTGGATTAAATACAGAAGGAATACTTAAACGTATCAAGCATAGGAGTGACAGTCAAATTCAAGACTTGTAAGAGTTAATTGATCCAGAGAGCAATTTCTTTTACGTGAATCAGGAGATTGTGCTAGGAAGTGGTCTTGTGTCCCTGTGCACTGTGATTATGAATGGAGGCCAAGGACGAGCCACTTGGCTCCTGTTCCAGCCCCTGGTTAGCTCCAGGACAAACGCTGCCACCTTTCATTCACTTGCTCCTGGCTCCATGCCCTCCTCCACCATCCGCCTCTGGGCGCTTCAGAAAACAAAACCAAGTACCCCTACACTGCCCTGTGCTGTCCGAAAATGACTGGAAACCAGTTAATCTTCATTTTCCCTCTGTCTTGCTGCAAGGGAGGCTATGGCCATGATGAAACAGTTGTGGGTGTGCTGCTCAGGGTCATCTCGCTTGTTCCTTGCTCTTGGTCTCTGCATGCTTTGTGTGAAAAGGACATTGTCAGCTATTGGAGGCAGAAACTATGAGCAGAGCTGCCAAGCTCTGCAGGAATGCAAATAAGTAACAAAAATAGGAGAGATGCAGGCAGGTGAGCCCCAGGGACTGAGCAGCGGGCTACAGAAAGGCAGAGACTCAGGCAATTAAGCGGAGCTGTAAGGGACCTGGCCAGGCTGAGCCCTGTGGACACTAACATGAGAAATCAGTGCTGAAAATTTACCAGTCTGGCCAGATGCTATCCTGTAATTGTTTTTCGCTCAACTGCAGCTGCTTGCATGTGTGTGAGATGTAGATCAAGGCTATGGTATTAGCCACAGAAACACCCCTGTGGGTTTTGCATGCTGCTTAAAATGGTTGTGCAGCAACCCTTGGGATAGAGGTGAGAGCATGCAGAGACTGAACTATTCACATTGCATTTAACCATTTCTTGTGTGTAAAGTAGAGCTTAGCCTTCCAAGGAGCATCCTGCCCTTGCTACCACTGATACATCTGACCTTGTTCTCTCCACATGGGCATTTTCCTCCATTCCGCGTCTGTGATTCCAGAAGCACAGAGCAGTTTTCTTCTGGTCTCTGAAGTTACTGCTCTGGCTACAGGTGGTTGGACAGTGAAGTGCTGACTTCTGCCATAGACCATGGTTTGCTCTGGGGCTGGGTGATTAAGAATCTTCCATCCGTTCTGTTTAAGCTGCAGGAACCGCTGAGACGAGCTCTGCAGCATGTGACCATCCCTTCTGTAGTCACTGGGAAGCAGCAAAGTTCCTCCTCATCCTTTACTCGAACCTCCCTTTCTGGGCAGCCTCCATGGGGAGGGAGAGTCAGGAGGGTACCTTTGAACCCTGCACAGCTCCGCCGCTGCACTTTGGAGCTTTGAGCTGGTTACAGGATGAGGTGTCCATGCCTCTCTGCTCGCTGATAGTCAGTGTCAAGGAGTGCCATTTCTGTTGTGGGTGTGCTGAACTGGCTTAATTGGATAATCGTTATCAGCTTTCCCTAACAAGTAGGAACCAGGGATTACTGAAATTACGAATGACGTAAAATATTAGTGATAGTTAGAAGAGGTGTGTTCTCAGAAGCTCTGTGTCTGCACTCAAATTGAGTAGATAGGAGGTTCAGTGGTGAAAACTTTTTTTTTTTTTTTTTTCCCTTTATTACCGTAGGCCAACATGTGATTCAGAAGTTAGCTACCTGGAGGGGATGGGGGCAAAGAGGTGAAAATCTGGGCTGTGGCCATGGTCACAGTTAAATTTTCTCCAGATCTTTTTGACTGAGAAAGTGGCTGTAGTTTATCCAATTGTGGGCTGCATTCAATATTTCTTTCGGAATTTTCTGTACTCTAAAAAAAAAAAAAAAAGGTCTGAATTCAGTAACATACTGATGACTACACTTGACAGGAGTTCTGTAGCCTTTTGGTGGTAGCTGAGTTTTGGGTAGTGGCTTCTCAACCAGGGCAATACATCTCGTGAAACAGTAGCTTCCAGGGGTCATTCAGCACTCTATTTTTGGTTAAAAGAGGTGGATGTAACTTCTCAGTCCTGCCGTGACTCAGCCGGAAGCTAGTTTGTAGTTAAACGCAGAACCTTCAGGTTTGTTAGTGATGGGGTGGTGAACGTCAAAAGCTTCCTTGGCAGCAGCAGCTACAGTGGCATTTCAGGCCTGGTTTTGTAATTCAGTGCTGGTGATTTTTAACTAACAAAGGGCTTGTGATCATTAGAGAAAATGGCAACTGGAACATATTAATAATGTACAGTCAGAAAAATACATTGTTTAGTCATGCTGGTTATGCTGAACAGGAAACTAGTGATGAATTGAGGAGAGGAACTGCTGGTGTTTAGTCTGAAACGGCTGCTGGGCTCAGCAGGATGAAAGCACAGCTTACCCAGGTCTGTCCAAGATAAAGCAATACTTTACACTTAATGTAGTTAGGCCAATCAGACAGGAAACACTGCACAAAATCTGTCGCTGGTTCTTAAATGTAAACAGTGATGAAATCCCTTCAAAGAGAATGGGTATCATTCACTAGCGGATTTTGCTGCCCTCAAAACTAGTGGCATTTAGTTCATTCATGCCAATGTTGATCTATCATTATTAGAAAAATACTGGATTAATGACTTCTGTGAAATGTCTGGCATTTACAGACATTAATTTCACACAGTTGGAATATGTTTTTGCATTTTGTGTGTATTCTATGCTTACTAGCAAGGACTCAGCTTTTCTTAGGAATTATTATTTTTAATTTGGCTGAATTTCTTTAAACAAACAATCAAGGGAATCTAATGTACTGCAGAATGGGCTGTTCTAGCTGCATAGAAGATGGGAACAAGTCTTAACAATTGTTCTTGGTAATCTCTTAGTACAGAAAACAAGAAGACTTTTCTGTTTTATCAGCCAGTAGAAAGTCTGGTATAAGATGAAATCTAGGAATGAACCAGAGCCACAAATAAAAAGCACAACTTTTTCAGCTCACTTATAGATGGTGATAATACCTTTGCTTGCTATCATCCTCAAGATGCCAGGCTGAATAAAGGGCTTTACAGTGCAGGACAAATAAATCAGGTGTAATACGTGATTTGGAAGGCTGTATTCATTTTCTGGATGAATTGGTTGTCTTTATGCAAAAACTGCTTTGTGTAATTCTTCCTGTTCTTCTGAGTAAAAGTTGAAAGAAAACAGTAGAAAGCAAATGTAGATACCTATGCATTGCCTTGATGTTTAACTATGTACCTTGTAGGAAGGAGATTAGCTTTTATCTCACTGTGATTTTTAGCAGAGTTTGCATGAAAGCACTACAACCTCTAGCATACTAGGCATTTTGATTAAAGCTCTAACCTTTGTACAAAGATGCATCATGTGTACAGGGACTCTAATATGACCTTTTCATTTCCTAATGAAGCCCTTCACTGCTTAGGTAAAGATTGGTCCTCAGAGAAAACTATCAATAAGAGAGACAATCAGATGAGCAAAACATCTCCTCTGAGCTTTTTAATTCCAGCCAGAAGTGCAATAAATAAGTTCAAGTGGTTTATTAAGATCAGGAGCTGAGACTTTCACTTCTGCATTGCTAGAAACTTTCTTTCCTGTGTAAGTTCTACAGCAGCCGATCACCTCTTTAGAAGAGCCCAGTGTTACCCACACACTGGCAGTGGATACTTACATCCGTTCATTAGTGGCTGACCCCAGAGTCTCTTCATTGCAGAAGAAGCTTATTGAAATTGCTGGATGATTTTTCTACATCGTCCTAATGTGGACATGTAAGGAGATGTTCTATGAGACTGATTTTTCCAGATAAGAAAATAAACAGGACAAATCAAGAGGAAAAGGACAAACATTTATGAATGACTAAATAAAGCTAAATAAAAAATTGTTAAGTGGATGCAAACATTTGTACGTATTTGAAATGTGGAAGTATAACAATATGTAGAGATGCTCAAATGTTTGCAAGCTCTGTACACCTAACAGTAATGTGTGAAAACAAACAACAGGGAAGGAATACATAGAGTAAAATTAACAACAAGGTTATTATCATATGTATATTCATATATATCCATATAATGTAGGATAGTTACAGTTTTAAATAAAATGCTGCAAAGTGCTACAGCAACTTAGCATTAGTACATTAATTAGTACAATTAGTAAAGGAAGTACAAATAGGAAAGGTGGATGAAAGAGCTGTCTTCCCCCAGTTATTAGTAGTCATAACTGTTCGTACGTGTGTTTCATTTGGTGTTAGACTTATCTTTTGTTAATCTTCTGTCTTTTCTTTCTGTTTCTCTTTCTAGGCCTCTTCCTTATCTTAGGCTTGATACTTTACCCTGCAGGTTGGGGATGCCAGAAAGCAATAAGCTATTGTGGACATTACGCTTCTGCTTACAAATTAGGAGACTGCTCCTTGGGCTGGGCTTTCTACACTGCTATTGGTGGCACTGTTCTGACGTTCGTCTGTGCGGTCTTCTCGGCGCAAGCTGAAATTGCTACATCCAGTGACAAAGTGCAAGAAGAAATAGAAGAAGGAAAAAACCTTATCTGCCTCCTTTAACTCCAGTGGAGAAAACACCAGTGCCTGGTTATTAATTTTCAGTATAATTGACTGGATAAGGAGATCTACTTTCCAGTTTCCACCGTTTGTGTGATTGAGCCCCATGCAGTCCAGCCCTGAACTACTGAAATGATCTTTCTTCTTTGCTGGGCAATGAGGATCAAATAAAGGATTCTAAGAAAGCAGAATGTAAATACTTGCGAATTTTTTAGTTTCATTATGTTATCAGGACATTGTGGAATATACTAATCAGATTGGGGATGTGAGGAATCATGTATACATTGGGGATATTGTTAAGACTGACAAATTCTGATAGATTGGATTGCCTTGCCCGCCTTGGTCACTTTGAAGAATCTGGATTTAAAATAATGAAAGCCAGCACATTTTTTCATATACAGAGGAGAAGCCTATTTTAATTGGGCTTTGTTTCCAAGGGCTCCCCTCATCTGTGACTATTTCACCACCACCTGGTTTGGTACCATATTTTTCACTGAGGTGCTTTTTGATATTGAACTTCCTGAAAGTACAGTGCCTTCTTGGAAGTGTTGAGATGACGGAGAGAGCAAAGCTGACTTGACAGTTTACACTAATCTTTAAGCAGTTAAAGTTGAATCCCTTTCTTCAGCTTGAAACTAACAACACAATATGCATGCCCCTTGTTGTTTAGCAGGTAAATTATTTTGGTTTAGACTATGCACAGAAGCTGTTGTTACACTGGCTTTCACTTGACTCTGATAAAAGTGTTAGAAATACCATTTTACCGTATGTTCAGTAAAGTATTTTTACAGCTACTCTGCTTTTATTTGAAATCCCTGAAATCCCAAGCAGATGATAATTCCCCACAGCACAGCTTAGCATTATCTTGTGAATGCCAACAGCTGGGATGGGGCTTAAGACTCTTCTACAAACGTAGATCAAATGTTGGACTTCAATGGTATTATTCTTGCTCTTGCCAGTGAAACTTCATTCCTAGTCTACAGATCAGTATGTCTCATGTCCCAGAGCCAACTGAGTCTTTAAGAAATCTAAATTTTTCAGGAAGTCATGCCAAATTCTAAATGGCTGGGAAGATCTTTTCCCATTTTTTAAACCACATGTAGTATGGAGCCTTTTCCAACTAAATCAGCAGAAATAAAACAGACCTTGCCACAAATGACATTCCTTTCTCAAAGGCAGTTGGTTGCATTACTTGTGGTGTCCCATCACTTACTAGAACTACTTATAAAAACAAATCTTAAAGGTATTTTAAAAAAAAGGAATGATGCAACTGTGGCATATGAGCATTGGGAAGAATTCATGTGAGAAGTAATTCTCATGAAATTTAAGTGAATTTTAGATTCTTCATCTTACTTAGTGGATCTTACTTTGTTTCACATCATCCAGTAATAGCGATGCTCTCTATCACTTCACTGTAGAATGTGAGCAGAGATTCAGGTTTATCGCCGGGTCAGTCTATCAAAGTGTGCCATTAGCTATTTATAGATATTAAAAATTGTTACTCTGCAGGTAGAAGACTAATTTCCATACACTGCTCCTCCCCGGTGACGCGAAATACAAGTCTCTTTCAGCAGCCACTACAGCAAGCACAGGGCTAGCCATGAGCTAACAAGCGAGCACGAGCAGTCCCGGTGTTGGAGCACCCCTTCAGTGCCTGCTGTGCCCCCCAGATGCTGCCTAGGCCTGGCTGACCTGTGCAGCAAAGCAGGCTCAGCTCCTCAGTGCCCAGCCAGGGCACATCAGTGCCCACTGTGTGTTCAAGCCACATGCCAGATGGATGCAGAGGTGACTGCTGAGCCACTGGTCAAAAACCAGGATTAACTTCTGGCAATATTAAAAAGGGATTGTTTTAATCTAGCCTCCTCTTGCATGCACCTGTTGCTGCAGCCCACTTCCACCATAGTCTAGATTTTAAAACGGGTAATTTTATTCTTAATATTTAATTTTAAAAACATAACACCACCAACAAAACAACAAAGTTATTGTCTGTAACTATTCATGCCAACTAGCTGCACAAAGCAAGATTTAGTTTAACAGATCAAAACTACTAGTGAAAACTGGTGTCCGAGGACAAAAAAAAAAAAAACAAAAAACAAAAAACCCACAGCCATATTGTCCTGTCCACACTTGTGCTTTTCATGTTTTTTTCCTAGACACACAAACGTACCCTGTGAAGGACATGCATGTTACTTGTACTTGAAGCCTAGCACAGCTGCTGGCTGGTACAACACAGCATTCTGGTGTTCCTCTTGAGCCCTCTACTGGAGTGCACACTACTGCGGCTGGGGCATTAGCTCAGTTGTGCTTTTGTGGACAGTGTAATGGGAAAAGAGGGGCTAGTAAGAATAAGAGTAGCCTGTAAGTTGGTGAAAAATGAATTACAAATTAGATTTACGGTTTTAGCCTGTCTTAGGTGGGTAGCAATCCAATGTCAATGTTGCCACTGCCAAGTCTTGAAACTGTATTATTGAGGAAAATGCTGCTTTGGCTTCAACACTTGATTATCCAGAATAAGGTCAGTTTTTCCAAAAGGTATGAAGGGCATATACTGCTTTGCTTTAGATGTAAATCATGAACAACCTTACTATACATTACTAGCCAAGCTCTGCTATGATCTACAGCAGGCTTAAAATTTTTAATATTGGGGTTTTAAAACACAAAGGAATTATTTTCAGTGGCATGTTTTGCTTTTGTTTGCATTTGTAACCAAGAAAAAACAGCTTTTCTGCTTGTTTCTGGTATGCTATCACCCTGGTGTGCAGCAGCATGATCAACTAACTTGCACGGATATCTATGTTTATTACATAGCACAGATAGAAGACAGGCTGGGAAGAAATACAGGAAAAAAAATAGAATTTCTTTTCTCAGGGTTCTGTTTTTCTAGCAAGTGATAAGGTGGGATATATTGCAGCTTTTCTCTGGATGAGTTTATCAGATGTAGGGTGCACTCACTAAATTTGACAGCTGTTTAAAGTTGTTCCCGAATGTCACCTAAGCAGCAGCTTTCAAAGATGTTTCCCCCAACCAGCCCCATCACCACCCAAAAAAAAAAAAAAGGATAATTCAGCTTAAAGCTAAATAAATTTCATGAGGGGGACTGCGGAGTGTAACTGCTTGTTAAAGTATATGCACTGCATAGGATCTAGAAGACTTTGCTGTGGATTCTTTAAAACCTGTGTGCCAATTTCTTCAGTTTAATTTTTTTTGTGGTATTGAAGAATTCTTCAAACATCTGTGGTTTGATCAACTTTTTAAACTTATATTCTGTAAAGTGCCATACTTTTTTTTTAATTGTAGCATATTTAAATATATATATATATATACACAAATTTGTGTGAGATGTGCAATAACAGGAATGTCTTTTTTCATAGTTTTTGCTTTTAAACAAGATATTTGGAAAGGGACTTTCCCAGGGAAGAAGTGGCTGAAGTTTTGATGGTGTGGATAAACTAAGCATAGATTAATGCAATAGAATTACAGAGTTTGAGGATGAATACAACAGTAACAGTAGCTTAAAGATTTAAGAAAAAAAATCTCTTCTAGAGGGATCTAAAATAGATCTATGTAATACAGACAACTGAAATGTGAAACTGCAGCCATCTCTGGCAAAATACAATCTAAAAGCTGAAAACGCTCAGCAAGGTTTCTTCATGTGCTTTATTTATGCACTGCAAAAAACATTGCTACTGAGCTATTTCCTGTTTGTCTATATCACCTTTGTATCTATTTTACTCAATAAAGTTCTCTGGAGTCTAAGTTTTTTTTCATCCTGATCATTTCAATTTTGCATTGTTATCCCCCATCAGAGTGTCTCACTTGCCACTCATGGTCATAAATGAAGAGGAGTTAGTCTTCCTTGAAAGCTGTGGGCACTGGTGCCTGCAATAAGGGAAGGACAGATCCCAACAAAAGCAGATCATGGCAGCAACATACACACCACAGCCACTCTCTACAGGAAGAGATGCTGTGCCAATCCAGCTAGATGAGATTTTGAGCCATGGTTTATTTGTGGTACTGTTTTTTCTGGTTTTGAGTCATCACTATGTACATTTGTTAGCACGAATGATGTACCTAATGTGTTACTTTTTAATCTGAAATTCAATTAAAATGTGAGTTTTTCAAACTGTAACAAGAGTCTATCTTAATTCAAACATATTAAGTATGTTTAACCAGAGCAAGTTTTCTTTAATTGTAGCTTTAATAGCATTTAAGAGCCCAGCCCAGTGATTTTGTTAGTGTTTTAGGTTTCTAACTGACTTTAACCATTATTACCACCTACTGATCAAAAAATATGTGATTTGAAACTGTAGCTATGCATTATACAATACAGTTGCATTAAAGAGACTTTCTAATTAAATACGTCTGACGTTTTTCATTTTGCTACTAAGCACTTGTAGCTCCTTTCTCATGAAAAGAGGGGTAGAGAAAGTTATAAAACAAAAACTGCTTAATCACAGACCTTTAAATAGCATTTGATACGATGCATATTACTTTTCATCTGCAACTTGACAAACCCTAAAGAGAGGTTATATATTGCTCTCTAAGCAAATTTATGGCAGAACCAGGGGCATGGCTTTTGGTAGTTCAATGAAAAGTTGGGAAGTCTGTTTTCTTTGAAAGTTGTTAAGGCCAACTTGTATTGAATCTACATTGACATCAATTAGATTGAATTGAGCTTCTGACATTTTATGAACTTCCAAAAAGTAGTTCTTGATGAAAACTTGAAACATTTTCCTTATTTTTTAGAAACCAGAAAAAAAAAGAGGATAGGTGACACTCAGTGAATCCAGAAAAAAAGAGGATAGGTGCTACTCAGTGAATCACTACTTCAGACGCCCTTATGGATTTCAAAGCAGGTGTATATATATACATGTACATACACAATGCATTCTACAAAACAAAACAAACAAACAAACAACCTGCAGAAAGAAATTTCAGTCCGCACTTTTTGTATAGCAAAAATCTCTTTTTTTTTTTTCCAAAGTGACTAATTAATGTAAAGGGAAATGGGGAGTTCAATTCTTAAAATGTGTGAATTCCTATAGATTGCTGTGTTCTGGTAAATTGTTTCCTCAGTTCCAGATAGGATTAGAACGGTGATGCATTAAGAAAGTGAATATATATTATTAACCCAGAGTCAGTTGTATAAAGACATTGTCCTGCTCCTATGATTCATTAAAAACTTGTTTTCAAAGTCTTTTTCTTTGATTTACAGTATCCACAAAGAAGTGAAATTCTGAGAGAGCAGCAATCAGTGCACCCTAACCAGCTTGAAGTACCACTCTGCTGCAGTAAGATCGGTAGTTAATTTGTTCTGAGAAAAGTTAGTAAGAAAAGTTCAATTGCATTATTCCAACTTCTCTCAATTGATCCAACTACTTCTGTTTGGTTGCTTACCTTGGACAAAAAATATCACCTCACTACCCAAAACAGGATATATACTTTTTCTCTTGAGCATCAAAAATGCATGCACAGAAAAGCCAACAGCCCTGTACTGCAACATGGCAACATGTGCTTTGGCATGTGTGCGATGACTACAGCTCAGACAATGCATGACTGGTCAGACACAGCTCTTTTTAAAAAAACAAAATGGACTGAGCTTTAGCCAGCATATTCTACCCAATTTTAAATGGACACAGTTGTAAAACAGAAAAACTGAGTGAATGGTCACACGCAACTGGACTCTAAACCAGGCTGTACATTAGCTCTGTTCCAGGCACAATGCCAATTAATAACTCAACCTCCAACTTCAACATCAAAATCAGTCTCTGAAATTTCTCACCTTGCCAGCTGAAGGTTTCCTTCCTGAAACATGGGATACAAATGAGTAAAACCTGGTCTTCTCGATGCTTTCTACAGCAACTGCTTGTGCTGAAGTGTTGTCCTTGTATGACTACCTAGTCATCCAATAAAAGTAACTTTTTGGATGAGCTGTATATGCTTTCATTAAATAGCTAGACAATTAATTTCTTTTTTTTTTTTTCCGTACAACCCAATGTACAGTAGCATGATCCATAAGTCATACCTCCCAGCAACACTTCTTTTTTTCCTCACTTGTGTGAGACATGGTATCTAGTTTAAGCCTAGCATGAAGTTAAACTAGTATTCTGCTGCTGAGATAAGATATCTGAACTATTTCTTAATTTTTTACACTGATGAGAATAAAAGCTCTTTGTAGGCATAAAATTAATTTGTATGGAAAAATACAAACTAAGTAGTACATTTTGAATGTAATTGAGTGAAACCTAACACTTATTTTTCTGATTATGTGATCCACTGTGCCTTCTTCATAATTTATAACTAGAATGGTCTAGATGCATGACTTTTTTGTGTGTGTGACAGAAGTATCTTTCCATAAGTATCACTGAGTTATTTCTAAACACATTTCTCTGCTCTGTGCTGTTTGCTGTGTGTGCTTGCTTTCCCAACGTAGAGCTTACAACCTCCTGAGGTAAACTAGCCTTAGCTATCATCTCCCCACAACAGCACTTAAACTGTTTAATACTTCTGATTATAAAACATGACTATTACATGGTGCAATTATGCATGCCATTTACAAGAAAATTCAAAAATTGTTCGTTTAGTCTGCCACTCTCACCCTAGATCTGTAAATTACAAAGAAACAGATTAAGTTAATGAAGAACTTCACTACTACATGATATGTAGTACAGCACAGTGATCTAAATTATTTCATTTTGTCCTTCAAGGAAAACTGGGAAATAAATTCAGTACTATAGAGTGAGTGTTACAGCTAATATCATGTGAAAAAAATAGTGTCTCAGGAAGAAAGGAAAAAAAAAAAACAACAAGACAGCAGTGACACAGAAGTGTCAATTCAGTAGAAATTAGGAAAACAGACAGTACCAAACCAATGCTGTTTTCAGCAACTTCATTTTACTTTCAACAATGTTTTAGGATTCACTTAATAGCTGCAGAATTTCATTCAGTAATGACAAAACATGTTTAAATTTTAACTCTCTAACTTTACAGCACAAGTAAGCAGGCTGCAAGTATTTAAATATTCTTCATAATATCTGAGTAAGCTAATTCTGATTATCCTACTGTATAATTTTGATAGTGGACATTTTACTTTCCTGTTTAAGCAGAATTACAGCATTTATATACAGACTTACAAAAAACAAGTGAGATTTTTACATAGATCAGTCGCCCTGTGTGTCATCCTGAACTTCACATTTAAAAAAACACTATTTCGTTCAAAGCTATACAGAGCAAAAATCCAGGAAAAAAAGTATTTTTTTTTTTATTCTATGACACTGTGTTAATACAATAAATATACAAAACTTCCGAAGTATTCAGACATGCAACAGAGGGACAGAAGAAGTGTGTTTGTACAGAACCATGACATTCACCAGGATGGCAGAGCATTGTTAGTAATTTACAAAATATACAAACATCCCCAGATAAATAAAACCAACTCCTAAATTACATATCAATGACTACTGACATTCCAGTGTTTAAACTTCATACTTTGTACTCAATTTGCCACAATACTACAAAATGACAACTGAAGTGGATGCCATACTCTAATAGTTAATAAGAGACTGTAAAATCTCATTTTAGTTAAGTAAAAAATATTTTAACAAACATCAGCCGTCTGTTGCCAAAGCTACACTCAAACTTTTCTGTCCCTTTTGGGCTGCAAAGTGTCAGAGACTTCTGGTTTAACAAATCATGTGTACGTGAATCCTGAATTTCACATATGAGGTTCAAATCTGTATTACTTAACCCATGACATTAGAAATCAGCGTTCAGTATACTTTGAAAATTAAATCTGTTTTCTGAAAGAATGTTTAAATATTTGGGAAAAAAAAATCTACCTGCCAAATTCAGGTTTTATTCTGAAAGTTGTTTTTTTTTTGTTTTTTTCCTCCATAATATATTATGCTAATGTATGCTGTTATGCAATCTTAAGCTTGAATTTAATTGCAAGGATGTTGTCCCTGGGATTCATACTCAGGAGCTATCCAAGAGAACTGTTTAAATTAAATTCAAAAGTAATCCATATTACAGTTCCTAGATAAAACACTCAAATTTAAAAGATTTTGAAAAGAACAATCATGTACTGCTAGAAGTGTGGTACCTGTTCTCAAGAGAAAATGAATTATTTTGTCTAGAAAGCTTTTAATAACATTCCACGCAAATTTAAGTTCAATGCTAGAGTGTCTAGTAGTGTAAAATTTTAGAGCCCCTGTACAGTAAAAACTAACCAAACTGCTTTTAAGTTTGCAGAGAATATTTAGAAGAAAGCATATTTGTTAAAATGATCTTCAGCATAGGTGAAACTGCTACATTTATCCAAATTCAAGTTGGATTTAAATAAGTTAATAAAAGAAAGGAGGCTAATGCAGACTAATGGTAATACTGATCAAGGGATTGAGATAAGTTTGTGGTTTTTTTTTAATGTTATTATTGTTATTATAAATACGCTGTAATGAAAAAGACTTAATCTATGAAGGTCAGTCCACATTCAGAACATAGAGGGGCTTAGGAAGCTTATGACTGATTCTCACTAATTGTGATTCTTCTTAAGAGCTGAATTAATTTCAGCTACAGTGACATTTCACTAGTTTGTATGACTTGGTCCATCCTGTTTTCACTTTCTAAAAAAAAGTTAAAGAACAGCCCAAATACTATGCATAAGACTCATAAGTCAATCAAGGAATATCAGATAACCTTTGAAGGACAGAAACATTTATAATAAGACCTGATTGAACTCTAGAACATTGTGATGGTACGTAGCATGACTGACTGTTCAGTTCTACTGCACCAATTTAACCTCTTAGGCCTTCAGTTCAATGGGTTAACATTTGACTTTGTGAAAGATGTATATTTCTCACTTTTCCAACTCAAAATAGTTAGGAAGCTTTTATTTTCAGCTTAAATCAAATCACAGAGATGGCTGAGTTATGTTAAAATGAATTCAAGTATCTGTTAGATGCCATTGCTTCAAAAGCTTGATTTTAGACAATATTCCTGTTAGAAAATTAAATACTGTATATTTGGACTTTTGGACAAGCAGTAAACAGAGTGACTGACAAGGCTAGAGATTTAGTACCACTTGCAAACACAAATCTACTTTAAAAAAAAAAAACCTTAAGCACAACAAAAATATCACTGCATATAAAAGAAAGGAGTGACGCAAAAAACTAGTGTTTTAAATGTCAATATTCATTTCTTTTCCAGCAAAATGATTACTCCAAGAAATGAATATTGAAATTAAAAATAGTAAATATATAATCATTTAGGTCTGTGATTGAAACCATCAATTAACTTCCTTAAACTGTACATTGCATTACACATCCTGTTACAAAGAATGTTTATGCACCATTGTCATTTCTCACAGGTAGAGAATGCTCCATGAAAATAGATATAAACAAAATCCATAAACTGGTGCAGGTAAATTTTGGACCAAAACACTACTTAAACATGATTAAGTAACTCAACAGTATTCATGCACGCTTAAAGGTTTATACCAAAAAACTTATCTAAAAAAAAAAAAAAAGGAAAGAATTTACGTTTACCCTACTTGTATTTGTACTCCAGCAGCAGCAGCTGAAATTGCAGAAGTATCAGCCAAACCTAACTTACTACGTCTCTCAGTCTACCCCACTTCTTACACTAGAAATAGGGAAAACAGTTATTACAAGCAAATATAATTGATCCAAAGTGCTTTCCTGAAGTTTAAAAACAGAAGAGTGAACCACTAAAAAAACTCCAAATTCCTAATGTATTTATTTGAACATTAAATACTGCAATTCATTTTCAGGCCAATTGTTGAAATATTTGTCTCCCATACGATACGGAAGGTTCTATGTTAGAGATAGCAACATATAACAGAAGGGCAAAGAACAGTTATCTTTTTTAAAAATAAATAAATTTATAATAGAAGAAACCAAACATTTCCCATTTTACCCATGCACAGCTGAAGAAGAGACAAACATGCTGTGTGTATTTTGTTCTAGGCTTTTAGGGAATATAATAAGTGACCGGAATATAAAGAACAATCAAAGAGAACCGTAATGACTTCTGCATTTCTCTACATTCGGTTACCCTTGAACGCGTTCTGAGCTGCACTGGTTGCTGCTGTTGATGCGGCGTTGGCTGCAGCAGTTTGTACAGTTTTGTTGGACATCACTCCTGTTGCAAATTCTTGCTGTGCTTTCTCGAAACTAGCGCCAGTTGTGCGGTAGAGACCATGCACCTAGGGAGGTGTGAAAGCAGTGAATAAGGTGTGAAGACCCTTCCATTTCTTAGTAAAGTTAACAGCAAAGTCTCAAACACAAAGCAGAGGTCTGTGGTGGAGAAATCTGGCTTGTTTGTGTTTGGGAAGGTCCGCAATTAATAGAATTCTTTTCCACAAATCCTACAGATTTTCATTGCTTTGCTGCATGCACAGCAGCAGCAATAGCAGCTGTAGCAATACTTGTAGCTTTTTGCTGTTTCACCAGAATCTCATAGGTCTTTACTACATGTACAGTATCTACTGTCTGAAACAACGTATTTAAATATGCAAACAGACTGCAGCCTTAGTATTACACAGGGACCATAGCTTGCAGAAGCATCTTCTGTCTCAATTTGTCTACAGCTTGGCCAACTCATTGAGTTAGAGTTAGTAAGTGTTCAGGTTAAGAGAAACAGCAGGACACAAAACCAAAAAAGTTTTTTTGAATCCATTGTGTCAATAACACCCTCAAATATTTTTCTACATAATTTTTTAGAAACAATTTATCTGATTTACATGTTTACAAGAACCTAGTAAGCTAAACTCTTAGTGAAAATAGTATAAAACATGCTAATAATGCTGATACCTGTCTGTTAAATTAATGTGATGATCAATAGCTCTGCAAAATAAGCATGGATATTGAACAATATATGGCTTACAAAGCCTTCAACAATACACAGCTATAGTACAACAAAAAACAAATCCCTAGTAACTTCCAATTACTTGAGCATTAAAATTACAAAAAAAAAAAAGTGAATTAAAAATTCATAGCCAATCAATTCCTTAACTAGCTGACAAAATGAAATGTCAAAAAACTTTTTCATCCCTGTGAAGCAGTCGAATTAAGGTTGTAACTTTTTTGTTAGAAATGAAACAATTTCCATCCATAAAGGTGTACCATGTCATATCTGAGTATGCAGGGTTTTTTAAATAATCCAGATGCATGTGGTAGAAAGAGTGTTAAAAAAAAAGTTCTACATTCTTCTTGTTTCTTTCTTTCTCCTATCCCTGGATATTTATGCAGAAAACAAATAAGGAGAAGGGAAACCTACAGTTTATGCCTATAATTTCTAGCTTCCTGTATATAGGACAGAAGAGCCTGGGTATGTGAAAACTTTCAATCATAATTGTGAGGTAGATAGAATTATTAGAATTGCTAGCACATCATATGCAGAATTCTCAATTTAATCAAAGCAACATCAAAAACCTATTAGCAGGGTTATTATCTAAATGTGGACCTTCTGGATGGGAATTCACAAAAAAGAACCAAGGGAAAAACACACCTTTGAGGTTTTATTCAGTGTAATCATTAACTGTCAACATGTTAAAATCAATTTCAGGAGAAAAATAAAAATGCTTTTCTGAGGTTCAAGGCATCTCTATCTTTTATTGATTTTAATCAATGATTAAAATAGAACAATGGCAATGATTCTAACATCCAAAATTTAGCAGTCATTTGAGTCACATTGTATTTCACTCAGACTGATGAATTAACTACCACAGATTTGAAAATTGCAACCTCATATCTACAGCTACAATCTTAGTGAATTCACTTATCCCACTCACTGTGGGCTTACCTTCCCAACTTACTTGAACTTACTTTTCCCCATCTCAGTTTGCAGAAAATAACTGCATTGTAAGAACAGCTGAATTTAACTAGAATAACAGCTCAAGAAAAAAAAAACAAAAAACAAAACAAAACAAAAAAAACTATAGAAGCACAAATGTTAATATGTAAGGCAGACCCCAAGAACATCATGTCATACCCATTACTTTGAGCGTAGCTCTCCCAAGCAGGGAAATAAAATCTATATCAAACATAGAAAGAGAAGAGTGGAATAAGTAACTTACCTTTTTAAACATAACTAATGAGATCACAGCAGATGCTGTGAAAAGTGCAGCTATGATTATCATCATAATGCCAACTGGAATACTTTTATTAAGACCAGTAAGAGATGAAATCCATCCACTGAAGAAAGGAGAAAAGAAAAACTTTACTTTGCACAGCATAGGAGCCACTTAACAACAGGTTCCAAATCAAAGTGAAGCTTTATAACCTCCTGGTCCCAATCAACTTCCAACACTTTTGAAGAAAAAGTCAGGAAAACTGTGATGGTTTGTTGATTGGGATTAATGTTATAATTTTTGAAAGTGGAAAGGAGAGCATCAGATTAACCTGCTACAAGATTGCTGTATCTTTGACATCTCTCCATTTTTTGGAAACTGAAACACCACTGAAGTACAGTATCAAATTTGAAACCACAAAAACAGGTTGTCTTATGGAAAATAAAACATCAAGACAGGAAACTTTCTTCCAATGAAAAGAGCAAAAATATTCTGTAAACCTAAAGACCTTAAAAATTTCTTCTGTCTGCTTCAAATTGCTTTGATATA
This sequence comes from Anas platyrhynchos, assembly GCF_047663525.1. Classification (NCBI taxonomy): domain Eukaryota; kingdom Metazoa; phylum Chordata; class Aves; order Anseriformes; family Anatidae; genus Anas; species Anas platyrhynchos. The sequence continues at coordinate 25,016,139 of NC_092621.1, forward strand.
TCTGATATCTAACTGGACTTCATCACAAATCTCCAAAATTCAAACTGAATTTAAACAAAATTCTAACGTCTTCTGACGATCTGGATACTTTTCACAACCATATGCCAAGTATTGTTAAAACATATGTGGGAAGTTGTCCCCCTAAAATTACTTCTTTTTCCCCCCCATGTCGATCAAGGTCTCAATTAAAAAGGAAAACACTGGATTTGAGAGCAAAAATTGTGAAAAGGGGTTTTTCCTTATACTCTAGTTCTAAAACAATATTATTTTGTTTGCTGTACAAATGTTTGGAATTTTGCAGCAAAATGTCACTGATACAGAGAAAGGTCATTACCCAGATCCAGTACTGCCAGCCAGTCATAGTTCTCCATATCATAGCATCTGGCTACTGTAACCATGCTTTTAGTTAATTCTATTTTGTTTGGTTATTTATTTTTTTTTCCTCCAAGAACAGTATGATACCTAACAGCTTTTCCATGTAAAATCTAAATATTACACCCTGAAGCTTAAAATAAAAGTCATATATATATATAAAAGCTTCAGGAAAATGCTATACACTTATAAGCAGCAAAAAAGAAAGATGAACAATTCTGAGCTGATTCATACAAACAAGCTTTTCAAATTATATCTAAGATAGCGCACCATATTCACTTGAATACAATGTTAACCCATTCTTCGAATTTTAGCTGAAAATTTCATTAGCAAGTAGGAAGTATATTAATATAATTACAAATAACTGAATATACAAAACAGCATGTAAATGACTATTATATTATGTCTAAATTACTCTTCATTTTTCTCTAAGTTTTCCTTTTTTTTTAATCCTAAAAATAGATCACATAACATCTCTACACTCCACTAAAACAGAGGAGATAAAAGCGTAGTCCTGGGGGGCTTACATTGTACAATAAAATTTTGAGAAGCCAAATAACAGCAGTACCTCACACATATTCACTATTTTTCCCTAATTAAGAGCATTTTAAAAATGCCTTTCTGGGTGCTAAAATTAAAAAATTTCAGTGAAAACAAAACAAAAAATATATGTGCGTATATATATATATATATGTATATATATATATATATACACATATATATATATATATATTATTTTATATTATATATTTATTATATATATATATACATATACATATATATATACACATATACATATACATATATATATGTATTTTGAAAAAACACATTGCAGTTGCTGTATGAAATTTGTGTTTTCTGTAGCCTTGTATATTGTCTGTCAGACAAACAATACTTACCAGTTTCCCCATCTTTGAAATCCTGCAGCTTGAAGTACATGTACAGCAAACTGACAGATATATACAAAGAAGAACACAAAGAATCTGAACGAACTGTCACTCCTGAAAGAGGGAAAAAAAAAAAAAAAAAAGATTACATGTAGCCAGGAACAGAATGACTTAACAAATGCTACAGTGAATGAAGAATAGAAGTATACCCCACTTTCAGACTGAAATTTACAGCACTAGCACTATGGGAAGAAAATCTTTTACTTGCAAAAGGAAATAAAATCTAATATGGAATTTCTGAAACATAATGGAGATCACAATACTAAAGCAGCTGCTGTTTGAAAGCAAAATACACAAAAAACGCTTGCTATTTCAATTACTTAAGTGCCAACTTGAAAGACTGAAAGTGTTAAAAGCCTGTCAAAAACAGAAATACAAACAAACAGGGAAAACCTCACAAAACTCAAAAACTAATGATCACATGATCTGCATCCTACCAAAGTCCTAAAGAACGTAAAAATCACTAGTTTAGTAACTGATTTAGGAACCAGATTTTGCTATTGGTAACATTTCTCGTGGAAGGGAATTTATTTTCATTTCTATTTACTCAACCAGTTCAGTTCAATAATTATTTCATTTTCTGCTGAGCAACTGAAACAAAGTTGAAAATGCAAGTAGTAGATTTCCTTTTCCAACCAAACCATATTCACTAAGAAAGGCTATGGATTCACAAAACCTAAATTTCTGAAAAGTAATGTATCATTCTGAATTCCTCCAGCAAATCAGGAATAATAAATATTTATAAAAATCAAGACAAACCAAAAAAAGCCTGCTAAGAGAGATATATCAGATTTATAACCTGTTAATGAGAACTATCACTTGAAATATTCTCTGTATTTTCAGTTGATCACAGTTATCCACGTTGCTCACCTTGTTTTTAAGCCTTAAGGATATAAGAATTGTATCATATATGGATATAAGAGTCATATAGTCATAACCATGTAAATATCAAATCATATAGTTTAACTTCCATTCGCACAAGCTAATATTAAAATAATATGAAAAAAATACAAGTATGCCAAATACATACTGCTAAAAACTGAAAAGAAAAATTGAATTTGATTATTGTATACTCGCTCTACTCAAGAATCTAGGTCTATGGTAATTGCAGACATTGCAGTTCATTTAACACAAACATTTTTAAACAGAGTTTTATGAATTTAATTCAGGAAGCCAAAAATTTAAGATACCCTTAACTATCTGCCTGCTTTTCTTTGTGCAAAGGGATAGGAATATAATGTGAGTTTTCCTTAAAATTGTTACCAGCCCCCAATAAAGTTAATTTCCTACAAATACTATGTTAATGGTAAAATCTGTCAATGCTTTAAAGAATACTCTATGATAGTTCTAAATAATCGCTATCTAATAATTACAAAAATTCTGGAATGTTAATGCATTTCAACAAGTGTAATATGTATTTTTACCATATCCTAAGTCACAGTAAACTTGTTACCTGAAGGCTCCATAAAGTGGTCTGTACCAGCAGACAAAAGAACAAGGTGTAAAAAGCAAGAACCATAGGATACTCAATCCAAAATCAACTCCTCGTGTAGCATCAACGTAAAACCAGGCCAAACATCCAAAGATATTAAGAAACAGTGTCACTGTATGGACTGTAGAAGAAGAAGAAAAAAAAGCAATAAAATAAGTCTTAATTAAATTATGTTAATATAAGAAATTATTATAACTGTTATAGTAACACATAAACATTTTTTAATACAATATAAACATGCTGACAATAATTAATATCCTTTCTCTGCAATAAGCTCGTTTTTATACAGTCTTCTGGCTTTCCACGCCAATATTCCCAAGTGAAAATAATGAACAATAAAAATCAATTATTATCAGGTATATGGTGAAGAAAAAACTGTCATAAAAATTAATTTTCAATATTAAAAGGATGAAAAAAGACCTTTCCACTGCTGCAGTAATTGAGACTTCCATAGTAGCTACTAGATACAGATATTTGCACTTTTTAAATATGCTGTTTGTTTACTTTCTCTATAAATGCAGGCTATCAATTTTAATATTACCATATGAATCTATTGTATTATTAAGTTTAAGAGAAAAGCTTATAAATGATATAAATTCAAACAAAATTTAGCACTGTACATGCTCTAATTTGAAAGGAACTTAAAAAAAAAATCTTTTATCCAAACACTGTGCCTTACATGTAGTAAAGCAAAAAAACCTACTTAGTAAATATATTTCTCAATAAAACAAAATCATGGTACAGCTTAACGATCTAATTTCAATTAAAGTAAATGCACTGGCCTTATGACTTTACATACTTCACTCTTGGAACACTCTTAGAACAACAAAAAAAGATACAGCAGTAGTGTGAAAGACTACAACTACTACTTTCATGCTATCTGGCACAGAAGTTAGTTCTGCCAGACAGTTAAAAGATAAAAATGAATTTGTCTCTTTTTAGCAATACCAATGATTCAGGAGTGATTCTGCTATTTCAGAGGATGGTTTCTGTCCTTGTACATTTGGATGAAGTATAATATTTATAAGAAGAATGCGCAAGCAGTTTCTTTAAGCGCTAATTATTTAAGGCCAGAGAAACATTTTAATCATTCCAGTGGAAGGTAAGGTTAACAGAACTGGCATGTTTATAAAGAATCTGAAAAAAAGGCTATTCAAAGAACACTGGTTCCATCTTAACTAGTGCTTAAATAAGCCCTGAATCAACTTAGTTTAAAAAAATGTTTAATCAAAATGCACACATCATTGCATGTAGGCTGAAGGAACTCAAAATAGTTTCCTTCAGACAAATTTACATATTTTCCACTAAGAGTGACCAGAAGCAGAAAACTTTGTAATTTTATATAAAGAGCACTCAAAGCATTTGCACATCTTAACACTGTTCCAAGTGACAATAACTTCACTGAACACCTAAGTGTTCAGAAAAATAAAGCCATTTCCTAGTCTAGCTGTGGACAAGCGTTTTTTTCCTCTCTCTCCTTTGAGAAAAATGCGTGTGTTTGGTTGTTCCCCCCTGACCTCCCAAGGAACCAGCTGCACTGCCAGCCTACAACGGAATGCCTCACATGGAATGGGATGCCTAAGGAGAAGCACCACAAGACAACAACCTTGAACCATATCAGAGTGGCTTAAAATGTAGATTTTTTTTTTTTTTTTTTTGGAAATGAGGGAAAAAAATCCCTCACACGTGGGCAAAGTACAGGAAAAGATAGATTCTAAAACAGACTTAGGTCAGCACAAACATAATTCACTATTCACTTCGGAAATTCACCCTGAGAGAAGTCTAGAAAAAAAGAATGTCTCTTGATACACAGACCACTAGCCAGCCAACACACCTCATGATTGTTCATTTTTAAATGAGCTTATGACAAAAACAGCCACCACATGCCACTAACAAAAAAATCCATGAGCAGAAAATAACAACCTATTGCACAATAGGCAAGAATTGTAACAGGATGCAGGAACATGAGTGCATACTAACAAAAATGTGAACTTTTATTTTTTCCCTCTACACAGTATTTTAAGCCTTCAAGTAAAATACTGGACACAGTTCACAATGTCCAATTCTGGATGCCGCACAATAAAAATGCCATAAGAATAAGGAATGGACTAAACACCAAATCCATCAGGCAGCAACAAAAGAATTAGAACTCTAGAAAACGTGACCTACAAAGAAAGGTTGATTGAACTATACTAATTTACTCAAGAGAAAATAACTAAGGGGAGTAAATGTGTGCCTCGTAACAACAGCAGATAGAACAAGTAAAATTTCCACCAACACTGGAAAGAGTCTTTGAAGTGTCTATCCTTGGAAGTTCTTAGGAAATGGCAAGACAAACATCACCACAGACAGACATATATACTATATGATTGTATCCTCATACACAAGAATAGATGAGCCAAGAGTCTTCTAATGGAAAAATATGTATATAAAAGTTGAACCCTTAGGCTATATTTCCACCATCATCTGTAGTTTAAGTCATTTGTCTTTGAAAACTTGCAAAGGTCTTATTCATTGAAAAAGGAAGTGTTCACATACTACAAAAAGTAACAAACCCAAACGCCACAAAAGTTTTCTATGAGATTAAAGACCCCTTCAGGTCTTTGTAACTTCAAATAAGAAATATTCTTTGAAAATCAGTTCTGTTCTTTTAGCACATGATATTGGGCTGTGAGAGCAACTACAAAACACAGGCTTTTGAGCCAAAAACTCTTTGGTGTCAGATAATAATCAAGAACCATGAGATACTACATTCGTAACAGCATACAAAGATCTGAAAACTGCCCAGTACCACAGAGACAGGAAAACTGCCACTCTAACGACAAGCTTACTACAAAGGTAGCAAAACCAAGACAGCAGAGAAAAGCTTCATTGTCAGCTGACAGAAGCCATTACTATTCAACTGCTGTAGTTCAGTATCATGTGGAGGCACTCAGGAAAAAAAAAAAGGCTCTCCCCACTGAGAAAAAAAACTGCAAAGAGAAAACCACATCAAAGAATCAGATAACTCTGACTTTTAATACAAGCAGAGAAAAGATGGATGAATTCACAGGAATAAGAATACAAGCAGCTTTTTATTCTCATGATATAAAGTACATATAGATCTGAAACAGGTTAAGAAGTTTCTTCAGACACTTAATGTCCAAGAATAAAGATATTAAGATTGCTACTAACCAAGCCAACACAGACATACAAGAAATAGAAAGGTATGTTTTTAGGGCAGCTAAAAAGGGACAGGAAAACTAACTTGCTTTACAAAGTGTGGAGCAGCCAGTACTAGATTTATCCAAATGTGATTATCTTCACAGACCCCTAAGCCTTACAAGTCTTTGAATATTCTGAAAGAGGAAGCATGATAGGAAGTACAGCAGCAAGCAGAAACCAGTTGGTTTTGCTATGGTAATGAGTGCCTCCACTGGGGAAGCACACCCGCCCTAATGAAGTATGAGCCAAACCATGTAGATATATTCCTGGGAAAGAAGAGTCACAGGGATTGATTTAACAGCCAGTCCTAAGGCATGGAGCCCTGTACTCAACCATTTCTTTTTAGCCTGAATTAGATTTTGCATTTCTCTTCCTTTATTGTGCCCCTTCCCGAGTAGTCCCTAAGTCAGAGAGTATGAGATATGAAGAAATAGAAGAGCACGAGGACTTGGTTAAAATCTTAGTCTAGCTAGAAGAAAAACGGTCAGTTTGAGAGTGGAAGTCAGCATTTTCAAATATTATTACATCACTGCTTCCATTACTTACTGCTGTAAGAAGCGGAAAGTAATAATTATTAATAATTACTTAATCATGTTATAATTAATACTGTTAATAATAATCAATGTTAATTAAGTATTAATATTCCAGTTCTCACTGCCCAACTCAATTTGTGCTTGAAACATATGGCACTTCTAAAACTCCGTCCTGCAAGTGGACACAATTAGTACCTTAACATATTGGAGTCCTTAATGTGAGACTTGACATAAAGCCTAAATGCCCATCAGATTTAGGAGTACTAATCTCACGTTCTACAACGGTCTTAGTTACTTATTTAAAGATTAATGAACCAGCAATGAATATTGCAAGATGAAGTGGAATTGACTTGACTGTATGCTCACTGCTCATTTGTGTTTTAAGTACATGCTTCAATCACAATCATTGGACTACCAGATTAAAAGGTAAAGTTATGCATGTTTCCTAAATCTGGAGCCCTGAAAAAAATACAGAAAAATTCTGAATTCTACATCCCCTTATTATAATAAAAAATACACTAATTGCACCAGAGCACCAAAATCTTTGAAATTTCCTCAGTCTAAGAGTACTTGTAGGCTCTTACCACACTGGACAAGACAGGCAAAACAAATGTTTTTCATTTGCAAATGTTCATGTGCAAATTTGATTCATTCAGCATTTCTCCAACCACAGCACAGCACCTGAATGAGAGCAAAATTAACTCCACGAAGATTCTTCTGGGCATGTTTGGTGCAGTAAGGATAGCTGTAACATGGACTGATTCTTCAGCTAATTTACTTACACTACTTTTTCTTAAATAAACTAAAGTGCTATTAAGATCATATTGTAAAAATATATCTCATTACAGAGGCAACAAAACCCAAAGTAACCCAAATTCATGTTTGAATTGGCAATTTGGTTTCTATTTAAAAAATACTTACACATCCACAAATAGTACATAATCTTTACTGTCTTCTGGAATTCTACAGGGATGTCTACAGAAAAGTCCTGGTAGAAACATGGACCCACTGGAAAATTCTCAGGAAGAGGTGGCCAGTTATTTTTTCTACCTGCAAATCAGAAAAAAAAAAAAAGAGCCTTATAACACAGCATTTATTTCTGTATACTAGAAAGTGATACACGTTTGCACTTGTTCAAATTGTTTTATGCACAAGTGTTCCACAAGCATATAGACAGCTTGAACTAGCAGAACTCAAATAGTTTTATCAGCAGTCCTCGCACAAACTTCAGAAATAAAATATGATAAATTGCAGACACATTAAGGAAAGTATCCTTGTAAAGCACTAAGCAGGTATCTGATAGTTTCTATAAAGTAATAAGAAAAGAGAAGCCTTAAGAAAACATGCAGATTTGGGCAGAAAAACAATTTTTCAGAGTTATTTGACTTTTAAATGCACATTTTCCTAAGTCCCACCATACACACTCACTCTGTTGAACACAAAGACTAGGGAACAAATGACATTCTTCTCAGAATCCTGATATTTCTAACACTGGTGTCTCTCTAACACTTTTAGCTACTTCCCAGTATAGTTTACAGATAAAGCTTTGCTTCAAAGCCTGTGAACACAAAGAAAGGCAGCTATTTAAATGTTCTTGACTACAGTACAGTATGTCCTACAGCACCAATATGTATGGCTATAAAGTTTTCAGACCGAGTAAGGACGCAAGAAAAGACAACACAGTATCAGACAGCACACTGATCTACTCACAGGCTAGGGTGAGTAGATAGGTTCTACCATGCACAGACTCAGATTCACGTGAGGTAACTGTTAACAAAGCACTTCAAATACTGGATTCAATAGATACATTAATCACTGTATTCCAAAACTAAACTAAAGACTAACAGGGGCCCTAAGGGTCCTAAAGGACTCTTTACTACTTGAAATTGTGACATGGTTTTGCTTGCAATTTCTATTTTAACCATAGCTTTCCTAGCAGTTTGTCTACTAAAATAAATTTAAAAAAATACAGAAAACTTGCAAATCTTACATATTTGTATTATTGAATTATTTTTTACTCTCACTCAAGACAAGATGAAGCTGACAGTTCCGTCCAAAAAGGTCCAAAACAGTGAGTACCCATTGAGTTTACTGTCTCTTCCACTGAAGATTTTATACCTAGACTTCAAGAGCTGAGAATTTTCAGAGGAAGCCTATGAAAGGTAATCAATTAATAAGCCCATCCACATTAAAAACTACTCTGCAGTTTATTGTATGAAAGATATCTGATAACAATTCAGATCTTTTTCTGCAATTTATAGTTACTTCTGTCAGGACTAAAAGTTTCAAGACAGAGTCATAGAAAAGTTCAGATACATTATATAATTTGAGTTACTAAGAACAGCATTTAATGTTCTTTTCCAACCCAGTGGCAAAGGTTTCAAAGATTTCAACAAAGACTGAGAGACAGCTTGGTGAAATGGCTTGATACTTTAGGTATTACTATCTTTAGATACTCATTTTCCAAGATAAGAGAAGACCCAGCTCAGAGTTATTTCCTTTAACGCGTTACTGCCTCAAGGCCTACTAACAAAACTTCATTGACCTGCCTACAGTATGAATGCAGACACCTCCAAATTAGCTTCATGCAGAGAAATGGATTTTTCAGATATGCAAATGAACTAGCTGAAACAGGAAGCAGTACATTTTAACCAGCTTATGTACAATGCTGCACAGGCATAGAGCTGAGCAGACCTACCAGCTTTAAGCTTTAATAAAGCTTAATAAACTTTAATAAGCTTTAATAAACTGCAGTTGATTGTACGTGAAGATGGTGTCCTACATGTTGGAGTTGGACTCAATGATCCTCGTGGGTCCCTTTCAACTTGGAATATTCTACAATTCTATATGCAGCTATCATTTTAAATTGAATGGAAATACAGTACTGCTGCAGAAGACCCTGCCCTGCAATCCTCTTCAGTGCTTCCTCTACACCTCTACGGTGAGTACACCTCGACAGTGTTTCCAAAGGGGTTTCAATGAGCGTGCAAAAGAAATAAACTATCAAAAGCAAAAGAGTATTCTTCTCTTCAGTCATGACATACAATTGCTGATTTCCAGCAATTTTTACACAATCATTTAGTAAAAACCTAACACACTCTTTTAAGTTTTAAGAGATCTCTCATTTCTGTTCAGCCTTACTAAAGAATCCTTTAGATTCTTCACACGTTCTTCAAGAACTTTGCTGTTAACAACTGGAACCTAGTAACACAATAAGTACCATTTAAAGAATATTCTGAAACATGGACAGGGTATTATATTGCCTAAGATATAGATGAAAGGAACAAAACTGTTACTAAAGCCTGGAACAGATAAGTAATCAATCCAGACCATCAGTGCGAGTTACTGATATAAGGTGAAGGGCAATATATGAAGAAGGAAATGAAAAAAATTGCCAAGAAATCATTATGTTGGAGGAAAGGTGCAGAGATTTAATGAAAATATTGAAAAGAATAAATACTGAGAAAATTAAAAATAGTTTAATAAAAGGACTGTAATTCTGCTCCTAAGAACAGCAGTTCCCCATTCCCAGACCCTAGCATGTGACATGGTAGTAATTCAAATTCTCAGGGAATTTTCTAAGCAATTATGCAATTGGAAATTCTACCACTGTATGTTCAATTTCAAAAGGAGAAAAGAAAAAAAAAAAAAAAACACCAGGAAATGATGTTGAAATACAATGGTCAGAATTCTAGATACAACTGAAAAGACCACACAAAGTCAACCTTGCACACAGTATTTTGAAGTCTTTTTCTACTTTCATTCTGAAGTTCTTCCTTTTCAAAGGGAATATTCACATAATATGCTCTTCCAGCATAGTATCTTCAGCTAAGAGTAAGTATATCTTCTCATTTGTGAAAGTGCAGTATAAGAACTGTTTGTACTAAACAGCACAGTTACAATTTGTAGTAGAATGAGATGCTGATCTTGATTATGGGTTCTAAGTGTCATACCAGAAATTAATAACACTCCTTTTGCTATTTGCATGGAATATTATGTCTGTAACATAGCAAAAGTTAAGTAAACATTACAAAAAAAATCAAATTTCTTCAACAGCTATACGTAATGACAGAAGACAAACTAGAGACATGCTTATTAAGAAGTTATTTTACTTTTTCCTCAAAATGCTCCACTTCTAGTCAGAGTTACCTGGATATTACCTTAAAATAAAAATAACTGGGAGGAGAGCGTAACATGTAACAAAGGCCACATTTAAAACTGTTGCTGTAAAAATCTGCACAGGACAAGCCAGACTGCATGCACTGCATTTTATTGACTACATGCACTGTTCCAAATGAGATAAATTTTCTCTTCCTGAAGAGATTATAAAAAAGCATTGTTAAACAGAACAAAAAGTAACTGTAAAACAAAAACAGTTTCTAAGAACTTAAATTCTGCAAGTTAAAAAAGTATTTTTTTCATGCATACCCCCCTGCTGGTTGAGACTCTGCATTTCCCTTTCCCTGCGATCCAGTTCAGCTGCTTTTCTTTCCAGTTCTTCTTGACGCTTTAGCAGTTCTGCCTGGGCCAAGGCATGCTCCTGAATAAAACAGGCATTGTTAGGTATTGTTAAAAAAAAAAAAAAAAGACAAACAACAACTCTAAATATTCCATATCTATCTCATATAATTAAGAATTTCCATTTCTAGATGAAGACTAACTTGGTACTGCATGAAAACATTAAATAACTTAAAAGCAGTATTAATTTCTATAAATCAGTAGGAAGCAAGGCTTATTTATAAAAGACATTCTTCCAGAAGGACATTTATATAATTAAATGGAATTCAGTACCTGGAAGTTATAGACAAACCTTTGCAATTTGCGTGTAAGCAGGTGGCTCTTCTGTTGGTTTCATTATTGCTGGCTGAGTACTGGGTACATTAGGCATTTTCACATTTCCTGGAGGAGCCTAAGAAAATGAGATAATTATAGGGAAACAGTCTCCTATTATAATAAACATGTTTTCATTAAATTTCTGTAAGAGTTCATTAAGTTTCTGTAAGAACTGATCTAGTTGGTTTAAAGGAAGTGTTAATGATAAACTGAAAATCTGATGTGCTACCTGTGATATTTATAACTTTAGGTAAAAGAAGGTAATATTCCATGGTGCAGCATTCTGCTTAGCTGTTTTTTGCATGGCACTGCTTGCCAAAAACACACATTGAATACCATATTCAGTTTTCAAATTCGGGACTCATAATCTATTGCTTAACTATTCCACCAGTAGTTACTGTAGTATCTAGTTTCAAGTACCTGTGCCAATTCGGTCTCTGGTCATTACCAGAGCAGCTTACAATAAAAAAAAAAAAAAAAAAAAAAAAAAAAAAAGCAGCTTACAATAAAGTCTTTGAGGGTCTTTTTTGTTTCTTGTCCTGCTTAATCCTGTTTGTCGTCTCCTCCAATTTTCTCTACATCAAGTAGATCAAGTGTCATAATCTTCAAACATAAGGTACTTACAAACCCTGCTCAAGAAAAGCATAACTTAACCAACAAGCAGATGCTTGCTAGACTAAGGAGCATGACTGCCTACAGTCTCCAGTAAGGAGCCCATCAACCTTTCACAGACACATGTAATAATGTTTAAAAGTGAACGGGCAGACCAGAAAATATTTGACCATTCAAAGATATTTATTCAAAGATATCTACCTTTTAACGAGACTTTGTCAAAGTAGCCTGAAATGCTGCTAATGATTGGAACATGTATATATGCTTATAAATACAGGAACCAATCGTAACACTCATTAAAGATACATAATTAAAGACACCAGTCAACAACATACATACCACATTAATATGAGGAACCTATTACATTGAATATTCTTCAGATTCAGATTTCTGCATTTGCTAGGCTTCACTATATGCCATCATCTATACAGTGCTTGACTTGCTGCAGTCATGACCATGCATGCAGCTGCTTGACTGCACATAGTAATGACTGTGAAAAAAAAACAAAAACCTCCCATCCCTGTGTAAGAGCATGTGCTTCATGGAAGAAATGAGACTGAAACAGTAGCTTGGAGCTGGTGCTGTGAATTCTGGAATTCTAAGAAAGTCAAGAGAGGCTGTGGGACAACAGTTGTTTGGGGATGTTATAAAAGCTACCACCTCAGCAGACTCTTGAGACTGGGGATGGAGACTGGGGACTCCTCTGGGACTCTTCTCCTCCTCCTGAGGACGTTTCCTACTGCTGGAGCCCAGCCCTGTGCACCCTGAAGGCTCTCCGTCCCAGGCTGATAAATGCGGCTACTGCTTTTCTGTTTCCATGTCTGGATCATAGCTGGGTTAAACACATATCCTGATGTCCACAGAAGGATGCTAACACTGCCAGCTACACGACCTGCCACAGGCAAGGCACTGCCAGAAGTCACATAAAACACTGGTACACGCAGTTGCGTGCCATCCCTCCTCTCTCAGGCAGACCACTACTACCTACAGTATGACCACAGACAGATACTGGCACCTAACCCACTCTAGACTCTCCAGCTGCTGGTATGCAGCATGCACAGATGGGGTAGAGTGAAATTACACAGAAAAATAGTTAAGAAAGGATTTAACAGAAGCTGCAGTGATGAGATGCGTGGCTCTGTCAGATGGGTGTATTGACAGACTGCCCCCATCTGCTAAGAATTCAAGAGGAAAAAAAAAAGCACAAATTTTCTTCTTATGTGGAATCTAAATGGCTACACACTCTCCTAGGTAGTTATTTTTGAGCCACAGAAAATACAACCACACCATTCAACCATTTCATTCACAGCATTTTAAACTCATCTTTCCCTAAGTCTTCCTACCAAACTGAAGAACCCATTTTTATAACTCCAATCAAAGCTAAAAAGCAGTGAAAAAAGCCCCACAGCTGCTTAAGATGAAACAAACAGAAGTTTGCCCTGGAAAATCATCATTCAGCTGTAGAAAAGGGAACATGGTTGTGCAGTTCCAGACTTTCCTAGAAGCAAGAAGTCCTTAAAGTAAAGAAGGTACATCTTCAAGCTCTAGCACGGTACTGCGTATCTGGAGAACTGCATGGACTTAAGTAAAAGTCCCACTTGCAAACAAATTTATTATTACTCTGACATACATAGTAATTAAAGGGTACAGGAAAGCAAAAAAGGAAAAACATTGTTTATCATAAAATTTTTCCAGAAAACAGTTAACTTCTTCATTAATCCACAAATAATTTATTAATTTATTTCATCTTCCAAATATATTTCCTAATATTCAACAATCACTAGCAAAAGAGCAGATTAGTAAAATGCATACATGACTGTGAGAAAAAATCTCAATATTTTTTTTCAGACAGGGTCTTCTGTGAAGCTATTTTATTCACGATTACAAAGGCAGGAGTCCTGCAAGCAGGAGCACCCCGCAGAAGTACATCATAACCTTATATTCCCTATTACCCAACATTTGATTCTTCCTGTTTCCTCACTGGCTGAGTACTATAGGTTCACAAACTACTTGATGCTTATTGCTATACCATGTATGTACTATTTTATTTGACCAACCTTTAATTTCTCCTTTTCCTTTTTTCTTCTTCTTCTTTTCTTCTTCTTCTTCTCTCGTGGCTAGAGGGCCTGTGATTTTTGTTTTTACTGATTTCGCACTGCTTGTCCTGTTTTTCTTAGCTATCCTCCTCATTTTGGGACAGTGGGACCTTCCCCTTGCCTGCTTAATATACTCCCAAATGGTATGCTACCGTCAAGCCTGCACAATCACTTTTGAATATGCAATGTTAGCGGAATTTTCCACTGCAAAGCACCTTCTATTACAAAAACACAACTTTATTTCTTGCAGGACAAACAAGCAAGAAGCAGAGAGAATAGAGAATAGGCACAGTAAGCCTTAATACAAACAGGGTCCTCAAAAGAGTGTCGTTTCATAAATTCAATTAACACATAAAATCAGAGAAACAATCATTTATTAGTGAATTACTGTTTTGTTTAAAGCAGTAAACTAGGAAGTTCTTTATACAGTTATTAAAAAGGCACTACAAAATTCCACAAATTCATTTTACATTAATTTACAATAGAGAGTAAGTATAGGCATGCACTAATTACTATCTCTGAAGTGAGCTCGATTAAGAATTAAGCTAACTTATATAAAATCAAAAAGGTATAAAACCAATTCCAATAAAAGTCCTTATTGGAGTATTAGCTAGCTTACAGTAGGTTCTTTACAGTCTCATGTGGTGAAGTATTTACAAGTTGTTGCCTTGAAAAACTATCTAATATAGCAAAGCACTGCTGTAAAAGATTCACAAGACGCCACCTGGAGCACTGCATTCAGCTCTTGGGGCTCCCAGCACAAGAACAAGGACCTCTTAGAACAGGTCCAGAGCAGGGCAACGAGGATGATCAAGGGGCTGGAGCACCTCTCCTATGAGGACAGGCTGAGGGAGTTGGGGCTGTTCAGCCTGGAGAGGAGAAGGCTCTGGGGAGACCTTATTGCAGCCTTTCAGGGGGGACGTGCTGGAAAGCTGTGGAGGGACTCTTTGTCAGGAAGGGTGAGGATAGGACAAGGGGGAAAGGCTTTAAAGTGAAAGAGGTTAACTTTAGATTAGATGTTAGGAGGAAATTCTTCACTCAGAGGGTGGTGAGGCACTGGAACAGGCTGCCCAGAGAGGTGTTGGATGCTCCATCCGTGGAAGTGCTCAAGGCCAGGCTGGATGGGGTTTTGGGCAACCTGTTCTGGTGGGAGGTGTCCCTGCCTATGGCAGGGGGGTGGGACTGGGTGGGCTTTGAGGTCCCTTCCAACCCAAACCTTTCTGTGATGATTCTACATCTCTTCCTTCCCCCTCAAACCTAACAGTGCAATCCATCCATCTGGAGCCTGGAAGACTTCATCCTACATCAAGTATAACAAAAACTAGAAAACAAAACTTGGCACATGCTAAGTAATGTTGTACTTAAAGGAGCAAAGTCTGGCTTACTGGCATATCGAGCTCGTGCCATAGAATTCTGCCCTAATTAAGGTATAATTTACTACGCTTAAGAAATGAAACAGATGCACTTATCGATCTGCATACACAGGGCCTTGTTGGGATTGTTGTTACTGTTGTTACATGGGCTGTTACTTGTTAGAACTAAGCAAACAGATTAGATCCTAGAGATAAAAATCACTGTAAAGACTGTCAAACACTGGAACATGCTGCCAAGTTAGGTCACTGACCCCTGGATTCATTCAAAACTCAGCAGGGGAAGATGCCACACAACGTGATATAGTGGCTTGCTTTGAACAGGGGGGTGAAGAAAATGACCTCCAGAGGTTTCTTGCAACCTACAACTTGGCGTTTATTTTGTCACACTTGTCCAAATGCTATTGATTATTCATCCAAGTGTTACTGGGGACTTGGGCAGAGGAGAGAAATACCTGATTGACTTAAATCACAGGTAAGATTGAGGAGACATTAGCAGAAAGACACATGATCAGCAATTACCTTTTTTAAGGGTGTAATACTAATTACTCAGACCTGTATTGCAAGGACTGCAATGACTTAGGGCAAGCAAGTTTGTGAAGGGTCTAGAAAACAAGTCTTATGAGGAGCAGCTGAGGAAGCTGGTGTTGTTTAGCTTGGATAAAAGGTGGCTATCCCAGGAGACCTTATTGTAATCTAAAACCTTGGGAGAGGATGTAGTGAGGTGGGGGATCAGGCTCTTCTCCCATGCACCAAGTAATAAGACAAAGGTAAATGGCCTCAAGTTGTACCAAGGAAGATTTAGGTTGGATATTAGGAGGCATTTCTTTACTAAAAAGTTTGTGAGGCTTTGAAACAGGCTGTCCATGGAGATCTTCAAGAAATGTGTAGATGTGAAACTTGGTTTAGTGAGGGACTTGTCAGAACTAGATTAAAGGATAGACTGTATGATCTCAGAGGTCTTCTCCAACCTTAATGACTCTGTGACCTCTGGACATTTCTGGATACCATCACATCTTAACATCACAGACAACTGACAACCGTCCAGGGGAACTGAGTCAACCATTTTTAGAGATCCTACTTCACAGATCCATGGTCTTTGACCCTCACAGCCAGAGGCTACAAGGTTCTTATACCCTGAAATTCAACCAGCCCCACTGTACTGCACCTCTTTCCCAAATTGGGCTTCTTGAACAGATCTTTTTGTTTCACTGCTTTGCTGTCACAGCTGTAATGGATGAAGGAAATCAATAAAACCTTTTCTGAAGGGAACAGGCTGGCCAGAGACAATTGCTAAAGACATTCTCTTGAACAGATCTCCCCATAAGCACGAAGTAGGGTACTTACCAGTAGGGAAAAGTTAGAGGGGAGGGGAGGGAGGAGGTTTTGAAAAGAAATCAGGTACAACTGTATAAATGATCAATCTGGTTTTACGTTCAAACTTCATACAAACATTACATACAAATTCACTGTCCAGATGCAAGACAGAAGAAGGGGAGCTATACTGGAATTTACTGAAAAATATGCCTCTAATTAATAATAATAATAATAATAAAATAGAAAAACAAGTCTAATAATTTTTTGTCAATTTTTTAATACTTAAATTTGAAAGTGCATGTTACATGCATTAATGTGTCCATGCATGTTTTATGCACACTGCTCAAAGTACAAGTTCAACATGCACCAGCAAAACTTTAAGAAGCAAGAAAAGATTAAAAGCCTCTTTCAACAGTAAAAAAGAGCTTCTCTTTAACTGTAATTTCATTAAATGATGAAGCAGAAATAATAATTGCCAAATTTCCTCTGTTCCTTGTTTTCAGAAACATAACAAAAGACAAAAAGTCCTCTCCATGGTGACTGCTAGAGACTGAAGATACAAGCTATTTCATCTGACATTTACATTATTCATTTAAAATTGTTTGATTTAACAATCAGAAATAAGATGGGATTTGAAATTTGGTAAGAAAACAAAAAAAGACTCCAGATTTCTCATGTCAGATATCAAGTAGGTGACACTTGAGACTTAAAATCTATGCCAATTCTCTTTCCTCATTAACTCTAAAGTATTATTTTCCTTCTAAGTTTCCCCCTTCAGGTTTAAAGGATGTAAGTTGACAGAGAAAAGGGAAAGGCACTGACAAGCTGGAAAAAAAAAAAAGATAGTTTTTTTCCTGTCCTATCCTGATAACCAAGAAAGAATCGATAGCAAGCACCTCCCTTGGCAAAGGGAGAACACAACTGAGCTAATATTGCCAGTATCAATATTCAGAATTTTAAGTCACTTTCTCCCAGGTAAAACAGCAATAATAACAAAAAAATCCATATTTATGTTTGCATTTGCAATGGAGAAGTGTGTACCGTCCAGCACGTTTTATTAACTTGGAGGGAAGGGAGACTAAGAGTAATAAATACTGTGTTAGTGCTATACACTAGGATGCCATCTTACCACTAGCTAAGATATATAGAAAAATTTGGATTTATAGCTGCAGCATACCACTCTCAGCTTCCCTAAAAGCTTGAGCTATGCATTGTTACTTACACTGAAACATAAATATCATTTCAACTCACACAAGACAGCGATTCTCAACCTGAAGAGCACAGAAATCTACAGGGCATATTTTGCTACCACCAACCTAAGTCCTTTCTTAGGCACTTCTCACAAGTGCCACTATGATTTTCAAATACTAGAATCGGGATTACCCTCATAAAACTGCTCAAGATGGATAATCTTTGCAGCAAAGATAGAACATGGCACAGCAGTAAATCAAAGCCCCCAGAAACAATCTGGATGTTTTTGCTGTGTGTTTTCAGTGCTGCTTAGAGCAGTTTCTAACCTTACTCGAACAGACGATGATAATCCTACAAGCCTAACATTCACGGACACTGCTTTCCTACTTCTGTTCATTAAAGGCAATCACTTCCACTGTCTCTTCTCCTATTCCAATTCCATGCATTTATACATGCCCAATATGCCCTTCTCTTGTACACAGAGGTGGTAAGAGAAGACAGGTGACCACCACAGTGTTATAAGTGTATCATCAGGTATCAAAAATCATTCACGTAAATGCTTATCACTTTGGAATAAATAATTACAAGAAACAGAAAGGAAGGTAAGGGAAGTATTGTCTAAAGGCATGATTACTACTGAACTCGTAGTTGAATACACACTTCACTGAAAAGCCTTGCACAAAAAAATCTGCCAAAAACTCTTCTTTCTCTGCAGAAAGCAAGCTGCTCATTCAACAGACGGTTTTAATGAGTTTGGTAACATTTCAGATTATTCACATGAACGTAGCACCTATTTACTGTATCTGAACACTGAGTCCAAGATTTCCCTCCCATACTTCATTTTTTTTTTTTTTATTTGAGTGACATCTGTAATGAGCCATTAGAATTTCTTTTACATGTACTGCTGACTGTCTGAAGGCAGATGACCTCAACCATATACTTCAGTTTTCCTTTTCCCACAAAGCCACATGTTGAAAAACATGAATAAAACAAGTCCAAGCATCTCTGTATTTTTTTTAAACAAAATGTACTGTCTTTATGACTTATGGTATGTTCAAAGCAATTTTGAAAATTTTCAGGATTAAAAAAAAAAAAAATACAATTTGTGATATTGTGAGTTAGGAAAAAAATCTGGACTTATTTGTTATTGCTGCTTGTAGTAAATATGCTGCCTTTAAGAGCTGATCCAAGACATGCTTGAAAAAAGGGTGCTTCCAACACAGAACTATAACAGTATAGAAGCCATAGCACAGCACTGCAAAGATTTTAATAGAAAAATTCACTATCAGCACATCCAATATCTTCCATAGGAAGTATAAGAGTATGTTTGAAAAACACAGTATTTGATTGCTGGAAGTTATATTGGCAGACAATACTCATCCATAGATTTTGCAGATCTTGCACAAGATCTTCAGTACCAGAAGTTAACCACTGAGAAGTGTTACAGCACAAGTTCTCCATTCCATTCTTTGTATTTTTCTCCCAAGAGCAAAAATGAACACAAAGTAAATAAAAAATACACAAATCAGAAGCAAAAACCAACTGTGCTTCTATGACATAAATTACTCCTTTTAGTACAATATGACTATTCATAGTCTCTGAACTGTTACTTAAAGTAATGTTTTTCTCACTCTGAACAGAACTTTTAGTCAAATGGAAATCAAAACCAGGATACTTCCTTGGTGTGCCACATCCATATGCTATAAAACTCAGAAAAGCACAAAGCACAGACTACCAGAAGTCTTACTGAATAGGGGAAAAAATGCAGTTTTGTTTTAGCCCCCTTCCAGGAAGAAGGAGATTCTGTAAGAGATTAAATTTCACTTAACAAATCCACAGAATCCTCCGAAGACTCTGGGGGAATACCCATCCTTACAGATTTTCCATTATCTCTAGGTAACCCTTCACATATTTTACAAAGTCAGTTCCAAATTCCGCAAATGATACCCAACAAGTCTTACCTAAAAAGTTTAACAGCATACTTAAGAAATAAATATGCTTACTGTTCTTGAATCAGAGAAAGGATTGTACTCATCTAGTCCTGGGGGAACGTTTCTTGTGACTTGTGTAACAGAAGGATCCTAGAAGAGAAAACAGTTCTGTAAACGTATGGACATGTATATAAGCAACCAGCCAACACTGAAATCATTATATCATAGAAAACTCAGCTTTTGTTTTAATCTAAAAAAAATAAGTTTGTTTCATCAAGAAAGTCAGTAAGTATCTACCTCTTCCTCTGTGCCTGAAGTGGCATCATTCCACTCCAAGCTTCTTAAAAGTCTGGATTAATACACAAACTTCATCTACTATACATTTATAAGGAAGGAAGTTCTCAACATAGAAGGGAAAAAAACTGTACACTGCTATTTTGACCACTGGTCTTCACAACTATACACCCAACAAACACCACTACAGAAGAGCGAACTTTCTTTAACTTTTAGTATTCCCTATCCAGAAGTCCTCTGGGAACAGGGAAAGCATTTCAAAAAGCGAAGCCAAGGAAACAATGCCCCACAAGGCTAAAAAGTACCTCTGCTTGAGCTTCTACCTAAACTGGTAATATTAAGAAGAATGTACAATTTTTCCCTCCAATGAACTATACAAGAAGGTTTAGCTTGAAAAAGCATCTTCAGGAGTTAAATATTTCTGCGGTAGGGGTAGGTAGGCTTGGTTCTGTAGAAGTACCTGCTGTCATAGAACAGACTAACTTCATACGAACAAAAATTGTACTTATTCCATGTGGTGCCTGGTTCCACATACATAATTTCTGTGGTTCGGGTTAAGATTTTCTGTATCTTCAGAACAGAAGAATGAATGAACAGAGGGATTTATTTCTTTTTAATTATGAAATCCACTTAGTCTGTAAGGGTTAGTTAAATTATGTTTATAGAAATATAGAAAAGTGGGTAATATTTCATATGTATAGAAAATATACAGAGTATCTTTAGATATACTACTTGCTTATTTGTAACACGCACAGACAAAATATTTTCATGATTTCCATAGTTTTCCTATGTGAAGTCCAGGAACTTCACCAGATTGCCACAACTTCTCCAACATGATTGCCAGTGACTTAGCAGCTACATCCACCTGCTCATCCAGGACCTAGAGATACATCCTATCAGGTCGCATGGACTTGTGCACCTTCAGGTTCCTGAGATGGTCTCGAACCTGATTTTCTCCTACACTGGACAGTTCTTCATTCTCCCAGTCCCGTGTGGCTGGTGCTCTTGCTGGTGAAGACTGAGGCAGAGAGTCACTGAGTGCCTCAGCCTTGTCCACATGCTGGATAGCCAGGTCTCCCTTTTGCTTTCAGAGAGGGCCCACAACTTCCCTAGTCTTCCTTTTACCACTGATACACATACAGAAGCCTTTGTTGTTGCCCTTTGTATTCCCTGGCCAAATTTAATTTTAAAAGGGCTTTGGCTTTCCTAATCTGATCCCTGGCTGCCTGAACAATTTCTCTGTACTCCTCCCAGGCTATCTGTCCTCACTTCCACCCTCTTTAGGCCTTCTTGTTCTTTTTGAGTTTGGCTAGGGGCTCCTTTTTCACCCATGCAGGCCTCCTAGTATTTTTGTCCAACTTCCTCTTTGTTGATGTGCATCGCTCCTGAGTTTGCAGGTGAGAAGCCTTGAACATTAGCCAGCTTTCTTAGGCCCCTCTTGTCTCCAGGGCTTTGTCCCATGGTACTCTACCAAGAAGATGCCTGAAGAGGCCAAAACCAGCTCTCCTGAAGTCCAGGGTAGCGAGCTGACTGTGCTCCCTCTGTTTGCTGCCCTCAGGATCCTGAAATGCACTGTGTTATGGTCACTGCAGCCAATGCTGCCCTTGAGCTTCACCTTCCCCACCAGCCCCTCCTTGTTGGTGAAAAGGAGGTCCAGCACAGCACCTCTCCTTGTTAGCTTCTCTATCACTAGAAGTTGTCATCAGTGCAATGCAGGAGCTCTTGGAATTGCACTGGTGACACTGCAACAGGAATCTCCTGGACTGCCTGTGTCCTGCTATGCTGTCCCTCCAAGAGTTACCAGGGTGGCTGATGTCCTCCATAAAAACCACAGCTTGTGAATGCGAGGCTGCTGCTATCTGTCTATAGAGGGCCTCATCTGCTTGGTCTTCCTGGTCAAGTGGCCTGCAGCAGACCCCCACTACAATGTCCCCTGTCCCAGCCCTCCCTGTAATGCTGACCCACAAGCTGCCAGCTCCTCACCCATCCCCAGCACTCCAGCTTCTCATTGACACAGTCCCCTTCCTCCTCTCCCCTGCAGGTCCTTCCTAAAGAGCCTGCATCCTTCTCTTACAACACTCCAGTCACAGGGGCATTCCCACCACCTCTCTGGACTGCCATGATACCAAATACAGCAAATGAGAGCAAATATTTCACAAGCTGTAGCCACAAATTCATTAAAATGTAAGGCAATTTAAAAACTTCGGCTATTAAAATGCTCGAGGCAAGGAGAACATTGCTTCAAAAATCTAAAAACTTTGTTGCACATTTCAATTGTATTCATGTGCATATGCACACATAAAAACTAGCCTTTCTGCTTATATAAAATGCTACCACTCTTGGCTAAAGCACACATTTACCTGTCAAGCAGTATTTTAAAAGTGACTGAATGCAAATCAACCTCTCTTTAAATGGATACAAAGCACAGTTAAATGCATTTAAAAATCAGCTTTCCTGCATTTGACATACACAATAATATGTGATTTCAACAAAGCAACCTTGGTGACAGTCTCTCCAATAAGTTAGCCATATTTTCCATTTCCATCCTAGACTTGAATGCACTGGTTAAACTAAAACCTCATTAGGTTTTACATAGACTGACGGAGTATCTTCTTCTAACATATCCTTTATTGAAGGACTGGCATAAAATACTGTACAGATGAACAATAAAAATAAGAGAAAGCTCGGGGGGGGGGTAATATTTGCTCCCTAAATTTGGCTACAAATCATTTGAAACATTGAACTGAAAGATCATAATAAATAAGAGAAAAAACGAAATCTGACACTTGAATTGGGCACTAATTACTAGAGTTGCTAGTATAAGATCAGTAAAGATGAATCTCTTTTAACAAAGTTAATACAAATAAGACAATTGCATAATTCAAAACACAGGACTGTAGGCAGTCTTATACATCTGAAAACTTTTACCTTACTGTGGTGGTGTATCTTTCCCAAGCAAGCAACTGAGCCCCCTCCCAGTTGCTCACCCCACCTCCAGTGGGATGGGGAAGAGAACCAGATGGGCAAAAACAAGTAGAACAATTAATGTGTGGGTGTTGAGAAAAAGACAATTTAAGTGGAGGACAGGACAGGGTGGGCATAAGCGGGAGGAATAACAAAACACACAAGTGATACCAGGGCAATTACTCACCATCTTCCACCAGCAGACCGATGCCCAGCCAGTCTCTAAGCAATAGTTATTTTGGATTTCTCTCCCCATATTATTACTGAGCATGATCATGCACGGAATACCAATTTGGTAAAGAAAGGTCTTATGTCCCAGCTGTGTCTCCTCCCAGACTCTTGCTCACTCAGGCTACTCTCAGGGGCAAAAGCAGAGTGAGAAACAGAGCAGGCCATCAGTGCGCAAGCACTGTTCAGCAATAGCTGAAACACTGGCACACTATCAACAGTGTTCTGGTCAAAAAAATAAAATAGCACCATGGAAGTAACTATGAAAAGTAACTCCATCTTAGCCAGACCTAGTACACTTATTCTAGCCTCTAAACTACAGCATGAATTAGGATAGAATAAAATGCTCTAATATTTATTCATGCTTTCTGAATTTTCTTCCACACATTCTCTCAAATAATTGCCTCTCACATACTTAAAAATGTTCTAGTGTAGACACATATGAAACTATTGATAGCTAACCACCGGCCATAAAAGGTCAAAAATTATTAAAACTCAAACAGCAGTTAGAACTTGGTTGCTTAAAAAGCAAATTTCAGCACTCCTGTGCTTCGTTGATGCAGTACTAATCAAATAACTCAACCCGATTGTGCCCTTGAAGAACAATAAATGCAATTATTTAAATAACTAGAATGTCACAGACTCAAGAGACAACCACTCAACAGCAGCAAATTTCCAAAAAGCAGGAAAGAGTGGTCAAGTCAAATTCAGAAAAGCAGTCTACCTTTGCAAATAGGATATGCAAACAATAATAAATATCTGATAAAAGAAAGACTTTCTTCTCCAAGTGTTTCAGGGAAGAGTTGGGAAAAAAGCTCCTTAAATCTCTTCACATACTACTTGTGACATTCTACGTTGACTTAAAAGAATAACAGGAAATCTGTGCTGAGCTAAACAAGCTTACTACATCAAAAGTTTTAGTTTTAGAAGTAAGTTGTAGAACTAAATACACATTGTAAGTTACAAAAAGCCCTCTATCAGAAGTCCGTTCTCCTTTTGAATTAACAATTGCCATACTTCTGCCAAATACTGCCATTGTTTGCAAAATTAGCAGTAGCTCTGAAAAAGAAAAACTTAATGACCTGAAGGACATTCAACATCAGCAGCTCCATATAAAAAAAAAAAAAGTTTCACTACGTTGTAAAAAATCTGCAAAAACTATTATAGTTCTATTGAAATATACAAAATGAACACCGTCATGCCAGAAGTGATCAAATTCTGCTCTCATAAAACCTCAGTCTGGACTTTCAGAAGAAGTTCATGTGCTGGTGTCTTCCACAAGTTGGCAGACACAAGTAGAATTAAAACAGGGCTTACAGTGAAAAAGTAATCTCACAGATGAGAGAGGCAAGTACTAGCATGGAGAACTGCCTCTCTCCTATACTTACTCACTGAGATCTTCTGCAATGCTAGGAAAACATGCCTCTGTGGAAAGAAACAAACTCTTCATAATCTGGACACTCAAGTTTAAGCTGCTAGACTCTTATTGTTCTGAACATTTACAATGCAGTGAAGGAGTGATGCCAACAGGAGCCACACTTCATATTTCAAAACACTTCTTAGAATTTTCTGAAAAGATTAGACCTGACATTCCACAGAACATGCGCATTTACTGTGCACCTTTTACCTTTCACTCACTGCATCTCACTTCAAAAACACAGCAAATGCCAACTCATCTAGATGCAGTGAGAAAACTGTGAGACACCCGGACTCATTGCTGCAGAGTAATAAAACATCTAACTTAGCAGTTTATCAAGGTTTGAATAATGAACAATGAACAATAAACATCTGCAGAATGACATACTCACAGAGTGACATTTAAATGAGTGCTATCAAATTTGTACATTCCGTGACACACATATCCTTGTGGTTAAAGAGAAAGAAAGTACATAGAACCAGAATATTCTACATGAATAACTAAATCTAAGCTGGCATAACGGATTTTTCTATAATCAATATTCCACCTGGATAACCTGTTAAAATGCATTATTTTTTAAGCTATTTGTGTTCATTAATACTAAGAAACAGGAAAAAAAAATATCCCTAAAGATAGGTTCTGATAGGGAATAGATAATATACAAACCAGCAGTATGACTGGAAACACAAAGCATCCAGAGACCTTCATCACTTATCCTGAATGATTTCGGTGATAAAAAATTGGGTTACTCCCAGAAAATGCGTAAGATTTGGAGTTTCTGGGACCAACTTTAAATACCTGATGTCAGCCACTAAACTGGGCAACTACAGAATGCGTGGTCCAACCCCAGTCTGAGAAGACTATGTCCTGGTGGACTAGTATTTCTGCCCAAAAACAGACCTGCCCTTCCACTAACTCCTTGCCACAACCCAGTTTTCCTCAGCCACCCAGCCAGCGCCTGCCCCTTACAGTATAGAACCCTGCAATTCATCTTGCTTACTCAGATTCTTGTTTTTTCTTTTCGCTTCATACCTCTTTCTCCAGTCTTACCTCACTGAAGCTCCTGCCGGTCCAGCACCTTGAGCTTCTGACCTTTTGTTTAACTGTTACTCATAGCAATCAGGGAGCAGAATTTAACAGTGCACTGTTCATACCCAGATACCACAGCCATTGGTGGTGCATTAGAGTCACACAGATGACATCTCAGTCACACATTCCAGATGACATATTCAAGATCTGAATTATTTGACAAGACCAGAGTTTCAAGAAATCAGCACAACCTAATTGACTGCTTTCCATCTTCACTTTCATTGTACCTCGTTCTTCTAGTCTCTCTCCCACAACATCCACCTCAAAAGCAAAGATTAGAATCACTTTACTTGAAAGTCAAGAAGCACCCCAGTATTTACATCAAGAATGGAGAAGTCAGAAGAAAAAGTAAAAGCAAATAAACCCACAACACACCCATCTCACATTGGCAGAGCACTTATAGGACTGTTAAGAATGTGCCCTGTTCTAGGTTAACAAATTACTGTCATATCATTCAGACACAGATAAAATTAACTGATATCCAGTTAACACAGAGGGTATATAAAGCCAACTAATGGTAAGTTAAGGGGAAAAAAAAAAAAGTAAGGAATGTAGCCTGAGCCACCCTCCACCCTTAGTCAGGGAGCATGTGGCTGAAATGGTGCAGAACAATCCATTCCATGCAAGTTTTTATTGCTTTAAAAAAAATCAAATTAAAGGGAACAGAGACCTCTGTTGTCTAGGAGACCAAAACTAGTCATCAGCTAACAGTTTTCATTAATACAGAACAGATTAACAAATTAAAGACTAAAGAACTAGATAAATCTGTAATGACTCTTTGTATTACTGTTCACTGGGAATCGCTCCAGCATTGTTCCACCACGACTAAGATGGTTTATAGCACACATGCCATGAAAATGTTCTGAACAATGCCACCAGCAAAGTTTACATTGTTACCTGTGACTTACATTTCTTTCAAGCTGGTCAGCTGAGAACTAGGAATCCTTTACCCTTTAAGGTGTCCTTCAATTTGTTAAAAAACAGGCTGAACTACAATGTAATAAATTTGAGGAAGTGTTCTTCAGCTTCCTTTTCCCCCCCTTAATGGAATTAAATGAGTGACATCATTGATGTTAAGCAAATGTACACGTAATGTTTAATTTAGTTCAGTATGGTTTGCTTCCAAGGAAGTAGAAACAGAGGTCAAGAAACACAGTTAATAAACACTCACTCAAAACACCGATTTGGATAGGGATTCTAATGGTTTTACAGCACATCAGCAACTGAAAATAAGAATTCCAAATTAAAATTGCATAGCCTAAATAGAGGAAAAAATAGAGAAAAAGAGGAAAATAGAGAAAAAACTGGAAAACAGGAAAAAAAACAGGAAACAACAGGGATAAATGCATAAAATACTTGTATTAGGAAAAGAACAGGGGCAGGAAAGGCAACTACTTCAAAAACAGGATAGCAAGGTAATTCTTAACACCAGTTGACAAGGACAAGTAAACAAGACAACTAAATATCTTTCAAGACTCAGATCACGTTACCAGGAGTGTCCTACATCAAAAGAATATACTAATTATGTTGTTTGGGAACAGAAAACACTGGATTTGCAAGTGACAGGTTTTTATCAGCTTTTCAATTTACATAGGAATCATGGGGCAGCATGAAAAAAAATACCTGTGTAAACTGACAGAAGTATGCCTGGTTAGACTTGGTGAAAAAAAAAAAAGACTAAGGAGAAACAATCCACTATGAACATACAAGTGGATTTTCAAAGAGGATTAATTATTTTTGGTGAATGAAGTCAGAACAAGAAAATATAGAAAGCAATTCATTGGAAAAATCACTTCTTAAGTACAGCTGAGGGAAGAATATGAGGGAAGAATAAGCTGTTGCAGGCAATTCTACAAGTCTTCATTTTTGGCCTTTGCTCAGCTTAAGTCCAAGGAAGAATGATCTCTCAATGACGAGTGGTTTTAATCCACATTGAGAAAACAGCTCCCATCATCACAAAAACCCTTACAAGATGAAGCCTGATTATATCAATCCTATCATCTTCCTTGAAGATATCAGTCACTGGCCACCTTCAGCTCTACCACCATATATAGTTTTTGTCCCTTGCTTCAAGATCCTCACAAATAACTTCATCCTACCTGCTTTAACAGTCACTGACTCTATCCGGCTTTTACTGTGCCAATTTTACCATCCCATAAATCACATTCACCTAGCTATGCATTTTCCCGTTTGCTTTTTATGCCTAGAGGGAGGTTCCCAGAGAGCAAAAGAGGCAGAGCCACAGTTTTATTCTCCTAACTATTCAACATGCTCAGCAAAGGTATCTTCAAAAAATTGACTGCATGCAGACTAGAAGCAAGAAATGGAAGTGTAGCAGGACTGAATCCAAACTGGTAAATCCATGCTAAGGAAGTCATGAGATTAGATCCATAAGTCTAGCAAAGTCAATCTTTACCACCTAGGATTTCTTACCTGTAATTCTCCTACTAAAAGGCTGCTCCAGTATTTCAGCCCCAAAGATAAGAACCCCTCTCCAAGCCTTGGTCTAAATTTACAACTGATGAGTTACACCTATCTTTAAGTATGATATAAACTTCCACAACAGTTTAGGTCCATCTCTCATCACTGTGTCCTCAATGAAAATAACCTTATAGCTTGTGTTTTGCTGCAAGAAAAGGATAAACTCTTTTAATTTCAAGATAGGCTCTCTGTTTATTATCACAAATTATTTCCTATGCCCACTACATATTAGCCTTCTTCTAAATGTGAATATTAACTAATTATACACATTCTGCTAAGAATTTGTCTAGTTTTATTTGACAGCAACAGTTGCACTTCCTGCTTGCTCTCTGTGGAGTCCTTCCTTAGATGACACTAGAAAGTTAAACAACAAAGCAACAAAAAAATGACTGGAACTTACGTTCATTGGCCTGAGGTTTTCCTGACACCTTGATCAAACAGAACACGAACCACACCACTCCTCATAAAGGAATGAGCTCCTGAGAGCAATCAAAGCTGCTGCTGTTTCAGTTAAAACTCTCTATGATATACTTCACTTTCAATGTGTCCTCCTGAGCATTCTTGGGGAGATTTCCAACAAAGTTTACCTTCTGACAACAGAATAGGAAGATAACTATAGTTGGCCAGCAATGGGTATCAAAGCTTTTTTTCCTCCTGTGTTAACTGTTGGTTCCCAGCTTTTAAATTAAGAACTGAGACTTGGAAAACAATATAGCCTGCACATGAAAAGAGTGTCTTTCAGACCCATAACATCATCTACATTCAACCAGATTAAACCTCTAAAATTGCAGTCTGCACATGTTCAGTAAAGATTCAGTATAAATCAAACAAAAACTCCCCGAAGACTTCCCTCCTGCTCATGCCACAAAAAGCTGCACACAGACAAGCTTTGAGAAGATATTCGTGTTTTGATGCAGTATCAAACATTGTTGGTTATTCATGCTTTATTTCTCCCTTCATCATTGTCAACTCCAGGAAGTTTAAAAAGTGACATGAATTTCACAAACAGCAATTTAATTGAGATTTGCATACTTTTCTGTCCTAATTTTACATAAATAGTATGAACAGTTTATATTTAACAATATATGTATAAAGGAAGCCTTAACGCCTTGCAGCAACAATATATATTTTAATCTATGATTAAAAACCATTTACTATGAGAAAGAACTGCCTAGAAGGTAATGCTTGGAGGAATTTATGGCAAGTACAGAAATGGTCTTTATTTGCCTCTAATAAAGCTGAGTAACTACCAGAACAGCTCTTCCACTATTTCAAGTTTAACATCTCAATCACTGATCAGCCACTGTGCCCTTACCTCCACCCTCCCTACCCCCACAAATGGCATTAAGAGGTTTCCACTATAGGACCGCCAGAACACAAATATTAAATAGGATACTGCAAAAGTAGCCAGCTGGGGTTTCTTACACTTGGCTCTCAAGCAGTGCTCATTGTAGGCCACAACAGCTGATAGAAGCAGAGCTCTGAATGGTTCTGAGCTACTGAGCAAGCCAAATTCCTGACCTCTGAAACCAAGAAGGCCACAGCAGTCCCATCTTGCAATGAAGTACAGGACGCCTAACAGAGCACTGTGGTGGTTTCACACTGAGGGCTAGCTAAACAACAGAGAAGTTACAATAAAAAAGAGCTCAAGGGTTGAGATACAGGTAGGGAGATTACTGACCGATTACTGTCACAGCAAAACAGACTCAGCATATGGAGATGAATGGAATGTATTGCCTATTACTAAGAGACTAAAGCAGAGAGAAACTAAAAGTAAACTTGACACCTTTCTAGACATCCATCCACCTTCTGCCTTCTCCCCCAAGTGGCACTGGGGGACAGTGTTTGTGGTCAGTCCCTGACACTTTGTCTCCACCGCTCCTTCTTGGTCACTCCATGCCCCTGCTCCCCGTGGGTCCCTCCCACAGGATGCCGTCCTTCCCAAACTGATCCTGCAGGGGCTGCCCACAGGCAGCAGCTCTTCAAGCACTGCTCCCACACAGCTCTGCACCACGGGGTCCATCCATCCCCCAGGAGCAAACTGCTCCAGCACAGGTCCCCCATGGGCAGCAGCTCCTGACATGTCACCTGTCTCTGCATGGTCCCCTCCCCACAGGCTGCAGCTCTGGCCAAAATTCTTCTTCAGAGAGAGTTCTCCACAGGCCGCAGCCTCCTCCAGGCCACATCCACCTGCTCCACCGGGGGCTCCTCCACCCACTGGGGGCCTGAAGCGTGGAGATCTGCTCCATGTGGGACCCATGGGCTGCAGGGGGACAGCCTGCTCCACCAGGGGCCTCTCCCTGCACAGCCCGCAGGGGAACTGCTGCTGCCTGCCTGCAGCACCTCCTGCCCTCCTGCTGCACATGCATGGGGGGCTGCAGGGCTGCTGCTCACTCCTCTCTCCCTGCTGCTGCAGCACAGTATATTTCCCTCCCCCCCCCCCCCCCTTCAATCTGCTCTCACAGTGACACAAGCAATATCACTTCTTGGCTGGGCTCAAGCCAGCAGTGGGTCCCTTTGGAGCCAGATGAAACTGGCCCTTATCTAACATGGGGCAGCTGCCGGGCACTGCTCACAGAGACCACCCTGCAGCACCCTCCTACCAAAAGCTTGCCACATGAACACAGTACAAGCATCATGTCTCAGCTATTCTCAACACCCTCCCCATCCTCAGCTCTGGAAGGATGTTTTTCTTTGTAATGCTGAAGCCTTTCCATATAATGCAAAACTAATACTAATGCAATGCTTTCTAACACTTCACTGAAAATTTGAAAAGTATGCAGCTAGAAGTGACATTTAATAACTATTAAAAAATGTTCCAGTTTTAATAGATTATGGTGCAGTAAAAGCATTGAAGTATCCTCCTGAAAACTATCTACCACGTAGGGCAGCTAAACGACACTTTCAACATCATTATTTTCAGCACTAAATTATGCAGGATTTTGAGGAATTTATAAAATTTGAAATCGTGAAGGGAAACCAGACAATAAAATCAGACAAATTAATTGGGTACATTTCATAATCATCTACAAGAATGAAAACAAAGTTATGCACGTAGGCACACAACTCTCCAAATAATTAAAGTTCTGATCCTTCAAAAATGATTAGGCCTTCCCTACCTTGCTGCCAAGTGTCTGTCATTTCAGCTTCACTTGAAAAACAGCAGCAAGGTGCTAACTATATAGATTCTGCTGCTATAAAAGGTGGCATTCGTCAATTCACTGCTACCTTCAGCATCAGACCTTCAGCTTGTACGTCCTGCTGAACCAGATAGAAGATTCACTTGTGCTCATGTGAGTCAGATTAAGTGCAATATCCAAATAATCACTGGAACTAGCTCTGTAGTAAAGTTAAGCTCTAACATATACTTAGCTGCAGTGACTCAAGTAATCCTGTGACCTCAGTGGTGGCAACTCAGGCGTCTCATGCCATTTTTAGATATCAGAGCATTTCAGACATCCACAAAAGAAGGGCAGTCATGACAGATCAATGAAAGACCCACTCTTTTTGGAACAACAGCTGGAGGTTAGCCACTGTTTGGATACCCAATCCCACCCAAAGTAACTACTTCCAGAATTAACATTATATACTTTCAAGTGTTTTCATGATCATGTGCTTCCACACTGTAACTGAACATGACAGAGTATTCCTCATCCACATCACCTAGTAGTTTTTACTTGAAGGTCACCACTCACATTTAAACACAAATGTATCTTACTTTTCAGTTCTAACATAATTCCTATTGTATCAAAAACCTGCTCAGAGCTCTGATCATACCAGATGAAGTGATAGAATTCATCACAGAATTGATTTTTGAACTCCACAGTCACTCGGAAGTAACCATATCTGGACAATCGGACAAACCTTTTGCAGTCTGTCAGCCAGGCCATAAAGGTCCATCGAATTAATCTCTTTAATTAAACAAAAATAAATAAATAAAATCTTCTCTTAGCTGTAGTATCATTCACTTTAAAAAAAAAAACAAAAAACAAACAACACGTTTTGTGGTAGTTGAGTTGTGCAGTGGTTTCAGAGTAGATGAAACCTACACTGGATTTCAAGAATGCAGGTTCAGAACCTTTGCACCTGTAACATCTCCCAAGACTACAACCATACTCTATCCTACAACATTAAAAAAAAAAAAAAAAAAAAAAAAAAAAAAGCACACCAAGGAGACAACCACACTGTAAGAGGTTTAAGCTGATTTCAGAAATCTACCTACAGTTTGTCAAACAAAATTTATTTCATACCATTTTCATCTCTTCAAGAATAAACTGCCAGAACATCAAGGGCACTCAAGCTCGTCCTACGTGGTCAAAACTGTGTCATCACTGAGGACTTGTCTGGTCATCATGGGACTGCTGGGTGACTCTAGTTACTTTTGCTGGACCTGATCTTGATGCAAAACTGACTTCCTAGCTTGGCCTGCCCCCTCGCCATGGACTTGCCTGGCACTCTTGACTCCTGGCTGAACACTGCTGCCATCACCGGACCGGCTTTGCTCACCCTGTCTGTGTGCGCCAGGGCTCCACCGTTTGCCAGTGAGAATGGTACGGGTGAAAATCTGTGCTCACAACATATGACAAGTGCTTCTCATTGAAGGAAACAAAATAGCTTTCATTATTAGACCACTTTCATTTACAATACTTCAGGTTACACCAAATATATATTTCTATATAATGCTGGTACATCAAATCACAGCAGGAATACCACATTTTCACCTGTATGGAACATGAGTGCACTTTTTTCAGCATAACTGTAACGTGATCTTTTTAATATTAGAATGCTATGCATCTGTGTGTTTCCTTACCCTTTGTCTTTCAAATTGTAACATCTCTTGGTTTGGTTGGTACACCATCCGGAGGACAGCTATTTTTAGAGGAATACCGCAATACCAAAGGCATAACAGCCTTTGGGTTCAGCTTGAGGTTTTTTGTTTTTTAACGTGGTACTGTTTTAAAATGAGAGGTTAAATAGCTGTCATCTCAAAATCAGTGGTATATCCTGATCAATCTAAGCAAGCAAACACTTGAAACAAGAATTTCTGTTTTACGAACCAAATTCATTTCCTTCCAGGAGATACGAAACCAGAAATATAATTTATTTTTATGTTTCCAAAAGGATTAATTACCCAAAACAATAGCAAACTATGTGTTTGTCTGTGCTCCATCCCTCCTCCCCCCTGGAATACTTTTTTCTCCACTCAACATCAAAAAAGAAACTGCTCAAATTTTTACCAAAAGGCATGTGAAAAGTCATAGGAAACCTCACAAGTAGATCACAGACAACTAGTAAAAATAAAATACTTAAAAGAAAGCAGTATCTGTCTTCAACCTTGGCAACAACTCTTCCATGTGATGCCCCTCCCTCCTTTCTCTGCCATACTGGTTTGTTATTTTACACAGGCACAGGAAGTGGCTGCAAATGTAAGGAAAAAAACTAATCTCTTCATCCATAAAATTATCAAACACAGACAAATAATATGAATAAATTTGAATAAAGTGTTCAGACAACATGACTTGGGTTTGTCAGGGTCCATCTGGAAATACTGGTTCTATGTGTAAAGCACCTTAAAACACAGTCAGGCTAAACTGAAATCCAGATGCACATTAATTTCAATGTTGTCATGCCAACAAGATGACAATCAAGGCTTGGCTTACACACAAGGCCTTCTGCCCCTTGAAGTAAATAAGTGGATGAGTAAAGGTATGCAGCGTTACCTTTTGCGGGCAGAGGAATGAGACAGAAGGTAGCAGGGACTGAAAGAAGGGAAAAGAAAAAAACCTTCCAAGAAAGAAAAAGCATACAGCTTTCCTAAAACTACTTCTGCAAGTAAAAAATCCAGAACTATGTTTAACAGGGAGCTTCAAGGTACAGAGCAGTTGTTTTAGAGTACTTCTATCACGATGCATTGCAGATGAGAAACAAGAGTGTGGATTTTGCCTAACAACAGAAATCTCTCCCTGAAGAGAAGTGGGAATAAGCTGTGGCACTTTAAGCAATGTTTTTAAGCTGTATGTATGTATGGTTGAAGCAGGTCCCTAGCTTATGTCTCAAAAACACTACACAGATCAAGTTACCCGGGCCAGTGAGCCATGCAAGGGCAACTATACTGTTTCCATCCCTGTTTCCACTTTGGGTATCTGTACATAACAAATTTGCTATGTATTATTTTCATCACTTCCACAAAAAAAAAAAAAAAAGGGAGGAAAAGCATCACGTGCTTTTGTTGCTGAAGACATATTCTAGAACAATGAAACCTTTTGGTGCTTGCTGCCAGGAGGTACTTAAAGAACAGTGCTCAGAGCTGTTGGTGCCTGTCCAAGCTGCCGTTGGTGGCAACCTGAGTGCCTGGGCTGCTGCTCATCCTGAACACCAGTGCACTCTGTGAAACACGAAGTGAAAACACGGTGACTGGCCTGACGAATACACTTCACTAAATTCTATATCCATAAAAACTGAACTGGCAGACAGACTACAACAAATAAATTAGTCCACAATAACACCCCGTGCCTCCAGCTGCTGCTTGTACAGAAGTACCGCTGAAATTTGACAGCTCAATTTCTACACGGCTTAATTATTCCTGCTGGCATGCTAAACGCATTGACATACAGCACTTGTGTGTCTTAAGTCTTGGCGTGATATAAAAACGAAGTACGAAAGAAGTACGATTACCGAAGGAGCTGAAGGAATTAGACGAACTGGATTCAAAATGATAAAGGGCAGGTAAGCGGCGGAAGCACGCAAAGGAGGTCAGCTCATCCTGACAGCTGCGGGAGGACGGGCACGGTCCTCTGCTGCCAGCCAGGGGCTGCCCGCTCCAGGCGTGCCTCGCAGCACAGCAGCCTCGCCAGACGCGGGGCGGCCATGCCGAGCCTCCTGGGAAGCACCTGGGGAGCCGGGCAGGCCGGCAGGTGAGCTGGGGGCTGGCAGGAGGCTGAGGGCGAAGGGCTGCGCTGTGTGGGGCGCCCCAGCAGGCGCGGAGACCCTGAGGCGTTACCCACGCGCACCTGCAGACACCACGCCAGGTTTAAAAAATAAAAATTATAAAGTGCTTGAAACGCGATTTACACGCTCGCAGCTGAAGCACTGAGGGTGAAACAGGGCGGCCCCAGCTCGCCAGGCGGCTCTCCCCGTCCCCCACCAGCGCTGCCCGTGCCCCCCCCCCCGGAGCCGCGCAGCACCCCCCCGGACCGTGCCTCACCTTGAAGGGGTTGTTGAGGTCCGGGTCGGCGAAGGGGTTGCTGTCGAAGTCCGACATGGCGAGGGCTGCGATCCGCGGCTGGCGGCCCTGGACCTGGCCCTGGCCCTGCGGCGCCCCCCCCGGCGCTGTCAGCAGCTGCTGCGGCCCGGGCCCCAGCCCGCCCCCTCCGCCTCCGAGCGCCGGCCTCCAAAATGGCCGCCCCGGAGGTGATGTCGCGGGGCGGGGCGGGGCAGGGAGGAGGGAGAGGGGAGGGGGGGCGTTGGGGCCCTGCTGAGGAGAAAAGCGGGGTGGGGGGGGCAGCTGCTGGGGGCGCCGGGCGCGATTTGGTTCGCAGATCCTGTCAAAATATGAAATGCTCCATTCTGGGCATCGAATAATAGCAGCCTCAGTCGAGGCAGCGCTTCAAAAAAACCCACTGAATCCCGATTTCTTTCACATGAATCCCTTCACACGCTTTCTAAATAACTTACCTAAACCTTTATTAAAATACAAAGGGAGTTTTGAGACAGGTTAGCCTTCAATCTACCTAAAATAAATTGCTATGAGAGTAAAATCGACCATTTTGGTATTCAAATGTGATTCCCTCCCTCCCCCCCTCACATAACCACAAGCCAACCATGGGGTACACCGTTTAGGTTTAATGAAGGCTGGCTCAGGATGTTAACACCTTTTTGTACTTTAATGGCTCTGCATTCATTGCTATCATATATCGCTAATCCCAGCCCAACACTGAGAGTCGTTGTTATGGCGGTGTTCCATCAGCAAGTCAGGAAAAGTCCTGCATATACAAGAGAATTAATTTTGTATGGATCAGTGAAAAAAACAATAATTGCTGCAAGGTTTGCTGTAATTTATGTAGATGTTTCTCAATTATTTCTGAAGGACTGTCAGGTATAAGATGATATGCAAATGGGACAAATCATAAAAGCACGGCTTCTAAGGAGCAAAACACTTTCAACTTTTTTTTTGTTGCTGTGAAGTGTAAAATACTTCATATTTCAAAAAACACAAAGGCAGCTGTTGTACGATCAACAAAAGTACATTACAGTATTAGACACAATCGTTCATATAACTCACTTATCATGACAGAAAATTAAATCATGTTGTTTTCCAATATTTGCCCACGGCTCAATATATCATAGCTCAATGATACATGTTGATAGTTTGAAAGCTGTGTGCACTGGCAACTATATATTTGTTCCTTTCAGCTGAACATGACTGAACTAATGCATACATGCCTGAGTCAGTGAATGTTTGACTTAAAAGAGCATCTTTTCCTGTGTGGCTACTGGTGCTTCAGATCATGATTATAGCAACCTGCTTCAGATAATAATTTATTTGTGCACAGTTAAAGGAGAACAATCTGTCATCTCATATGACTTCCAAGGAATTAAGATGCTTTTGAAAGGATAATAATTATTTTACAATCAAATGATACCATTTTGACAATGTATCATTGCTTGCTCATAAAAATGTTAACTTTGTGAGATAGCAACTAACAGCTAGATAATAGAAAATGTGAATGAACAACAGCTTTCAAATAATTGTTTAGCTTATTGCTTAGATGTTTCAGAATTAGAGAAGACACATGATTAGCCAAGAATGTCCCTCCACAAAAAGTCCTCTCTACACCTTATTTTGATAGAATCATAGAATCATTTAGGTCAGAAAAGACCCCCAAGATCATTTAGTCCAATCTTTAACTTGGCACTGCCAAGTCCACCATTAAACCATGCTACTAAACACTACCTCTACATGTTTTCTGGAGACCTCCAGGAATGGTGACTCAACCACTTCCCTAGTCAGCCTGTTCCAACACTTCACAACCCTTTCAGCAAAGAAGTTTTTCCTAGTATTCAACCTAAACCTCCTCTGTTAAGCAAAATGACTGGCGTGGAAGATTGACTGCTAGAAACTCATCTAGAGGAAAAAAGCCTGAGAACTTCTTGGTAGAATGATTAGATCATATGTATTTTTAATGTCTTGTTGGAAGTTTAGTCAGCAGATAATTGGTTTGTTAGGTAAAACTTTAACTAAAATGTTATTCAATAATAGTTTTTTGATGAATTTAAAATAGCAAGAATGCATAAGCCACTCTTTTTCTAGGTCTTAGAGCAGAGAGATTTTACTTACAAAATATGAGGAAGATTTTATCTTTGGAGAAAGGAAAAAAAAAAGTGTAGTACATGAGCACTTCGGGATAACAATAAAGGTCAGGAGCTGCAACATTCCCACAAAATTTTGCCTTAAGTTAAAAGAAGGAAAATTGGGGGAATAGTTACTTGGGATAACAGATTTCACTTTTCTCTGTGTGCTCTGAGGACATGCTACAAAATATCAATATCAGATCATTTGTGGCTTGAGCAAGGAATCATTTCTGCTCATGTGGAATGACATTGCTCAATGTCATGTCATTCAAAATGAAGGTGAAAGATGTCCCTAACGGAACCACCAGTCTCTGCTTCTCTTCTTGTTCCCTGTAGTCCCATTTTG
Source organism: Anas platyrhynchos (assembly GCF_047663525.1). Taxonomy (NCBI): domain Eukaryota; kingdom Metazoa; phylum Chordata; class Aves; order Anseriformes; family Anatidae; genus Anas; species Anas platyrhynchos. The sequence continues at coordinate 25,054,207 of NC_092621.1, forward strand.
CTCTCTTTGTTAGGGGACTGTGCAAAGAAAGCATGTCATCAGCAAATCATCTTTCCTTCAGCTTACTTTCCCTGTGGACCAATTGCTGGTCCTCATTCAAGGAGCAGAGCCCTTACCTCTCCCATGACAGGTGATCCCTGTATCTTAGGAACATGCAGGCACAGCATAGCTATCACCAGCATGAAAAGTCTTCTCTTTGCTCCCAGACTGGACTCACTGCCTGTTTTCCATCCCACAAGCAGCAGAAGTGAGCGTAGGCTCTGGAGTCACACTGCATGCCATGAGCACACTTACAGAACCCAGCAATCATTAGCACGGGCCAAAAGAGCATGTAATCCTGTTTTGGATGTAATTGTGGAAGAAGGGTTACTACTTCTGCAAAAAGAGTTACTTATTTGTCTAGCTGAGGATAAAAGGATAAAACCTCTGTTGTCCAAAGAGCTTGACAAGTGTGGATAAAGCCACACACTGCAGTAAATGATGCCTTTAAGAGAATGGCTAACCAACCGGGAAGGCAGAGTGTGGGAGTGATGAATAGTAAGCTGCAGTCATGAGTGAAGATACGTCAAAGTGAACACATGCTGTTTGGGAGTGGGGAGTTTGTTCCAGGCAGCCATGGAGCGAAGCCAAGAGGCACTAGCAGTCTGTGCTGCATGCATTCCCCTGCCCGCACAGAACTGGGAGGAGCGGCATAAGCTAAATCAGGTGACAGGAGTGAGTAGATCTCACCTGCCTTGTACTCCTGCTGTGTTACCTCTTGTGGCATGATAACATAGATGCCTGTCTTCTGAAGCCCATTGCTTACACTTCCCCAAGCTAGAGTTCTTCTCATATCCTGGCCCCTTGAGAAGAGATACACTGGTAGACTTCAGAGGGCACTGTCTAGACAGCAGAAGGACTTGTGCTATGACCTCTTCCAACTAAATCATAGAATCACAGAAATATACCCCAATTCAGAAGGGACCCACTAGGATCATCGAGTCCAACTCCTGGGTCCACACAGGACCTCCCAGAAATAAGACCTTGTGTCTGAGAACGTTGTCCAAACACCTCTTGATCTCCATCAGGCTCGGTGTCATGACCACTGCCCTGGGGAGCCTGTCCCAGTGCCCCACCACCCTCTGGGTGCAGACCCTTTCCCTAACCCCCCAGCCTGACCCTCCCCTGTCCCAGCTCCATGCCGTTCCCTCGGGTCCTGTCACTGTCCCCAGAGAGCAGAGCTCAGCGCCTGCCCCTCCGCTCCCCTCGTGAGGGAGCTGCAGGCCGCCATGAGGCCTCCCCTCAGCCTGCTCTGCTTGGGGCTGAGCAAACCAAGTGATTTCAGCCGTTCCTCACTTCTTGCCCTCTAGACCCTTCACCACCTTTGTAGCCCTCATATGGAGACTCTCTCTAATAGTTTTATGTCTTTCTTATACTGCAGCTCCCAAAACTGCACACAGTGTTCCAGGTGAGGCCACTCCAGCACAGAGCAGAGCAGGACAATCCCTTCCCCTGACCGCCTAGCAGTGCCATGCCTGATGCACCCCAGAGCCTGGCTGAACCTGTTGGCTGCAAGGGCACACTGCTGGCTCATGTTGAACTCGCTGTCAGCCAGAACCCCCAGATCTCTTTCTGTGGGGCTGCTCTCCAGCCTCTCATGCCCCAGGCTGAACATACAGACAGGGTTGCCTCATCCCAGATGTAGGCTCTGGAACTTGTTCTTGTTTAATCTTTGTGTGGCTGGTGTTTGCTCAGCCCTCTAGTCTGTCAAGATCTCTCTGCAAGTCCTCTCTGCCTTTGAGGGAGACAACAGATCCTAATTTAGTGTCATTCATGCAAATAACTTTTCAACATGTTTCTCATTCCTTCTAATTTAAAACTATACATAAATTGTTGAACATAAATAGTTGCCTGCATTTTGATTGTTTTATGTTTTGCATTTCTTTTTAATCACTCCTTGTATTTTCTTCATTGAACGATTATTAAGTAGCAATTATTATGCAATTAAATTGCAATTAGAAAGCAATCAAATTGCAGTTCTGGGATCTGGAAAACAATGCCGGAGTCATCTGTATACATGGTCAGGGAGTGAGTGATTCAAAACTGTGCTCCTCAAATGTCAGGAATTCTGCTTTTGCAAGAAATAAGGAAAAAAAGTAGTTGAAAAAAAGGTATGGGGAATGATGAGTCTTAGTTTCAATTCAAGATGCAAAGCTGTGAAGAACAACAAATGTGAATTTGCAGAAAATAGCTTACAGGTCATCAATCACAGTTCGATTCTTGATTCAGATCTGATTCTTGTGTGCAAATGCAAGTACCTGTAAATCTTCATGCAAAGCCCTACACAATAGTAAGAATTTCTAGGCTTGGGGTAGCCTAGCCTGCTGTATTGCATCTCTGTATGTGCCTATTCTACCTGTATATGACCATTAATGAACGAGATGACCCGTTCCTGGCACAGAGAGAGTCAATACAGCTGCATCAGAATTTGAACTGCTATCATCAGGAAAGGATCCATGCTTCTGCTGCTGCAGTCACCAGTCAGGGGAAAATAAAAATGATGTATTGCTTTTGCAGTGCTGAACGGTGTCCTGGCAGTGAAGTAATGCTTTAAGGGTACTTGTTTCTGGCGATGACGTAGGGAAAGTCTGATATTATAATCAGAAGGCCAGCTCTTCTCAAGAGAATAGCCCTGCAGAGCCCTGCAGGGAAACAGGGAGGAGAAGTGAACTGACTGCTGCACACACAGCAATCAGAGCATCAAGCTTCTTGCCATCCAAAAACTTCTACCATTAGCTCTCGCTAAGTCAACAGCGCTGTTGGAAAAGTACCCTGCCGTCTGAACTGACTCAAGCCTGTACTCTACAGTAATATGAAGTACTAATGTAAACATGGAACCACAGCTTTAGACAGCTAGATATTATCCTTTGATAAATCTACATTTATAGCAGAAATGAGGAATTATTTTTTCACCTACTAGAGCATTATAAGAATCCTAGACTATCAGTATCAACATACGAGCATTATGCTTTAAGTACTCTAAGTGACCAGGAAAGATGAGGTAAACTATTACTTTAGTTCTCAAAGCCTTTGAAAGCCTAACTTCTTTTCCATTATCTTTATGTTAGCATTAGAAAGGTGTGTCTGAGTTAATGTAAATAAATAAATAAATAAATAAGACCTAAATATGTAAGCACCAAACTCATTTGAAGTTCTTCAGATACCTGAGAGGAAATATTTTTCAAAAATAGCAGGTGAGAGTTGAATTCCTGGCACCTTGACTGCAAGGAAGAATCTTAGTTGAACATTAATTTAATAGTATAAATGAGACTCCTTACATTAAAAAAAAAAAAAAAAAAAAAAAAAAGTTCATGAAAATAAAAGCTCTTGAAAGAAAAAAAAAATAAATGAAAAAAATGGCCCTGGCATATGTTACATTAAAGAAGAACTAGTTAATAATGAAGTTGTTTTGTGAGCTTTTGAGCTTTTTTGAAAACAAGAAAGTTTCTTCCAGTTTTTGTACAAGTAGTTATTCCAACATGCTTGTCAAATACCTCTTATCCTTAGAAATCTGTCTTCAACACGTTTTTAAGTATATATTCCACCCCTTCCTTCAAATTTCCTCCACATAAATAATAGCAAAGAAAAGAATTAAGATTCTCTCTGCCATCGATGGGTGTGCAATTCCATTTCTTTAGAAGCAGAATTCTGTCACACCATACAAATTAACCATTCCACAAGATGCTTAAAACATTTGATAGAGGCCCTGTAATGTCTTGACCTGCTGTGAAATGTGTTTTTGTAAGAATTGTAATAAAAGGGTTCCATATTTTTTGCATTTCTGCTTTTCAAATGTAAATAGCTCAGGTTTCAAAGAGTGAAGAATTTTGCTGCTTTTAGTTTTTCAAAACTGTACAGGTAAGTACATTCTTGCACTCAAGGGAGTTTCTGTTTCTCAAAACACACGACCAACATAACTGATTTTTGCTTAGTTATTTTATGCTGTATGAAACAGAAGAATATCCTGATCTGCAGTCACAGAATCACAGAATCATCTAGGTTGGAAGAGACCTCCAAGATCACTGAGTCCAACCTCTGACCTAACACCAACAAGTTCTCCACTAAACCATATCACTAAGCTCTACATCTAAACGTCTTTTAAAGACCTCCAGGGATGGTGACTCCACCACTTCCCTGGGCAGCTTATTACAAAGCCTAACAACCCTTCAGTAAAGAAGTTTTTCCTAATATCCAACCTAAACCTCTCTTGGCGCAACTTCAGCCCATTCTCCCTCATCCTGTCACCAGGCACCTCACTAAAGCCTCCTTTAATGTACTTACAGAGAGTGATAAGGTCACCCCTGATCTTCCTCTTCTCCAGGCTGAACAATCCCAGCTCTCTCAGCCGCTCCTCAAAAGACTTGTTCTCCAGACCCCTCACCAGCTTTGTCACCCTTCTCTGGACTTGCTCGAGCACCTCGATGTCCTTCTTGTAGTGAGGGGGGCAAAACTGAACAAAGTACTCGAGGTGCGGCCTCACCAGAGCCAAGTACAGGGGGACAATCACTTCCCTCATTCTGCTGGCCATGCTGTTTCTTACTCAAGCCAGGATGCTGTTGGCCTTCTTGGCCACCTGAGCACACTGCTGGCTCATATTCAGCTGACTACCAACCAATACTCCCAGGTCCTTCTCTGCCAGGCTTTCCAACCACTCATCTCCCAGCCTGTAGCTCTGCTTGGGGTTGTCGTGCCCCAGCTGCAGGACCCGGCACTTGGCCTTGTTGAACTTCATGCAGTTGGGCTCAGCCCATCGGTGCAGCCTCTCCAGATCCTCCTGCAGAGCCTTCCTGCCCTCGAGCAGATTGACACACGTACCTAACTTGGTGTCATCTGCAAACTTATTGAGGATGAACAGGATCCCCTCATACAGATCAAAGATATTAAAGAGAACTGGCCCCAGTACTGAGCCCTGGGGGACTCCACTAGTGACCGGCCTCCAACTGGACTTAACTCCAGTTAAATTTAACTGGATTACAACAGCAGGCTTGCTTCCAGCCACACATGGTTCATGGAACATCTCTGCAGAGCCTTGCAAGGACAGAACCCCCCAGCACCTCACTGTGCACAAGGGGCTCAGCAGCCACTGCACAGCGTGCTTGCGCTCCAGCCGGCTGAGCCTTGTGCATGCCACAGCACCGTGAGCCTCCCCCCAGAGGGCTGCCATTCCCCCCTCCGCCCCACAGACTGTGGGGAGGTGCCGAAGCTGACCCAGCCTTGGCAAAAGGTGCCTTGAGGGACTCCCCCTGCAGATGCAAAAGCATCCCCAGTCATCTATTTTCGGGCAACGCTTCGATAAAGTCATTAAGATCTCTGCTTCTGACCCATGGCCAGGTCAGGAATGCCTTTTTCCAGACAGAAAGCCAAAGAACATGGCAAATTACAGCCTGCTGCACCCTGAGGGGCAAGGCAAGAGCAAACCTGGGCCTCGCACAGCCAGGAGCATCCCTGCAGAGAGCTGCAATGTCCCTGACAGCAGTTTTGTTCGGGGGGCCCAGGACCAAGTTGGACAGCCTTGGGTGTGCCTCCCACTGCACGCTGCAGCCTCTCTCACCTCCAGATCGGTCACTGTTCTCTGCAACATGCCGTGCCCTTCAGCACACTTTCCCCCTCTTTCTCTTGGGGAAGACACCTCTGACTTCCTCTTACAGGTTTGGTGTCTGTGGGTAGGGAAAGGAGGAGAAAATACAGGGCGCTCTGTATAGTAATGCCTTCTCTTACTTATGGAGAGGCCGCAGGAAATCCAGGCAGCGTTCCCTCATTCCCATTACAGCTGTCTGCTTTATGCTAGCCTGGCCCTCTGCAGGAACACGGGCTGAAGTTCCCAACAGCCTGATGTGCTCACGCAGCAACATGGAAGCTGCTCTGCAAGCTCCGTGCATTTACTGATGGTCAAACGAAACCAAAGAGTCAAATACCACTTTGTCCTTGGAAGTGACCAACAAAGGTCCCTGATGTCTGTCGCTGGGGCTGGGAACCCGCTGCATGGGGAACTCTGCTGGCTTCAGCAGAGCCCCCCTGCATGACAGCAGGCAGAATTCTGACCCAAAAGTGGACTGATTTTGGTCACACCGAGACTAGAGGTCAGGCTGATCTTAACGATGTCCTTCAGAGCGTCCTTTAGCAGTACCCTTTCTGTTAGGGGAAGTGTTCCGGCAAATAACGGATAAAATTGACACCACTTCAGCTGCTTTCACTTTTAGTAGAGTTTTGGGATTTCTTGTTTTTTCCTCAACTTTATTCTTTAGCATTGTGATTTAACAAACTCACTTCACCTTTGCTGAGCAGCTGCTCTTGCACTTGCTGCTCCAGCTACTTGATTCCCCTCCCCAGAATCACAACGCGTGGCTTTGGGTTTTTCACTGGTTTTATTCATGTGGTTCTTCCTTTGGGCTTCCGTGGTGGGCAGCACCAGACGTGTCCCCCTGCACAGCAATGGGGGGCAGCCGAGGGGCTCCTCTCTGCTGGCCTCTCCTCTTCCAGCCACACCGCACGCACAGGCACAGGCAGCGATGGGACCGAAGCGGGGCACGCTCCTGGCCTCTCCCCCTCGGCGGGGAGCTCTCCGAGCCCTGCAGGGCAGGCAGCACAGCCCCAGCCGCACCCCAGCACGCTCCCACAGCCTGCTGGCACGGCCCCGCAGCCCTGCCCAAACCCCAGGGCACCTTGTCCAGCGCCCGGCCCGGGCCTGGGCTCCGCATCAGCTGCTGCCCCCCACCCCCCCGCAGTGCTGCCCTGCCCGTGGCTCAGCAGGCAGGGGGTGCCCCATGTCACAAAGGGGCAGGGACGGCCTTGGCCCCGGAACGCTGGCCCCAGCGGCACTTGGGCGCTTGGGCAGCCCTGCCATGGCTGCCCGTGCTGACGGGGAGGCTGCTCGGCTGCCTGCTCCTCTGCTGCGGCTCCAGCCTCCGCTCTGGACACAAAGGCAACCAGAGGAACTCAGCTCCTCTCTCCTCCCTCCTCAGGCCCTCGCCTCCAACGGGAACTGAACCACCGCACGCTCCTGGCCGCTCCTTCCCAGCACGGGGCCGGACAGTTGTCCACGCTCTCCAGGACAGGTAACATCACCCCGACCCACACCCTCCCACGCTCCCATAGCAGGCAGCCAGCTGACAGGATCAGGCCAGGATGGCAGGGACAGCTCCATCAGGACGACGGGACACGGACAGCCTCGGTGAGACTCTAGAGACCCTCGGGCAGAGAGGCGGGGGCTGCCCGTGCTCACAGGGGGATGCTGCTGTGTTTGCTGCTTCTTTTTCAGCCAGAAACACACAGCGATGGCACCAGAGCACCGCACACTCCCCGCTCTCTGCCCACCACCACTCAGCTGGAAGGAAGAGCTGCCAACGCTCTCCAGGACAGGTAAGATTGCCCCAAGCCACCCCCACCATGGTCCGCAGCAAGCAGGAAGGTGACATGATCGGGCCAGGAAGGCAGGAGCGCTCCATCACGATGACGAGAGATGGACGGACGTGGTGAGTTGCTGGAGTCCCTCAGTCAGAGAGGCTGGGGCAGCTCGTGGGCACAGGGAGGTGCTGCTCGGTTTGTTCCTTCTCTTATTGAAGGGCGGCAGAGACAGGAATGAGAGTAGAGCCCTGCATACTCCTGGCCTCTCTGCGCTGGAGAAGTCAGCTGCAAAAGCAGTCAGCGCCCTTCAGGACAGATAAGATCACCCCAATCTATTGCAAACCACGGTCTAAATGCCCGGAAAGTGGGCGCAACGTGGCTGATCCGGGAAGGACGGCCTTGGAGTGAGGCTGGGAGAGCCTCAGGCTGGGAGGCAGGGGCTGCTCCTGGCCACAGGGGAAGGCTGCTCTCTCTTGGCTTCCTCTCTTATAGCTGGAAAGACACCCAGCGATGGGACCAGACCATGGCACACTCCTGGTCTCGCTGCCCTTGAGAACTCAGCTGGGAGGAAGAGCTGCCAACGCTCTCCAGGACAGGTAAGATTGCCCCAGACCATTCCCCACTCCGGTCCACAGCAAGCAGGACGATGACACGCTCGGACCAGGACAGCTGTGACAGCTCCATCAGAACAAGGGGACACAGACAGCCTCGGTGAGACGTTACACGCTATGGGCAGAAAGACAGGGGCTGCCCGTTGTCACAGGGGGATGCTGCTCAGTTTGGTGCTTCTTCTCTTTCAGCCAGAAACACACAGGGATGGGACCAGACCATGGCACGATCCTGCCCTCTCTGCCTGTGAGAACTCAGCTGGAAGGAAGAGCTGCCAACACTCTCCAGGACAGACAAGCAATCCCCAACCCACACCCCACCACACTCTCATAGCTTGCCAGAGGGTGACATGGCTGGGCTATGATGGGCATCCCCTGGCCGTCAGGGAGATGTGAGATGGACGGCCCTGGAGTGTGGCTGGGAGAGCCTCGCACAGGGAGGAAGGGATGGCTTCCAGTGCTGCCAGGGGGTGGCTGCTCGTTTTTTCGCCTCCTCTCTTACAGCTGGACACGCTGACAGTGAGGGAATGACGCCACAACACATTCCTGGCCTCTCTCTTTCAGCACTCTGGCGGAGAACTCACTACGCTCTCCAGAACAGATAAGATTGTCCCAGCCCATTGCCCACCTCTATGGTCTCACTGCCCTGGCCTAACACAGCTGACTCTTGGCTGTCAGCGATGCACAGGAAGCCTTGCTGTCGGGCTGGGAGTGTCTCACGCAGGGAGGCAGGGCCTGCCCCTGGCCGTGGGCTGGGGCTGCTCTTTTTGATCATTTTCCTTTCTCACCCCATCACAGCGCCCCGAGGAGACCAAGGTCTGCCACTGTCCTTTCCCGCCTCTGCCCAGTTGCTCCACGGCCTGAAGGCTGCTGCAGCTTTCTACAACCACAGCCATCGAAGGAGCAGCAAGCACACAGGGACCCCGCCTCTACCCTGACATGGTCCTACAAGCACAACCACAGGCCCCGCAGCTATGGACAAAGAGAGCTCGGCACGCCTCCATGACACCGCACCCCACCCCACTGCACCCCATGTCTCTCAAATGTTACTCAAATAAAGCTTCTGATTCACAACCTCATCGGCTGCTCTTTCCTGCCCTTCTTGGGGAAACCTCAAGGGGGGTTTCCTTTTGCAGAAGGAGTCTTACGCTACTCGTAAGACTTGTTCTTCAGACCCCTCACAAGCTTTGTTGCCCTTCTCTGGACTCACTCAAGCACCTCGATGTCCTTCTTGTAGCAAGGGGCCCAACACTGAACACAGTACTCGAGGTGCACCATCACTGGTGCCAAGTACAGGGGGACAATCACTTCCCTCGTCCTGGTGGCCACGCTGTTTCTTACTCAAGCCAGGATGCTGTTGGCCTTCTTGGCCACCTGAGCACACTGCTGGCTCATATTCAGCTGACTACCAACCAATACTCCCAGGTCCTTCTCTGCCAGGCTTTCCAACCACTCATCTCCCAGCCTGTAGCTCTGCTTGGGGTTGTCGTGCCCCAGCTGCAGGACCTGGCACTTGGCCTTGTTGAACTTCATGCAGTTGACCTCAGCCCATCGGTGCAGCCTCTCCAGATCTTCCTGCAGAGCCTTCCTGCCCTCGAGCAGATTGACACACGCACCTAACTTGGTGTCATCTGCAAACTTACTGAGGGTGCACTTGATCCCCTCATGCGGCCCCAGTACTGAGCCCTGGGGGACACCACTACTGACCGGCCTCCAGCTGGATTTGACTCCATTCACAAGTCTTTGATCCCGGCTATCCAGCCAGTTTGTAACCTAACGAAGCGTACGCCAGTCCAAGACATGAGCAGCCAATTTCTTGAGGAGAGTGTTGTGGGGAACCATGTCAAAGGTCTTACTGAAATCAAGGTAGACCACATCTACAGCTTTTCCCTCATCCAGCCAGCATGTCACTTTTTTTCGTCAAGTAGGACCTGCCTTTCATAAACCCATGCGGACTCGGCCTGATCGCCTGGTTTGCAAGTTCTGCGTGATGACACTCAAGATAATCTGCTCCATGAGTTTCCCTGGCACTGAGGTCAAACAGGCCTATAGTTCCCCAGGTCTACCTTACAGCCCTTCTTGTAGATAGGCATCACATTTGCTAGCTGCCAGTCGACTGGGACCTCACCCGATAGCCAGGAATCAGTGAAAACTTGAATAATGTAGAACTCAGATGTGATACAGAACTAAAAGCAAAATTTTGAGTCAAGAATACAAAATTTTTATTCAGAAGTATAGTTGCATTGTAAAATATCTCTTCTTCAATTTAAAATATATATAGTAACAGAATAAAGTTGTGTACTTTCTGGTTAGTGCCAAGTTCATTTCTCTGAAATGCACTTAACATTTGAGAAATGCTTAACGAGTAACAATGCTCTTACTATTTTTGTGAAAGGGTGTTTCTTAGAGCATTGTAGAAATGCAAAGAAAAGGTAGGAAAATGACTTGGTATTATTTAGATGATGACATATTGAAAAGATTAACATAAGTACTCCATCCGTTTAATAACAATCTGAGAACTGTTTAAAAAGTAATGCATTTTCACCCAGATGTTTCATCCAAAAGATAAGCTTGGTCTGTGTTTTTGCCAAGAATTGGTAAAGAAACATAAATTAAAAAGAAGTTAGTAAGTTAGCAAGATAAAGTCATACTGACCCCCGTTCTTATCCACCCTCAACAAGGCTTTCATCACCTCCTATCTCATTTTCTGTAACATCCTTTCCCCTGATTAATTTGTTTTTCCCCACTCATGTCTTCCCAGAATACTGTTACAAAATTCATTACCACATCATTTTTGAATCCCTGCACTAGCTCTCCCCTCTTTGTCATGTCCTCTATGAAGTGGGGCCTGTGTAGTTTTACATTTCACATTGATATCTGGGACAACAGTACTATCTAATTATACAAAGATTAAAATGTTCTCTGAAACAGATAGAACTGACCTTCTGTTATCTGGTTAATTTTGAGATAGTATTTGTGAACTGTGTTAGCTCATTCTAACCTTTTCCTGTTGGTTCATATTTGCAATTCACACTTCATAAATTTATGGGCTTTGAACTTGTGTTTTTAAAACCACAGCCTTAAAATAATACGTTACAAAACAACTTCCATTGCCTTTGCATGTTTCAGATTTCTGTGTGAAAATTCATAAAGTAAATAGCTTTACTAGCTTGTTTTTATCAAGGACTTTTTCTAAAAATTGTCACTACAATTATCTTTTATATATATATATATATATATTTATGTTATAAATACTGTTACAAATACTATGTTGTCTAAGGTCATATGCCATGAATTAATCTTTCCATTTGTTTCAAATTTTGGATAACTTTTCTTTGGATTCTAATGGGAAATCAACTCTATCCCCTCTCTCTTTCTCTGCATGTAGATATGAACATACAGATATGCACATACATCTGCACAGTGTATATGTATATACATATATATATATATACACACACACACATAAAACATAGAAGCTAATTACATACTACCCGAAGTGCTGTAGACTGCTGCTTGTGCTTTCAAATTCCAAACATTGTTTCATGCTAATCATAATTTTTAGAATAAAGGTTTTGGGTTTTGTTACATTACCTGATCTAGGTCAGTAAGTTCTGTTCTTTTCCTGAAGACGTGTTTCCACTAGGAATTATGTGACAGCACTGCTCTGATTTGTTCTGCTATGGAATTATCTCAGTTGTTGCATTTTGCAAATTACCTGGCAATTTAAGCTTTAGGAATTGTTTAAATATTTTTAAAGATTTCTTTGGGTTAAAAGAGATTCAAGAAAAAAAAAAAAAGAGAGAGATACAAAAGTCCAACTAAATTCCATTTACATCCCTGGAATTCTCCAGGCCATTTAACTGGTAATAATGTTTTCCCATTAACATCATAATAAGTAATTGCAATTCCATATTTCATTGAAACAACAACACCGATCCTCCTTCTTCCGAATAGCAATGCCAAAATATCTAAATTTATTACCTATACATTTTAGAAGTTATTTGTCACCCTTTAGTGTTTTCAGATACAACAGATCTGTGGCTTACAGTAAAGTAGTTCATACTCTCAATTCTTCAAAAATAAAAATTAAAAATACAATAATCCTTTCCAACTTTAATATGTATGTTGCATGAAAAACATGTCATAAGCATTTAATGAAACCTTATTTTCTATTTCCAACCATTAAATACCTCAGCTGCTTCTGTGTCCCCTACCAACTGTGCAATGTCATTATAATTAAAACAAGTGGCAAGTATGTTAAGAAATGTTTGTGTCTTTTTCTTCTGTATAATATTATTGTTCATGGTTTTGCTACTGTTTTCCAAACAACTGAAGAAATCATTATTAAATTCATTCCTGAACATTTTTTTTTTGTTTCCCAAAACAATTTTCTTTCATATTCTGAAGAAGATAGGAATTCTCGGCCAGCCTGAGTATTCTTCCTCCTTCTTAGATGAAATCTAGCTTTCTTTTCCTGTAGTTCTAGATATCTTTGTCTCGTGTAAATATTTTGTCTTGCACACAGGCCTTCTTTTCTAAATTTGTTTTCCTTTTCTGCACCAGTTATATATTTATATTTATATTATTTATTTATTTATTTTATGAATACCATTTTTTGGATGAAAAATATTCCTTAAAGAAAAAGGCTTACAGGTTGTTGTAGTCAAGGAGTCTTCATCTGATTCATATATCAAAGCTATGTTTGTCTGATGGAGTGCTGTGGTTTAACTCAGCAGGCAGCTAAACACCACACAACCATTCACTCACTCCCCACCACTCTTGGGGGAGAGAATCAGAAAAAAAAAAGTATATGTATATAAAAATATATTAAATATATAATATAATATAATATAATATAATATAATATAATATAATATAATATACATATGTAATAAATAAGTAATATGTAATAATATACATATGTATAATACGTATAATGTATTATATATAATATAATGTGTAATGTATCATTTATATATAATATACATATATATAATATATATACGTATATTTATATATAAATATATATATCTATATTTTTATATAGATATAAATATATATAGATATAAATTCATGGATTGAGATGAAGACAGTTTAACAGGACACAAAAGAAAGGGGGGATAATAATAATAATAATAATAATAATAATAATAATAATAATAATAATAATAATAATAATAATAATAATATACAAAGAAATTGATGCATAATACAATCACTCACCACCTTCTGGCCAATGTCCACCCCAAACAGCAGAAGCCCCCTAGCCAACTCCCTCCATTTTTATTGTCCAGCATGATGCCATGTGGTATGGGACACATCCCTCTGGCCCCCTAGGTCCAGCTGTCCTGGCTGTGTCCCGTCCCAGCTCCTTGTGCAGCCCCAACCTCCTCGCTGGCAGGGCAGCATGAGAAGCTGAAAAGGCCTTGGCTTAGCATAAGCACCGTGCCAGTTACTCAGAAGAAAACTAATTCTATCCCAACTGAAACCAAGACATGCAAGGAACCTAAGAAGCCCTTTATTTCACTTCAAGACCAGTGCACATACATTTACTAATACATTTGCCTGTATTAACAGGTCGTATCTAAAAATGTAACCATCAGATTGAGGATCCTTTGAGGATATTTGAGATTCTTTTATTTCCTTTTTGCTATTGGATTGTGTATTCCCTCCCTTTATTACATGTCTAAACAAACATTGCCAGCCCCTGAACTATGTTGGCTTCCAGGCCTCTAGTCTCTGCAGGAATCTTTTCGAAAAATTCCATTAAACTATGTTCTTGTGTATATTTGGGCAGGGCTTAAGTTTCAATAAATGATAAGAGGTCAGAGAAAGGCTGGCTCTTACTGCACATTCTAAAATGTTTGGTTATTGAATATATATGAATGCTGAGTGTAAGTTTGACCCTTGATGACGTTTAAGGTGAATTGCCATTAAAATACATATATAAGTACTCTGAAGATACCATATTAGTATCTTTACAGCTTCAGTAAAATATTAGGTAGACAATGTCAACATTTCACATTTAAGTATTTGAAAGGTCCTTTGTCTGAAAATGTCTCATGAAGAGAAAAAAAAGACACTTTAACAATTCTAGGTTCTTTTTATGTAGCCCTGTACTTTGTGTTTTACAGAGCAATGTTTCTTTTCTAGCCATTTGTTGCTTCAAGTAAAATTTTAGTTTTGCACTGTGTACAAAGTATTTCCTTGTAGCACGACCCTTTAAGAACTGTAACCAGATTAGTTTTATGTTACAGGTTGGGAATAAAATGAGATTTCACAGAATCACAAAATGGTTGAGGTTGGAAGGGACCTCTGAAGGTCGTCTGGTCCAAACCCCCTGCTCAAGCTTGGAGCAGGTGGTCCAGGACTGCTCCATATGGCTTCTGAGTATCTCCAAGAAAGGTGACTCCACAACCTCTCCGGGAAACCTGTTCTGGTGCTTCGTCACCCACAAGTAAGCAAGTGCTTCTGGATGTTCACATGAACCTCTTGTGTCCCGGCTTGTGCCCATTGCCTCTTGTCCTGTCAAAGGACAGCACGGAAAAGAACCTGTCCTCTTAGCACCTGTCCTTCAGTATTTTGTATATGTGGATAAGATCCTCCTTGAGCCTCCTTTTCTCCATGCTGACAACAATCAACAATCTGTTGATTTCTGAGTCTGACTTCTCACCAGACTGATTCTCACAAGGAACCTGTGGCTCTAAGCACAAGTGCTTTGGAAGGTTGTCACATTTCAGAATATTTTGAAGTGCTGGCAAAAACAGGACAAATGAATGCTGGTTACTAAGAAACCTTTTTTTCTAAACCTAATGAGCAAAGCCGTATCCATTGTAAAAGAGCTTTAGCCAGTTCAAGAGCAAACACATTTTAAAATAGCTAACTGAAAAAGTTCCTTACGCAGACCTAATTTGAATGAAAAGCTATCAATAAAGAAAAGGCACAGCTCAGCAAACTTCAATGATAACATAAAATGCTGGGAAGAGAGAATTAATTTCTCTAGTATATCAGGTGATGTTTTGTGAAAGTGAAATTACAGTGATGTCTGTAACTTACTATTTTTGAAGCAGGAGTTGTTATCTGGAGTACTTACTTCATAATTGGAGTAATAAAATCTTGTTCCTACTTCCCAGGGGAGTAGTATTTATTACTTAATAATGAGAAGTCATTTCATGTAGAAGTGGAGAGGTGAGAGAAAAAGGAAAAAAAAAAAAAAAAAAAACACAATTGGTTAAAGAATCACTTTTCTGAGGAGCATGCCTGACTTTGTGAAGAACAAACATCTATTTCCATCTTCGTGTGTCTCATTCTGGCATGTGTCAACATCTGGCATGCTTTAGAGGCCAGACCTGTGTAAACAAAACTCTTATTGTCTTCAGTGACAAAACAGAATAATTAAAATTAGCTTTTTAATAATTTTCTTTAATACTGCAATATAACTGTGCAACCTTAAACTATGTATTCAGCAATGTTCCTACAGACCTCTAGGGAAAAGCAAAAACAAACAAACAAACAAAAAAAAACACCCTACAACTCCTGAAATTGGTCAAATGAAAAAAAAAAAAAGTACTAAGTTACCAAATATTCATAAGTAAAAATGAAAATAATCCAAACATAAGGGATTAAAGTAAAATGATACTCCACTTGCTTAACTGAGACATTCTTTGTTTGTATGAATAGTCCACTAAGACAGGAGGATTAATGAAATGATGAAAGAGTACTGACACAAAATAAAGGATGACAAGTCAGGCCCTTAGTCTGAACCTTTAACCATTTTGCAGCAAAGAGGAAACCACAATGTAGACTTTTTTTTTTTTTTTTCTATTTTTAAGAAAGGCAGAGTAGGCAAAAAAATATATTTAATCCTAATGTAAAATCATGAAGTGACCTATGAGTAAATAACCTTATATAGCTTATCTATACTTCAAGGTGGAGAAAACAAATATTTTCAATGCCAAAGTGTAAGCAATTCAATGAAGAAGTATGTCATATCATTAGTTGTTATACTGTAAATATTACTAAGTACTACTAAATAATATTATTACCAAAAGAATTAATATTTTAAGAGAATAAATAATAATATTTAATAAAACAAATGTTTAATAAAAAAACTAATATAACGTGTGAGGAATAAACTGTCAATTAAAGCTATTTCCTAAAATGTAAAGTTAAAAGAAAATGTATAAATGCAAAATGATGTAGAAATGACTTTTTTGTTCAATGTCATTGGTTACTTGTGTTGTATACAACTACAGTTATAATGCCATTGATGTATCTTGAGAAACAAAGAAATACAACAGCTGAACACAGTGATGCAAAAACAATTGTCTGTGTTGAATTAAAGTGCAAGAATAAAATCTGAATGCAATCTTATAATGCATTAAAATAATAGTAATAAAAAAATATATCAAATTTCCTTTTGCACTTGCTCTAAACAAGGAAGAACCTGGACAAATAATCTCAATATTATTAAGAAAACAAGCTTAATGTTTTAAATATCTTTATATGAAGTTTGAAGAGCCTATTTTTGGATTGTATACTCAGTTGTAGTGGTACAGAACTATAGTCTGAAAATAACAGAATTTGTGAGGTTGCCCCATATATTAATGTCTTGATATAATGGACATGAAAGTTAAAAAAAAAAAAAAATCAGTTTTGTACTGCCATCCAAAACTGAAGAAATGTGAGGACATGGTGCATTTAGTTTCTATTGCTGATTGGCAATGAAAGTGTTTGTAATTATTGAATTGTACTATTGATACCTTTGGGAGGTTCTAAAAATAAGAAAATAAGAAGAAATGTGGAACATTGCAAACTAGGGCAATTGTATTTCCCCTAAATTTCTTTGGTCCATGTTTTTAGGGCTTTGTATTGATTAGGGGTTGTTTTGATACAATTTTAATAATGAAGATCTATATTACTGCAGTCTATTATTTATAATAATATTCAACCCTTCTCTGCTCCAGAACAAAAGCTTGCCTTAGAAACACTGAGATTTCAATAATAGGAAAAGAGGTTTTCTAAAATATATATTTTAATTTCCTAACTTGTAGTTAACACTTTTATTTTACTTTAAAGCTTTTCTGCTGCAGCCATGAGAGACTGAAAATTTAAAGTTGAGATTCTCGTATGTCCAAATTCATCTAACAGTTTATGTTATTCTAGTTCATATTAAATGCTGACTTCTGTTGCTTCATATCTCATCCTGTTTTCATATCACTCCTGCAACTAAGTAACTGTTTAAAGGAAAAAAAAAATAATGTTCTGTACTCATTTATATTACTTACATGTTTTAAAAAGAACAACAGAAATACAAATCAGGTGGTTCCAAAGATGAAGCAATGAAAAATAAGGCATCCAATAGTAATTACAGTAAGTGACTAAACTGAAAATTATTAGAATAAATATCTCATCATACATTTTGACTTGCCTGTCTTGTTTAGATGGAGATGTCTCACAGCATTGCTGTAATTTAGCTTTAATAATATCTCTATTAAGTAGATGCCTGTTGAACAGACAGGCATTATTTATATCATGACACTTCAGTAGTGAATTAACTTTCTCCTGTGCAATTAAGTACCTGTCCATCACATTGCTGAGCTTACTAAATTGTCTTTCAGTATCTTCATTATTACATATTAGCCACCCACATTAATTGCTCAGGCAGACCATACAGTGACTCCTTTCCAGGATGAGGGTTGAGTCCTTTACATACAGTAAAGCTGATACTATTGGTGAGGAGGGAAGTGATGCTGATAGCTGTACTCAAAAAATCCAAGGAAAAGTAACTTTTAGTCTTATAAAGGACAGAGGTCCTTTTATTTTATTTAGTTTATTGCCTTGTACAGCAATAAAATGTTATGTTGGTGTAATGGTGTTTTGTATACACAACATCTCAAATATAGGTCTTCTCATTCCTAGATAGAGGTCTACAAGTTCTATACTCAGTTTCAGATTTAAGTTAGCTTCTGATTCATTCTGTTTTGGAATGGAGGATAGGAATGCTTTCTTCATGTTCCTCTACGTCATTTATACTAAATATGTATTTTCTAAAACCAGAAAATCACAGAAGCACAGAAACTAAAGGTCAAGTGTAATTGTGAAATCGATGATTTATATCTCCCACATAACATGGGACATAAACTTTAACTGGTTAACCCATGTTTGAACCAAACAAGCTGAATGTATTGAAGAAAATAAATATCTAATATTCACCTGAATATACTTGTTTCTTCCAATGATTATCCACCTTACTTATTATGGATGAATACCTTATTTCTATTTCTATGACTTTAAATGCAAAGTTTTGTTCTTGTGCTTCCTCTGGATAACTTAATTCTTCATTAACTTAAATCTTCCCACTATATTCAAGTACATCCTTATAAGGTCATCTTTCATCTTTCTTTTGATAACCAGTCAAATTGCACTTAAAAAGATGCTTTCTGTAAGGCTTTCTTAACAAGTTTTGAAAAACTTTTTGTGTGTCTCTTTCATACCCTTTCTTGCTAATCAGTATTTTTATAACAATAGTTTAACAATTGTAATCCTGTAGTTTATACTTTCAACAACTTTATTGGAAAGTGGCTTAGGGCTCCAGAGAACCTGAACATTGCATTTCCATACTGGTTATGTAACGAATTATTTGTCTTCTCTGTTCTGTGCT
Organism: Anas platyrhynchos; assembly: GCF_047663525.1. Classification (NCBI taxonomy): domain Eukaryota; kingdom Metazoa; phylum Chordata; class Aves; order Anseriformes; family Anatidae; genus Anas; species Anas platyrhynchos. Next base: position 25,072,864 of record NC_092621.1, read on the forward strand.
TTCCCTTGGTCATGGGATTAAATGGTAAATTTACCTGCCTTTCTTCCTCTTCAACATATTTTCATGATTACTGAAGTCTACAGTAACTTGCATGTTCCAGCAGGTCTTCAGATAGATGGTCAGATAGGTATCATAAGGAGAAACTTGCGTTGCAGAACCAAAACCTTGCCCAACTTTACTTTTCTTTTTGGATGGGATTAATTTAACCAAATGAACCTGTCTACAGTGACAGGTACCTCCACATCTGAACTACTTAAACAAGATACCATTTACAGAACTAGAACTAGCACTAGAACTAAGGTGCTATACGTCTGAACAAACAGATGTGTACTTCAGAACAAAACCCTTTGGTCTCCAGTAATAAACCCTATTGTTTGTGGTTTTATTCCATCTTAGTGTACATTGATTTATTTGCTTTTTCTAATATTCTTTCAAATAAGAACTCATTGGTGATGATCTCTAGGCTTTTTCTAGAACAGCTTAGAAATCTCCTGTGACAGCTCTGGAAATCTGAAAATCCGCCTTAATTTTCAGAATGCTCTTTCTCTTCAGTTTTTGTGTACTTTTGTTGGTGTTGAGGTCTGTTTCATAACCACTAAAATCAAAATTGCTACTGTCTCTGAAACAACGTTTCTTTTTAGTATTCTGTTATTTGGTAGCTATCTGATTTGCTGCATAACTCATGAAAATGTTTTCTCAGAAGTTTCGTCATTTGGCGCAGTCTTCTATGCACTGATTATCTTTCTGCGGGCTATTCGCAAATTAAATATTATATTTCCAAAAGTTTTGCCAGGGTGATTGAAGTCTATCTTCCATTTAATTATTAATATTCAAATAAAATATGAAAAGTATTTTAATATATTCTAATCAGTAAAAATGTTCAAGGATTTTAGTTTCTGAATTAAATAGTGTTTATTGTTTTTCAGGATTTGCAATATGGAGATATTAATTTAGAGTGACAGAGGCATCTACATTCTCGTTACTGGATAGAAGTGCATTTTTGCAAAGCCAGTGTTCATAGAGAGATTAGGCATTGTTAATATATGCATTTAAAAAGCAGATGACTACAGTATCTGTGGAAATTTTAAGATAAATTAAAACACAAATCAAGGAAAGAATTTGCCACAGAATATGCATAATAGAACTACTCAATTAAGTAGGAAGAGCAGAAAATCCCCCTATTACTCCTTCTAAACAACAGCCTAAATGGGATCTTGCCAGTTACTGAATTAGTTTTAAAAGCTTGTTCAATAGGATTAAGCTTTCACTTTTTTGTAAGTGCAACAAATTCACAATTTGGTAGACATGAATTGCAGAATGGCAGTCCTGAAAGAGGAGCTTCATTCTCAAAGAAGCACATCCAAAAAATTTAACTGGGTGCAAATCACATAGTAGCATGGAATAAACAAGGAAATTTAACTTCGTGGCATGTGTCATTTAAATTCTTGCAAAATAAAGCCATCTCCATGAATTTCACATCTTGCCACAGCAAAGAGAACAAATGTTCATTTGAGTCATATGTTTGAAGACCGGGTATTAAAACTAATAGCCAAAAGTTCTGAGTGATTTTTACTTTCCCAGACAAAGTTGCTAGAACAGTTCAGCCAGCTTATTCCACACTTTCATAATGATTCTTCAGGGGCAATCTAAATCCATGAAATTAAAAGGCAAAAAAAGTTTATTTTCACTTCAAGTTCCTCAGTTCTAAACTCCGTCTAGTTACTGTTTTAATATCCAAAAAGAGGTGTCCAGTACACTATAAGAAATTCCTGGAAATTTAGCAGAACACAAATCTACCAACACTGTTAGCAGTTGGAGCTGTTGACCAAAAATCTTCACAAGCCCAATTTTGACCACAGTTTGATTCTCTCTGTGCAAAATGCACTAAATTATTCTATGGGTGTCTTCCCCATATGTTAGTATCCATCATGAAAACAATCTTTCCTCATATAATAGCTCCAGTTCAATTAAACCTCTCTAGTTATATATAGAAAGCCTTGGGCACTTCACACTTGGATCTAATAGCAATAAAATCAAGAGTTTTTCTGTCACTCTTCCACTAGTGCAGTAGCCAAACAGCACTTCTGTTGAAAATCTCAGAGAAAAGTAAAAAATCCAAATAAAGATTTACATGCCCAGGTATATTTATGAGGAATAATATGTTACTTATTCTGTGCTGTCTACATAGACTTCTTCAAAATCATTAGAAAAACTGTGATGAACTGTAGTTCCACACCAATCCTTAATCATATGTGCACAGGGAACACATGATTGCTAGCAAACAAAGATAAAATACATGTAAGAAACAGAGTCTAAGGCTGAACTGACATGAATACATGTTCAAATACACTGAATTTTAACAAGAGTAATCAGATATGTCAATCTAATGGATTGTTTGTCATTACATCATGAAGATATAAAGTTCTCCTAAATAAGCGTCACAGGACAGAACAGTTTTCATTTGAAATAAGAGTCAATATATATTCTATAATTTGGTCCGTGGAAGAGACCACATCAGAAAACCCAAGTTCTTTCTAGAGTTAACTCATTCTACAACTCAAAATTCTGTATATGGTACTCTCTCTGATCAGTAAGGAATAGATTGTTGAACAATTGATGACCTGGCTATGAGATATCTTTTCTGAAGAAATGGAAAGAGAACAGATTAAATGGAATTAACAATGGGGGAAAAAATAGAGAGAGATTTACAGCTCAGCTTAATTAAAATAAGGAATAGGTAAAAGGCCATATCAAGTCTCCATTTCATAATAAAAAGACTATCCTGAGCCATATAAGCAATTATTTTAAAATTATTTTAATTAAACATCTGAGTCTACACGGTGCTAAATTAACAATTTATATGAGGAATTACAGTTTTATTAAGTTTTCACAGCTGTCTTCATATTCTCTGGATAACTACTGGTAGCAGTACACCAATAGTAAATTATATTTTCACTGCTAATGTTCTATTTTACCCTCACTTAATGAAATTATATTTCAGAAAAATATAAAGAAAATAGTTTAAAAGAAAGTTTGGAAAATACTCACATTATATTAATAGCTGTTTTTATATTTCAAGGTTAGCTCTGTTCCGTAATATGTCTAACAATGTCCAGTGCCTCAGCTATGTTCTATGTTGTTTCATATGTTTCTATTCTAAACCACTAAAAACTATGGAATTTGTAGTATTAAAAATCATACACCCTATTCTAAGTTAGCAGGTGTTGAGTTTTTTAGTGATCTTTAGTGATCTTTACATTTTTTAGTGTTTTTAGTGATGTTTAGTTTTATAGTAAATTTAGTGATTTAGGTTTGTTTGTTTGCTTGCTTGCTTGCTTGCTTTTAGTGATCACAATCCATCATCTTATTATTTCCCACTGTTTCTGCAAGCTTTTCCTTTTTTTAACTTTTTGTCTGGTACATTTGTGTTTTGGTGTAACCTGGTGGGCAACTCAGCACCACATAACGATTTGCTTATTCCCCTCTCCACAGTGGGTTGCTGTAGGGAATCAGTCAAAAACAAAAGTAAAACTTATGGGTTGAGAAAAGACAGTTTAAAAGGAAAGAGTGGGAGAGCAGGAAGGAATATACAAAGAATATACAAAGCAATTGATGCACAATGCAATTGCTCACCACCAATGCCCACCCAGACCCCAAGCAACAGAAGCCCCCCCAGCCAACTCCTCCATTCCTATCGTCCAGCATGATGCCATGTGGCACGGGACACCCCTCCCAGCTCCTTGTGCATCCCCAGCCTCCTCGCTGGCAGGGCAGAACAAGAAGCAGAAGAGTCCTTGACTCAGTGTAAGTACTGCACAACAACTAAAACATCAGTGTGTTGGCAGCATTATTCACATCCTAAATATAAACCATAGCATCATGACAGGTACTCAGAAGAAAATTAACTCTATACCACATGAAACCAGGACAATTTTGGGTAGTCAAACTTAAACCCCAATACAACTCAGAAATCCAAACTTGCCTGGTTTTGACACTTCTTATTTTAACCCCTTTGTGCTTTGGTTTCTTGCTGAAACTCATTGCATTTGGTATGTATTGCCTAAGTATTGCAACCATGTTCTTGACAAAAACTAATTGTGCACTACAGGCAAGCTGAAATTTATATATATTCATAACCTGTAGTTGAAGTATTGCTCTGTGGGCTGCTGTGGTGCAGCATTTGACTCCACTGTCCTTGAGCCTGCTATAGCTCTATGTAGTGAAGGGCCAAGAGGCCAGCTGAGCACTGAAACCCACTACTAAAAATGTGGTAAGCGGGTCAGTCAGGATGAGAAGCCAGCAAAAAGGCCTACTGACAAAACTGTTTGGGGGGGATCAGTGCTCATGGAAGAAGTCTAATCAGAAATTTGTACCACAGTAGCGCTGGAGCCCCATTGTGTTTGGGGGGCAGGACAGGGGATGTCTGTGGTCTCTCTGCCTGACATGCAGCCATTTCTGTCTGGTAAGAATGGCAGATCATTTAAAGTTACACTTAGCTCCTGCAGGCTAGGCTGGTTTTGCTTAGCACAGGCTCTTTACTTGTCAAGCCTGTAGTAAGTCTGTGCTAACTGCAATTTCTAGCAACTCACCCCACGGCAATTGGTTATGGTCCTTTACTGCCCAAACCTGTCTGTGTCTGTTCTTTCCGCTTAAACTCCTACATTATCAACAGTGTATTAATAAAATCTGTTTGGATTGTTCTTCTTCAAGATTTTCTTAAGAAATAAGTGAATTTGGAAGTAAAAATTGCAGGCATGTTTTTGTTTGTTTGCTTTTGTTTTGTTTTTGTTATTGTTCTGTAGGTGATTTAACATTTATGAGAAATTGTGACTCTTTTACATGTAAAGTGTTATATTTGCATGAAGGAAGATACTGAATTAACTCAACATAAATATCTAGTGTTGTAACGTATGCAGTGAAAATTTTCATACAAATGCAGATTTAACTAATGAGCTAATGATATCTTCCTCATACAGGATTTGAATTTTGATTATGTCTGTCTTCATGCTCTTATTAGTGTGAAATAGTAGGATAAAATCAAAGATTTCTGAGAGTATTGTCAAATACACTATTTCAATCAATACTTCTTCACTTTCAACTGTAGCATCCTGAACACTTGTTGAAATCCAGTGAATGGCTGGCACACAAATGAGTGATGTAAGGACCAAGAAAAGATTATTATTATTATTATTATTATTATTATTATTATTATTATTATTATTATTATTATTATTATTATTATTATTATTATTATTATTATTATTATTATTTTGCACATGTGAGGCTACAATTAAAGATCATCTTCTGTGGCAGGGATTATGTACTTAAAGCATCAAACCTATGAGCAGAATTGAATGGATACAATTCAGTACCAAGACATCTGAGGAAAATACAGTGTACAGTGGATACAGGGATCTGCCAGTTTTCGCAGTGACTGAGGAGTATCACAAAATAGCTGCATATCCCAATGCTGTCAGTATTGGAAGGCTACAACACAGGGAAGTTAGGTTCATCACATAAATGAAACAAAACAAAGGAATATTTTCATAGGATTTCAGAAGATTAATGGCAGGTAATTACTTAAAAATTGAAACTCCTTTGAAATCAGTATTATCTTCTATAAAATAACTTTCTTACTGGCAACACAAATATAAACTTTAGGTAAAAAAATGTGAAGTCTGTCATTGACTGCAGTTCCTGCAAAAGCTTTCCAGGCCACAACATATGATAAAGTAATTTCTCCTTCTGAAACTTTCATTTGTGCAATCAGTCGTCACTCACATAAATAGCTGCACTAAAGTTAATAGATGAACTAATGAACATACATGCAAAGCCAGAATCCACCATATTTACCATCCCAGACCCTTAGCCAATTGCTCCTGAGATTGTAGAAACAAATAGATTAGCTTTTTACATTGGATACTTTGAGTCTATATAACACAGATATCTGAAACAGTATAGCTATGTTTAAAATCTGTACTGCTGCCTTTTAAAAAATCATGTTTATATAACTGTTGGAAGATTAAAATACAGGGAATATTTAAATTGATATTGAATGTAATCATCTGACCTAGGTCTGTATGTAAAACAATCCCCATGTTTGCATTAATACAAAAATCTTTCATATTCCCCTTAAAAAAAATAAAAAATAAAAAAAAAAGCATTGATAATCCTTCTGCTAGGTATCAGTTAACCAGGGAAAGTGAGTATGTGTGTGGGGGTACCTATGAACAATAAGCATGGGTAATGTCTTGCATTTTTTCCACGACATATAGGAATGGAAAAATTCCTACAGTTAAAAAAAAAATCAATTATTATTATAGACTTAAGCATTTATTCCCTACGACTTCTTACTGAAGAAAAATGTCATGTACATAATGTAAATAGAACACTGCCTAAAACAAAATAGTGTCCGAGTGTATGACTTACCATCCTCTTAACTCTTGATCATTAATTGTTTAGCTTGCAGAAAGCAAGAAGTAACTTACAGAACAGTCCCAAACCATGCAGAAAATCATTAGATTCAGTGCAGGTCAGGTAAACACCAATGACATATGCCAGCAAAATTAACAGTACCATTTGTACTCTGGTCTCATAAGTGCATACAAGGATCAAAGTTTTTGTCTAGAGAATACAATATTAACAAGACCCTTCATCCCCTCTGAAGCCCTAAGATGCCTAAGTAAACCACTATAGTCCATTATGTTAACTCATTACTATCTCCTTTCTCCAGATTACATATTTACAATTTATCTTTTTTTTTTCTTTTTTTTTTTTTGTAAATATATTACTACCTATAACATAGAAAATGAAATGAACAACTGACAATAATTTCTTACCTTGAAGGTAAAGGTGAGTTGATCAGTAATGTTGAGTATCTGTTAGAGGTTTCTTGTGAAAACATCTACCTCTTGTGCCTGAGGTTGGAACTGCCACCTGAAAGTCTGATACTCATTTATCGTTCTACAAATAAATAAATAAATAAATATATTAATATACTTAATGTTTACCTTTACATGGATCTATATATTTCTATAATAAAATTACATTTAATTTTTATACAATATTTGTACTAATATATTTAATGTGATATATGTGATATATTAATTATATAATATATATATATCAGATGTCAAAGCTAAGTTTATGTCAAAATATTTCATTATATATATATATATATATAATTTTGTGTGTGTATATATATATGTATATATATATAATTTCCCTTCCACACTGATCCACACTAATAATACAGCTTTTTATTTTGCAAGGCAAACAGATCTGTGCACAGTGCTTTTCTGCCTGCGGATTTATAAACACAAGCATAAAGAAGGCTAGAAGCAGCAGGGGCTCTCGGAGGCCAGCCAGGCAGCCAGGGCCGTCCCACAGCCTCAACTAGGAGTAGGGCATCAGGGGGCACTGGTGTAGACCTGTCCCCAGCATCAGACACCTCCATCTGGGTGTGGGGCAGCTGAAACCAGGCCAGAAAGTCAGTCCAGGTAAAAGAAGTTACAAATAAAATATTTTTAATGTAACTTAGTTAAATCAGATATCAAAGCTAAGTTTCTATCAGAAATCTTGAAGTATATTAAACAAACAAACAAAAACCCAAAACAACAAATGAACAATAACGACAAAAAACAATGGATGAATGCAAAGCTTAATTTTCTGTTTGGAGGCTTAGAATTTAAATTTACTTGATGCAGGCAGAATTAAACAAACAATATCAACATCTTTAGAGAATCAGATTTGGTGTCTTTCACCTTTGTATTGTACAGAGAATTGAATGATTTTTTTTTTTTTTATGGTGTGTTCTTTCAACTCTTTTTCTAAAAGCATGTTTTCTAGGTAGTTTTTCTTCTGACTTCCCATTTACTGTTTCTTGCAACTTCTATACTATTTTTTCCCTTACTGCTGTAGAGGACATTTTCACATTGAACTTCCATGTCACAGTCTCAATTACAAGAAAAGCCATAGTGGGTCAGAATGAGAGGTCATCTCCTTTCTCCTTTCTGCAAAGAAATGTAAGAGTAGGGCAAAAATATATAATACTTTTGAGAGCTCCCCCAGACATTCTTAGTGTTCAACACAAAATTTTCTCTTAGTTTCTGTCATAGAAGTTGAATGACACTCAGAGAGACTAAAAAAGAGCAAGCCACGTACAGAAAGAAAATAAGAACAGCACTTATGAATGTCTGAAGTACAACAGAGGAAGGGAAGAACTGACATCCTTCAGGCAAGCCAAACTGTTAAGTTTCTGTGGAGTTTAAAGGTCAAACCTACTTCTGTTTCAGGAAGGGAGAAAGTTCTTCATTTAGAACGGTTTCGCTGGTGTACTCTGTTCTACTGTTTTTAAACCTATCCCTTAAAATGAGAGTGCCTGAATTTAGACATTTTTAATTCATTAACAAGTTCTTGGGTAAAAGTAACCTGGTTTTAGAGGTGCTAATTCTGATTACATTCATTTTTTGCTGAAAAATCTGTAGACCCTCATCTTTTATGAAAATCAGCCACTTAAGCAACTAGATTGGTAAAATGCAGATAGAGGAAGACAGCCATCAGCCGTAAAAAGAAGCAAGTATGGATGGGAACCTGAGGGCTTAGACTATCGCCAAAACATCCCTCCCAACACCAACCATTCTGTGATTCTGCGGTTCTGTGATTCTATGATTATAGGAAGAAGACTAACAGAGCCTCAGATTTGCTATGCTAGTGGCTTGGAAACTGTGCAGAAAGAAGCACTGTTTGGTCCTTGTCTCTGTTTTCAGGGAATAGGACATTGTGTATACAAAGCTGCAACAAAAAAAAAAAAAAAAAAAAAAAAAAAATCTCAGGGAAGAAAGAAGGCTGTTTGAAACCACAGGTGAAATCTCTGGGGCTTTTGTCTTCTTCCCCACTCTCCCAAACCCACAGTTAAGTGAACTTGTGCATGGGTGAGGTAGTGTTCTTTAGTGCTCTGTGTTATCTTCTGCTCCAGCAGCAAAGGCCAGTGCAGAGAGCTCTGCTGAGGAGAACCAGATGCAGACCACCCTGGCCATTGTGTAGGTGTGGTATTCCCTGTTGACCCAACTGCATTCCTCATCCCACTCACCTCCACCCAGTGACTGGACGAGTGCGCCAGGTTCATCTATGCTGCATGATTACTTTTGCATTTTCAGAGGAGCTAACACTCCCTCTGTGTCCCTGTAGAGCTGCTCCTTTTGTACAACATTGTCCATTATTTTGACTTTGCTTATCCCATCAATTTCTTCCTCTAATATAAATAAGCACGAAGAACCGTAATTATTGGGTAACAACTTGGACCAGAAAAAAACAGCTATTTTTCCCTGAGGAAGACCAAGTAGGAGGAGGTAATAGAGACACAGCTGTTTTCTTTCAGTAGCATTTCATGAAGCAGTCATTAATGATAAAAAGAAGGAAGAAATGTAGACATCAAAGGCCAGAAGAAAAAAAAATCAGATGCAAATGGTGTCATAAGGTTTGCATAACAATTTGTCAAATCTTTAAACACTTTATCATGGTTTGAAAGGAAATACATTATAGCTAGGTCCTCTGCTAGTTGCTAGCTGTGTGTCCTATACTTTTTTGGGCGACACTCTTATCTTCAAATACAGTAACTAATTTCCAATGAACTTTTGCAATGCAGCTTTTCTCTTTTGAGTTCAGTTATGGGGAAAAAAAAAAAAAAAAGAGGCATAAAAGGTGAAATAAGATCTTCATCTTCAACATAGTCATCTTCTGGTTTCAACTACAGAGAAAATAGAGTTTTTGTGTGAGATGTATTGGTTGCTTGACTGAAGTGATGAGAAGAAGGATTGAATTCCTTTGTGGAGATCTGTACCTAGGAACCATGCATCACTGAAGTATTACAACTGAAGGACCAGACAACCAACAAGTTGGGAGTTTGTGTCCCTGAGAGGAGAGAGATGGGTCATCCTTGATAAAACTTCTTAATTACCTTTTAAATAAAGTCTTTTATGACATAGAAACAGAATATACGAGTTGGAAGGTACTCACAAGGATGACATATAAACGCTTGGAATTTTTGAAGACTGCTCATGGTGGTTTGGCAGGAGTGAACACATATTTTCTCTCACAACTTCAAAGGCAATACAGCAAACAAGTCCTGAGGGGATAAATAAGACTGAAAACAAAGGAAGATTCTGTTTTTCTCCAAAATAAAACAAGATGTACTGATGTTTCAGCTTTTGTGAATAGTATGGGATGTGTAGCTTCATTTGCCTTATATGTAGCATTCTTCAACTATAGATATGGTAGAATGGTGCAATCCAATTTCTTAGAAGAAGAAACTGGGTAACAGAGAGGTAGCATATAGCACTCTTATTCCAACAGACAACAAATTTTTAGTAGGAGTTGAACCATTTGATGATATATGTGCTAAATCCTTTCATTACTTGTGTTGAAAGTCCTAATAATGGTGTATGGACTGTTTGTGCTCCACTGAGCATTTCTTTGTAATTTGTACAAACTTGATTCATCATTTTAAGTTTTTCATTTTTCAGGTGCTGAACAGTATTACAGGATAGTGAGGTACCCACACAATTACATAACTGCAATAGTAATAGCAAACTGAAATGCTCCACATAAGAACCGTTGTACTTGAAAAGGTCTGAATACCTATATTTAAATTAGACTAGTACCAGAGTCTTATGGAGGGGTGTCAGAACAAGGAGTATATAATGATACTAGTCTGCAATAGATGTGTGGTTCAGGAACTTCCTGAGCCAGAGATGTTATCTTCGTATTTAATAACCTTTTCCTCCTTGAATTTGTCTTGTTCTTTGACTAATGAAAACTTCTGGCATCAACAATATCCCATGGCAACTATTAAAATCCACATTTCAGTTGTGAACCCTTATCTTATTCCAAGACAAGCCAAAGAGTTTTTTCAACATGAACAAAAGTTTCCATGGCCTTGGAGTTTCAGGTTATGAATGGTCACTCTTATTACACAACTGCAAGGGGAGGCTGTGACAAAAAAATATCTGCTTTTCTCTTCTTGTCTGAAATTATGTTCTGTGTATCCAGTGTTATTTCCAAGATAAATCTTTCAACTTCCTCATTCCTGATCTGCCAGGAAAATAATTTATTGGCCTTTTCACCCCTTTCATATACAAGTGCACTTGAGTGTAGCAATTGCTTACAGACCTGATTCTCAGCCAGCTCATTATGTTCTTTCCAGAAACCATTTATAAATTATCATACATTAAAAAAGAATCCAGTAGGATAAGTAATACAAGGGTTTTAACCCTTAGGGAAATGCAAGGAGTAAACATTTCTTGGCATCAGGCTTTTCTTTTCTCTCTTTGTTATTCTTCCATTAAAAGAATCTCCTATGTTTCTTCCCCAAATTGTATCACATTCTGTAGCAAGAATTTTATCTTCTTTGATCACTGTGATCTGAGCCTTCATTTCTCATTTTGTTCCCTCTTATTACTAAACAAAACTTTTTCCTTTCCTATATTATTTAATTCCAGGCTTAACTCTATATTTTATTTTTTACTTCATGGGTCAGATACTGTTACAGTCTGATTAGTTTGTGTCCTCAAATTGCACAAAAATGCTAGAAAAGAAGTTGGATTTCCTTGGATAGCGACCTATCTTTTTTTCTTTTCTCATCCAATGGGACAGGATGCATACTGAATGCAACAGAAGATGGTGTGTTTGAAGGACATTGTGCACCAGCTATCCAGAAATTGGTCAGACCTGCTCCTATACTGTTGTAACCTATATCAGTACTGATGCACAATTGATCCTGTGATGAGGAAGTTACAGTGTGTTTACACAGAATCACAGAATTTCTAGGTTGGAAGAGACCTCAAGATCATCGAGTCCAACCTCTGACCTAACACTAACAGTCCCCACTAAACCATATCCCTAAGCTCTACATCTAAACGTCTTTTAAAGACATGCAGGGATGGTGACTCCACCACTTCCCTGGGAAGCCTGTTCCAATGTCTAACAACCCTTTCAGTAACTATCCATAACAGAAGTTTCAATTTAGTCATAATTAGAACTTGAAATGTTAAAATGGCAAAAACTGTATTGAATTAGATGTTGCAGGATTCTCTTTTAGAGCTCCACATAGATACATCCAACCTTCTCATTCTTAAGGGCAGGGGGCTCAAAATTGTCCAATTTCTCTTTCTATTGTTATGTATGTTGAAATTGCTATTTAGTTAATGGTAAACTGAATTCAAAACTCAAGAACTGAATAGAAGTTTAGGACGAATATATATTCTCTGTGCTCAGTGGATGATACAGATATACTCCAGAAAGTTCTAATTATCTTGTCATTTTTTTTCTGTGAATATTTGTCATTTTATTTCTGCCATGCAACTCACTTGCAGTACTACTAGAAAGCAGACAAACAAATATGTGTATTAGCTACTCTAGCACAAACTCGAGTTTGAAGATAAAAAGTAGATGATGTCCGGGTCCACAGGAAATGAGAAATCTAAAGCACTTTTAAGTGCAGCTTGATTTTCTTTTAAAAATTCAGGACACAGTAAGATCTATTTCCAATGGTCAATGTATATATTTCAAGGGCAGCCTAACGTAGCAGAGTTTTTTAGATTATGGCTAGTAGACAATACAATAAAGAAAGGAGACTTATTATCATTAAACATTGCACATATCTTAAAGCCTTTTTTCCAAACTAGCTTAAAAAAAGTCTCCCAACAATTTTGCTAGCTTATGAACTTTCACTAGCAAAGTGTGAAATATTAATAAAGGCAGAAAAAGCTGTGTTTTAATCTGTCCATGAAGGAAAACCCTTAATGAAGTCTGGAGCTGATCTCAACCTAAAAGCTTTATCCAGCCCAATATATTGCAGTATAAATATGCACAAGGTTTTAAAAATTTATCTAAGCTGCATTACTTAAAAGAGTAAAATAAAATATTTTCTTCTAACTTAGTTAGACGCTGTGTTTGTTTAGATTAAGAAAAGCAGAAGAAAAAGTGGAAAATCCATGACTATAATTGAAGAATTATTTCCTTTTTCAAATAGTTTCTCTTCCATTTTTTTTTCTATTCTATTTTTTTTTACCTATTATATTTTTCCTACTCATCAGTTAACCAAAACCTTTGTAATGATTTGAAGGAATATTAAGTAATGAAGCTGGGTGACAAATATTGTATAATATGAGTGTTTACAGAAGAACTGCAGGAACAAATAAGAATTTGGTGTCTGCTGGTTTCAACAGGGCGTATGTAAGCAATCCCTGTAAATAACAGCCATAGGGAACAGATACTTTTAAAGAACTGTGGTTTACTTTAATTTGTTAGCTTGTCCAAAAGCTACATTTAATTGGAGAGAGGCAGACCAAAGTTTCTGTTGTTGTTGTTGTTGTTATTGTTGTTGTTTTGCTGTTGTTGTTTTTTTTTCAGAGACATTAATTTTCTCACCTGCATAAGATTTTGCTTGAATTAATCAGGAATACTAGCATCTCAGTTCAGGTCACAAACTGAAAATACATTGTAAGGACAAATTAGTATTCCAAGTTCAGGAATGAGTTCTTGGTGTTTAATTTTAAACTAACATCAGATTTCAAAAATCAATACAGAATGAAAAAGCTTAATATGCAGAAGTTTGTATGATATCATTACTTATCCTTCATCTCCTATATTTAGTAAAAAATAACTCAAAGTCAAAAAACTCTTTTAGATGTGTGTAGGATCTGGAATAACAGCTCATTTTAGGTATATCAGAAACCATAAGCAATATAGAAAATAGGAGCAAAGCATTTATTATCATAAAGTTTCTGTTACGTAGAGCTTGAACTCAATTAAAAATGAACTTCCTTAATAAGGCATCTCCCCAGTTCATTGTTATGGCAAATAGAGCACTAGTAATATGATCCACTAGAGGGCTTCAAGTAAGCATACAGCAATACAGTACAACTAAAAGCACAAATGGACTTAATTAACTTGGTAAAATACACTGGAAAATGTCTTCTGTAAATGGTTCCAAAAGCTGAACAAAGTTAACTGTGTTGAATAATGTGAAGATTTTTTTTTCCCCGCAAAATGTGTATGTATATATATAAAATACACATATATGCATGTAAGTTTTGATGAAAAAGAATATTTAATTATCCGTATAAATACATCTTCCCTTCCACAGAACCTGGAAACTTATTGCTCAGTGCAATCATTTTTAAAAGCTGTGTCCAAACATAACATACTACAAAGCTGTTTACATCTACGAATGGAAGACTAAGAAACACTGCATTTTACCAGATGTTATGTGTAGTAATTGTAAAGATGGTAATACAGAAATTAATCATGATGGTGAAGTGATTTCAGAAAGAAACATGATGAATTAAAAATAAGAAGCAATATCCCATTATGGTTCCTGTTTTAAGTCTTATGAATTTATATATATATATATATTTTTAATGCCGTGTAAAAACCTGATGTAGAATTCTGTAATCAATGAATGTAAATGGAGAATTTAATTTAGTTTCAATGGTATTTTCTGTTTCACATCCAGTATTTTTAAAATACTTTTGTGCAGGTATAAATTCAGTGTGCAAAAACATTGTCCCTGCAGGGTGATCGTGAAGAGTTAATATAGCAAGTAGAAGGCTATTCAAGGAAGTGGTGTGGTGTATTTCAGGCTAAAACTAGATAGCAAGAACTGACAAGAGCTTGTATCCAGCCCTCCTTATATGACTGTTTAAATGTACTTAATAAATCTTCATACAATATTTGTTTTCTGTTCTCAGTTTCCAGGCTCTAATGAGCTCTGCTTCACTGTTACTATCTGAGGTCATCCACCTCAGTAGCCTGTTTGTGTGCTTGTACTCCCCAAAATGAAATAATCTACAATTATTTCTTATAATAAATAAATAAATAATCTCTCTCTCTCTCTCTCTCTTTTTTTTTTTCCTGTTAATCCTTCCTCTAATCTTTCTTTTTATGTGTCATATGTAGAATTAAGAGAAGAATTAGTTTGTTCTACTTAAGGTGTTTCTTATCACTGTCAATAAATACACATAGTTTTATAGATATCTATATATATAGCTATACATACATACATATATATGTATATAGCTATATATATATATATATGCTTATATAGCTTTATACAAAGAAGCAAAGCAGTTTAAAATCTCTGCTTTAGAGAACAAGCAGAGTCAGTGTTCAAAGGAACAAGAATAGATCTAGCTTAAAAACTATGGACTTGGCCTGATATAGGTTACCTTTTCCTACTCTGCATGTGCCTTACATGCAAATAAAAGATGTCAGCCAGGGCCCCTTTCATGTATGCATAACCACGTATGGGATCAAAGTTCAAGTGCTCTCGCAGTTACACTGTGAAAGTAATGCATGGTTTGAAAAACTGTGTCAGAGATTTCAAAACACTGCTGGTACAAATTCAGAGAATCAGCACCTTAAACTTTTAGGAGATGAGTAACTGTCCTTTTTACATCTGGTGTTGCCAGATTCCTACTGGCATCTGCCTCCGAGTGCCAACTCTGGTTTTTGATCCTTTAAAAGTCAGGCACTAGGATTCTACCTGACTTTGTAAGATCGAGAGATGTCTGCCTCAAGTCACATCACTGAAAGGGTATCAACAGGTGCTGTGAGAGTTTATGGTAATTACAATGAGATATCTGCATCTGCAAGGAAAGAAAACTGATGTGTCTGTTCCTGTGAGCAATTGGAAGGGGTAGTATGAAAACTGGTAAATCTGGAGAACCAACAGGCATATTGGTCAAGAATATTAGTGTTGTGACTGGGAGCCACCAGTCGCCTTTTACTCTCTAAGTCTTGGCATTAAAGAGACCGTACTACAAAGAAGAAGGCTATTAGAGACCCTGAAGGGAAGCTGAAATGTTGGCACCCACAGAAGGCAGCTGAAGTGACCAACAGACCTTATCGCTGTCGCACTCTCTTGATAGATAAGGTATTGGTAACGCCTCCTCTCAAGTTTATTTGCCTGGCAATAACCCAGTTTCAAACAGAAATGTACAAGTTGCTGAAAGACAAGAAATTTGAAGAGCTGCTTCAGAAAAATGTTATGACAAACCATTCTTTTTTCCTCTGTAAGATAAAACGTATTGATTGTGAACTGTAACCTTTTGGAAATGAGTTTGTTCTCAGGATGAAAAGGCTGGACTCCACTAACGTAATTTAGATAGATGGATAGAAGGGCGTTTTAACGAGCACAGATTATTCCTCAAACAGTGGGAGGTGTGGAGGAGGACAGGATACTTTGGTGTGTGTAGGATGTATGTGGTAAAATAAGATTGTAAAAAGAAATTAAGATAAACTTTTCTTGTACAACTTCTAGTCATCCCTTTATGTTTTATGGGCTTGTACATGCAAGTTGCTGTTGTGAATGTCAGCTGCATCACCACCCTTGGAAGGGTGAGTGCTGGTGACACTGGGACTGGTGCCACTTTGCTATCAGATGAGACCCTCCAGGACTGTTTCTTGTTCCTTTCCACCTTTCTCATGGTGGAGTTGATAGGACTTAACTTTTAACTTGTTGAATATTTAGCGACCTGGGAGCACACCTGCAGCGTAGTCAGTGCATAATACTAACTAGTAGCAAGCTGGTTAATTTGTAGTATTGGTTACTATAAGCAACAGGAGTTGCTTTTGCTGCGTGTAGGGGCCACGGCAGTATTTGGGCTACACAAAAATAAAACAACCTCTGCCCAGCTGAGGCCACAGGGAGCTTAAGGTCTGTGTTTGTACATCTTTTGGACACTTTTTTTAGTATGCTTGGACATCTTTTGGAATTTTCTGGTGTGTTCGGACAATTTTTGATTTTTTTTTTTTGTGTGTGTGTGTGTGTTTGGACATCTTTTATCTTTCCTCCCCGCCCAGGCACGCCAGGGGCCGGTCAGCGCGGCGGTTACAGCCGTTACAACGGCCGCCTCACGGACGGGCCGGGCCGGGCCGGGCCGCGTTGCTGAGGCGACGGCGGCACCGGGCGGTACCGGGCGGCACCGGGAGGGGCGGGGCGGGGCGGGGCGGACCGAGTCCCGTCCCCCCCCATCACGTGGCCCTCCCGCCCCGTGCCCGGTGCTTGGCGGGGGGTGTGTGCCGCTCCGTGCCGCTCCGTGCAGTGCCGTTAAGTTTGTTGGAGCGGGCAGCGAGCGGCGGCGGTGCCATGTCCGGTAACGGGCACGGCTACGGCGAGCAGGCCGGCGAGGCGGCGCCCGAGCTGGCTCAGGAGGCGGCGCCCACCACGGCCCCTTCGGTGCCCGCGGCCTTCGGGCTCTTCAGCAGCGACACCAAGAAGTGAGGAAGGGGCCGGAGCGGGGCGGGACGGGACCGGCGGCGGGGCCGGGCGCTGAGGGGCGGCCGGGCCTCCCCGGGCCGCGCTTCCGGGCCGAGCCCAGGCGGCGGGGAGGGGATGGGGGTGAGGGAGGGCCGCGGGAGAGTTCGTGTGGCGGCGTTTGGGGTGTGCCCGCGGCTGTGGAGGTGTTTTTTTTTGGGGGGTGTGTGGAGGATTTTTTTTGTTTTGCAGTAAAAGCTTTTTATCAGTTTTGCCAGCCGGCCGCGTTGGCGCTAGTTTCGTTTTGCCTTCCCGTGGGTCTTGAGAAGCGCTCGGAAGTTTGTCTGCGGGAGCTGGGGACGTGGTTGGCCGTGACGAGGTGGCTGGTGTAAAAGGGGAGGGAGCTAACACGGTCAGGAGTCAAAATGAGGAAATAGGCAGGGGGAAGGAGGGGTAAAAAAAAAAAAAAGGAAACGGTCTAAAGTGCACGGACACCGAAAACCTTAATCTGCTTAAAGGAAAAGTGACTTGGAGTGACAAAAAATGCGTTTAGGAAGGATCAAGAGGCTTGCCAAGCCGGAATGACATCCTACAACAAATTGGAAATCTATTCCTAGAGCGACCAGTAAAAAGGACCATATGCTAAGGTCTCGTGTACATTAGGAAATCAATCACCTGTTGTTCAGTTTGGTTGTTCTGTGCAAAGAGAGCATCTGTGCTTAGAAACCTCGACTGATGTGCTTATTTTTATACCACACTGAAGCAGATCACAACAAGGTGAAGCTGCTGTGACTCTCATGCTTGTCTCCATGAGGCAGCAGCTGGTAGGCCTCTTCAGTTTTCCATACAACTCATACTTCTGTGCCTCTGCTATTCCTCTACATCTTCTGCTTTTTAATGCTGTTCCAGTTAAAACTTTCAATGACCTAGCACAGATACCCCAATGATTTGTATCTGACTTATGTTGCCTGTGCCTTGCTTTTGTTGTTCCTTTCTGTGGAAACAGCTTTGTGCTTTATTTTTTAACCATTGGTCTTTTTACACTTTTCTACAGAGGAGAATACCCCGATCCTTAATCATGGCTGTAATTCTATATACAAACTCATTTCATCCTAGATTTCAGACTGTTTTGCAGGCTGAGTATATTTGTCAGTGTTTCTGGAGCTGTGGGAACCAAAGTAAGTAATTCTACCTGAGGCTATCCAGTGGTTGCAGAAATACAGCTCTGGGGTCCTGAGGCTTTGCGTGTATGTGTTTGTGTGTGACTTCCTGAATATGGAATAACCAGAGTAGCTGAGTAGCTCGTGATATGTGCGTGTGTCTTTAATTTATGTTCCAGGCTTGCTTCTTTACTTAAAGAAGGGGAGAGAAGATCCCTGAAGAAGGGGCTTGAGAAGAAAGCAGTTTTTGATCTCAGTGGTCTTTGCAGCTGACAAACAAGTCCTTGTTGAAACAGGAAGTTTGCCCTGACTTGAACCTGTGTGGTAAACTCCTAATCTGTGTGAGAGGTTTTGAGAAATGGACACTGCAGGAAAGCTTGTGAAATCTGTGTGGGAAGAAAAAGCCAATGTTCTAGCAGTGAACTTCAAGTGAGGATTATTGTTAGAGAAGCAGGTAGTCACTTATCAGGCATATAGCATGTATGCCATCTAGTCAGCTCTCCTAATAGGCTTCAAACTCCTTACTGAGAAGCAAACAAAATTTCTTATAACTCGAGTTGAAAAGGAAACCTTCTCAGGACAGTGCCTGTAGCCTGTGTTGAAGACATGGTGTCTTCTTGGTTCGTGTTCCTTAAACTGGTCAGATCTGATCCCTCCCTAGTGTGTGCACAGAGAAGTGCATGATGTGTTTCTGTGTCTTGCGTTTTCAAGGATAGAAGTAGCAGGATATTCCACTAGGGATACATCTGTACTACATCTGTAGCACGGAGAGAGAGTTTTACAGAATGGTTAAGGATGGAAAGAACCTCTGGAGCCATCTGGTCCAACCCCTGCTCAAGCAGGGACACACAAAGCAGGTTGCCCAGGACCATGTCCTGGTGCCTTCTGAGTAACTGCAAGGAGGGTGGCTCCACAACTGGGCCACCTCTGCCAGTGCTTTGTCACCTGCACAGCACAGAAATGCTACCTGGTGTTCAGGAAGAACCTCCTGTATTCTGGCAAGGAATGTCAAGGACAACACGGGCTTCTTCAAATACATCAATAGAAAAAGGAAGACTAGGGAAAATGTTGGCCTGCTGCTGAATGGGGAGGGTGCCCTGGTGACAAAGCATAGAGAAGGCAGAGTTGCTGAACGTATTTTTTGCTTCAATTTTTACTGCTAAGATCAGCCCTCAGCAATCTCAGGCCCTGGAGACAACAGAGGAAGTCTGGAGAAAGGAGGACATTCCCTTGGTTGCAGAGGATGGAGTCAGAGATAATTTAAGCAAACTTGACATCCACAAATCCATGGGTCCTGATGGAGTGCACCCATGGTTGCAGAGAGCTTGCTGATGTTGTTGCTAGGTCATTCTCCATCATCTCTGAAAGGTTGTGGAGAACAAGGGAGGCGTCTGAGGTTTGGAAGAAAGCTGATGTTAATGCCAGTCTTCAAAAAGAACGAGAAGGAGGACTCAGGAAACTACAGGCCAGACAGCCTTGCCTCCATCCCTGGACAGGTGATGAAGCAGGTCATCCTGGAGGTCAGCTCCAAGCATGTGGAGGAAAAGAAGCTGATCAGGAGCAGTCAGCGTGCATTCCCCAAGGGCAAATCATGCTTAACTCATCTGAGAGCCTTTTGTGATGGAATGATTGGCTGGGTAGATCAGGGAGAGCAGTGGCTGTTGTCTGCCTTGACTTCAGCAAGGCTTTTGACACTGTCTCCCACAACATCCTCATAGGTAAGCTCAGGAGGTGTGGTGTAGATGAGTGGATGGTGAGTTGCATTGGCAATTGGCTGGACGACAGAGCTTAGAGGGTTGTGCTTAGTGGTGCAGAATCTAGGTGGAAGCTTGTAGCTAGCGGTGTCCCCCACAGGTCAGTACTGGGTCCAGTGTTGTTCACCTTGTTCCGCAATGAGCTGGATGAAGGGACAGAGTGCACTCTCAGCAAGTTCGCTGACACAAAGCTCAGAGGAGTGGCTGATACCCCAGAGGGCTGTGCTGCCATTCAGAGGGACCTCGACAGGCTGAAGGGTTGGGCCGAGAGGAACCTCATGAAGTTCAACAAGGGCAAGTGCACCTAGGGAGGAATAACCCCAGGCACCAGCACAGGCTGGGGGCTGACCTGCTGGAGAGCAGCTCTGCAGAGAGGGACCTGGGAGTCCTGGTGGACAGCAAGCTGACCATGAGCCAGCACTGTGCCCTTGTGGACAAGAAGGCCAACAGTATCCTGGGCTGCATTCAAGAGCCTTGCCAGCAGGTCAAAGGAGGTGATCCTCCCCCTCTACTCAGCCCTGGTGAGGCCACACCTGGAGAGGTGTGACCAGCTCTGGGCAGCCCAGCACAAGAAGGACATGGAGCTACCAGAGAAAGTCCAGAGGAGGGCTATGAACATGATGAGAGGACTGGAGCAGCTGTTGTACGAGGATAGGCTGAGAGAGGTGGGCCTGTTTAGCCTGGAAAAAAGAAGACTGAAGGGAAGACCTCATCAATGGGTACAAATATCTGAGGGGAGGATGTTGAGAGGATGGAGCCAGTGTCTTTTCAGTTGTGCCCAGTGATAGGATGAGAGGCAACGGGCAGAGAATGAAGTACAGGAGGTTCTGGCTGAATATGAGAGGGCATTTCTGTACTGTGAGAGTGACAGAGCACTGGCACAGGTTGCCCAGAGAAGCTGTGGAGTCTCCTTCTCTGGAGACATTCAAAACCTGCCTGTATGCCATCCTGTGCCATGTGCTCTAGGTGATCCTGCTCGGCAAGGGGGTTGGACCAGATGGTCTTCAGAGGTCCCTTCCAACCCTACCCGTTCTGTGACTGTGTGATTCTCTGGTTTGTGCCCATTGCCTCTTGTCCTGGCACTGGACACCACTGAAAAGAGCCCGGCTCCGTCCTCTTTGCACCACCCCTTCGGGTATTTGCATACATGAACCTCCTCTTCTCCAGGCTGAACAGTCCCAGCTCTCTCAGCCTCTCCTTATGGGAGGCATGTTCCAGGCCCTTCTTCATTTTTGTAGTGCTCTGTGGGACCCTTTCCAGTATGTCCAGGTCTGTCTCATACCAGGGGCCCAGAACTGGACACAGCACTCCAGGTGCAGCCTCAGCAGCCCTGAGCAGAGGGGCAGGATCACCTCTCCTGACTGCTGGCGATACTTTGCCTAATGCAGCCAATACCATCAGCCTTCTTAGCAGCAGGGACCCATCGCTGGCTCACGTTCCGCTTGGTGCTCAGCAGCAACCACAGATCTGTTCCTGCAGAGCTGCTCTCCAGATGGGTGGCCCCCAGCCTGTCCTGGTGCCTGGGGTGGTTCCTCCCCAGGGGCAGCCCTCTGCACTTGTTGAACTTCATGGGATTCTTGTCAGCCCACCTCTCCGGCCTGTTGAGGTCCCTCTGGATGGCAGTACAGCCTTCTGGAGAATCAGCTACTCCCCCTGGCTTCATGTCATCCACAAATGTACTGAGGGCGCACTCTACCCCACTGTCCAGCTCATTACTGAAGATGTTAAACAGGACTGGACCCAGTGGTGACCCCTGGGGTACGCTGCTCATTCCTGGCCTCCAACCACTTTGCACCACCGAGCACTACCCTTGAGGCCCAGCTGTTCAACCAGGTGTTGATCCACCACACTGCTCATCCAGCCCATGCTTCAGCAGCTTCCCTTGGAGGATCTTATGGGGGACAGTGTCAGATTTCTTCATGGAGTCCAGGAAGACAGTGTCCATGGTCCACCCCCTCTCATCCAGATGCATTTCCATGCAGATCACGTAAGTTAATGGGGTCAGTTTTTATGGTTACATTGCCGACCATTGCTCTGTGTAGGGGCATGAAATGTCTAACTACTTCTCAGTTTTAAAGGAAAACTAGAAAGAGAGACAGAAATATTAGTTGCATGTGCTAGGCTGCAGCTATTACTGTTAATTCCGGGAAGATGGAGGACTCTCATGTACATTAATTGCTTTTTAAAAAAGAAAGTTACTTGTAATACTAAAATATAGTAATGTTTGGTTCTTGGACATGTTATGAATTCAATGATCGAATTATTTGTTGCTGTATCTAAATGAAATGTAAAAAACTTTCAGGTGAACTGTATGAGTAACATCAGCAGGTAGTGATAAGTATAGTATTGAAACAGATGGCAAAATTTATAACAAGCATTTTCAACTTTACTGATTTGCATCTTTAAACTATATTCCTGCCAAGCAAAATACATTTGTAATTTATTAGAGTTTTTCCTGCAGATCTGGCTTAAGCATTCTGTTGAGCTATTCATCAGGAAACTCGGCAGGACTGCAAACACATTTTTTTCTGCTGAGATTTGCAAGCTTGTTTTGCTGAGAGCTGATCTAAGGTGGTGATTTCATTAAGGTACTCATTCCCCAATTCTCTGTGCAGAAGACTTTTCCAAATTCATCAGAGCTAAAAACTTGCTTTCAACAGCTGCCAGAAATGTTCTTGGAGTCTTAAATTGATTTAGTTTTGCCTTGGCATATCCTGTTCAACCAGTCATGGAAAGCTTGTATAGACTGCCATTTTTGAAATTCTTGGAGGAGAGTCCAGCCCTAATACTCAAACTTGATGCATACTGTAGCTCATTGGCAAGTCTGCTTTCTTTCCCCATCTGTTAGGATGGCACTCTGCCCACTCATATAGTGATATGCCAGCTTCAGTAGGATGTACAAGCCAGCAAAGATGAATGGTTTGGGTAAAACGATGACTCTACAAGATAAAATCTGATCCACGTAGTTGGTACCACAACAGGATCTAAATGCAGTATAGGAACAGGAGCATAATATGGCAGAGCACTTCTTGAGTTGAAACTGGCCAGATCTGATGGAAAGTGAGACATGGTGAATGTTTTCCTATTGCCATGCACTTGGCACATATGAGGATGGAAGCAATGAACTGTTGATTTGCTGTGATTCTCTGTAATGCAGTCATAAAATTTTTTTGAAGCTTTTGTATCTTTTCAGAAAGATGCTAGTTTAAGGTCTTCGCTGTGGCTTCTGTATGTTTATTATGCTTATGTCATGTATTTGCTGTAGACAGTTGCTATGATCTGCATTATGAATGGCATTAAAATGTCTTTTGTAATGTTGTTACAATGTAAGGTTGGCAAAAAAAAATTCCAGTTTTCTTAGCTCTGCTTTTCTGAGGATTATCTTTGCCTGGTCCGTTCTTCTTCCTAGTAGTCTTCTTAAATTGAGAAAACCAGAATTCTTTCAGAATTCTTTTGTCATTTAAATATTTCTGGCATTCTGGTAGAGAATGAATGGCAGTACATCTTAATGCCGTTAAGCAGTGTTTCTGAAATGTTAGCATGTATCTATTAATGTGTTAACACTTGTAGATTCTGGCAGAGATGGCACCACCTTTTTTGTATCTTTAAAGGAAGCCTCACCATTTTCAGGAATGCTGGCACTGCTCCTCTTTCTCTTATCCCTTTGTATCTGTCAATACTTCTAAGTGATCTGCAGATGTCTGTGTATTCTGATCACTCCTGTTCAAGACAGGCTGTAAATGGACACAGCTGTTTAAGTGTCAGCAGGTTAGGTGCTGCTTCTTCAGGCTTCAGGAAACTGGTCTCTGCCACAAAAGATGATTTTTCTCTTTCAGAAACTACTGTGGTGTTGGGGGTGTTGGCACTATCAGAAGAGGTTGTGCATGGTGGTGTTGCTTGATCGTCTGAAAGGATGACAGGAAGCAGCCTTTCTTGTGACTGGGTGAAGTAGGGTCTTTTAACTACTCACTTTAGATCACTTTAGATTAAATCATAGTCCTCTCCAGAAGATCTTTTGAACTACTTTGTCATATTAACTGCTGTCTGGTCAGAGATTTTGAAGTGTAGGTTATTTACATTGATGTTTGTGGCAGCAGAAACTTTCAGATGTTCATGCTCTGGGTTGCTCAAGCACAGGTTAGGTAGCAGTGTAGTTTGACAGAAGTGAGCTGGAAAGATGCTTTATCCAGTGTTAACTTCATGCTTTTCTGTATATTCGCTTACTGAGAAGGAGGAGACTGTACCAAAGCTGTCCAGATTGCAAGTGCTTTGAGAGTGGTGGCAAAGCAATCATTAAACATGTTTATTTTCTTGGTGGTTTAACTATAACCTGTCTTGTTCTTCTCTGTGTCTCTGATACTGTAGTTATCCTGTTTTTCCATGCATCTTTGTCTGCCTTTTAAAAATACAAAGTTCACTTTCTGAGTTGTATGCTTGCTTCTCAGATTGAAAAATAAGTTAGTTGTGGTTTAGAAGAAAACAGGAGATATCTGATGTCGTCATTTCTCTCTAAATCACAGTACACATGAATTCTCTCCCTTTAAATAATAGTTGAATTCCAAGGTAGTGTTACGAATTAACAATAATAAATATAAATAGTGTTATAATGAAAGAAGATAGCAATACTGAATAGCACCACAAGATGTCATTCAAACAGTTTGTGGTATAGAACAAAATGCTCACAGTGAAATGTGGATTTCTTAATTTCCTGCTAGAGGAAGAATCCAAACCAACAGCAAAATAAACTCAAATCACAACATGTATTTACTGCTGTTCTAGCTTCCATTTTATGGAAAACATGGTAAGCAGCTCCAAAATCAATTTGCATTTCTCTTTAAGTGTTAAATTCAGATTTGTAGAGTTTATGCTCGATTAAGCCAATTTATTTTATGAATTTTGCAGCTCCTGTGAACTATAAAAAGCTGATTTTTGGTGTGTGTGTGAAATCTTCCCTAGGACCTTCATTACTACAGAAGTGCCAAAAGATAGTTAATTTGTGCTGTCAGTATGGATTTTGTGTTTCAAACCTGGTAACATTCATAGTGTTTTGAACTTAATGTTGAAACATTTTGTTATGAGGCTGCAGGTAAAATAAAATAAAGTCAGTATACTGTGATTGAAAACATGTAACCAAGACTGAAGTGTCATAAAGACTGAATATAAGACCAATGTGGTTGATGTGTAGGTGAAACTATGTTGTAGTTGTAGAATTTAAAACACAAAATGTGTTGTTAAAACTTTTTAAATGGGACATCTGTAGCTTTTGTTCTCATTCTGTGACAGGTGGTTCCATGGGATCAAAAATAGTGAAGTTTGCTTCCTTCTGTACTATGGATTTATTTGGCATTTCTTGTATTTTACCTATGCAATAATCCAGTGCTCTCATTGCAAATGAAGAGCCTGTGTCTGACCATCAGTTCTTCAAATAAAGTTCTTACCCTGTACTCAGAGGTGATAAAACAGATCCCAGATTATAAAGGCATGCATATGGAATGGAGAATCATAATTAAATTCTTTTTTCATAAAAACACAGGCTGATAAACCTCAATGAGTAAAGATTTTTGTGGATGAAGAATCATTGGTGTCTTTTTCTTGTCATTTGGGCTTCAGGTGCTAGTTTTGATATTTATGAAACTTCTGCTTCTTATGAGGAAAACCTTAATGTTTGTGGGTAACTTCTTTCAGTAACTGTTAGAAATGCTGCAATTAATAACAATGTATGTGTTTTTTATTATGGTGTTGCTAAAAGAGAACAGGAGATGTAATAAAAGTATGTCTTAACAGTGTGACTAAGCGTTCTCTTAATAATAATTGTTTGGAATAAGTAGGTGCAGTGGCAAGTTATTTGCTGCAGGTTATGATTTAGTATTTTGCTGCAGATGAAATAAGTATTGCACTTAGAGCTTTATAATAGTTTCTATAAGAAGACAGAAATGGAGGGGGAGGCCTAGATTTATCACTGGCATAGCTGATTTAAACCTTAATGATGTACGTATACCTACCCTTTTTGGCATTTTTTTGTTTGTTTTGGTAGAGATGGATAGAGTCGTTCAGCAGAAACTGAGATCCAAGTTTTGATCTAGGCAAGAGGCCAGTTTTTGCGACCAAGTGTGATCTGACAAGAATATGACCTATTTTTTAGCTGTTCTTTAGTTGCTGTTGGTGGTTAATTGAAATGGAGAATAATGGTCAGGTTCCTTTACAGCTGAGTAGCACATCCTGCTCTGTTGCTCAGCTTCTGGCTTAAGATCCAGGCTGTTAATATAATTCAACAACATGTTATCTTGAATGCTGAGTTCTAGGTTTCTGAGCTTTTATTTTGGCATGTAGGGGTGATTTTTTTCTGTTTTTTTTTTTTTTTTTTTTTTTACATGAAAGTGAATGGAGTGATCATTAAAGAGATTAAGAACTTCCTGATTTCTTTCTTAAAGTAGCATCTAGAAGATGAGTACTTACCTGTAGAGCCATCATAGACACTTTCATATTTATAGTCCTGTTACATCCAAAAATGTTGCAAAGACAAAACCAAAACAAAAAGCAGTGCTTTGAGGTGGGAAGACAAATGATCAAAGGCTACAGTCACAAAACGTAAATACTTTAGAAGAAAACTAGAAATCCTCTTCTACCTAACATGCTGTCTTTGAATCTTTGGTCAAATACTTGTATCGAGGAGTAGAACCTCACGGTAGTAAAGATCACAAAGGTAGCTGAATACCAGGTCACTAGTATTGAAAACTGAATAAATGACTTAAACTGAAGTAATTTATTGAATGAATAAATGAAAAAACTTAACTGAAAAAATGACTTACAGCCTTTTTCTTTTTTTGTCAGGTGATGCACAAATAATAAGTGTGTTTCATAGACTGTTAAAGTTGTATACGGGTATAACATTTCCAATTAAATTCACATACTAGGGCTTTAAAAACTAGCCAGTTTCTTAGGACAGTGGAGATGTATTATGGAGGTAAAGATGTTTGACTATAACTATGGGAAACCTTATTGAAATTCTTAGATGCAGCAGTTGTCAGACAGGTAAGATTCCTGGTTTTTTTTGTGTGTGTTTTTTTTTTTTTTTTTTGTTCCTTGAGTGGGGGAAAAACACAAGAGAAAGCATTTTCACCCCTTCTTACTGTCAGGAGAGAAAACTACCTCACAGGCAGTAAATTTTTCATGATTTTTTATTTGCACTTCTTGTTGTTGGGTTGAATACTGTCCTGCTTAGAAGAGCTCAGTATCATCCATAGCTATCAGATTAGGCTACTTTAAACCTGGTTTTGCTGATGATGTAATGGTTTATATGTCAGTTACCTACAACGTGTATGTAACAGTGTAGGCTAAAATCACCCTCAAAGTTTTAGTAGGGAGTGGCAAAAGTATTGATGTAGCAGGACAGTTGCTTACACTTTCATGGGTTTTTCGCAGGTAGACCTATAAGTGATGAAGACATTATTTGTCTAATGTTGTGCACTGAAGAACTGTCACTTCAGGGGAATTAATGAGTATAGAAACACGAACGACACTGTGAAGTGTTGTTTTTTTTTTTTTAGGGATTTTACTTGATTCAAATTCCCTTAAGTTGTCTTAGTATTCAGAAGATAAAAATATTGTTGAAGCGTACTTTATTTAATTATACTATGAAAGACTGAAATGTATTTGCCTTTTCTCTTGTTAGAGGCTGCTGATAAAAGTTGTTTTTGGAGGGAAGTGACCTTTGAAATCTACATAGGATATTTGTTTCTAGAAGTTAAAACAGCAAGGGAGTGGGTATCCTGTTACATAATAAGATTATACGATTTTCTTTTCTGAGTAGGCTTCAATCTCAGCAGGCAAGCTTGGTTGAGTGCAATGGTCTTTTTTTATATACTGTACTTCAAAGGATGGAACAAAATTCTACAATACTGGGTAAAATAGTTGAGGTTTCTTGCACTATTAAATCTGCTTTTAAAGGGGAAAACCTCGAAGTTACACTGAAACCATATGTAAGTGTAGAAGAAAAACGGCTTGCCGATGATGATTACAAATACATGGAACAATATTTTTCTCTGTAAGTATCTAATGCTTGCTAATTCCAGATTACAATTTGTGATAGAGTTTAAAACAAATCATCAGTTACTTAGATACTAATTTCCAAATGGATTCATCAAGAACTTTTTTTTTTTTTTTTACTTGTTTTTTTCCCTGCTTCTTTGGTCTTAGGAAAGCAATGTTGGCAGGTATTCATGTTTTAGTTTCTTATTCTATCTTTCCTATTAACACTTCAAAATATTTTTATTTGAAATATGTGTTAGAAAATATTCCTTAAGCAGTTTTAATTAAACTTCATCAAGTACTTTTTCGTTTGTTTTCATGTCTTAAATTCACCTTTTATTGTCTCTATTTGTTGCAGTAGTAACTCATACTTATTCTGCTTTAGTCATTCCCAGCTTCAGTCAGTTAGTTTTCAACATGTGCTTGAATCCTGTCCTGTGTAACTTCCTCCATTTTTTCCTACTTGATTTTCAAAGTCAAATCACCATCTGCATACTTTCTACTTTCTCTAGGGAATTTTTTGACATATTTCTTTTTTTCATTCAACTTTTAATGTTGGACATTAATTATTAATAATTAATTAATAATTAATATAATTTAATTATTAATATTTTGATATATGTTCATTTAATGTTGAACAACAACCATGGTACACTGGATGTTACTACTTGCACTGGATGGAAGGGCAACAAAATAAACTGGCTTCAACAGGATGCAAAACTACAGAACAAAGTTGGATAGGGCGTATAATGTAAGGGACAGAAACAAATAATTAAAAAAAAAAAAGGCAGCAGTAGTGGACTGACTGACAATTCTTTGAGCACTTCCAGAAATAACTGACAGCAGTAAATTGCTATGTGTCAAGCAGGGAAAATAGGAGGGGTTCCCAGCGATATTTGGGAAATGATGCTGAAGCAGGCAAGAAAATGAAATACATCCACTTTTTTCTTTCAAATATAATGCTTAAATATTTAAGCTGTTACGTGAAGCTGGTACTTAAAACAGGTCATACCTGTTGCTGAAGCATTTCATGAAATGCTAGTTTTTGAAAAAGCAGCTAGATCTCACTTGGAGGTCGCCTGCAGGTATCTACTTTGTTGGTTTGTGTTTTTTTTTGTATGTCTTTCTTTTGGCTTAATAGGGAAACTATTTTTTTTTCCTTTGACTGTGGCTCTTAATATTGTGGATGTGTACTGAAGTGTAAAAGTGATGTGTATTTCTCATCGGGATGCAGGGAATAGTTGCAGTACTGGGTCTGAGAATATGAGAAATCATCTCTATTCTTTTCACATAGGAAAAATGCAGTTTGGTGCTTAGTGAAGGAACAGCTGACAAAATTTTGTCTAGTAACTAATTTTTTATTTTGACTTAAACTGCCTTTTCCTCTCTATCTCAAATTATGTGTGTGTATATGTAAAATCAGTATATATTTAAATGTTCATATTCACTTTTCAAGTCCAGTCTCTGGATTTCCATGTTGCTTTTCACTGTGAGAGCTCAAAGGGTTTGTAAGTCTTAGAAAATTTTCAGAGATCTTTGGAATTTTGCAGTTATTTCATCCAGGGCAACTGCATGGTCATTTCCCCCCCCCCAGTCTAGCTATCTAGGAATCACAGAAGGTTATTTCTTCAAATAAACTTTTGTAAATTCTCAGCATCTATAAATGCAGTTAACCTACATTAATAGACTGTGATTTCTTTGCATTCAAAAAGCCAAACAAGGTTAGGGTTTGTATTAGAGCTTGGTAATGAGGAGCTGTATCTGTGAGAGAACATCCTTGTCAATTTAATATTTTCATGCTAGAATCTTGCTTTGGCTGTAAAAAAAAAAAAAAAAAAAGTACTTGGATTTGTGTCCAACAATGTGGCTGCCTTAATCTTATGGTATGTAGAATAGATATACTGCTGATCTGAGGTTTTCACTCTGAAGGGAATGAATGGCAATTTACAATTTCAAGAAGCACATGTAAAAAATAAGGTTGTGTACTTGATTCTTGTCGGAATTCAGACCATCCTGAAACTTGCTATTGGGTTTTTCAGTGGTTAACATTAAATTGATACTATATTTTAACACAAACATGTCAGCCTCGAGCTATTGCATCTGACTCTTGCTGTGCTGGAGGGGGTGATGGGGAGTGAATAATTGAATAATTGGTTCAAACTGAACTATGCTGTTGCTTCAAGACTTCAACCTTCTAGGCTGGGATTAGCTATTAAAGTTGCATGGGCTTGATTTATTGTTGGAATTGGATAGATCCTTTTACTAAACACATCATTATTCTAGGCCAGAATGTTAACAAATACAGTTTAAAAATGGGCAAGAAAGAGAAGCGCTGTATCTGAAACTGCTGGAATGATGCAAGAATATAAAAAACGGTATTCCAACTTTTTTTCTTAATTTCTCTAATTGATGCTTTTCTGTGTTTCTGCCATAGAAATGAAGACCTAAAACAAATGCTGGAAAGCAGTAAAGATTCTGCAAAGCTGGATGCTATGAAAAGGATTGTTGGGGTATGTGTTGTTTTTTGTTTTGTATGAATACTGTTACTATTTTACAAATCCTTATCAAGTCAGAATTTGAATCTCTAAATGGTGTTTTAAAAACTACTATGTAGTCCTTAGTTTGCTGTTTTCTATATGAAAATATATGCGATTGTACTATTTAAATTTTTTTGTGTAACATTGCCAATCCACTTGTAAGAAACCCCTTTCAGTAGGGAGGTGAAATGTTAATATGAAATGATTCCTTCAGAGAAGATTCAATTGCTGTCTTAATTTATCAGTCAGAAAGCAACAGAAATCTGCTAGCGTGTATGTAAAAAAAAAAAAGTCATTTGTTTTTACTTTTAGATGATATTAGCCTTTTTTTTTTTAATTGAGCTGGTTACAGATATATTTAAGTATTTTGAGTGAACTGTTTACCTGTAGAGTTGATTAAATGATGTTTAACATCATCATGTGTTTAAATCCTGTAAGATAAGCATCATTAGGTTGATAAAGGCCCGTTATTTCTTCTTAAAAGTATTAGGGGAATGTGCTGTGGAAATCTGTACAGTGTCCACTTAGGTTACTTTCCAGCAACCAGTAAGTGTATAATACCATGGAGCTGGTGATGTGTGGTTATCGCTGATTGCTGGTATTCTTGATAGTTTTAGACTAGGGTGATCAGGCTCAAAAGCCCTACAGCAATGGAAGACAGAACTGAATTGAACATGCTTTCGTGTTCCCCCACCTCAGTTAGAGATTTTGTCCTTCGATTATAGACAGTTCTCTGTCCTTAGCACCTGTTCCTGTAAGCAGTGCTGGTGGAGCTCTTGTTTCTTGGACATCTCTTCCTTCTTTATCTGCTGCTGCTTGTCTTGTCTTATAGCAAAAACAGGCCTGAGGTTGGCCTTTACTTGACTGTCAGTGAATTGTTTGTATTACTGGATCCTCTCTTTTCAGTTTGTTCCACATTTTCAAGGTGTTAACCTGTGCTTAAACTGTGCCTCATAACAGATATGTGAACCAGACGTTGGTACCAGATGACAAGTCAAAACAATGATCTTTACAGGCCAGGTCTGGGACCTTGTGCGATCAGCAAAAAGCCTGTAGCTGTGATGAAAATGGTCTTGCTGGGTGGAAAGACACCTTTGCATTAGCAGTTGTTTGCTTACTTTTAGCAAGCTCTCCACCACGAGGCGTGTTTTCCAGAGATAAGAGGCTTCCTCTAGCCTTATTACTAGAGGAAAAAGGAACTTGTCAGAGTATTGTTTAACGTGTCTCACAGGAACAGTGTTTTGTTTTTTTTTTTTTTTCCTTTACTAATTTTAGATAAAGGAGAAAGCTTTACAAATTGATAGCTTTCTTGATCTTTTAGTAGACAGATAGCTTTCCTGCCTCTTTTCAAGAGGCTGAATTTTTATTGGTACATATAGATGTGGTGGAAAAGTACCAGGAGAACGTTTCTTATGGTTACTTTTGCTGTTTCTTCCTCTTAACGTGGGTGGCAAATTCTCTTCTGGGACAGAAATTCTTTACAATAAAACAGATCTGTCCTCCAGTGGAAATTTTTTCCTCAATTTTTTTAAAGCATAAATGCAGAAACAAACTTGTGTGCCTGATTTCCCATGGAGAAATTCATACATTTTGTGTCTCACTTCAAAAAACAAAACAGTTTATCACACCCTCTTATGCTCAGTAGGGCATATTTTGTAGGGACATAAGTCTACAACTACCTCGTAAGGGGGTGTCGAGAGGCAGGAGACCTTTTCTCCATTAACACCAGTGACAGGACCCGCGGGAACGGGGTTAAGCTGAAGCAGGGGAAGTTTAGGCTTGACATCAGGAGGAAGTTCTTCACAGAGAGAGTGGTTGCACACTGGAACAGGCTCCCCAGGGAAGTGGTCACTGCACCGAGCCTGACTGAATTTAAGAAGAGATTGGACTGTGCACTTAGTCACATGGTCTGAACTTTTGGGTAGACCTGTGCGGTGTCAAGAGTTGGACTTGATGATCCTTAAGGGTCCCTTCCAACTCAGGATATTCTATGATTCTATGATTCTATGAAGTTTATGCAGACTTGTCGGCACGTGTAAAGCTTCCTCTAGAATGAAAATTTCTCTTTGTGCAGGAACTTCAAGTATAGAAGATAACACAACTGGAGAACGTCTCGGCATAGCAACAAAAATGATGTGATAGACCTTGGTCTTGGAAAAACCTATAGGTTTTTTAAGTTTAGTGCTCCCTGGGGTAGGGAATGTTTATGCTAATCATGACTAATGCTAATGACATTATGCTAATTATGACTTAGTGAGTGAAAGTATACTCTTTGAAAATAATCTAAATACAAATTTGCATGCTACATTGGAGATATTATAGTAGGTCGGTTAAATAATGGAAGTAATGTGTAGGGTTGTAGCCTATCAGGGAGATCTTTGAGAATTACCTGCATTTCTGAATAGCATAACTTTGCTGCATCAAGATGTGAAGATCATTGTGCAGAAGTTCCACAGAATAGCACATCGCATATTGTTAATGAGTTCTGCTCGACTCCGGTCATCCTGAATTTGATTCTTATTACAAGGCTGTCCCCCAGTCCTGACAATAGTGCTTAATTTAGATTCTTATTTTAAAACCCTTGAAATGTTTGCAGTTTGCTTAATTCTTAGTTTGAGTCACTTCCTGTGCTTAAATCCAGCTGCAAAAGATAGTTTAAGATACTAAGTTGGTTAAAATGAAATGTGAGGCAAAGCTGCTCTTAAACCCTTTCAAAAGGCTCCACTCAGCAATAGCTTGAACTTTAGACACGTTCTTTCTTGTTTCACCTTTCTTCTCCAAGCATTAAGTCTGTCAAGGTATTGCCTGGTTTCACTTTTGGTTTTGTTGCACAAGATACTAGTTCTTCATGCTCTTAATGTGTTTGTTCTACCTATGAGACAAACAGACCTGTGAGTTAAGAGTAGGTTTTATCCGCTGTATAATGTTAAGCAATGGTGGAGATGTGAGACAGTTACAAAGAGCAACAACTCCATTGCAAAATACATTCCTGTGTTGAATCCATGCATGCTTGATTGTCTTGGTGAACTCTTGTTCTTTCCCATTTGCTTGATGGCTGACTGTATCCTGGCTCCTCTGTAGCTGATGACACTGTTCTGAGTGAGTCTGTCTGCAGTGGCACCTTAACTTGAAGCTGTGTAATATATCTGTGAAATATCTAGGGTTTGCAACATGGATATGAATTATTGGCAGGCATTCTGCTGGAATTAGATCTAAGAGATGAGAGAGCTGTGCAGCTGAAGTGTTTGTTGAAGTACTATATTCCTTTTGATGTACTTCTTTTTATAAAAACTTTTTCTTTATGTGTTCATGTAAGGGATGTAGCTGAACTGGGTTTTTGTTACTGGTGCGCTTTACTCAGTATACAATTTTGTTGTTGACTATGTGCCCTAGTTTCAGACTTCTCTGAGATAAAATATAAAAACTTTCTTTAAAAACAAACACACACTAATAGGTTGACTGGTCATGCTTTTAATTTGTTCTTTTTGTTCTCCATTAACACTTTAAGGCCTTTTATGTTTAACTTCTTATGGAAATCAACCCTACTTTGTTTTTTTCAAGTGTGATGTCTATCTGATTTTCCTTTTTCTCTTTGTTGCTGTTGCACACCAAAATGATTTCTGGAAGTGGAAACAGGATTTAATCTTATGCAGTTTCTCCTGATCTATCTGTTTGTTTTTTTTTTTGATAGCTGCTTTTGATAGCAGCTCCCAAAGTGACATTGAGTAAGGCTTTTCAAATGAGCAAGATTTTGTTTTGAAAGCATTAACTTTAATTTCTAAAGCATTAAAATTGGTTTGAAGTCTGGTATGGTAAAGTCTAATGTGTTGATTCCACCACTGCTCCCCTGCAGTCATTACCAGCCTGAATTTGGTGGTTTCTTTGTATGGGTGGCATCCTGCAGTGTCTAGTAGTTAACAGAAAAATCAGAGAAATATTGATCTGGAATAAATGTCTCTTTCCTTTTTTATTTTTTTTTAAAAAAGGACAAAAAAGCAAAAATCAAAACAGTAATAAATGATATTACTTTTTTTCCAGATGATTGCGAAGGGAAAAAATGCTTCTGAGCTCTTTCCTGCTGTTGTGAAGAATGTTGCCAGTAAAAATATTGAGGTATTCCTACAGCATAGTAAAAATACTCTTATATAGGATCTGTTTATGAAAATTTTAGCTGCTTATGTCTGAATTCAGTATAAACTAATTTTTCACAAGCACTTTTTACGAGAATTTTTCTTTGATGCTGTCATTGGAAGAAAAAAATAATGTAAATAAAGGAAACCCACTGTGATTCAGCTGGGGGGAGGGGATAATACTATTGGCATTATTAAAAAGTCAAAACCACAAGGGGGTGTGTTTTTGACTGTTATGTGTTTAAATGTTTAATGCTTTAAAGAAGACTGATCAGAAGCTCATGGAATCATGTGGTTTCAATTACCTGACAAGAAAAGTTACTGTATTTTGTTTGAATTGTGGTGGAACTTGCAAAGTTTGGCTGGGGGATTGTGCTGCATATTATTTGAAAATATCTATTGCAGATAAAATCTGAGAGGCAATATTAAAAAAAAAACAAAGGAGGTTAGATTAAAAAAGTTTTCACTGTGCTATTCCTGTAGTATATTTGTAAAAAATGGAGTGTTTCATTATTTGCATTGCAAAGCAAAATCACTTTAACTCAATTAAACAAGCCTCTGTAGGAATTTGTGATCAGACAAAATGTGATGTTGCTAATAAAGTGTATTTAAAATGTGTTTGTCCACAACACTTAAATGGTGGTGCCTTTGATAACTAAGTTTAGAAGAGTTCTTCTAATGCATTACTTATTAATGTGAATGCCTGTGATCCCAGAAGATTACAAACAGATGCTCTCAAATGTTAGAATCTTTTGAAAAAACATGAGTACTGGGGGAAAGAAGGGAAGGAGGAATAGGAAAATCTTGAGTAAAGAAATTATTACTAATATTCAATGTAATCCCAAAGGTTTGGGTTGCTTACAGTATGCTTTACAAGACATGTAGACTCTAAAGCACTTTAGGTCTATGTCTTTAATCATTAATTCTGTATGAAGAATTATGAGAAGAATTGTATGGAAAAAGGGGCAGACTAGAAAGATTAAACTTTCTAGGGAGCAGCTGGAGAAGAAGCTGGGTGAAAATCATCTGTTGTGGGAGTTAATTTCTTGAGACAAGATCTTTGAGTTTATTCAACTTACACTAAATTGTGTGATTTTTGATTAATTGTAAGGAGATTTAATAGGTGTTTTCAAGACTTATATAAATAAAAACAAAAGCAGAACTAAAAGCTTTCTTTCTGCCTATTTACCATCCATTGTATTGTAGCAGCATATTTGTCTGGCTTTGCCCCAGTATCAGGTGTTCAATGCACAGTGTAGCTTGCTTCTCTTTTTTCTCCCCTTATAGGAAAGCACAAAAAGGTCCTATCTTGGACTAGGATTGTATTAAAAAAAAAATAAATAAAACATTCCAGGAATGAAAAAAAAAGTTGATTAGCTTTATTGATGATGTGTTTCAATCCACAGGCTTTCCATGTGGCTCAAGGAAGTCTAAAGTATCAATTGCATTAGAAAGATCAAGGCTGCCAACCAGAAAACTGTTTAAATGTTACTGAGTCTCTTTATCTGCTTGTCTCTCATTTTTCTCTGCTGATTCCAAATTACATAGGTCCTTCCCTCTCCATGCCTTTGGTTCCTCCCCAAAGCATCCCATAAGTCCTATGCAGTCTTAAAATACATTGCACCCTATATTGGGTCCCGTACCCTTAAGTAGCAAAGACTTTCAGCCTGAGATGTTCTCTGGTGTTAACTCTTGATGGCTTTCACACTGAGACACTGGGGCTGAGAACATCCTGGGAGGGGCCCAACAGGGTGTCCCTTCCTTTGAGTCCTAAATTTGGGTTCCCTCCTGCTGCTGTGCCTCTGTGCACCTGTGGGTTTGTGGAGATGTGGTGTTGGTGGCTCCTGACATGGACCTGTCACAGAGAGTAGCTAAGGCAGGGTATTACTTGCTTCCCCCCACCCTGTTGTCTCTCTTTGCTCCTTTGTGTGTGGGAAGATTGTTTTATAACATAACCTAACATTAATTACTGGAAATGTTTCTCTGTTAGTATTTTATGGTTCTTCTGTTATATTTTAAAACAAAGAGACAGTTACATGAATTCACATCTTCCTCTGTGCAGTGGTTACAGTTATTTTTTCTACAATTCAGTGCTAGCATTCATTTGGGAGGAGGAGACTGTTGAAAGAGATCAGGACATTCAGAAAAAACAGTTAACTATTTTCTTTATGAAGTTAGATAACAAATTTAGGTCCCAGTGTAACTACACTTGGAGCTAACCAATTCAAGGTTTTGAGTAACTTGTATCATGATTCAGTTTTTAGGATGCTTCTGAAGTTACTAGAGATGACTTGGAATGGGCTAAGTCAGATTATTAGTGCATTGATTCCTATACTGTTTTCTGAAATCATTTTGCCAAATTTCCCCCCATCTTTAATTCTAATGGAAGTCTGTCTCTACTAATTGCTACAGTGCAGCAGCATAAAATACATCAGTTTTTCTGAGTGACTTTCCTGACCAGAAAAGGCTACTGTTTCTTTTTTAATTTTCAATTTATGCTGAATACTCTGGTACAGGGAAATGGTGGTGAAGAAGCAATAAAACATGTTCATTTGCCTTAAGAAAAGCAAAGGGCATCTTATTGTTTACATAAGTGCCTTGTGATTTTTTTATTTTTAAGTACACACTGACCTCAACTTGATTATGTGCATCATGTCAGGAATGGTAAGGATGCAAAATGTGACCTAATAAACAATTGGTGGTATAGAACAAAAATAGGTCTTGGTCAATACCTCATGGAGTTTTATGTGCTTATATTGATAAACTAATTAAACAAATCTGCCTGTGTTCCTCAAGCCTAATGTGCCCCTGTTATGATTAGTTTTATAGAAAGGAGCATTTTAACATTGAATGAAAGTAAATGATAAAAGAACAGTGTAGTCACGAAGCTCTAAGGGCTTCCATTTCTAGTCACAGAGTGGTTTCAGGGAAAGGAGGCTTTCTTTGCACACCTGCAGTCATTCAGTGCATAGGCCTCTTGTGGTCAATGTTGATTGCTGCTTGTCTGGAGCTGAACAACAAATAATTTAGTGTGGTGTAACCTTCTGTGATTTAATATTATGCTTTTTGCCAGAACTGGCACAAAGATACATCTTCTGATAGTGATGGTAATTATAGCACAGCTGTAGTTGAGGGTCTTTCAGAGTTTTCCATTATAAGCTCCAATAGTCAGTTTACAACTCCAATGTAAAAAATATTTTCCCTGCTTCCTTGACATATAGTGGCTATGAGGGGGTAAAGTGAACTAAATTGAATACCCTCCTCCTCCAAACTCATATTGAGGTTTTCTTAATCTTTGAACATTGCATCCTTTGTAATATGCTTATATTAGCTACATCTTTTGAATGCTTCAAGCCGGGCAAAGGCGGATCTAATACCCTTTGCTTTTGTCCAAGACATAGTCAGAAGAGTTCTTTTAATCCAAGTTAAATAGTGTAAGTTACCATACTTCAGCTGGAACTTATATTCTCTTTCAAATGTGTTAAAAGTAATTGACTTTGAGTTTCAGGGTAAAATGGGGTTGTTTAAACTTTGTAATGGGGTTGCAATTGCCAAGGGTTTCACTCTTTTTTTCTTTTTTCTCATGAGAATGTATTAGGAATGCTCATGTGGTCAGTTGCCACATGACAGCTTCTTATGTTATTGAAGTCTTTATTTACTGGATGATAATATAATGTGATACTTTGTATTGTTAATCTTGATCTGACTGTATCACTAATTAGGTAATATTGTAGCACCTTGGGGAATTGCTGTTAAAGGAATTACAGTAAGTCATAAGGCATTTGAGAAATGTGAGTATTCTAGTGATGTATTAACTCTTCCTTTAAGAAGAGCTCAAGAATAAAACAACAAAATAAAAGTCAAGAATAAAATGTTGTTTCTATTTTTTGTTTTACAGGGTTCCAAAACTTTCTTGTAACAATGTTCTTTGTGGTTTTGTTTTCAGATAAAAAAGCTGGTATATGTTTATCTGATGCGTTATGCAGAAGAGCAGCAAGATCTAGCTTTGTTGTCCATCAGTACTTTCCAGCGTGCTTTAAAAGTGAGTGACTCTTAAACAACATTTCATACAGAATTCTGAGCAGGCATCACAAAAACAGGAAGACAGTTTTAAGTGTAGTCAGGTAAACTAAAGCATAACTTGAAACTACTTTACCTGATGCAGATATGTCGTTGACAGAGTTTTTTGTGCTGCCTCAAACCTCATCAAGTATGAAGCAGCTAAGCCTTCATGAAGTTAAAATTACCTTACTAAAGAAACGTAGCTGAGTGGTGCTGAGTACACATGCACAACGTTTAACTTCCGGAATGACTTTGTTCTTTTCTAGGTAAATTATGCGTGTAGAAAGAAGACCTTATTTTTCTGTGATCTGCCTGTTTCTGTGTAAAAGATGTTTATGTGCAATAGAAAAGCGGAACATAAGGAAGACAGCAGTACTTTAATAACAATACTCAATGTCTTGCATGTGCTACTTCTAATAAAAAGTGCTGAAAATGCAGCCTTCGGTAGAGTTTTATTTCTGATTCATATTAAAATGTGGTATGGGATTTGAGAGCAAAAAAAATAGATTGCCTTTGAAGTGTGACTCTAGAGATTTAGAAAGGTCTTTTAAGTCTCTGCCCTTAAATTTGGCTAGATCTTATAAGAGGAGGTTGATTTTTTGTTGTATTTATTCCCCATACTCGTCTTACACAGCTATTCTTGATGCATGCAAAGCCCATGGTGAATGGACTAGATTTACATAACTGTTCTTCAAAATACAGATAATACAGGCTTTAAAATTTCACATTCTTAAAAAAGAAATGGATTTCATTACTGGCTTCAGATTATATCTTGCAGTAAAGAACAGAAGCGGATATGCAGTTAGGAAGAACTTGAGTGGGATTGTTACAACTAAGAACCACATTTTAGTTTGCTAATTTTTATATTTAATAATAAAACTAATCTAGTTAATTTTTTGAGAATACCTCTATTCCACTTGGATTGCAGTTTCAGATCACTGATCATTAAATAAAACATTGGTTTATGAAAAATGAATTACAGTTTTCCTTTGCCAGATTTCTAGGTGTTTACTATATTAATGTTTTCTGTCTCTTGTTATTATTGTTGTTGAAAACTTACTGCATGAAGTTTAGCACATTTACTTATTAGTTTGTCCTTAAATTGCAAGTCTGATTGATCTACTAGATATAGGTGGATTAATGTGCCCTCACTAGTATAAATGCCTCAGAGGATTTGATGATGTCTTTCTGCACTGTCTTATTTTATTTCTTCCCTTCTCTGCCATTTTTTTAGGATCCTAATCAGCTAATCCGTGCAAGTGCTTTGAGAGTTCTCTCTAGTATCCGTGTGCCAATTATTGTTCCTATTATGATGCTTGCTATTAAGGAAGCCTCTTCTGATTTATCACCTTATGTGAGGAAGAATGCAGCCCATGCAATCCAAAAACTGTACAGGTGAGTCATTCTGAAAAATACTGAAACATGATTTTAAAGATCATTATGGACTCTTTAGTAAGACTATTGTGGGGGTTGTGTGTGCCTCAGACGTGTTTATTAAAAAGTACAAAATGTACATAGACATTCAGTCACTCAACTGATTTGACTGGAGTTCAGGCACCTTTGGATTTTTTCCCAAGTTACTACAGCAAACATTTCCGGATTCTTGATTTTAACTGTTGGCCAACAGCATAATTACTGTCTGCTGCTCTTTTGAAAGACTGCATACTGTGATAATTTTCTTAATTGCTATCTGTTTAAAATATCTTCATAAAAATTTGAAAATACAATTCTGTTCTTTTTGAATTTGTTTTTTTTTTTTTTTTTTACCATGGGCTAAGCATTACATTGTTTTCTTTCCTTCCTTGTTTTCCATGGCATATTCTTGTAATACTCTTTTAAGATCAAGGTGTGTTGGTTAATAACTGTAGTGCTTTGATACATGTATAGCAAACTCAGATGTATTGTAAGTTTCAGAAATGAAAAACGTCATTTGTTGAATTGGTTAAACCTTGATACAATAATGCACCCCTGAACTGTATTTATGCTCGCTAGAATAACAGGGTAAGTATGAAAAGATTTAGAAAGAAATGGGTACACACATCTTTTGCTTTCTAATATGCCAGTTACTGTCATCATTTTAAGTAGATATTTTGATGTGTCTTCTCAGAATCTAAGATTTCTGTTTAGCATCCCTATCTTTCATCTTAAAAGGATTCACTGTAGTTTGTAGTGTAGATGACGAATTAATACTACCTAGTAGAATTTTTATCTGTGCATATCCACCTCTTCCAAATCTTCCTCTTCCCTCTTCTGAAATTCTTATGGAAGAGCTCTTAAAAAGAGGTGGGTACGGTCTTATTCAGCAAGATCTTGAAATCATTCTTGCAAATACCATAAAAAGCTTATCCCTTGCAGCACGATTTGAAAAAACTGGCTTCACTCTCTTCTAGGTTCCGTGACTTCCTGACTGGTAGTAAAATGGACATGCATATCACAGTAATTAATCCCTGCCTGCTTTCATTTGCAAATGAAAATAATATTCCCTAAAAGTACCTTTAATGATTTAGAGGGCCTGTAGAAGGCCTTCACAGAAGTTTTTACTTCACATAAATGTCCTAGGCATCATGATGTGAGGTTTCAAACTGCTGTAGCTGTACAGTCCACCCTACCTGGACTACAGTAAACTTTATTGTCACTTGTGAATAGAGTAGTAAATAGCAATTTTGTCTGTGGTAGAAGGATTTGAGAGCTGTTTATAGAAAGCATGCCAACTTTACCATCACGTTTTAAAAATACACTAGTACATTTGTCAGAGCTCATAGGCCTGGTTTACCACAGAACAAAGGGAGAGAGTATAATTTTCTGGATTATGTGAAGAAGGAGCAATTCTCAGAACTGGTGAAGAGACCATCAAATTAATTTCTCTGTAGGCAGATAGAGTTGGTTTGCCTTCAAATAAGGGTCTTTCACTGGCAGTGTCAGCAGATGTATCAAGAGGGATCATGACTGGTACCTCCATTGTTCAGTAGTGTAGATCATTCCCTGGTGTCAAGGCTGTCTTTTGGCCTGTTTTTTTTTTTTTTTTTTTATAAGCAAGTCATTTCAGAAGACTCTGAAGTTGGTCAGAATCAGAATTTTGCAGGGCATAGATTTTTGCTTTGAAGATCAGTCAACAGTTTATGTACTGTCCTACATCTAAGTACTCCATCTTCTGAGAGCATTTAAGCAAGAAGCGCTAGCAGTTTATTCTAATAGTGCCTGTATGCTTCATTTACTTTTTGGTTTCCATAACTTCTCAATCTCTTCTGTAGCTCACTTAGTGTTACAGACTTCTGGATGCAGGCTCGATACTCCAATCTTCCTTGCATTTAGTATCATGGTGTTTGGATGTATGCCTGACCTAGAAGAGCTTCTTCATTAGTGGTTCAATCAATCTTAGCAGCAGGAGCCTCACATATCCAAACAGAGGAGATTTCAGGCATAGTATGAACAGCAACATTTGTACCCAAAGCGATCAACATTGCTAGCTACATTGGAGTAATTTTATCATTGAAAATGTCAGACCTCTTGCTTATTTAAAGTGCACTTCAAAGCTATTGGTGTCTTCTGCCTGTCAATAGAAAACTGTGTACTTGAAGTTACTCACAGCAAGATTTGGAAAAGGACTTCTTAAAAGTTCCATCGCTAGTATTAAGACATACCGTGCTATTACTAATAGATGCCATAATGGGAACACATCACTCTGAGCTCTTTAGCCTTTTCTTTTCCTTATCTAAAACTTCAGAGAGAGGAGGTAGAGAAATGGGAATTCCATCATCAAAACCCTTCTTAGAAATTGTCTTGATGATGTACAAAATTGTTTTTTTCAAAACGTCTTATTACTAAACTATTCACCTCCCTCTTCCTCGTGCCAACTTTAAAGATTTGAAATAAGGCCTATTAGAAAGAGTGGGCTTTTCATCTGAAGGTTTTGGACCTTGGCCTAAGATCCATTAATTTTATTTGTTTGTTTGTTTGTTTAAACAAAAATAGAACTTGCAACACAAGGTGGCTGTAAAAACAGGGATAGAACAATGCTGTTGTTTTACATATGCTGACCATAGGGGCTTCTAACAAAGTTTAGTTCTCCATTTAGCATGCTCTGGTATTGCTAGATATTACAGCTGTAGTGAACTAGTATGCAGCTAGATACTCATTTGTGATTCTGTACTGTAAAGGATGTACTGTGCTTTAGGGCAATTCATCAGTCAGAGTTGAAACTGAAGTGTACAATGATGACCAAACGCTTCCTTACTTAATTGTGATTGCATCCATATTGAAATGAGTTCTCAAAGTTACAGAACTCTATGTCCATATGGCTCTTTGAGTCTACTGTGTCTTTGTAGTGTCTTCTGTCTTGGCTTTGAGTTCTTCCATGTTGTATGGATCCATGATGAAGAAGAAACTGGAAAGAAAAGTTAGTACTTGCCTACCAGCTGTTAGGAAGCAAGTCTGGCAATGAATGATGTGTCTAGCAAACTTTTCTCTGCTTGCTGAATATGCAAAAGGTTAATAAAAAGCCTTTTTTTTATTGTTGTTACTGCTGTTTTACCTCCAGCTTTACTATATAGGACTTGAAGCAGCCTATTTTTCTTTATATTACACACCAGCTTGGTACATATACCCTTGACTACAATTCTAAAACTTCTTGAATTCCCACACTTCTGACTAAAATTGATCAAGTTAACAAAGTGTCTTGCTTGAAGCTTTATGTTATTAATCATGTAGTAAAGGTATCATTCTGCTTGGCATGATGTTCATTTACTACCGAATTCTTTCATGCTTATGGTCCCTTCTGCAGAAGCACCGATGTCGTTGTGATTTAACATTTGAAGCTGTCAAGTTCTCCCTAATGTGTTGGTCTCTCTTAATATTTCTTAATATAATTAAGATTGTTATCTTTGTTATACTACCTAGATGTGTTCTGTAATCTTTATATTTCTTCAATTCTATTTATATTCCATACTGAACTCCTCTCAGTCAAGGTATTTTAAAATCATGTCTTTGGAATACTTGATTTTTCTGGAAGTAGTTTCTTTAACACTTCTGGTTCCTTGTGTCTGAGGACAACAAACCTAAACTTTAAAAAATTTTGATATCTCTGACCAAATATGTAAAAAGTTTTCATTTTTCCTTCTAGTCTTGATCCAGAGCAAAAGGAAATGTTAATTGAAGTGATAGAAAAGCTTTTGAAGGATAGAAGTACGGTAAGAGCCAAATGTTGCTATTACATAAATACTCCCTCCCTCTCTCCCTCCATTTAAGTGTGTGTGTGTGTATATGTATATATATATATATACACTTAATTTAAAATATATGTATTTAAAGAATTGTATTACATACTGTTGAAAGATAGCCCGTGGTTTCTACTTCTTTAAGTCTTAATGTGTTTTTATGTATCCTGGTTTTGGGTGGGATAGGGTTGATTTTCTTCATAGCTGGTATGGTGTTCTGGATTTTGAATGAGAAAAGTGTTAACAACACACCAATACTTTAGCTGTTGCTGAGCAGAGCTTACACCAACTCAAGGACTTTTCAGCTTCTCGTGCTGGCCTGCCAGCCCTTGCTGGGGGTACACAAGGAACTGAGAGGGGAACACAGCCAAGACAGCTGATCCAGTCTGACCAAGGGATATCCCATACTATGTGGAATCATGTTCAGCCAAATTGGGGGTTTGGCTGGAGTGGGGATTCTGCTTCTCAAGGCCTGTGTGGGCATCAGTCAGCGGATTGTGATGAATTTCATTGTGCATCAGTTGCTTTGTATATTCTCCTATTATCATTATTATTATTTTCCTTTGCTTTCTGTCCTTTTAAGCTGTTGTTATCTCAGCCTGTGAGTTTCTACTTTTTTTGATTCTCTCCCCCATCCCACTGTTGGGC
The DNA here is from genome assembly GCF_047663525.1 of Anas platyrhynchos. Classification (NCBI taxonomy): domain Eukaryota; kingdom Metazoa; phylum Chordata; class Aves; order Anseriformes; family Anatidae; genus Anas; species Anas platyrhynchos. The sequence continues at coordinate 25,117,653 of NC_092621.1, forward strand.
AGGGGGAAGTGATTGAACATCTGTGCGGTACTTAGCTGCCTGCTGGGTTAAACCACAACAATATGCTTCAAAATATAAGCATCATTGTACGTATATGCAGGATACTGTGTATTTAATAGTGATTATCTCCACCTGTAAGACAGGTAATTTTGCTTGCATCATAGGTATTCTTCACCTGTTTGGTTAGTGTGTTTTTGTGTATGCTTTTTTAAACTTGATTTTGAAAATGAAAGTTAGGTAATGACACAGATAAGCATATAAGTGTCTCTGTATAAACACTTCTTCATTGAGATGTTAGCTAGATCATTTCTATTTGCTTGTGATATTTTAAAAATACATTGATTCTGTGTAATGCATAGTATACCTGTTGAAGTTCATCTGCCTTGTAGTGTGTGCAGCTGTTACACAATAATATTTGATGAACACTAGTTGTTCTTGCAAATATTTCCTCTTCTCACCTGTTAAGTAAAACTGGTGTCCTGTTATAATTTCTGTAGATTTAACACCCCTTTTATATTTTGCCTGCCCTATAATACATACATGTATAAGTCTTCTATATGAACTCCTAGATGTCTCATATTGTGAGGTCAGGTGTCCACATTTCTAATACTTCTTTCTGTAACCGCTACAATAAATTTTCACAAGTTTAAGTCAGGTAATTGAGCGATGAGTCAGAAGATGAACTTCAAATATAAGATAGAGACGTAAAATAAAACATTTCTCTTATTTTTGCTCAAATGAGTAATGTAGCAAATGTCATTTTTTGACTAAAGGCAAGTATTCCTAGGTACCAGAGAGTGTGTTGCTTCAGCTACTATTAGCCGCTTGCTTGCTGTTCTTTGTTTTAACTTTAATTTTACTATTTACATCTAACATTTTCATCTATTACTAATGAAATGTACGGGAATATATTGTCTGTTATTCTAGTACAGTCCAGATGTCCAGGACGTAAATGGTGTCAATCTCTAATAGGCATCTCACAACTTCCACTGAAGGGTTGCTGAAGGAAAGTGTCAGAGCTTAATGGCTCAGCAGACAGTAAATCAGTTAGTTAGTTCTCCTGACTGCATTCGCACTTGACCTGTACTCGTTTGTCAGAGGCCTTTGTGCTTCTGTGGAGTTGCCCCCCCAGTGGTTCTTCGTGTATTTTGTTTTTGTGGTTCATGCTCTTGGTGTGCATGCAATCTGTGAATGTGAGATTAGATTCTTTATACCTGTGGAGGCATAAAGGACAGAGGAGCCATCTTTGTTTCTTTTTATTGCTCATGGCAGGAAAATGAAATCCTTGAATTTTCACTCTGTTCCCTAGTCCTTATTCCTTAAGGTAGAAGGCAAGTTATCCAACAAGTAGTCCTTTATGCATTTATATTTTCAAAACGTTAGAGGAAAAAAATACAGGGTTGGTTAGGATCTTCTTTTTCCCGGTGAGTTAATTGTGGCACTTGGAGATGCTTACAGAGGAAGTTAATTCTCATTGCGTAGTATATGCCATTATTCTGATGCCTTTGTGGCAATGAATAATGGACATAGTGTTGTGGGTAGTTAGGGTCTGGCGGCCGGAAGATGTCGTGCTGTACGGAAAGGTGGAGCCCCTCCCTTGATGGACAGTAGCGTGTGGCCTGTGATGTAAGCAAGCAGAAGTGACGCTATGGGCCTCGGGTATATAAGCCCATGTGACTCGACAATAAATGCCATTTGCCATCCACCACATTGGTGTCTGTGAGCCGATGGACCGAGCGGCCTGGGGTTGGCCGCCGTGCCGTTCCTGAACCAGGTCGCCACTGCCCCCAGAAGGCAACATAGTGTATGAGAATAGCAGCTGAAACAATAGCTATAGTTAAGCTATTTTTTACCCCAGCACATTCAAGAACATAATAATGATGGTCTAGATCTTGGTCTTCTAGACCTTTTCAGAAAAGCACTGGAAACATAATACAGTTAACCTGCTGAAGTGTTTTTCTGCCTCTATTCCTATTGGTCTGTTCCTTAGCAAGGCCTGATTTTGGGCTGAGACATTTCAGCTTCAGAAATTTTACTTGTTAAAGAAGGACTAAGAAGAATTCTGAAATGGAACAATACAAATCTCTTTTTGGGGCTTTGAATCAAAACTGCATTGTAATATACAATGCTTCATCCCAGGCTCCACAGCATATTGTGCTATAAAATGGATCTGTCTCTGTTTACTTGCTTGATAGTTTGTCTTTCGGAAGACCAATCTAGCACAGTAAAGCTCCAGTTTTAGTAGTCGTTTTTGGTCCTGTTCCACTGAATGTTCCCAGGAAGCCTCCAAATTTGTTAACAAAAAGCATAAAATGAATAAGTGTTTTGTTACCAGATAACTGGTCTGAATAAGCTCTCATCTTTTGCCTCCAGTTAGAGAACATAGCAATTCACTCAGTGCAGGAAACAGTTTTGCCATTTTAAGCTACGTCTAGCTTTTTAGAGTAGAAAAGACGCAGCCATTGTACAGATAGAATGGAATAGAATAGTTCAGTTGGAAGGGACACTCAAAGATCTAGTCCAGCTGTCTGACCTCTTCAGGGCTAAACAAAAAACAGGGATTATTATTGAGAGTATTGTCCAAATATTGGTCTCAGGCTAACAGCAGTAGGAAGCAGAGTTTTAATACTTGCACAGAAGGCTGTTATACTAATGTTGCTGTGAAATATCTCCCAAACACTGATAGGAATGCTGTTGATGATAGCCCAATACTCCAATCTATCTCAATCCCTCTGTAAGTCTTCTCATCCCTCCAGGGAGTCAACAGCACTTCACAGTTTAGAGTCATCAGCAAATTTGTTGAGGATGCACTCCAGTCCAGGTGGTGGTCCCTATGTGCAGGTATTCATATGTAGATTACACGAGCTTACATAGGATACTTAGTCTTTCTTACTTGGCCACTATGCCTTATTTAAGCTCTTCTTTGATGTTTATATAAATTTGAATCAACACCTTTTTGTGTTTTGTAAGGAAAACTACATTTCCTATACTTTATGTACAAGAAAAAAAAAAGTGTCCTACACAGAAAAATAAGCAAAGGCTGCACACTAAAGTTTCTAAAATCTTTCATGAAGAAAAATACCAGGTTTGTCTTCACAGGAATTCTAGAAATGGGCTGAGCTGTAGAACAACAGCATTTCACTATAGCCATATGAAATCCATCTGCTTGATGAATGCTATTTTTCTTTTTATTCTTTTTTTCAGCTTCCATTGCCTGTTTAATAGTGAGTTGGCTTTAACTTTGAAGGGTAGTAATGTGGAACTCAAACCATGTGTTTACTTCATGCTAGTCTTTGGATTCCTGCAATGCAAGTGCACAGAAACTGTTTTAAATAGCAAGAAACTGTCTAGAAAGGAATTTTACTACAGTAAAATTAAACTGTTTTATCAGACACTACAACATGTGTTCATTTGGTAGGTCTCAATCAGTAGTAAGTTTTAATATAAGCTGAAGTAAGCAAAACACTAAATGAGAGAGATGCTTACCCTAACAAGTCATTAAAATTTCTAGTGACAAATGAAACATCATTCTGCTTTTTAAATGATTTAACGCCAACATTCAGTTAAAAGCCAAACTCAGTTAATCTAAACTACAGAAAGTACCAAGTTAACCATAATTACCATATGATGGCTAAATGAATTACACAATCGCAGAATTGTCTAGGTTGGAAGAAACCTCAAGATCATCGAGTCCAATCTCTGACCTAACACCAACACATCCTCCACTAAACCATTATCACTAAGCTCTACATCTAAACATATCACTAAGCTCTACATCTAAACATCTTTTAAAGACCTCCAGGGATGGTGCCTGAACCACTTCCCTAGGCAGCCCATTCCAATACCTCACAACCCTTTCAGTAAAGAAGTTCTTCCTAATATCCGACCTAAAACACCCCTGGCGCAACTTTAGACCATTCCCCCTCGTCCTGTTGCCAGGCACATGGGAGAACAGAGCAACCCCCACCTTGCTACAGCTTCCTTTAAGGTACCGCTAGAGAGCAATAAGGTCGCCCCTGAGCCTCCTCTTCTCCAGGCTGAACAATCCCATCTCCCTCAGCTGCTCCTCATAAGACTTGTTCTCCAGACCCCTCACCAGCTTTGTTGCCTTAAGCACCTCGATGTCCATCTTGTAGCGAGGGGCCCAAAACTGAACACTGTACTCGAGGTGTGGCCTCACCAGAGCCGAGTACAGGGGGACAATCACTTCCCTAGCCCTGCTGGTCACACTGTTTCTGATACAAGCCAGGATGCTGTTGGCCTTCTTGGCCACCTGAGCATACTGCTGGCTCATATTCAGCTGGCTACCAACCAATACTTTCAGGTCCTTCTCTGCCAGGCAGCTTTCCAACCACTCATCCCCCAGCCTGTGGCTCAGCTTGGGGTTGTTGTGCCCCAGCTGCAGGACCCGACACTTGGCCTTGTTGAACTTCATGCAGTTGACCTCAGCCCATCGGTGCAGCCTATCCAGATCCTCCTGCAGAGCCTTCCTGCCCTCGAGCAGATCAACGCACGCACCTAACTTGGTGTCATCTGCAAACTTACTGAGGGTGCACTCAATGCCCTCGTCCAGATCATCGGTGAAGATATTAAAGAGGACCGGCCCCAGCACCGAGCCCTGGGGAATGCCACTAGTGACCGGCCTCCAGCTGGATTTGACCCCATTCACCACAACTCTTTGGGCCCGGCTATCCAGCCAGTTTCTAACCCAACGAAGCGTGCACCAGTCCAAGCTATGAGCAGCCAGTTTCTTGAGGAGAATGTTGTGGGGAAGGGTGTCAAAAGCCTTGCTGAAGTCAAGGTAGACCACATCCACAGCCTTTCCCTCATCCACCCAGCATGTCACTTTGTCATAGAAGGAGATCAGGTTCGTCAGGCAGGACCTGCCTTTCATAAACCCATGCTGACAGGGCCTGATCCCCTGCTTGCCCTGCAAGTGCTGCGTGATGACACTCAAGATAATCTGCTGTATGAGCTTCCCTGACACATGCTCCATGAACCATTCATCAAGTTTTCCCCTGCATCCAGTAAAGGCTGGAGATTCTCCTTAGTCCTCCTTTTTGTGTTGATGTATTTGTAAAAATACTTTTTGTTGTCTTTAATGGCAGTAGCCAGATTGAGCTCCGAATGAGCTTTGTCCTTTCTAATTTTGTCCCTGCACAGCCTCACAACATCCTTATAGTCGTCCTGAGTGGCCTGCCCTCTTTTCCAAAGATTATAAACCCTCGTTTTTCTCCAAGCTCAAGCCACAACTCTCTCTTCAGCCAGGCCGGTCTTCTTCCACACCGGTTTGTCTTTGGGCATGTGGGGACAGACCACTCTTGAGCCATTAAGATTTCCTTCTAATTACTGTGTGGAGTTTTGCATCCTGGCAAACTTGCTGTGCTGCAGGTGGATTATAACATGACTCTTTCCTCCCTTTGCCTTCTCTTCCCCAGCTCATCTGGCCTAACTGAACACAACTCAGGACTGATAGTGGTTTGCATGGAGCTGACCATTGTATTCTGCTGAGCTTTGGAACCACACATAAACATAAACTGTCAGCAGTTTTTAATGACAGAACAGCTTAATGCAGCAAGCTGTTAAGAAGAAAGTGTAGTAAATCAACAGCAACGACCTATTGTTTTTGTGATAGAGCAAAAATTAGGAAATTATTTTAGGTGTTGTATGTATCTTATTTAGCTGTATGAAATAATCAAATTTTACACCCTGGAATGAACAGGCAACTCGGGGAGAGATCAAGGAAGTTGCCAGCATATGCAGAGAGAAAATCAGGAAGGCTAAATGCCAGCACAAGCTCAACCTGGCCGCTGTGGTTAAAGATAACAAAAAGTGTTTTTACAAATATATTAATGGTAAGAGGAGAGCCAAGGAGAATCTCCATTCTCTGCTGGATGCAGGGGGGAACATGGCTACTAAGGATAAGGAAAAGGCTGGGGTTCTTAATGCCTTCTTTACATCTGTCTTTACTAGTCAGACTGCTTGTCCTCGGAGTACTCAGCCACCCGACCTGGAAATCTGGGATGCGGAACAGAAGAAACCCCCCACAGTCCAGGTGGAAACAGTTAGAGACCTGCTGCTCCAGCTGGACTGTCACAAGTCAGGGCCAGATGGGATCCACCCTAGGGATCCCATCTGAGGGAGTAGCTGAATGTGATTGCTGGGCTGCTTTCCAGCATCAATCCATGGTCTTTGTCAGCCAGAGAGGTCCCAGATGACTGGAGACTTGCTAATGTGATGCCCATCTATAAGAAGGGTCATAAGGAGGACCCGGGGAACTACAGGCCTGTCAACCTGACCTTGGTGCCAGGAAAGGAGAAGGAACAGGTCATCCTGAGTGCAATCAAGCAATGTATGTAGATGTGGGACAACTAGGGGATCAGGTGCAGTCAGCATGGGTTCATGAAAGGCAAGCCCTGCCTGACCAACCTCATCTCCTCCTATGACCAGGTGACCTGCCTGGTGGATGAGGGAAAGGCTGTTGTGAAGTCTGCCTAGACTTCAGCAAGGCCTTTGCATGGTCTCCCACAGTATTCTCTTAGAGAAACTGGCAGCCCGTGGCTTGGACAGGTACACTCTGCTGGGTTAAAAACTGTCTGGATGGCTGGGCCAAGTGAGTGATGGTGAATAGAGTGAAATCCAGCTGGTCACCAGTGGAGTTTCCCAGGGGTCGGTGTTGGGGCCCACCGTCTTTAATATCTTTATTGATGACTTGGGTGACGGAATTGAGTGCACCCTCAGTAAGTTTGCAGATGACACCAAGCTGGGGGGAAGGGTCAATCTGCCACATAGCCAGAGACTTGTTTAGCATAATTACAGTGTATCAGAAACTCTGTGATTTTTTACCAGTGTCTGTTTTTTAAACAGATATTTAGAAGTATTTTATTATATACTATTTTTTGTTTTTACTGTTGCTTATAGAAAAACTGGCCCAGACTGTGATAAGCAAATAAAATAGCATGAATGTCTGCTGCTTTTATTTTTCTAGTGACTCTAGATAACTGAGCACCTGATGTGACTTTGTCGAAATGAAGATAAGACCATGCTTTTTTTATGCTAGTGATTTTTTTCAGAAAGTTATACAGTGTGTCAGATATATATAATATATATGTGTGTGAAGGTGTGTATATTATATACATGTATGTGTGTGTGAAGGTATAATTGAATATTTTAGAGTAAACTTTTTTTTCCTATTTATTTTATTTGCTTAACAAGCCTGATATCCTGGGTTTGGGATTTAGGAGGTAGGATTTATTGCTTAAGTTGCTTTTGGCATGCTGTGAAGGACTGTAGAACTGCATTGGGTTTTTAGCTTGTGTATTTTATAGCTCTGATTTTTGCAAACAATAAAAAACACATGCATTAATGATACCTGAGTTACAGCAGTAAAAAATAAAATAGTGTTAATATTGAGAAGGAGTCATGTCCATTTAAAAAAAAAAATCAGGCAAAAAGAATTTGCGACGTGTTTTCTTCAGTCCAAATTCACGTATTCCAAAGTTGTGTATCTAAAGGTGCATCTGAAAAGTAAAGGCAGAATGTAGACCTTTAGCTAGGAAGTAGTTGCAGCGATGATGGGCATCTTAAAAATGTCCAAAATGTCCAATTTCCATTGTCTTTGATCTGATTTTGGTTGGATAATTGCCTCTTTAAGACAGTAAACATTTATTATAGTTGTATGAAAATATAAATATGTGTATGCTGCCTGATAACATGTTTTTCAGCCACATCCAGAGGATGGGGTTGGTATGTAGCCACATATGTTTTGCAGTATCTCATAGCTGTTGGTACTTGCAGCACTTTTTCTGCGACGAGGTAGTATACAGAGTGCAGTACTACCTTTGAGCTCCTCTAAAAAAGAAGAATATTGGAGAGAAATTTCAAAACACATTGGTAAGACTTGCAGAAGCTCATTGATTCCAAAGTATGCAGTCCTAATGTGTCCCCAGAAGCTTCCGTTGTGAAGAAATACTGAATGGGGTAGAGATGTGTTTTAGGTGAAGACTGAGAGTAAATAAATTTACTACATGGAATCTGTTTATTGCTAATAAGATTTATACTCTTTTCCAAAGGCTAACTTTTTAGCCTCTTTTAAAATAATATTTTACCCTTCAATGAGAATTTTCTCATCACATTAAGTTACTTCTAAAATTAATATTCATTATTCTGGCGCAAAAATGTACTTCTATATATAACAGATATAACCTAATTTGAATTCTGTCTGGAGGACAAAAAGTCTTTATGCAGATGTGTGAGTAAGGTTTCTTTTACAGACTGTGTAGTTACTAGATGAAGTATGGATTCGTGTGAAGTGAGGCCTCTAACATTAAAAAATGATCCTAGGAATTGGTGATGGCTTTGCAATGAGTATCTTGATCTTTTAAACTAAAGCAGTCTCTTTGGGTATAATGAGGGGGAAAAAACACTGGGCTTTCTTCTATTCAACAATAGGCTTCTGTTAATAAGTTAATGTTTTGGTTTAAAAACAAAACATTATATGTCTAAGACATTGCTTTCTTATTGATGTAATGTTGGTAAAAGCTTCACTTCTGTGGAAAAAAATTACTGAGTTTGTGCAGATGTTTTATTGTGATAGATCTATTATCCCACTATTAGAAGATAAATGACTGATCTTTTCCAGTTTCCTTGCCTTCAGAAAATTGAAATAAGAAGGGGAATATCATTTGGGCTGTATGATTAGGGCAGGTGGGGTGGCCATTAATTTAAGAGAGAGAAATCTTGGCAGCATAGGCCAACTTGCACTGTATTATCAATCAAACCTCGATGCACTTCTTGTGATGACCCAGCACTCTCAGGTTTTCGCAGCGTTAATTAGAATTCATGACAAAATAGATGCAAGGAAACGTTTTGTACCCTTCATAATTTTATAGAAAATTTATTGTTATTAGAGGAACCATTTGCTTAGTGTGATTTTTTTCATTACCAGCTTGTCAACTAGCATAGATAATCTGGAGAAAATATGAACTCCATAGATTGGGTGTCACTTTTGTTGATGGTTCATGTAGTTTACCTTGGAGCACAGCTAATGGCTGAAGTTCATAGCAACAGCACAGAAAAATGTGGCAACCAGTGGAAGACAAATGAACCATGTTTATTGCTTTAATATAAAAAATACATAAATGGAAAGCAGCATTTGAATTTGATGAGCTCATTGCTAGTTTTGTTGGAGTGATTTATATTTTCTCCTTACACAAAAAGCTACTATTGACATAGTAAGATGGAAATTAACTGACTGTTTTTTGGAAACCAATATTTTTTGGTTTCATATTCTGATTGGATCATTTTGTTTTAATTCTAAATATTTTTATGGAATGTTGAGCATTTAATAAACAAACATTATTAGCTGTTCATCTGATGTTTAGATGTATAGTGGGATCGTACTATAGGGGGAACAGTATCAAGTAGAAAATGGTCTTGTATTAAGAAAGCATTAGGAAATCTCAGATAAATCCTTGTTACCAATGCATTTTGAGACTGTTATACATCCCCCACCCCCCTCCCAAATGAAAAGCTTGATTTTGGAGAATGTTAGAATGTTGCAGCGGGGGGGGAGAGGCATGATCTTAAGTCATGTGGTATATGGCAATTCCTGTATTACCTTGTAAAACTAGGGACTTGCTACAGGAATAAAATTACTATTCATCTTGTGCACCCCTTGTAATACATAGCCTATGTTCAAATTTTTGTTAATATTTTCAAGTGTTCACAAGTGTCAGCATTCTCACTGTAAAATTAAGAAAGTTACTAACGCAAATTGAAATAAGTAATTATTTAAAGTTTCTGCACTTCAATATGGTTGGCTATTTCTTTGTATTAAGTTGTGTTTTGATCACAGTAACTTTTTAAAATACTGTGCTGTTCAGATGAGATGACTCAGAGCATTCTCTTCACTGCCCCTGCTCCCACTCTTTTGCAGAAGGAAGACACAGATTAGTTCTGTGTCACCTCTATGCCCCAGAATAAATTTTAAAACTTTCTTCTATCTTGTGAATTCCAAAGGGACTAACAAGTCTGTAGTTCTGAAGATCTGGCTGGTGGTCAGCAACCACCAAGTATGGAATGTTCACTTTTTTTTGAGAGAGAATGTATATATGCTCAGTCTTTTAGTAAAGCAGCTTGGTTTAAATTAATTTAGGAATCTGTTTTAGATACCCATTCTATGAATATGTGCTCAGTTTTAAAAAGTCAAAATTACTGTTAAATGAATTATTTTCTGTCAGCTTTCAAAGTATTATCTAAACAAAAGGGAAATACAACATGATGCTTGTACAGTACTAGCAGCAGTTAATAGGCAAATGTATCCATGCCAGAACTGCAGTCAGACACCACCCTCTGTATCGTCCTTCACCTATGAACAAAAATGGTTTAAATACTAGTCTGCAACTATTTTTATAGTCATAAATCTGTGTGTGTATGCATGCATGCATCTCTCTCCTTTCTTCTCTGCCTCCTTTTCTCCTCTTATATTTCAAACCTGTCAAGAGACACTACTATGCTGTAGTGTGGAGGTATAGAATATCCACAATAAAGTCAATGGGATAGTGACAAAAAAAGCCTGTGGTCTCAAGTGTCATCTGTTTCTTCTAAAACTTCACAGCCTTCACACTGTCTTCTGCAACTTGGTCTTAACTTTATGGTTTTGCATTGTAATGAAATCACTTGCAGGAAAGCATGTTTTAACATATGACTCTTTCCTCCCTTTGCCTTGCTCATCTGGCCTAACTGAACGTAACTCAGGACTGATAGTGGTTTGCATGGAGCTGACCATTGTATTCTGCTGAGCTTTGGAACCACACATAAACATAAACTGTCAGCAGTTTTTAATGACAGAACAGCTTAATGCAGCAAGCTGTTAAGAAGAAAGTGTAGTAAATCAACAGCAACGACCTATTGTTTTTGTGATAGAGCAAAAATTAGGAAATTATTTTAGGTGTTGTATGTATCTTATTTAGCTGTATGAAATAATCAAATTTTACACCCTGGAATGAATTGTATGCTTGTTGAGGCCTGCAGGTATAAGTATGTGGATGGGGCTGAAGACAATAAATGCAACTTCACGTTTATTCTTATTGGTAATTCATAAAATCCCCACAGAGCCTGAAACTTGTTTAGCATAATAGCAAGACTATATTCTGAGCTGTTTTCTTTCAATTGTAATGTTGGGCGCATACTAATAAACCAAATGTCAGCCAAATACAGGGAGAAAAATGTAGCATATGAATATCATTGTATTTAATATTTCTCAAAAAGTACCATTTCAATAAACTGCACTCCTATTTAATTGCTTACTTTAAGTCATTGGGGAAATTTTAGAGGTTGAAATGCAGATCCCCAGTGCTCAGATAGAATATGACATTAATTTGCTGCCAGAAGGCTATACTGCATGCATGCTAACTGCATACATATCAGCTGCTTCATATAAAGTCTCATCGTTCTAGTTACTTGACTTAACATGTACTTTGACACGAAACAAATCTTAATTAAAGCATTAGAACAATAATTCCAGGCACACAATGACATGTCCTTACTATGCATTGTCAGCTTTTTTCGTTTACTCACAGTTATAGTAACTTGCTGCCAGAATTTAAACAGTTATTCCAAGAAAGGTTTCTTTCTTTATATTTAGAAGAAAAAATCCCATCAGGAGGTTTCAATAAGCCTCGAAGTGTTAGAATGTTGGGAATGTATTTCATTTTCTCATGAAAGCAAAGCTGATTTTATAATCATAGTCTGTAGGAGGATCTCTGTATATATAAAGATTAATTTCTTATGGGAAATTATCAAAAAGATATGAGGTCATAACAGGACATAAATGATCCATTTCTGTAACTTCAGAACTAGTAAAAGAAGAAAAAAAGGTGAACAACATGCAGAAATTCTGCTTGTGCTCTTTGAGAAAAAGTGTTAATATATCCTCTGAATTGTATTGCTAATTTTTGTGCCTTTTTTGCACAGTGTATTCATGAAATGCTAAAGATGAAATTTCATATTACAGTTAATATAGTCATAACGAGAGGAGTTTAGATCCCAGTAGTGCTGGGAAACTTACCCCAGCTCATCTTTAGTTTGATCATGCCAGTGTTGATAAGAGAATCCAAATAGACCTTGTCGGGTACATTGCTGTATTATGCTTTGTTGCTGTGTCCTGTTATTTCTGAGTTAATTGCAAGTTCCCTGATAATTTATTTAGAAACTATAACTGTAAGAAGAAAAAAAAATGTGCTTACATTGCACTGTGTCTTCAGGGCTGAGAGCTAAGATTTATGTGTCTAATAGAAACGGTAAATGTTTGCTCTAATAAACTTACCCCAATTCTATTCTAAATAAGATACCATTTCTTTGGACTTAGGGGTTTTTGTTACTGATGTTTGTTTTCCTTGAATAGAAACAATTTAAAATTCAACTTATCTTAAAATGCTGAGAATTTCTAGTATTAATTCTGATTCTGATTTGTGGATGAGCTGTAGAGGGAACACTGACCTTCTGGTTTATATTTTGTTTTCTAGCTGGTAGCTGGGAGCGTTGTGATGGCATTTGAGGAAGTGTGTCCAGATAGAATAGATCTGATCCACAAAAACTACAGAAAGCTCTGCAACTTGTTGGTTGATGTGGAAGAATGGGGCCAAGTTGTTATAATCCACATGTTAACTCGATATGCACGTACACAGTTCGTAAGCCCATGGAAAACGGTAAGTTTGCAAGTCTTTTAATTATTATTGTGTGCTTGAGTTCTGAATTATTTCCTATTTTGTTTACGCTTAGTTTTTAAGATGTGTTTTTTATGCAGGCTTTAACAAAAATGGAAATCAAATGAATAAGCCTTAACTGTTTAAGTCTTCACTAATACATGGCTTCCATCCTTCATAGTGTGAAAATTCTTTTTGTAGGCTCTCACCTGTTGTAATGTACCCCATTAGCAGAAGGGACTTGGCTTTCTGTGCTGTAGGTAATTTTATGTGAGTCAGCATTAAAAAGGTTTGCCATTCTGCCCCGAAACTGGATAGATTCTACTTTCATTGTGAATTTGAATACACAGTGCCACAGCATACTGAACTCTAGCAGAGTTTAGCAAAGAAATGTAATAATCTCAGAGGCTATGTGGAGACTTACATGTTTGTTCTTGAAATGTGTACTGTAAATATTGTGACATATTTATTTTGTAATAAATTATAAGTATATCCTTAAAATTTAGAAAAAATAATATACCAAATAAAAATCCTACCACTTGTAGCAACAGAATCAAAGAGCTTAAGAAATTAATGCAATTGACATTGGTTTCAGTACGGTTTTAATTCTAAGTAACGGTTTAAATTAAAAGAATACTTCTGGAAAAAAATTAATAAAACTGCTCCACAACTCTGTTTGTTTGTATTTATTATTCAGACTTGGGGTGTTACTGCTGTTAAGTTTTACCACCTAATTTGAAACTAATTCTTATATAAAGATGTACATGTTCATTGATCTGTATAGTGTTTTGCGATAGTAGTTGGAGATGGACTTTGTACAGTCACATAAAAGGATGTTTGGTGTACCAAAGTGTAATGAATATAAAATGATCCCAGAACCTAGAGAAAGTTACATCATTTGATTTCATTTCAGGTTAAAATTATGTTGTAAGAATGTTTCTTTCCATAAAATTGCTTAAAATAAGGAAAGCCTTTTATATAATGAGACAGAATATTTATTGTATGTTGCTTGTTGTAAGAAAGCTACTTGCATTCTTCACCCTCTGAACTTCAATTTTTAAGAAGAATCAAAATCAGTAATTTACTTTACCTAAAGATACAGTTTCACAATTGGTTTCATCCAACTTCAGTCTGTGATTGGATAAAGGAAGAAAAGAAGGGGATGACCTGTCTTGGACTGAGCTTGGAGGTCTTGATAGTATTAGATTTCTTTCTCACTATAATGTACATTTTTCATTGAGACCAGCTGAATGACAGTTACTGCTGTGACTTCTGCTATACAAATTTAAAAGGTTCATGTAACAGTCCTGCTGGTATCAACCTAAAATTGTTCATCAGTGGTATAGTATTAATAATACTTTGTTTCCACTTTCATGAGCTTCAGTGTAAAATTTAGTTTGTCTACCTATTCAGCAATTAAATTAGCAGATTTATTTTTTTTTTCTGGGGCTAGTTGAAATGCATGCCTTTGTCAATAGGTTCTTAAATGAACACATCATACAACAGGGCATCTTGTGCAGTAGAAGAGATTTTTAATTTAGTTTATTTGCATCATTATGGATCAGTATTTAGGCTGTTTATATGTAAATGTACGATTTGAGGAACAATTAAGTGTTGACAAAGTAGATTGCAGTCATATCAATTGCAGTGTACTTTCCATAATTTTTCTAACTGACATCTTTGATGATAAATAGTGGATGCCAAGTCAAAGCCGATTATACAGTGCACTAGGAATTCATAGCGCTGTCAGGGAGAAGACCGATTGACTTTAAATTTACATATTAATGAGAAGATTTGTTAAGAGGGTGCTTGACTATAGAAAATAACAGCACATTTATAGGGCACGACACTTTATAAATAAAGCTGATGCAGGAAAATGGAAATTAAACCTATCAGATTAATAAATTCAAGACTGCTAAAATGCATATTTGCATTTTTATTCACTAAAATTTGCCTTACTTTTTAAGAAACATATGCTTCTTTTGTTCAAGTTAAGCTAATTTTCAACAAGTAACTGTTTAACATTTTGATTTTGTATGTGTTTAGAACCCTAAAGAAAAATTCTGAAAAATTACTAGTTAGGCAGAAAAATCCATTTTTGAGCAAAATGTTTGAAACTATTGCAGGACTCTTAATTGAGTTACTGATTAACTGAGAATACTTAGTTTTATATTCCTATTTTTAGCTTCTTGGTTGGTTGGGATTTTTTGTTCTCGTCATGAGTACTGTGAAGAAGGATATCTTTGTTTTATTCTGTTAGTCTCAAAATACTTACAGGCTGGTTTTGAAGTATTTATATGTTTATGAATAACCTTTTTTTTTCAAATGAATAGTATCCAGCTTTAAGATGTATTAAATTACATGACAGCAAAACACTTATTGTGGAATGAGAAATTCTGCCCAGAAAAAATTGGACAGAACAATTTCAGCCATTTTCTGTGCAGTGACATATTTGATACCAGATTACACTGAAATGTATTCCAGCTTGAATTTTTTGCCCAACACCTTTCCCAGAAGTTATTGGAACTGCTGAGTTGTTTGTAAACAGCTCCTGAAGCATTGCAACTTACAGCTTAATATACGAAGACGTTTAAAACAAAGAAGCTATGGTTTGCACAAAACTGTTGAGTTGCAATCTATCAGTTCAGGAAACAATTTTCAAACTGAGCAGCCATCTCTGTTTCAGCAGGGAGACAAGGATTACAGGAGGCAGTGACTTGATTCAACTCTCCACTGCTGAATGTGTGTGCCATTTTGGAGGCTTTTTTCTAAAAACAATGGAGTTGGTCAGAAATTTTGACAGTCATTGTAGACAACGAAATGTAGCTCTAGCCTCTTGAGGGGAGAGGGAAAGAAAGAAATAAAACATCAACAACAACAACAACAAAAAAATCATACTCTAAAAGCTGCTCAGCTTCATTTTGGGCAATTACAGGTTACGGAAATAATCTTCCTTGGTGTTCCACTAAGATTGGAGGAAGAAAATGGACTTCAATTAGTGAAGTTATTTATAAACGACAAGTTATGAAAAGCATGTTGCAAGTTTACATTTTTGGGATTATAAATACTTATTAAATTATTGAAGCATTGATCAATTCAAATGCTTAAAAGTTGAGATTGACATCACTTATGGGTGGTACAGAATGGGAATACAGCCTAAAGAAAACGACCTTAGAAAATGAAGACTTTTAGGAGAAAAATAGCAACTTTTTCAATGTGTATAGCTAAAACCATTGATCATGGAAAACAGCCTGGGTCCTGAAGAATAAAAAAGTAAAAGATGAAAGAAAAATATTGAGCTGAAAATTGAGCTGAAAACATCTTAAAACATCTGTTGATTTGTTTCAGTGATATTCACACATCAAAAATTAGTGGCATATTTGTTCTGATGGAAAAACAGGTGTTGCTGCTGTTCAGGTTCAGAACTAAGTTATCACAGTTTCTTCTTGTCTGGCATTTTTCCAACCATAAACAAACAAACTTGTGAATACACTCTCAAAGAAATGGTTGATCCAAGATAATTTGAACTTTTGGATAAAGTACTTATTGTTCCTTATGGTCATTTAGAGATGTGTCATAACCAATCAAGAATTGTACCTGACATTATATACAGTGAGAAATGTGCAGTCTCAGAAGACTACAATTTCCTCTTGGCAATCAAACAGGTCTTTTTCATATAGAAGAAAAATTAAACAAAGTTTTATTTTTGCAAAGAGAAAGCTAAGAAAGCGTATTTTGCAACTTTTCTGTATGTCCTGAGAAAACCTTGATATATCAATGAAAAGGTCACCTAATATCCTAGACAAAGAACATCACATGGGTAGGTGCCCAGAACAAAATTTATGAATATGGGGCATCCGGAAGGCACATAAGTACGTAAGAAAACATTCACATTATTTCTGAGCACGTTACTTCTTTCATGAATTCAGTGCTTTGGTCAGTACCCTGGAAACAGGAAAGAATACCTACAGGTATGAACACAATGAAGGCAAGAAAATAAAGGAAAAGTTTTCTTCTTTGATAACTACTTTTGCCTATTTTGTCCTTCATTTTTAGCTTAAGGTTCTCCATCTGCCTCTTTCTGGTACCTGTTGGTAAAGATCTTAAAAGATCATTGAGACTGTATTGGTCATTGTTTTATGGAAAATCTGATAAGAAATGTCAATGGCACGTACAGTGTAAACCCTTTTTTGGGGATTCTTATTCCCCGGCAGATGCTTGCATATGAAAAGTAGGTTGGTTTTCAGCATCATCTGACTGTATTAGCCCAGTATGAAGTTTATAGAGTGAGGGTTAGAATCAGAAAATATAATTCCTAATGTGACCCAAATATTTGTTCAGTTTGTCACAACAACCATTAATAGTCACTTCAGTATCTGTTAGCTGAAACCATATTTGTCTCTTCAAATAAGCAAACTTTAAAAATCCAGATATTCTGTGCAAGGAAGCATGAAATCTTGTTTGGCTAGAATATGATACCTTTTCTCTAAATAATACAAACTGAAGTATCAGTTTCCATTGTAATTTATTGGAATTATGTATTGTCCTTCATACAAATGTACTAATCGGTTACACTTCCAGTATAATTCCAACACACTTGTTTGAATAGAGTTGTAAAATGAAAATGTTCCTCAGGAACGAGTGCTGTAGTGTCTAAGTCTGTTTTAGTAGTTTCAAATCTGCATAGTTATACATATCCAACTGAAAACTCAGGTTTTCTTTGACCTGTCCCAATGGTAATGAACAGACTGTGGTTGTAATTGAAGTAAAAATTAAAGTGTCAAACATGTCAGAGTAATTTAATGATGACCTTGTGAACTTTTTCGTTCATTCCATAATACTTCACCTAAATGAAAATATGTATACACTTCTATAATTTGTATAGTAGCAACAGGTGTCCCTTATGGAGTAATAGATGCAGTGTTTGGGTAGTATGATAACTTTATATGAATATTTTATATAAATAATATATTCTACATATTACTACTTCTATGTCATGCTACCTAAACAGTGCATTATGTGTTTGCTGACTTTTGGATGGGAAGCGTTCAGTCTATTTGAGCTTAATTTAAAAGGGTGTAACAGACATACATTGTCCAGTCCAATCACTCTGTATTTCATCAGGAAGCCTCCTTATGAATACTTTATTGATAGGATAAAGGAATAAAGGTCATCTCCTGGACCACTACTTCATTACTGGAATCTTTTTAGATTCTGTTTGTGGTAAAGACAGAAATTAAGTTTCTGAAATTGTCTCATTCCTTTTAAAGCAACTTTGTTTCTTAAAGCTGACAATACATGTAGTTATGGACCAAACAAAGCATGCTGTTCTGGTCTGGTGGCAGTGAAGTCTCCTTCTGCTTTCTGTCCATTGACAGTTCATAACCATAGCTCTAAACTTTATCTTGGTACTGTGATCCAGTTTTTCTCACCTGTTTTGTAATCCCCAGTCCATTCCTTTCCAAGGACTAAGGACACATGAGTGTCAGCAGAAGTTTGTTAGGTGCTATAAACTTAGATGTTCTCCTTCAATATAATGATAAAAGATTCAACAGGTGTTTTTAGGTAGGAAAAGAGTTTAACAATTGGCCTCAGTAACTTTATCTTGCTGAAGAGGAAGTATCTGAAGCCTTTCAAGTTTCGCAGAAACCAGTATGTGTTTCATTTATGTAAGGGTCTGGTGTTGATCTAATGCCATAGGATGCCCTGTCTAATCTTCAGTTGTTTGGTATCTCCTGAAGGGCCCATGCTTTCAGGAGCTGCCAGACTCATGCAGATCTTTTTTGTGCTTGAGGGGACACAAAATGTCACTAGATAGTAATGCTTACGCACTTGAAATACCCCCTTACTTTAACATTCCATCAGAGCATCTCATGAGAAGATTGTTATTAGGTTATGTTAGTCCCCTCACAGCAGCATGAACCTTTATTATACAACTAGTTAAAAAGTCAGATAACCCAAGAAGGGGGAGTATGCTTCTTTGGTTGGTATTTGAAAGGAATCCATTGTTTTGTGGGGTGGATGATCTGGTCCTTTTATTCTTTGACTCCTCAACTGCCTTTGGCTAATGAGAGAATAGTTATAGCTCACTCTAATATAGTTTGTACCTGGAGATTTCTGTGGAAACCTTGGCTTTGCGCCTTTTATGTCTTTTCTCCAGCCAGGCTGCAGGTTATGTTGGTTATGCTTTTCATTTCTCAGATATTTTTACCATGTTGGATTGTGCCTTTTTTATACCACTGGCAATTCTTTATGTCGAGCTTTAATCTGTAATTCAAGGACCTCCGTTTGTGGAGTAGATGGATAGTTCTGCCAGCATTAGATTACTAGCAAGTATGTTTGGTTTAGGTCTGCTAATCTGTCTGACAGAGGTCGATTTGAAATTTACCATTCATCTGATTGACTTTCTGAGCAGTTTGAGAATTAGTTTGATTTCACACTGAGACTCCAAATAGATCTTTTCTAGTGTTCTGAAACACGTATTTTAAACGTGGAAGGATTTAGGTAGGCATCTTCACTCACAAATCTGAGATCTATTTTGGATACATTATTAATCCTTTAGCAGAGGTCCTGGTTTAGCAAGGGTCCTGTTCATGATACAGCAAGTGGACTGCTGCTCTTGCTTGACCAATGTGTTTTTGACATTGCAGTTGAATTCATTGACTGATAAATAGTCCCCAAACTGTTCTTAACTTCCAAAGTCGGCTTATCCCAAACTCTTTTGAGAGCAGTTCTTATAAACATTGGAAGGGGCACAGAAACATAGCAAAAATCATATCACAAAAGATTCTGCATGAATCAAAGCTGTGAATGTATTTCCTTATGTCTCTGAGGAGAGAAATAGAGGTCTAAAGCTTTAAAATCAGTTATACTTAGTCTAGGAATGCAAATATTTGAATGGATTTTGAATACAAGGCTATTAGGGTAGTAGAATGGGCAGATTGTGAGTGTTCGTGCTTCAGTTTTCCATGAAGTTTTACTTTAACTCTGAGTTTGTGGATGCATGAAACTCTGTTTGGAGGTAATTATAGCATTCGTGTTATATGCTTTACTAAGTGGAAGGCACATTCTCAACTTTAATGTCACACTGAATGCAATTTCAAGCAAGAGCTCAGTTAAATGTTATCTTATTTACTTAGTGACTTTAACAACAGGCTAATGGAACTTGTTATTTGACAGTTTCTTCTTTTAAGCTGTTAATACATTATGAAGATGTCCTTAAACTGAGTGTCTGGAATAATGTTAAAAAAATTATATATGTTCTCTGGCTCTGAAATACTCACTTTGCTACTGGATTGAATAAGTCACAGCAGATGTGGAACACACAGAGTCCATTCTCAAATCCTAGCCTGGAATGCTAGTGGTTTCTGTTTCTCTGTTTACAATCAGTTCTAGTGATTCTATGACCACTTCGTGAGCACGATCATTTTACTGATCCTGGAGAAAATGAAACATGCTTTTCAAAACAACAGCAGCCTTTTAGGGACTTAGTTGGTTTCACAGCTGATTGCTGTGAAACTGCTTCTAAACTGTTTGGAAGGACAAGAGAAAGTGTGGGAACACTTTGATTTACTCCTTGAACCCTCATACTATCTCTGGAGTGTTGTAATAAGTAGGATGCAGGCTCTTCAGGAAGGACAGTCATCAGAGACAAGGAGGGGGTGTCATCCTCTATGTCAATGAACAGCTGGAGTGCATGAAGCTCTGCCTGGGGATGGATGAGGAGCTGACAGAGAGCTGACAGAGACAGGATTAAAGGAAAGGTGATGTTATAGTGTAGGTCTGCTGCAGGCCACCTGACCAGGAAGACCAAGCAGATGAAGTCCTCTATAGATAGGAAGCAGCCTCATGTTCACAAATCATGGTATTCATGGGGGACTTTAACTACCCTGGCATCTGCTGGATGGATAACATAGTGGGACATAGGTAATCCGGGAGGTTCCTGGAATGCATTGATTATAACTTCCTTCTCCAAGTGATAGTGGAGACAATGAGGAGAGGAGCTATGCTGGACCTCCTTCTCATCAACAAGGAGGTGCTTATTAGGAATACATAAGTCAAAGGCAGCCTTGGCTGTAGTGACCATGAAATGTTGGAGTTAAAGATCATTAGGGCAGTGAGGAGGGAGTACAGCAAGCTCACAGCCCTGGACTTCGGGAGACCAGATTGGCCTCTTCAAGGATCTTCTTTGTAGAATACTGTGGGATAAAGCTCTGGGGGGAAGAGAAGAGGCCCAAGAAAGCTGGTTAATAGTCAAGGATCACCTCCTCCAAGCTCAGGAGAGATGCATCCCAACAAAGAGGAAGTCACGCAAAAAGGATGGTGGGTGGATGGATACGTGGATGATAAAGGAACTCCTGGCCAAATTCAAACACAAAAAGGAAATCTAAAGAGAGTGGAAGCAAGGACTGGGAGGAATACAGAGTCATTGTCTGAGAGTCTAGGGATCAAATTAGGAAAGCTAAAGCCTAGACAGCATTGAATCAGGCCAAGGACAGCAAGGACAACAAAAAGGGCTTCTACAAATACCTCAGTGACAGAACGAAAACGAGGGAAGATGTAGGCCATCTCTTTAAAGAAACAGGAGACCTGGTTACAGTGAAAACGCTGAGGTACAGAATGCCGTCTTTGCCTCAGTCTTTACCAGCAAGATTGTCCTTCAGGAATCCCAGGTCCCGGAGGCCAGGTTGAATGGCTGTAGCAAAGAAGATGTACCTTTCGCAGAAGATGATCAGGTTAGGCAATACTTGAACACACTGGACATACCAAAGTTCATAGGCACCTATGGGATGCACCTATGAGTGCTGAGAGAGCTGGCAAATGTCACTGTGAAGCCACTCTATAATCTCTGCACTATTGTGGCAACTGTGAGAAGTGCCTGAAGACTGGAAGAAAGTGAACATCACTCCTATTTCAGAAAGGGCAAGAAGGAGTACACGGGGAAGTACAGGCTGTGCAGCCTTCTCTCCATCCCCAGGAAAGTGATCAAACAGTGAATGGAGGCAGAGGAGAATCACCAGGAGTAGTCAGTGTGGATTCACCAAGTGCAAGTACTGCCTGGCCAACCTGATGAGCTTCTGTAACGAAATCACCAGCCTGATGGATAAAGGAGGAACCATCAATATTGTCTTCCTGGACTCCATGAAGAAATCTGACACTGTCCCCCATAAGATCCTCCAAGGGAAGCTGCTGAAGCATGGGCTGGATGAGCAGTGTGGTGGATCAACACCTGGTTGAACAGCTGGGCCTCAAGGGTAGTGCTCGGTGGTGCAAAGTGGTTGGAGGCCAGGAATGAGCAGCGTACCCCAGGGGTCACCACTGGGTCCAGTCCTGTTTAACATCTTCAGTAATGAGCTGGACAGAGGGGTAGAGTGCGCCCTCAGTACATTTGTGGATGACATGAAGCCAGGGGGAGTAGCTGATTCTCCAGAAGGCTGTACTGCCATCCAGAGGGACCTCAACAGGCCGGAGAGGTGGGCTGACAAGAATCCCATGAAGTTCAACAAGTGCAGAGGGCTGCCTCTGGGGAGGAACCACCCCAGGCACCAGGACAGGCTGGGGGCCACCCATCTGGAGAGCAGCTCTGCAGGAACAGATCTGTGGTTGCTGGTGAGCACCAAGCGGAACGTGAGCCAGCGATGGGTCCCTGCTGCTAAGAAGGCTGATGGTATTGGCTGCATTAGGCAAAGTATCGCCAGCAGTCAGGAGAGGTGATCCTGCCCCTCTGCTCAGGGCTGCTGAGGCTGCACCCGGAGTGCTGTGTCCAGTTCTGGGCCCCTGGTATGAGACAGACCTGGACATACTGGAAAGGGTCCCACAGAGCACTACAAAAATGAAGAAGGGCCTGGAACATGCCTCCCATAAGGAGAGGCTGAGAGAGCTGGGACTGTTCAGCCTGGAGAAGAGGAGGTTCATGTATGCAAATACCCGAAGGGGTGGTGCAAAGAGGACGGAGCCGGGCTCTTTTCAGTGGTGTCCAGTGCCAGGACAAGAGGCAATGGGCACAAACTGGAGCACAGGAAGTTCCCCCTGAACAGCAGGAAGTACTTCTGTGCTGTATGGGTGACAAAGCACTGGCACAGGTTACCCAGGAATGTTGTGGAGTCTGCCTTGGAGATTTTCAGAAGGTGCCTGGACATGGTCCTGGGCAACCTGCTGTTTGTGTCCCTGCTTTAAAAAGGGGTTGGATCTGATGACATCTAGAGGTTCCTTCCAATCTCAATCATTCTGTGATTGTTCCATGTCAAAAAAGATCGGAGTGCTTTTTCTACAACCCTTCCCCCACCCCACCCCCCATTTACTTCTTCCATTTTCCTGATATTGCTGCTAATACATAGTAGCTGCCATCAGTTTGAGGTCAAATCAGAAATCTGGGGAAATACAGTTTTAATGCCAGCAATATCTGGCATTTCTTCAAGAAAACTTAAAGAAGTGTCTCCCACAGCTCAGTGTAGGTGCATTATTGAGACTGAGGATTGGTGAAAATAGGGTTTGGTAAATTGTTTGTGGAAGGTGATGATTGTTGATTCAATGCTATCAGTTAAAACAGTGATACTTTCATCTTCCAAGATAAGAGTCTTATTTTCAGTTCCGTGCTGGTGGTAATTAGAGTACTATCGATGTTGCTTTCTCCATTGTACCTTAACCGTACTTTCTTTTCTGCTTGGAGTCCAAAGTTTAGATGTAATGTAAGGGGCATCCTGTTCCGGTTGCTGTTTGTAAGCCCAGACACCAGTAGCACTGTTGCTGAGTGTAGATGTTCTTGCCTTAGAAAAAGTCTTATGCTCTTTGTTATGTTAAAATAACAAGAGGCTTCACTTGTGCTTGCCACCTTGAACCTACCAACTGTGTGCCACGTTAGAGGAGAACTAATATGCATCCTATACACATTGCTCTGTGGAGAGCAGTCTTTGCCATTTGTCCCTGTGTACCTCTGATACCACCTATGGAAGTGATAGCCCCACTGGCATTTTCCTAGTGTTTCAGAAGCATTGCCAAAGTGAAGATATATCTTGTTGAATTTTCCCCTTTCCTTATAACTCTGTGTAAGTGCTTATGCACAGCCGTAATACGGGAAGGCTCTGCTTGGAGTGATGCAGCACAGAAATTACATGTAATACCAGTATTCACTTTTAATTTCCGTACCTATTCAAAACAGAATTATGTATAATCAGAGTCCTACAAAGTCTCATAGCTGAAATAACAATGAGGCTCTGAGCTCTACAGTTGTTTCATCTAGCACCGACAAGCAGGATCTCCTTTCTGGGACCTCTGTTCTTCACTGGGAAAACCAAACCAAGGCAATTTAGCTAGTTCTCTAAGATGAGGTTTTTGCTCGGTGGTTTGAATTCTTGGCTATAATCTGTTTTTGCCACAGTCACAATGGAATGGTTTGATTGCTTTTGTCTTTTTCTTTCCAGACCCCAAACTGCTTAACAGAATAGTAGTACCAGTGTTACTGAAGATGAGGTTTGTTTTTGACAGCAGAAATCTTTGAGCATCTCAAAGAAAATAAATAAACAAAAGAAAACCCACATTACTCAGATAAATGCAGACTTAAAAAAAAAAAAAGTTGAGTTTTCTTATTCTGGCTGCAGTTCAGGTTGAGGCTTAAGGGGTCACTAGTGACTGAATGTTTTGATACTTTCATGTAACTGCTGTACCTATCTGGGATAATTAAAATAATTGGAAACTATTCTTATGCACAAAGAAGCCCGTAGGTTCCCGTGTTCAGTCTCCTGCCTCTTTTATATAGTACTTTTATTTCTGTTCCATTGTAATGTGTAAAGTTTGCAGTATTATTTTTTGTTGTTCTTTTGTTTTTGTTTGTTGTTGCTTCTTTTAAGTGACATCATGCTGGTAGCTTGTAACTTCATTTAAACAACTTAAGGATTTGTACTTCTTCAGGGAAGGACAGGCTCAGGATATGTGACATTTTGTGTGATAAAATTTCTTAAGAACTGTTCTTTCTTTAGAGAGTTGCTGCTTTCATGAATAGTTTATGTATTACTAGAAAAGGAAAGATGCACATGACTTCTGTTAAGACTTCCAGAAAATGAATTTTAAAGAGCTGATCTTCAGAAAATTCAACTTTGGATCATAGGCTTTCAGTCCAAAAAGAACTAACATCCTTACATAATCTAATACAGAATACTAATGAAGGTATTCCATTTAGTAGTTCATCTTACTTGTAAATATATCTTGCACTGTTGTTACATCTTTTGCATTACACTTATGACCAATTGGAATAGAGGACATTGTTCCGTGGGCATATTACAAAAAATGTGAATCCTGCATGGAGTCATGGTGTTATATGTTACTTTGTAAATTAATACAGATGGATGATTCAAATATTTTCTGTATCTTCTTCTGATTTTGTCTTTTGGTAGGATGATGATATTGTAGAAGAATACAATGAAAACAATTTCTATGAATCTGATGAAGAACAGAAAGAAAAGGACCGGAATGTGAAAAAGACTTATACTATGGACCCAGATCACAGGCTGCTGTTACGGAATACCAAACCCTTGCTTCAAAGCCGAAATGCTGCCGTATGACAAATTCCTTTTTGATAAAATATTGAACTACTAAGGATCTATTCTATTAGAAAACTTAAAAGTTTTAAAAGTCAGATCTATTCCTCTTTAAGTGAAGTGATGATTATACCATGTAGCAACTGTTAGAGGGAAGATCAGTTATTTCTTTTTTGAAATTAACTTAGCTATTAAGTAAAACACCTGAACTGAATGTCACATATGCTCCAAATATTAAACAAAATATTGGAGAATATTTGAATTCACTTTCTGTTGCATGTGACAACTATAGTATGGCTAGCTTTTAATGCTTAAGTTCTCAGCATCTACAACAGAATAGAGTGTTAGTTTTGGTGATACAGACTCACAAAGAAAATCATACTTGCTGCTGATTCATTAAGTGGTGGTTTCCTTTGAGTCTCACGTTTTAAAAGTAAGACAGTTACATACCTAAATTTCTCGTGACTCCCATACATTCTTAAAGTGTGTTGCCAGGATTCCAGGGTAGATGTGACATAACCGATGCAGTATGCTCTCCAATATTTCCAGGAAATTTTAATACGCAGGCAGTTTTTTTGAGCCAGGAAGATCCATGATGATGGTGAATCATTGTGATGTTAGTCTGATCATGGAACTTTATTTCTAACCTCAGCTAGTCTTGTTAAACAAGACTAGATGTCTTTGGAAAAGATTACCAGTGACAGTGAGTACTCATATCATCACAGATACAATACAATGGTTGCATCATGATTAAATCATCTCCTAACCCGTTCTTGATCAGCTAAACAGATTGGGTTTTTGTTTCTCCTTTGAAACACATTTCTAGACTCCAACTAATGTCTAACTTCTTTTAAAACCATGTCTTAACTGTTAGCAAACTCTGGAAACAAACAACATAGTTTTGCAATAGTGGTTATATCAGAATATAGCCTTTTGCTAAAATCACTGTTCAACATCTGTGTAGCATTTCCTCATCTCTTGCAAAAAGCAGCTGTTATAAATGTTTGCTATCACACTACATTGAGAAGAATTGTAGTTGCTTATCTTCCACATTCCATAAATCACTTTCTTTATATCTGTTAAATATGATATAGATTCTAACTTTTATGGTCTTTAAGTTTATGAAACTAAAGTTAACAGAGAGGTTAACTTTGTCAAATGAAATACTGATTCTTTAAATAGCTACTATTATACCAATTTTAGTAACATTCACAGAATATACCAGAAATGAAATTGTTTTCTCTTTGACCTTAGATTTTTGTCCATAATAAAATCTTCCTGTAGTATATTGCTGAAAATATTTCAGCTATTTCCTCTCTTCATAATTTTTATCAATTTTTGTTTATTAATTTTAAAAAAAATATTAATTGGCGTTAAGTTTTAAGGCACCAAGTTAAGTGTCATGGTAGTGTCTTCATTTTGAGTCTCTTTGTTCTGTGATTTGTTTAATTTTCATTAAGAAAGTTCATCAGGACAGTATTGTAGGGAAGACTGAGACATTACATAATCATTAGCATAAAGTTCATTATTTTTCTGTTACTTATGAGAAAATTTTAAAAATAGAAATTACTAGTTTTAAGTTGTGTATATTTCAGAGTCATCTGCTTATTCTTACTTGCTACTATAGTTCTTTCAATTGGATTTTAGACTTCAAAAGCTGTCAATTAATGCACCGGCCATTTAATAAATTGTGTGATAGAATAACAGAATAGAAGGTTTTTAGTGGAAATGAAAGAACAAGTAATATTGAACATGTATTTAATAAAAGTAAAAGCACAGTTATTGTAGGATTTTTTAAAAACAGAACAACAAAAAAAACAAACACATGAGATCTCTTCATTAATCAGCAGACCTAATTTTAGCAGTAATGGGTGATTAAATGTGATATCATTATGATCACAATTTGAATTACTTAGTTGAATTACTTAGTTTTCTCTGTTTGGCCCTCTTCCTCTTTTTTATATTATACTACCCAGTAAATACTGGGAATGATGAGAGGTACCTACTACTTTTGATTTTTGGAAACAAAAATATCTTCCTCCTGGTGTTTCTCTCCCAGACTGTTTTCTTGATTTCAAAGAACATGTGTACATGCTTTGCTTTCTGAAGAGGCAGTTGGTAGGTCAGCAAGTGTGAATTGAATGCGATGCATATGTTTGACTATTTTGAGTTAACATGCTGTTCTGAATGTTCTTCTTGTAGGTGGTAATGGCAGTTGCACAGCTTTATTGGCATTTGGCACCAAAATCTGAAGCTGGTATTGTTTCTAAATCATTAGTGCGTTTACTCCGTAGTAATAGGTAGGTCAAGTCTGTACTTTAAATTGCTATCTGTACTTTTCTAAAAAAATAAATTGTTACATACTTATTTATCTATAGCTATACATATAAATAAATTACTATCGCACTACTAGAGTTTTGTTGTAACATTGTCCTGTAAAATACTAATTTTTACTCATATGTGAGAATAATTACATGTAGTTCCCTCATTTTCAGTCTCACTTTCAGTGATCATTCAGCATCATAAGTGTTTCATTCTTAATTATAACTGTCTTTCTGAGAAGACATGACTGCCTAGTGAACATACAAATGTAGATAGAAGCATGCAAATGGGGATAGTACTAACTAGTTAGCTTAGTTTCTTGATTTGTTTAATTACTGGAAATTATTTGAAATGTCTATCTTGTAGTTCTTTACTGTCTTGCTAAGCACTCAGTCTTCAGATGTGCATTTTATTTTTCTTCACCGTATATTGGTAACTTCGTGTTGACAGAAAAACTAAGAGTGATACTTGTTAAATTACCAGTTGCTACTGCTCAATCCCCTGTTCCTTAGTCCTTGGACTGTGTCTTAAACTACTACATGTAGTTTATATTTCATTCAGTATAACTAACTTTGACTTAATCATCTTCAGTGTTACTTACTCATACTTTACTATGAAGGGTTTCACTGACCACATGCTTCATAAGATTGATAATACTCACGTGTGTTTGTGTGCGTGCATGTGTGCATGTTAGGTAGATTTGGCGTATTATTCCAATATTTGCCTAAAAGTTTTTTCCCTCAGTTTTTAGATCTTAAACTTCTATATATCTATATAAAACACCTTGAAGGTTTGATAGCAGTTACAAGATGTTTTCAGAATAACTTCTTGGCTAAATATGATATTCTTGGATAGCTGAACTGTCAAAATTATTTATTTTTAAAAAGTAAGTCAAATCAGGCAGACAGCTTTAAAAAGAAAAAAATTGCTGTATTTGTGTCTGACAAGATTACTTGACTTAGATGGGCTTCATGAGCACAGTCACCATAGAGCTCTTTCTCTACAAACTTTTGCAGCTCACCTATGGCTAACATATCTACCTTTTAAAAGTTTGACTACTGAAGTAAAATTGGGCTTGTTAGAGAATTCACACTTTCATTTAAAATAAAAATGAATTGCTGTTATTTTTGTGCTTGGTTCTATAGTACAATATGCTTCCCATTCTCCTTATGAAAATAGCAAAAGCAGTTTGGCATTTTTACAGGTAATGTGTAGAACTACGCTCATACTCACAGGTTGAATGGCTTAATTTTGCATGTTGTTTATTCCTCATTTATCCTCAAATTTCTTCAAATTAGAAATCACCTCTTTCTTGTGTTTCAACTAGCACCTAAAACGGCACTAGAGTTCTGATTTTCGTGTTGAATAACTTGTCTATTCTCTATCACCAGTCTGTGAGAAACATTTTTGCTATTAGAGCCACTATGAAATAAGCTTTTGTTGTTTGCCCTTGAAGTTACATGCCTGTGGCCTTTAAATTAATGTCAAATATGTTATAATCTAGCGAGGATATAAGTGCTTGGGAGAACATTTCATAGTGACTTCCAGTCTTGGTTCCTGATGCTCAGCTGGCTGTTTCCATGTACCTATATAAGAATTACGTAAAATTATGTTTAAAAGATACTATGTTCTTCTGTATTATTACCTTTCTTTTTAAACAACAGGTGTAATATCTACAGGACTATTAGACAATTTTTAATTAGAGGAGATAATGGATGAGGTGATTTGATTTCTTTATTAGGATGAGATTTACATCACAGAAGAATTTGAGAACTCATTTAGAAATTTTGTTTGCAAATTATTTATTGGTCTGTAAGTGATTAGTGCAGAAACTCTGAAGTTTAAAAGCTTCAGACTAGTATTCAAATTTCCTTCTGCTCACTCCTATTGAGTATGAGGCTACCTTCTAGTGAGGTATATTAATATATTAATTAAAACATCCTCCTAAGATGCTTAATGTTTTTATGTTTAGAATATTACATATTTCTGTTGTCTATATCCTGTCAAAGTTTATTAAAGTGCTGCTTTTTTACAGATGTGTGAGTCTGTCTATATATTCTAAGTGAAAGGAAAGCTTGGCCCTTTTGGGGAATTAATAGGAATTTTTTTATGAAATGAATGAACTGTTTCTTACTAGTTATTCAAGTATCAGCTGTTGTAACTAACGCGCTAGTTTGCACAGTACAGATGAAGTCCATATCTTGCTGTGGTGGACAAAACATGAGGTTTTTGTGAGGTATGTCTGGAGATGCCAGAATGTAGATGTTTTGTATAAGATGGAGATGTTTTTTTAGAAGAATTACTAATTTTTAGTTTAAACAAGGACCCTAACGCCAAGAAGAAGAATTGCACCATTATACTGGTATTAGTGTTTTTTTCTCCATATTGAAGTTTTTAAAAATGAGAGCCTGGTTTCATTGTTCCCCTTCTTGTGAAGCACGTCATAAACTTGTATCAGTTGGCAATAAGCTTTTTCCATATTTGAGGGATGTCAAATGTATAACTTACTTTTGACCTGAGTATAATTGAACTTTCTTTGCCATAATGCATTATTCTGTGTTTCTGTAATTTTGTAGAATAACTTTTGTTTTTCTTTTCAAATTCTAGGGAGGTGCAGTATATTGTTCTGCAAAATATTGCCACTATGTCAATTCAGAGAAAGGTATACCATGTTCAGAGTTTCCACAATTACAGTTTATGTTGAACTCAGGTGAACTATTTATCTATGTATGTTGCATTTTTCAGGGCATGTTTGAACCTTATCTGAAGAGTTTCTATGTTAGATCAACTGATCCAACAATGATCAAAACTCTGAAGGTAAGCTTAAAAGAGAATTTACCTCTACATTGCTGTAGAAAATACTATTTGCAACAGGAAAGCAAAATTTTCTTGTGCAGCTATGACACGCATTCTATGCTCTTCCTTTTTTCGTTAAGTATAGTAGTATTGTAGCTTTTAGTTAAATCCACACATGTCCTTCAGGCTCCTATTTGAAAGTTCACTTCCTAGCAACGTTTAGGTAGCAGGTGCACTGTGTTTTTCCACTGCATCTTCTGGTACTTTTCAGTACAGAGCATTACAAAAGCTAGTTCTTTTTAATTAACTAGCCATTTGAGCATTTAGAATTTGATTGTTTTCATAGAAGGAAACATCTTCTCACATGAAAAGAAATGAAAACTTACTCTCTTTGATACTGTTTGATTAAAAATAGTTCAAATCTGTTTCACTGAATAAAATGGGAGTCAAATATGGGACAAAGTCAGAGTACCAAGTTGCCTTTGAGGTCAGCATTTGGTGTAAGAAGGATTTTAGATTTTCCTCTAGTTCACACCTCAGTGTGTTTGTTCAGCTATTTTTTTCTTGTTTTCTATATTCCTGGTCCTTAATAGATGTGAAGTCCTTGACAAAACAATAGCTAAGAATTGTCTACTATTAAGTGCCTTCTGTTTTGTTTTAGATTGTCACAGACACTTGTGTTTAGGAGTGGAATACACGGAATGTATGTTTCTTAAAATGACATTATTTTATTGATACTTTATAATTTTGTTATTAATTGATATACTAGTGAAGAGATGAAGAATGAGAAATTGTGCTGTTTTCTTTCTATCTCAATTCTTATTCACTGGCTGAAAAATCTATGTCAGTTTGCCCTGTTACATAAGATAACTTGTGCTTTTTTTTTTGTTGTTCTATTGTATCTGCTTTAAGATAGATGGATCAGAACTGTGGCAGCATTTAAGATGCAGGAACACGCTGGAATTCATCTACTGCACTGTTTGATTACTGTTTTGTTTTCTGTTTCTTTCTCAACATCAAGTTTGCTTTTTTGTTAAGTACTTAGCATTGACCTTATATTTTCAATGGGTTATCTGTTCTAACCACAAATTCTCTGTTATGGTTTTTAGTAAGCAGCTCATAGCCTATCATTTTCTGTAAAGTTTTCATCCCCCTTTATCAACATTACTGTGCATTCATGTGTTGAATTTGTTATTTTCTCAACCAGCCACTGAATATTTGAAGTTTTCAATGCAGCTGCTCTAGTCAGACTTCACCTTCATTTTTGTGAAAGCTGTAGTATCAGCAGAAAATTGTGTCACCTGTCTTCTTACCACTTCCACGGTTCACATATAAATACATTGAAATGCAAAAGATCAACAAAGTTAATTCTGAGATCCTATCAATAGCTTTCCTGTACTGTAAAAACAGTCACGTTCTTTCTGCCTATTCCTGTCTTTAAACCAACTGTTCATCCACTTGCTTCATGTGCTATACCAGGCTCTAAGAGCCTCTGGAGGTCTTATCAAATTGGTCCCGAAATACCAATGGATTGTATCTATTAAGTGTTCTTGTCTGTGTGCATCCAACTCAAAGAATACCAACAAATTTATGAGGTATGAATTCTTTTTACAGAGCTAGAGTTTTCTTATTCTTCCATTTACCTCATTTAAATGTTACTGGAATTTTTTCTTCAAAGTTAAAACAGACTGGGAGCATAGCATCTTAATGGCATATGCCTGATGGTACATATCATCCTCTTGCTCACCAGGAGTAAGGAAGAGGCCTTTCAGGTTCTGATGTTGTTGATTTTGATTGAGGTCTGAACACTCTCAAGATGCAACTGTTCGTTTTCTGAGTTACATGTCTTTTACTGCAGTTCATATGAATGTAATGGACATTGCATTTATCTCTCCCCAGCTGCAAATGTGCTTTCCATTATTTCTTCTTACGGTGTCACATGGTTCTTATATCTAAAGCCTGTGGTATCACATAGGAAACAATACTGCTGAAAGTATTTCAGGTCCATTTGATATGCAGTGCAACACTGTAAAACAAGAGCTCATAGAAAATGCATCACTGAACCCTAGAGTCCTGTTTTGAAAACCTTGCATGTGCTTGCAAGGAGAATTTTCCTCCTGAGTGCAATGCTGCTATCAGTTTATTCTGAAATCTGGTATACACTATTGAATTCCAAGTAGTATATTTAATAGTATTATAACTTATTTATATGCAATAAAATTATTTTGTATATGTGGTACTG
Source organism: Anas platyrhynchos (assembly GCF_047663525.1). Taxonomy (NCBI): domain Eukaryota; kingdom Metazoa; phylum Chordata; class Aves; order Anseriformes; family Anatidae; genus Anas; species Anas platyrhynchos. The sequence goes on from NC_092621.1 coordinate 25,150,253, forward strand.
TTTATAGAATTTCATTTTAGCTTTTAATATTTTTTCTTTCAGCTTGAAATCTTGACAAATTTAGCAAATGAAGCCAACATATCAACTCTGCTACGAGAATTCCAGGTTTGTACAAAAATGTATTCTTTTGAAATGAAATGCTTTCTGTTGTCCAATTGCCATTGTTGGATGTTTCATTTAGAGTCTTAGTCTTAATATTTTCAAGTTAACATCTTTTCCAGAATGAAGTGTTCTTGGAATTGAAGTGACACCGTCTTGTATCATAATGGATAATGGTGCTTTTTCTATGTGAAAAGAAGTTTCAGTGTTTTGTTTCTTACTTTTTCCAACTTCAAAAAAAAAAAAAGAAGAAAGGAACCAACCAAAAAAAAAAAAAACAGTTGAGAACAGGCTGCCTAGCAAGATTGTGGAGTCTCCTTCGCTGGAGATATTCAAGGGCTGTCTGGACACCTACCTGGGCAGCCCGCTCTGAGGAACCTGCTTTGGCAGGAGTGTTGGACCCGATGATCTTCATAGAATCATAGAATCATAGAATATCCTGAGTTGGAAGGGACCCTTAAGGATCATCAAGTCCAACTCTTGACACCGCACAGGTCTACCCAAAAGTTCAGACCATGTGACTAAGCGCACAGTCCAATCTCTTCTTAAATTCAGTCAGGCTCGGTGCAGTGACCACTTCCCTGGGGAGCCTGTTCCAGTGTGCAACCACTCTCTCTGTGAAGAACCCCCTCCTGATGTCAAGCCTAAACTTCCCCTGCCTCAGCTTAACCCCGTTCCCGCGGGTCCTGTCGCTGGTGTTAATGGAGAAAAGGTCTCCTGCCTCTCGACACCCCCTTACGAGGAAGTTGTAGACTGCGATGAGGTCTCCCCTCAGCCTCCTCTTCTCCAGGCTGAACAGGCCCAGTGCCCTCAGCCGTTCCTCGTACGTCTTTTGAGGTCCCTTCCAACCCCTACAGTTCTGTGATTCTGTGATCATTCCAAATTCTTTAAAACATGTTCTACCGACTTGACTGACACTTTAGAAAAGTCATTAGCAGGTATTGCCAAACCTCATTTCTGTAAGTCATTTGATAAAACAATATTAGCTCCAATATATGTATATGTATAAGCAAAATGTTTTGCATATGTTGTGGAAAAGTTCTTTCCTCTTTGCATATGACATCTAGTTTCATTGCCTCAGTTCTCTGGCTGGATTTCTCTGAAATATACTAGTTCTCAGGCAGGTAGGTTATTCATAGTTTCACAGATGCTTCTGGTTAAATGACCTGAAACTTCTTTGAAGAGAAAGCTCATCAACTCTTCCAACCTTGCATGCAAACTAATTGTTGTTTTGGGGTAATTGCCCCCTGCCCTTGGCTTCCTTGAAATCAGAGGTTCCCATGGCCATGGGTGACCAAAGCTAGCAACAAAATGTCTTCTGGAAGTGAAAATGAGATGGAAAGGTATAACTTTTAATGTGTGGTATAGCTATCTAGGTTGAATGTATTATGCAATATGTTTGTCATAAGAAGACAACATAGTAAGTTTCCTTTTGACAATACATATATTGACTAATGAAAACCCTGTTTCCATAGACTTACGTGAAGAGCCAAGATAAACAGTTTGCTGCAGCTACTATTCAGGCTATAGGCAGATGTGCAACTAACATCACGGAAGTGACTGACACGTGCCTTAATGGCCTTGTATGTTTGCTGTCCAACAGAGATGGTAAGCTAAATGTTCTGCCTGTTTTCTGAGTGGCTGATGGCTTGAAACCTTTTCTTAATAGGAACTGCACAGAGCAGATCACATAATAAAGTATATGGAGGCTTGGCTTGTGTAAGAATTTCAGTGACATAGCTGATAAAAATAGTGACTTTGGTGCTTCTTGTTTGAATCACGTCAAAATGCTCTCATAATCACTAGGTACTTGTCTTCTCTTTTGTGCTCTCATAATCCCTGGGTATTTGTTCTCTCTTTTGTTAGCAAGATTAAATCCTTGTTGCCTGCAATGATGAGTCTACCTGTTTTTTCTCAAAATGCTGTTAATTGTTGAAGTGTACTGTTGTGAGTATCCTAGATGATAGTAGAAGTTTTGCTGTTATATGTTCAGTTGCATCAAAACAGTTATCCTGTAGAGGGTGCTGAAAGCTTGGAATGGCTTTTTAGTACATCAATGTCTTACTGGAAAACCTATTAAATAGTTTTTGTATAAACAGTCCCAAATTTGTCTTGTTCTTATAATTTAGTCTTCTTCTATTTTTATATAGTGATATGCAGTTGCAAGAAATAGAACAAGAATTAGATAAAATTAAATAGGATATAGTAGCACTGTAAATCAATACCTGATAATATTGTATATTCTGACTAGTAACCAAGGAATATTATGCAGAAGGAAGTCAATAAGATAATCAGAAAATTATTGTAAATTTTCAAGTCAACATGGGTGTTGTTAAATATCAGAAATGCAGTTGAGACAGAAGTAGTCAAAAATAATAATGTCAGGAAAAGGAGTAGAAGCATGTTTTTTTTCATGTGCAGCGGGGATAGAGTAATCAGAATTGTACAGCGAACACAGATGAGATCTACTCTAAGCTTTGAAAAGCAGCATTGATTGCTCTTCATATCTATTGGATATATTTTTTCTGATAATCCTAAGAAGGTCTTTATTAGGGACATTGCTTTGGTAGGGTGTAGTCCTATCAGTGTGACCCACTGATGCATTCAGAACTTTCTCTTGTTTGATTTATGCTCTGCAAGTCCTTCTTCTCTCCTGCTTAACTTCATAACAGAAATTTCTGAGAGGCCTTGGTGTATAGCTTGCTAGTTTTAATCTATGTAACTTTACTTTCATGTTGCTCTGGACCTTTTGTCCCTCTGTGCATTTCTAGTTATCCACTGTGTTTAAAATGTATTCCATTGTTGTGTTATAACACAGTTTCTGCAATGTGACTTAGGTAAATTTTTTTTGTACTAAAGTTCATGAATATACCCATATTAGAAATACTGCCTTCAAAGTTTACTCGATTCCTTTTAATTCTATTAGCAATGTTCCTCTAGGTTGGTAGGCTCCTTTCAGCATGTACAAATCCACATTTTCTTCTATGTATGATAATTAAACTTCAGAATATTGAACTTATTAAATAATAATCCTCCTTTTAGTTTTCTTGCATGGGTTTTCTTTCTGCTAATAAGGAACTCATATAAGAAGAAACAGCTTTTTTATTATAGCTTCTCAAGTTACGATTTTCTTCAAAGTAATTCCATATGTGTTTATACACACACACAAAATACATATTCATTTGCATAAATGTGTGCATGTATATAAAGGTATGTCTCAACAAGATTAGTTGTCTTGACTGGTTCTAAGTAATTGTCTAGCAAGTACTTCTGAAGGTCCTGAAAGACATTTCATTACTTTATTTTATAAATCTAACCATAATCTTCTTGTGCTTACTATTTTGAAAGGCCACAAAGGACATATTTAAGATCTTTTAAACCTGGCAACTGGCAAATTTCTTTACCATATGCACAGTGTCTTTTTCTAAAAAGTAAGTTGAATGGCATAACTTACATGGTACCTTTTCCTTAGGAAGCAGGAAATTTCTGGTAGTCACAGCTTGTTGAGCATGAAGAGCTTTGGGCATGGGAGGGGAAAAAAAACATTTGGTACATGTAGGAGAACTAAAATTCAGTTGTCATGGTTGATCCTGCTTTCTTCCAATTTTCATTCTTAAAGTATACAAGCAAGCTGCTTGTCCTGCCGCTACTTATGGTTGTCCCAAAACTGGAAGCAGTTCAGCTCCCTCTGTGTAGCATGAAGCCCAATTTGGTAAGTCTAGAAGGTTTTGGCATCCCAGAAAGCAGAATCAGCTCTCTCTTCCCTTCACTGTTTTATCATTTTTGGGGAATTTACTTCAGCATAGAAGAAAGGTGGGCAAATTAATTCTACCAAATCAAAACAGAATCATGAAGAATGAGCTTATGGCAAAACTGCCTTCCCGTTCTGTTGGTCTTGTTCTGGAAAGGTTTCTACTGAAAAAACATGTTTTCTTAGTATGGGAGCTGAGCCAAGAATCATTCTGGAAGTTAAGTGCTGAGAGTGCAATTAAAGCTGCCTCTTCAGCAGTTAGTTAAGCCCACCTGGGATAACTTTCCATGGAACTCTCTAGGTGTCTCATCATAGAACTCTCTAGTTTCTGCATGGACTTCTGTGATTGAAATATGTTTTTTGTTTTGTTTTGTTTTACCATAGCCCCCTACTTCCATGAACAGGGGAAGTTTGCTTTTAAAAATGCACTCATAAACACACCAAACTTCAAGAGCAGTTTTCCTCTTATAGAATCACTAGAATGGTTTGGATTGTAAGGGACCTTAAACATAATCTAATTCCAACCCTCCTTCCATGAGCAGGGACACCTTCCATTAGATGAAGTTACCCAAAGCCCCAGCCAATCTGGCCTTGAACACTTGCAGGAGTTGGGCCATTCACAGCTTCTCTGGACAACCTGTTCCAGTGCCTCAGCACCCTCTGAATAAAGAATTTATTCCTCATATCTAATCTAACTCTCTTCCCTCTTTTAATGTAAAGCCATTACTCCTTGTCCTATCACTACACTCCCTGGCAAAGAGCCCTTTTCCAGCTTTATTGTAGGCGCTTTTAGATACTGGAAGACCTCTTTATGGTCTCCCTAGAACCTTCTCTTCTCCAGGCTGAACAGCCCCATCTCTCTCAGCCTGTCCTCATAGGAGAGATGCTGCAGCCCTCTGATCATCCTTGTGGCCCTCCTCTGGACTCGATCCAACAGATCTATGTCCTTCTTGTGTTGGAGTCCTGAGAGCTGAATGCAGCACTCAGGTGTGTTCTCACAAGAATAGAGTAGAGTTACTTCCCTCAACCTCCTGGTCCTGCTTCTTTTCATGCAGCCCAGGATATGGTTGGTTTTCTGGGCTGTCAGTACACATTGTTGGCTCATGTTGAGCTTCTTATCAACCAACACCTCCAGGTTCTTCTCTTCAAAGCTTCTCTCAATCCATTCTCCACCCAACCTATATTTTTGCTTGGCATTGCCCAGCCTGTCCCTGACACAAGGGACAGGACCTTTTACTTGGCCTTGTTGAACTTGTGGTTCTCACAGGCCCACCTTATAAGCCTGCCTACATCACTCTGGATGGCATCCCCTCCCTTCATTGTGTTGACTTCACCTCATAGCTTGGTGTCATAGCAAACTTGCTGAGAGTGCACTGATTCCCCCTGTCAGTATCACTGACAAAGACATTATACTGCATGGATCCCAGTATCAACTCCTAAGGAATGTCACTTGTCACTGATCTCAACTTGGACTTTGAGCCATAGACCACAACTCTCTGTGCAACCATCCAGCCAATTCCTTACCTGCTGAATGGTCCATCCATCAATTCCATCTCTACAGTTTAGAGACAAGGATATCATGCAGGACAGTATCAAGTGCTTTGCACAAGTCCAGTAGATGATTTCAGTTGCTCTTTCCCTATCCACCAGTGCTATAACCCTGTTGTAGAAGGCCACCAGATTTGTCAGGCATGGTTTGCCTGTAGTGAAGTTGGCTGTCACCAATCACCTCCTTATTTTCAATGTTTCTTAGCATAGTTTCCATGAGGATCTACTCTTTCCCTGCCTTGTTTTTGGAAGCCATGTTGAGGTCTTAAAACTATTGTAATTCCTCATCTCCTGAAGGAAGCACAAACAGAAAAGTTATTTTGGCTCTTTGGTGTGACATTTGGCATTTCGCTAATGCATTTCCATTAGCAATTGCCTTGAAAATTTGAGCTGACTGCTAGCTTCACTAAGATGACATAAAAGTCATTTTAGGTGTAAGAGACAGATGGGATTGTAAGAAGTCTGTTTTGTCTGTCTGAAGTGAATATACTAGAGAACTGGCAGGTTTTTCTCAGGTGGCTTTCCTTTCCTGTTGAAATTTGCAATCTGTGGATAATAAACAATGTAAAAACAATTGTAGGAAGCACAGTGAAAACAACTTTATTTTTCCCTAGTAATTTATACAAATTTGAACAGGCAAGTTCTAAAATCACTGGAACTGTTAATACCTCAGGTAACTACTACCTACCTAGTAGAATTACTGTTAGAATGAAGTAAAAGTAAACCAACTTTTTGTATTGTGCAGTTGATGTGTATTACTGTGATTTCAGAATTGAGTTGTCTTTATTACAAGTGTGGAAAAATAAACCAGGTGAAAACACAGATTTCAGGCAATTCTGAAAAGAAGAAATTTAAAGTTTGTTTTCGTACCTAGCTCTTAATAATTACCTTTTAACATTACTTTGAATCATCTGCATAACCTTCTAAACAACACGAATTAGTTACTTGTAGGGCTTGCTATGAAATTCGATCAATATATTCTTCTAAAAAATAGCAGAAGTAATTTTGCAGCTTTTAGAAATAGTGCTTATTTAAATTACAGAATGTGGATAAATTGGCCTTCAGGTCAGTGTTTTAGTTTCCACATGTATCTGTTAAGTATTGGAAAAAATTAGGTAGAACATCAGTGATATAAAATGTAGTATTTCAGAATGCAGCTTTTGAGTGTTCACTGGTAATATGCGTCTTGCTAGGTTGTTTTCCTGAGTTTCTGTTGTAATGTGGCCAACTTCTCAATTATGAAAAGGACTCTAATTCATTCCCCACAAGTTATTGTCCACTACATTGTTAGCCTTAGAAACACATCATTATTTAGTGAGGTGGAATGTTGTGTAACTGGATATATTTTAGGGTTTTGAGAATTTGTCATGTTTCAGGGTCTGTGGTGTGTGACTGAATATATGTTAGGTTTCAGAGAAGTGCACATGCTCCAGGATCTTCAGAGATTATTCTACTCAGAGTAGCCATTACCATATTGCCTAGAAATTGTTTGAAGAAAACTGACAATGAACATAACATGATTTTTATTATGACTTGTTACTTAGTATACTAAGACTTATGAAAAATTGCTAATACGTCATTTAGTTTCCTTTTGTTGGTTAAGGTTTTCCCAACCAACTTTTCCGATATATTTATTTTTTATTTTAAGAATTTGCCTTGCTTTCTATGATCTTTAGATATAAAATAATTTACACATGACTCACAACCTTTGTATTCATTTATTCTTGTCTTATATGTACTTCTTAGATAACTGTAGCAGATTTACATTTTAAAATTTTCATAATAGCCATTCACAGTGCTAGTAATTTTCTTTCTTATGTTGTTTTCTGATTTTACTTATATGATATAAAAGCTGGTATCTTTGTGTCTTTGACTAGATGCATGTTATATACTCATTTTGGGGATTCTTCATGTGCACAAAGCAAGCCTTAGAAAGCCTCTTTTTTCTGAATTACATCAGCCTTTATTCTAACATTAAATACATTAATTATAAATACATACTTTTGCTTTTACTTTCTTTTTTTTTGGTATCTGGACTCATGGAACCAAGTTACAGTTCTGATTCAGTTCTCTAAATTTGCTTCCACACACTGCACTGAAGTATTTCCCATGTTGACACTTCATAATGTGCACTTAAGTTCATCATGATTAGTTCAATGTTGTCAACAATATTTTTAATAATGACTTCATGTCCACCTCAGTCTTTTGGGTTCAGTTTTATTTTGCTTAACCATTCCCCCTGTTAAGTTGTATCACAAAGTACTCAAGAGTGGAGGTTGTTTTACTAATTTATCTCACTCTAAAAATTCCAGGTTGTCATTTTAAAATTTTAAGAATTTTCTTATTTTAATATCTGCAGTAAGAAAGTGGACAAAATACAATTCCAGTTGAATTGGTCTGTAAGATTATGGCAAATCTTGAGATATATATGTAGACGTGTTATGGTTTCCTCTTTGCAGTATTAACCTTGCTTCAATAAATTAGTTAGAAAAATGACTGAGATGTCATGTCAAATAAAGGATGACACAAAAGCTGCAAGCTAAAATTTAAGTTTCTCAGAGGCTTATGGCATAATGTTACATATTCGGAGCTTTAGAATAGCCTTACTCTGTTTTTTTTTAGAAAGCAAACTAATCTGTAAAATAGAAATCTCTTCCCTATCCTGTACTTTTGAAACTTCATCTTTCTTGACTGTGGGATGAATGGTCCATGTATCAGTTTCACTCCTCAAAGGTAGGAATATTTCTGAGATGTTTAAGGAATGGTAGTTGTGTTTCTTCTTTGTTTTAAACATTGATACTTTAGGAAAAATAGTTACTTCCTTTCTGTAGTATAAATGAAAATGAGAATTATGTTGAACTCTTGCAGTAGTCTTTTGTTTTGGTTTCAGCTTTGGCTATGTTTGACTTTACTTCATCTTTCCTTACAGGATGAGTTTACTCTTGCATAGAGGCTTCCCTCTGCACCAGTGGGTTTTTTTTCAGCTTCAAAAATTGCACATTTCATACAAGTTGATCAGGCTGTGAATGTTACTTGCTACAGTAGTTAAGCAGTCCAATGCATGACTTTGACATAAATCTTACAACAGCTTGCCTATTTAGAAGCTTCATTTGAATGTACTAGAGATTAGGTTACAGATCTGAGAGAGACTGTTTGGAAGGTGGAAAAGTGCAACAGAAATGTTTAGGTGTTTCTCTTGTTTAAGAATGAGCTGTCACTTTTAACATTGTATATTTCTTTGAACTGTTTGTATTTTTAATGCAGATACCAAATTACTTATGAATATACATAATTTCAATGAAAAGCAGATGTTTTTCATGCTGTTCCTCAGTTTGAAAAGGAGAAATACAAACAGCTTTACTAAAAGGCAATTTCAAAAAAAGGATGTGGTAGGATGCTATTTTTACATTTAGAACATTGCTTTGTTCTTTTTGCTGCTTGTAACTTGCATCTAGAAGCTGAACTTTGTATTACTTAGTAAAGTGGTTTACATCTTTGTTACAAAGCAAATGGAATTCACTTCTGCAAAACATATTTTGAAAGCTGATAACATCTTTGGCAATTAATTATTTATGACTTTTTCTTCTGCATAAATGCTTTTTAAAAGTAATAATTTGCTTTGTCTTAAACAGAAACTGTGGTTGCTGAAAGTGTTGTTGTCATTAAGAAATTGCTACAAACCCAGCCAGCACACCATGGTGAAATTATTAAGCATATGGCCAAGCTCTTGGATAACATTACAGTGAGTATTTTTGCACATTGCCTTGTTGAGTAATATTTTTATTGTAAAGCAATAAAAATCACACAGTCTCCTTTGAATCTGAACCAAGGAAGGAAATAAATGTATTAGAGAAGTAGAACAATTTTTAAAATGTTTTAATTTTCATAAAATACAATTTTTTTCTCATTTTAAGAGGAAATAGAAGTTATCGTGTGGATCAATTTATGCCTGAAATTTGGGAGGCTGCTTTTTAAGAAATACCTGAAATATTTAGTATTGCTAGTACTGTTATGACAAATGAAATGTATTTAGACTTCAGAGCATGGAGTGGGTAAACTGAAATGAAAATAAGGGAAAGGTAGAACTGAACTTGAGGATTCTCAAAATATTATCTTAATGATGTGTGGTGGAGTTTAAAAATCGCTGTATTATAAATTGTTCTTGGTACCTCTGTTTGTGATTTAAACTGATAGGCAGCTAAGCACCACACAGCTGTTTACACATATGCTCACCCTCATGCATCCCCTACCACAGTGGGATGGGGGAGAGAATTAGAAAAAAAAATAAAAAAAGTGCAAGAACCAAAGAGGTGGTTATCCCAGACAGGAGTACAGACCGGGAGAGAAACTCACTGAGAGCAGCCCTGTGGAGAGAGACTTGGGGGTCCTGGTGGATGAAAGGCTCAACATGAGCCAGCTATGTGCATTTGCACCCAAAAGGCCAACTGTGTACTGGGCTGCATCAGCAGAGGACTGGCCCCTCTGCTCTGCCCTTGTGTGTCTCCATCTGGACATCCAGGTTTGGAAACTCCTGCATGAGAATGATGTAGACATGTTAGACCAAGTCCAGAGGATGGCTACAAAGATGATCAGAGGACTGGAGCACCTCTCCTATGATGAAAGGCTGAGAGAGCTGGAGATGTTCAGCCTAGAGAAGAAGAGGCTCCAGGGAGACCTCATTGCAGCCTTTCGGTACTTAAAGGAGTCTTATAAAAAGGATGGAGAAGCATAGCTTGGAAGAGAAGGATGGCTTGGGTAGATAATGATAGGACAAGGCGTAATGGTCTTAAGCTAAAAGAGGATAGATTTGGACAGGACATTAGGAGGAAATTCTTCACTGTAAGGGTAGTGAGGCACTGGCAGAGGTTGCCCAGAAAAGATGTGGATGCCCCATCCCTGGAGGTGTTCAGGGCCAGGCTGGATGGGGCCTTGGCCAACCTGATCTAGTGGTGCTGGGTGGCATCCCTGCTTATGGCAGGGGGATTGGAGTTAGGTGATCATTAACGTCCCTTCCAATCCAAGCCATTCTATGATGCTAAGTGATGTGGAATACACTTACTCACCACCAGCAAACTGATGTCCAGCCAGTCCCTGAGCAATGGCAGCCCCCTGGCCAACTCACCCTGGTTTTATGGGATCATAACATTATATGGTATGGGATTTCTGTTTGGCCAATTTGAGTCAGCTGTGCTTGTTGTGTCCTGTCCTAGCTTCTTGTGCACCCCCAGCCTCCTCTCTGGCAGCGCAGCATGAGAGGTAGTGGAGTCCTTGACTCACGAACAACTAAAACATTGTTTTTTGTGTGTTATCAGCACTTTTTTCATCACAAATTCAAAGCACAGCACCATAACAGCTACTAGGAAGAAACTTAGCTCTATCCCAGCTGAAACCAGGACAATATAAATTATTCTATACCTCTTACACCTTGATCAGGTCCCACACTTTCCAATACATTTCCATTGATTACCATCAATCTCCTGCCATTTCATATATGTACAGGTATCATTCCATTTGTCTGTGGGCCATCCTTCTAAAATGTCCATTGAGGTCATTTAGTCCATGACTTTGTGTTCCATCTGTCACAATAGTCCTTCAGGGCAGGAGAGATGGTATGTGTTATTGGATTGATGCATGCTGAAGCCAGCTCTGGTTCCATCACCACTGTGCTTGACAGTTCAATCACTGCTGTACTTGCCCAGCTCCATTAAGATTCATTCTCCATCAATTTGGGTGGTTCTTACTATAATACTATTGACATGACACATAGTAGCCATAGTAGCAATGACCCCCTGCAACCCCCCCCGGTCAGCGCAGCAGGAGGGCAGGAGGTATTCCAGGCATGCAGCAGCAGTTCCCCTGTGGAGCTGCAGCCAGTGGAGAGGAGCCCACGCAGGAGCAGGGGGTCTGGGGGGAGCTGCCCCCACCCGTGGAGGACCCGTGCTGGAGCAGTTTGCTCCTGGGGGATGGATGGACCCTGTGGGACAGAGCCGTGTGGGAGTAGTGCTTGAGGAGCTGCTGCCTGTGGGCAGCGCCCGCAGGCTCAGTTCGGGAAAGACAGCATCCCGTGGGAGGGACCCACGGGGAGCAAGGGCAGAGAAGGACCGTGAAGGAGCAGCAGAGACAAAGCATCAGAGACTGACCGCAGCCCCCATTCCCCGTGCCCCTGTGCTGCTTGAGGGAAGAAGGTAGAAGATGGGGGGAAGGTGATTACAGTTTTCTTTGAGCTTCTCAGTGTTCTAGCCTGTTAGTATAGGTAATAAATATATTAATCTTCCTATGCTGAGTCTCTTTTGCCCATGACTATAATTGTTGAGTGATCTCTCAGTCCTTATCTTGACCTCTAAGTCCTTTTCAGCCCTTTCCATTTGAGGAGAGGAGTGAGAAAGGACTTGTGGTGGAGTTCAGCATTGTGCCCCAATGGTAGCCAAAATTGATCTCTCAATAATTATTTTTCTGTAGATGCTATAAATAAGACAGTTCAGTTTCCTAGAATTACATGTTTATTGATCACAGAATCACAGAATTGTAGGGGTTGGAAGGGACCTCAAGACATTATCGGGTTCAACCCCCCTGTAAAGCAGGTTCCCTAGAGCAGGCTGCCCAGGTAGGCATCCAGGTGGGCCTTCAGTAACTCCGGAGAAGGAGACTCCACAACCTCCCTGGGCAGACTGTCCCAGTGCTTCGTCACCCTCACCATGAAGAAGTTCTTTCTCATGTTGGTGCAGAACCTCCTGTGATCCATTTTTTGACAATTGGCCCTTGTCCTATCCTCAGATAATGATTGAGCAGTAAATAGTTTCTAAATCAGTGAATCTTCTATTTTCCATAGTAATAAATATGGGAATGTTTGGAATGTTAAAAGAAAAAAGGCATAGTCTTCGCAGTCCATTCATTCAGAACATGCTGACCAGAGCCTAAAGGGTCCCTACAAGAAAACTGGAAAGGGACTTTTTACAAGGGCATGTAGTGATAGGACAATGGGTTGTGACTTTAGACTGAAAGAGACTAGATTTAGATTAGATATAAGGAAAAAAATCTTTGCTGTGGGGGTGGTGAGGCACTGAAATGGGCTGTCCTGAGAATGTGGTGCCCCATCCCTGGAAGTGTTCAAGGCCAGGTTGGATGGAGCTTTGGACAGCCTGGTCTAGGAGAAAGTGTCCCTCCCCGCCCAAGGCAGGGTTGAAACCAGATGATCCTTAAGGGTCCCTTCCAACCCAAACCATTCTGTGATTAAACAAATAAATCTTTGGCAACTGAAATGTGTTTCGGAACTGTTAGTCAAACTTCATAGTTTATGTAGAGGCGATATAATTGTACTATAACTGTTCATATCCAGAATTTAAAGAGGCTGAGATATTGCTGCTAATTATATATCAAATAAGTATTACTTATTTTATAACAATCGCCCATGTTTTCAGAAAATATGAGCAATAATTTGATTAATAATTATAGTCTTGTAAGTTGTGGATAATCTTACCATATGCATTTTCTGGCACTTCTCCAAATGGAGTTGTCATCTTACTAACACGTTTATTATACAAGAAAAAATAAGTATTTCATAAATATCCTATTTAACATTTGTAAATTTTTGTAGCTAATATTTATTTTTTTTAGATTAATACCTTAGTGGAAGTATTTCATATTATAAATACAGATAACTTTTTTTAAAAATAACATTTTTTTACGTTGGATAAAGGGAAAAATAAGACATGCAGTACTTGAACCACTGTAAGATACTAGCATTCTACAGTAATGAGGCTGTACAGAGTAACAGAAGATGGTGGTATTGGAGAGCAGTCTGTGGAAAAGAATGGTAATAGAAATAAAACAAAAATCAAAATCTGAATCTGAACCCTGCCTCTTGTTCAAGAAAGCAGCTGTGATAGAGATGCTGTAGGCTTTCCAGGATGGTTGTTTTAATTCTTGTTTGACAACTTTCACTGTGGTTTTTAAATAACAGCTGCCTGAAATTTATCTTCCTCAGATTTTTTAGAAATTTGGATTAAAGAAAAAATTTGGAAGAAACTCTTGTTTACAATGACTAGCTTTCCCAATGCTGTATCATTATCCTGAAATAACTTGCATTTTTGAAAATGTTTGAAAATTGCTTCAGACACTTCTGAAAGGGGTAAAGATTTTTATTCATGTTTAGAAAACAATATAACTGCTGGGGATGTGAGTTTAAAATTTCATTATCTAATAAAACATTACTGAAATTTCCTAGGTTTGCCCATGTAATTTAAATAATTATCTCACTGTAGGCAAGAATGATTGCAAGTTAGCAACATAGTTGCCTCAGTTTTTCTCCACTATAGGATATAAAGACACAAATAAGTTATTCCTGACACTTAACAACATAAACGCGGAATACACATACGTACACACACAGACATATACGCTTTTGTTGAAGTATGTTTTACACAGATGTTTATTCTCATAGAATCATAGAATATCCCAATGATCCCATAAGGATCATTAAGTCCAACTCCTGGCTTCATGCAAGACCACCCAAAAATCAGACCATGTGTCTGAGCACGTTGTCCAAACACCTCTTGATCTCCATCAGGCTTGGTGTCATGACCACTGCCCTGGGGAGCCTGTCCCAGTGCCCCACCACCCTCTGGGTGCAGATCCTTTCCCTAACCCCCAGCCTGACCCTCCCCTGTCCCAGCTCCATGCCGTTCCCTCGGGTCCTGTCGCTGTCCCCAGAGAGCAGAGCTCAGCACCTGCCCCTCCGCTCCCCTCGTGAGGGAGCTGCAGGCTGCCATGAGGCCTCCCCTCAGCCTGCTCTGCTCAGGGCTGAGCAAACCAAGGGACCTCAGCCTCTCTTCATACGTCTTGTCCTCTAGACCCTTCACCATCTTAGTAGCCCTCCTTTGGAGGCTCTTGATTAGTTTTATGTCCATCTTCTATTGTGGCTCCCAAAACTGCATAGAGTTCTCAAGGTGAGGCCATACCAGCGCAGGACGATCACATCCATTGACTGACTGGCTAGCAATGTCATTCATGGTTCATCTCAAGGTCTGACTGTCCCTTTTGGCTGCCAGGGCACACTTTTGAATCATATTCATCTTACTGTCGACCAGAACCCCCAGATACTTTTCTGTGGAGCTACTCTCCAGCCTCTCATCCCCCAGCCTGTACATATAGTCAGGGTTGCCTCATCCCAGGTGCAGCCTCTGGAACTTGCTCTTGCTGAGTTTTACGTGGTTATTGCCCAGTCCTAGCTTTTCAACAGCTCTCTGTTTTTACTGACCTCTTCTGTTAGGGAAATTTTTCTGTACTCATTTTTCAATTTGGATTTAAATTTAAGAGACCTACCTTATTTTCTGTGCAAAAGCGTACCACTGCCTTGAAAGGACTCTTGCATTTAGACAAAGGAGAAACAACCGAATATGATATTGAGTGAGCTTGAAAGTAGCTGGGGGGCAGGGGAGTGCAAGCAAATAAATTGTTTGGTGCTTCGTAGAATTGAATTTAATTTAATAGTATGTAAAACAGCAGAAAGAATGAACAGAACAATATACAGTTAAAAAAAGCATGTAAGGTAAAAATGACCCTTTTGATTGTTTTGCCGTGTTTTAGTTTAGGTAAATGTTCAACACTTCACCACTAAAATAAAATTGATGGGAACTGGATGGAATGACATTTTCCATTGGTGCCTGAATTTGTTGCCCTAATGTGGTTATAAGCTTCACTTGTATTAAGCTGAAATTATAATTGTCAATGATGAGGTGCCTAAAAATCTTCCATAGCAATGTTTCTTTCAGGTCATCTGATCTGAAACTTACTCATTCATACGGAAGATCTTCAGAAGCCATTTGGAAAGTAACAGAATGTATAGTAAGCTAAATATTATATGACCAACTATAATAAATGTTAGAAAGTTCAATTAAAATATACAGAGCTCTTGTAGATCATTCACTCTTTTTATAATAAAACTTTAAGACTAGGTCTATTTCAGTTTGTCCTTTAACTAATGTTTCTTATATATCTAAAAAGAGTGCTTATTTTTCTCCCTTTTTTGTGTATGTTCTCATTTATATGTTAAACTTTCACCTCAGGTGTGCCTAAGCAACGATCTATGAGATCTATTTTCTGTGTGGTATTTGTTGTGTACCCAGACCTGTACAGAGAACAGCTCAGTCTAGCAATATTCCAGGTTCTTTCCTCCACACTTCAAAAGCTGAAGGTCTGTTTTGTGCTTTTGTGTGTGTGTTGGTTTGTACTTTTTTTAAGATATTAAGAGAATAATTGGATCTCTGTATTATTATTTTTTTTAAGATCAGGAAGAAGTTACCATTTGGCTTTTAATCTGCTGGTGTGTTGTGATACTGGCTGAGTCTGAAAGTCCTCTTAACAGAGTAGCCTTATATTCAGCACTAGCCAATAATTGCTGCTTTAGGGATAAGAACTAAAATACAAGAGCAAGTTGATCATGATGTTCCTCCTACATACCTTCTCAGCCTCTGACTGGAGGCTTAACATTGCTATCTGCATCATCATGTCTAGTAATCCAAAAACTGTACTATAAATAACCTCTCACTCTTGTGAGAGGTTATTGTATCTCTTCTAAAACCTTTTCCTCTTCTCTTTGTCTTTCCTGATACTGGTGTGTTTTTTGAAATGGGGACACCAGA
Source organism: Anas platyrhynchos (assembly GCF_047663525.1). Taxonomy (NCBI): domain Eukaryota; kingdom Metazoa; phylum Chordata; class Aves; order Anseriformes; family Anatidae; genus Anas; species Anas platyrhynchos. The sequence goes on from NC_092621.1 coordinate 25,166,291, forward strand.
ACTTGCACACAGTAGTCAGAATATGAAGAAATTTTAAGCAGTGGCATAATGTTTTTTTTTTGATCTTTTTGATCTTACTTTTCCTATGGTTTGTCTTCCTTTTGACTTCTGTTGAACACTGAGTTAATATTTCCAAAGAATTGTGGTTTATGATCCCAAGATATTCTTCACTAGAAAGCATTTGGATTCTGTGAGTGTGTTTAGAATTTTTTTTTCTGAAGTTCTGTTGATGATCTTTCAAGGCCATCTGCGTCACCTCTGATCATTTAAAAATATTACTTAATTAGTCACCTGCAACTCTTCAGGCATGGTTTTAGTTTTGGATTGCTTTGAATAATTTTGTGTCAGCAGACTTTGTCACCTTACTAGATAACTCCTCAGTTACTCACAGCTCTGTTGAGCAGCATGTTTTCTCCTACAGGTCCCTGAGGGACATTTAATGATTTTAACTTTTATTTGCAACTGTTTTTCTGTCTTTTATATTTTTTATGGTCTTTTTAATTCATGAGAGTACCTTTCCACCTGGTAAAGGATGGAGTTTTTACAAAGATGCTGATGAGGGGCTTTTTCAAAAGCTTCTAGAATATTTTCTCATTATATAATCATATCTATTTTTTTTAGAAAATGTCTTTCTTTTGAAACATCTATAGTCCAGAATTTGCCTAAGCGCAAATACTAGCAGTTTTAATCTGAGTTAAGTTACAAGTGGATTGGCTAGACTAGGTTAATTAAATTGGGTTAACACCTGAGACTCTCTTTTTGTACCTTTTCTTTATGTTGACAGTTTGACGTTATCACATCAAAATCCCCTTTCCATTTCTGATTTCAAATAAACTTTTAAAAATCACAATTTCAGGATGCAGAAAATCAGACCTAATTTGCAATTTATTTGAATATCTACTTGTTTTGTGACAAATGTAGATAACCAAAATGGTTCATTTTAAGTTGTTCTTCAGCCTGGTATTTTGTGTAATAAGGTTAGAGCTGAATAACAATAACTTTTGAATTGTGCTGCTTAGAATGATCTGTTAAATCTTTATAGATGTTTCTCTCTAACTGCTGTAAGTAACCAGAATCTTAATTTGAAGGAAGAGAGTATGCCTGGTTTTTTGTTTGTTTTGTTTTGTTTTGTTTTTGTTTTGTCATTGTTATTATTTCCCAATATTTATTTATTTTCCTCCAGACAGGTAATGGGTTAAAATGGCTGTAGAAACTGCTTTCTGGTACCAAGGCTTGAGAAGTGCACTTAACCACTTGCTCAGGGCACATAGAATAAAACATAAGGCAAAGTAATTTACAATCCTGTTTGCTTTTGAGGACAATGCAGAGCAGGGCAGAATAATGGAAGTATTATTTCCAGCATTTTTGTCGATTCAAGGTCCCTACTTATGCTATACTGGAAAAGGCAATGAAGGTCTAGAAGTGGCTTCCTTTCTTGTTTGCTGTTTTGAACACTTTGGAAACAATGGCTGCAAGATCATGCACTTGATATTACATTGTTGAGTACTGGAAGACTTAAACAGGGAATAAAAATCTGAAAATATTGTGTGATTTTGACCCCAAATGAATCCAGTGACACGGAAACATTGGGTTCATCAGTTCCTCATATACTTTTCATTAAAATGGCCTCTACTTAGAGTTTGATTCAAAAAAATCACTAATTGATATTGATTCTTATTGCACAAAATTGTGTTGAATATATACTATATTTATATAGTAAGCTAACCACCTGATTAAAAGGCACACTCATGAGATACTTTATCTGGTTTTCGTTGTCACTGTTTTTCAAACTAAGCTTTGTTTGGTTTGCTTATTTAACATTCTAAAATTATTTTTGCAAGATTTACATTTTGCAAACTGGTTTAATAGAGGGAAAAATTATGAGAATATAGCAGTGTGCATTTTTAGTGCTTTTAAAGTGTAGTCCTGGATTTGACCGGGAAAAGTATAATTCTAATGTTTGTCTTTCATAATATGTACTATTTTTGAAATTAGTCTGCTTTAAGAGGTATTTTTGCTTTATGAAAAGACGGTAATAGAAGAAGGGATGTTTCTAACAGGCTGCTGCCCAAAATGGGGTAGTTGGTGTTCTCTTGTTGAACTCTAATTTTTTAACAAGTCTATAATGAAATATTTAAGAAAAATAAATCTAGCATAACTGAAATCTGAAGTTGCCCATATATTCTTATTTAGAAGTATCTATCTGTACAGCAGGCAACTTGAACTGCTCCAATACTGGAAAATTTAATGTACCACTCAATTACTATTCTTTAGCCCAATTTAAAATAATAGATTGGGAGTGAGGTCTTAATGCAGTGTAACCTTTGGAACATTAGAAATAACCTCTTTCCCTTCTGAAATCAGTGTACAGTAATGACATCAGTCTTACTGTATTACAAGGAACATTTTCTAAGTACATTTGAAGTTTTTATATTTAGCAGTTATTCAGCAGCTTGTTCCCCTCTCCCATACCAAAGGTCCCAAGACCATTTAAATTTTTTATCAATTCACAAAAAAATTTTATCTTCATCTCATTCAATATTTATTTATATTTACATATCTTACATCACTGTGTTATAGCACTCTCAATACAATATTTTGCCAATTATGATGTCTCTTCCTCAAATGTCTTCTCAGAGGGATTTGTTGTTGTTGTTGGACTCTTCTGTTACCACTTTCCATGATATGGTTGATTTTTCTTTCAGTAGAAGCAATCCTTTGTTTATATTTTTGTTATCTCTGTATTTTGCAGCAATGTGCAATATAAAGTCAGGTACTTTGAGGCTGATGTTATTCAAAGAAGTTCCCAAGGTTTCTGGAGCAGTACAACATGGTTAATCATTAAAATTTCTTGTGGATATAATCAGTATTTCTTCAATGTGGTTTAGTGAGACGTTTATTAGGGATTGTGGACCATGGTTTGGAAAATACTATCCTGAACCTTGGTTGTAGTTTGCAAGGTTGCAAATTGACTTGCATTTATTGTCTTTTATGACTGTAACTGAAAAAGTAGTACTGCCAAATTCTAAATGCTTAAAGAGTAGGATTCTCAGCAGTTGTTTCCCATTGTAGTTCAGACACATTTACATGCAATATAAATTATGGACAAATGCTGAAAAAGTAACTAAAACATAAATATAAGATAGTAAGAACTAGTGTTATGAGAATCTCAGTGATGAGATTCACGGGAGAAGACAAGCTCGAGAAATTTATCTAACACAGAGCTCGCAGTGATTTGAAAGTAACCTTATTTAAAAAGATCTGTATATGGTGTAGGCAGTAATTGAAGATGTTAGTGCATGTTTTTACTTAGAAAAAAATGCTAAAAAAAAGTTAGCTGAAATTGCAATTACAGTTGGAAGCTTTCCCCTATTTTTTTTTTTTCTGAACTACAGTCAGTCATTTTACAGGGTAGAACAGTTACATTTTTTCAACATGTGATGAACAAGAATCTATGTAGAACTGGCATTGCATCTGCAAACTATGGTGTTCAAAGACATGTTTATCCCTAAATGAATTTTCTCATCACATGCTTTTTCCATTCCACTCCAGGAAGGAAAATAATGTTATCAGGCGACATATAGTACAAATGCAATTTTTTATTTGATCACCAGGTAATATAGGATAGCCCACATTTGAAAATCGTGTGTATATTACTACATGTAACTCTTGACTGCTTATAGCTTAACTTTGCATGAAGTGTGATCTTCAGCTTCCTTCTGTGTTGTTCCATTCTGCTTTCCCTCCATCTGTGACACTACTGTGCTTTTTAAGTCAGCACCATCTGCACTGGGAGTTCATCCAACAACTGCTCCTTCCAGTTATTTCAGAGAAATGCAGTCAAGTAGCTCCAAAAAAAATAAGACCTATATGAAGTTTCTAATCAGAATGTTTTCACTTAAGGAGTTAGATCCTATTCCAAAAAGGAGAAAACTGATTTTGAACTCTGGTCTACAGAATTCAGTGTGCAGCATGCCTTGCACATTTGCAAAAATAGGGAACTTAGTGGCATAAAATTTTAAACAACAATGGAGAAAAGATAATAATGTCTTAAATTCCTGTGCTTTTAAAGTTGATGGGCAGGAGTTGAGAAAGCTGTGTTGTTGGAAACTGTGTAGTTGGAAACTACGTGTATGAATATAGTCACAAAAAGCACTGTTGTTTCAGCGTGGTGTTCAGCATAATCTCGTGGCAAACATGCCCAACTGAACATCAAACACTTGGATTTTCTTCTGGCTACTGCCTTGTACTGTGAACATGAAGATGTCACTTCTGTGTTTCTGTTTGCATTCCTGCTCTTTTTGCCTTCTCAACTTGTAATGTGTGTTTTTTTGGAATGATATGGGAAGATAAACATCTTTCATGTGTATGTACACTCAATCTGCCATAATGGGTGTGCTGAACAGGATTTAATTTGGGTCTGTATTTCTTTCACAGCGATTGTGTTTAAGTAGTATTTTGTTTAACTTCCTACTGACCATTGTGCAAGTAAACACATATTCTTTGTGAATATGTTAACTTAGAGTGTGTTATGTTTTCTCAGGTTCCAGTAGCAAGAGCCAGCATATTGTGGCTCATTGGGGAGTACTGTGAACGGGTTCCAAAGATCGCACCTGATGTTTTGAGAAAGACAGCCAAGAGCTTCACTAATGAAGATGACCTTGTAAAGTTGCAGATCTTAAGTTTGGGAGCAAAACTCTATTTAACAAACTCAAAGCAGGTAAGGCTTAAATACACAAGAGTATATACTTAAAGTCACAGTGGTTTTTGTGCAGTCTATATAGACCAGTGGTAACTTCTTTTATATAAATAACTAAAACTAGTCTATGGTATTCTATGAAGAAAAACTGAACATCAGGTTTTCAGAAGTCTAGCGGCCCAAATCTAAGACAGGAGTCCTTGAGTATGTGCTGTATTGTAAATATGAATATATTGATGAGATCACTCTTTTTTTTTTTTAGTTCAGGTAAATAGATAGTATAGTAGTGTATAAATTGTATAAGTAATATCAGACTGGAGATTTTTTCAGCCGTGTTTTGCTGTTTTCTGGATCAAACAGCAGAATTTTCATGGGACTGCTGTCAATTTGAATGAAAAGCTGCCTCTTTTTTGTTCAGGGTATCTAAACAGGCTAGCAACAGGCCTCAATGTCTTTCCATCAGTGCTCATCTTACATACAGTAACTGCTTTCTCTTTTCTCTGTATTTCTTATTATTTCACTATTCCTTGTGAAGAGAGTAGGTTTTGATCATCTCTAGTAATAATCTGATGACAGATAATACAGAAGGATGAACTTAGATCTCCATAGCTGTAAGAGGTGCCAGCTGCCTCATTCATCTCAGTGACAGTACTGTGAACTTTGTCACTTCCTAGCTATGGAATATAGCATCTTGACACTAATTTTTCACTGTAATTCCAATTATTACTATAAAAGGTTGTAAAAATGTTTTCCAAATATATAAGGAATAGGTTGTCTGAGATATATATGCTTTTCTTGGACTGCTAGACCTCTTTGTTTTCCAGTAGCTTTAACAGCATAGGATCTCACATCTCTGCAACTGTGGTGTCTTCTCTTTCCTTGATAGCTTTATCCAACTGCAGACTTGATCCATCTGAGACTTTATTCTGTAGGGCATATGGGAGACGAACTGTCTAACTTTCCATTCAGATAAGAACAAATGCTTGTCCTGTGCTAATGCTTAGCATTAGATAGTCTAAAATGGGTGAGTAACAAAAGGTGACTTCTTTCTGTCAGTGCTCATCTTAATGAAAGTGCTGACAGAGCTAAGGTAAGATTAGTTTGATTATCTTAATTGTTTCCTATTGGCACATTATGTAAGATTTACTTATTTTTCTAGATAGCCCAAAATCCATAACCTATAGTTAGATGATGATTTTGTGATACTCCTTTTCCAGTTTCACATAATCTTGGTTTGAAATACAATAGTGGTGATAAAGCAGAAGAAACTGTCTCCTGAGATTTCTAGTAAATGATGAGTATCATGGAAGGGTGTTTTCCTCTTTTAGTTTTAGGTTTTGGAGTAACAAGTTTCCTTCTCAAGTCATCAAGATATTCATATACAGAATTTGAAAAAAGTAAGTTGATGATCTGGCTTGATTCAGAGCTCCTTCCAAATTAGAATACATATTTCTTCCTTTATGAGCTCACAGCACTCTTTGTATAGCTACATCATTCCCAAGAATAAGAATCTTCTCTACTCACTCAAAATTGAAACATTTCTTTCTGGAGTGACTGCAGTTCCTAAAAAGTCCAGCCACTAATATTCACATAATTTTCAAGTTTCAAGCCAAAGGTCGTGCACGTGGTTGCTCAGTTGTCAGTCTGTCCCTTACTATCCATCTCCCTTTTTTCTCCTGGTGTATCCTACCCTACACATACTTTTGAATCCTTTATCTGTTTCGTCCAAAGTCTCAAAGATAAAATGTGTCTTCGTTGAAAAAGTAGTGTCAGGACAGCAGAGAGAGACAAACAAACAGACTTCTTTCCCCAGATGAGGGTAGGACAGATAAAATTTATCTGTTATGTCTTGTTAGGAGAAAAGCAAAGAATTCTGGAGTGAATATGACTTTATTTTTTTCACTATCCATAGAATGTCATATTTGATTTGCTATTAATTTACTTAGTCATGTATTCAAATAGTTAATGCAACATGTTCAAAGAATACTTTTAAAATTCAGTGGTTTTCATAAGAATTTACAGTATTATTCATTAAATCCCAAGACCATCTCTTGGATTTGCAAAGGCTATCTATAGTTAAAAAACTTCAAGTTCAGAACTGGGACGGGGAAACCCTGGCTGCACGTACAAACTGGGCGATGAGATGCTGGAGAGCAGCCTAGAAGAGAGGGATCTGGGGGTCATGGTAGACAGCAAGTTGAATATGAGCCAGCAGTGTGCCCTGGCAGCCAGGAGGGCCAACCGTGTCCTGGGGTGCATCAAGCACGGCATTGCTAGTAGGTCGAGGGAGGTGATTGTCCCGCTCTACTCTGCGCTGGTGAGGCCTCACCTCGAGTACTGTGTGCAGTTCTGGGCACCACAGTATAAAAAGGACATGAAACTGTTGGAGAGTGCCCAGAGGAGGGCTACGAAGATGGTGATGGGCCTAGAGGGGAAGACGTACGAGGAACGGCTGAGGGCACTGGGCCTGTTCAGCCTGGAGAAGAGGAGGCTGAGGGGAGACCTCATCGCAGTCTACAACTTCCTCGTAAGGGGGTGTCGAGAGGCGGGAGACCTTTTCTCCATTAACACCAGCGACAGGACCCGCGGGAACGGGGTTAAGCTGAGGCAGAGGAAGTTTAGGCTTGACATCAGGAGGGGGTTCTTCACAGAGAGGGTGGTTGCACACTGGAACAGGCTCCCCAGGGAAGTGGTCACTGCACCGAGCCTGTCTGAATTTAAGAAGAGATTGGACTGTGCGCTGAGTCACATGGTCTGAACTTTTGGGTAGACCTGTGCGGTGTCAAGAGTTGGACTTGATGATCCTTAAGGGTCCCTTCCAACTCAGGATATTCTATGATTCTATGATTCTATGATTCTAACTATCTGGATAAATATATAACAAGAACAGGCTTTCTTCTGGTTGTCTGTGTTGTTTAGTAAACTTACTTCCTTTTTTCATCACTTAGGGACATGTGAATCCTTGTGAATAAGCTATGTAACTGTCTAAGTGGAAATCATGTGAGGGAAGCAGTTACGCAGAAACCATGGCACCTAGCTGTCTGAGCTGTTTGTTGCATGTTACAGGAAGAATACAGATTTTGATGTGTTTTTATTGTGTAACACAGTAGGAGTCATGCTAGAAAAAGTCCCAGGTAGTTGTCTTGTGTAAACAATTTGTTGAATATAGTTTAGCACAATATCCTTGTTATACATGTCTAAAGTATCAAGTTACTGCAAGCTAGAGATACTGAAGAGTGAATGAATTGCTGCTTCTCTGCCACTGTAGAGACTCAGCCATTGGTGATATTTGTATTAAAATATTCATCGAGCAGAGATCTGCCAAAAATGTAATGGCTGGTAATATAGGGCATGCACTAAATTCTTATCTAAAACTCTTTTATCTGGAAAGTTCTAGAAACATTGCTGAAGGATAACCTGCTGCATAGCTTTCACATTGGCCATACCAAAATGCACAAACAATAGCAATAGATGCTAAAGTAACAGTGGGGGTAAAAACGAGTTATTATGCGTAAATAATGAGCGTGTCTAGATAAGTGATGTTGGCATATAGTAATAAATGTATTATTTTTATATATCGGAATGGTTTGTCTTATTGCACTGTGAAGCAGGCATGGTGTGCAAATTCTGTCATATTTCACCAAATTAACTTGCTCTGCTCAAATAATTTTCAGCTTTTTACGGATGTTCTTTTGTTGGTAAAACTGATGAGTATTCATTAATTTATTTTCAGTTTTTAATTAAAATTGATTTTTTCTATTAGCTACCTCCATGTAGAAAAGCTTCTCTGACTTGTTTGGTTGAATTGCCATAAGACAAGAAAAAAAATAGTGTTTTCAAGTTATTTTCATGAAAACTATTCATGATATCTGCAAGGAGACTTCTTGCAGATATGAAGCATTCTTCCATATATATTGTATCTTTATTTGTATTGGACAATATGGAAGAGGTCTTTTAGGGGAGAAGAAGAAGGAAAGGATCACGGAGAAGATGATCCAATTAAAGAAAATGTGGTCTCTCAGGATGAACTCTTTTTCTAGTTCATTAGTACTCATCAAAAAGGTGTCCACCATGATAGCAAGGTCCTCAACTTTTCCTGGCCCTCTAGCAATTCACTGACAAACACTTTTATTTTTTTGTAATCTGTTCTGCTGAGCTTTCTCCTATGACAGGAAGTAGGCTTGTTTTACAGAGGCAACATGATGACAGAGGCCCTCATATAGTTCAATCTAGGCTACCTGAGGCCACTCCCTTTCAATTCCATATTGATTAAACAACATAAATCATGCTTAAGTGCAGATTACATATATTCTGTCCAATATAGTTGTCTAAACTGTTATACCATGATATTGAAATAGCTGCCAGAAAGATATAAAATGCATATAGAAAACCTTTCCCTTTTTCCAGTGCTAAGTACCTTGGGGGAAAAGAGAATGTCTTTTCACAGCACTGTTCTTGGATTTCATAAAGGAAAAAAAAAATGTTGCCCTGAATTTTTGTTAATTATGCTTTCTTTTTTTTATTATTCTAATGTACTATGACTAATTAATTCAAATCTTTGGTATGCTTTGGTATGTTTCCATATATTGTATTTTTTATGATTAAAATAAAAACCAATTTTTGTTTACTGTGTATGTCACTTACAAGAATTAATATGCTGGAAAAAGTCTTTGTACAGTTATAGAAAAACTCTAACTTGCATCCTCAAAGCTGAACTTTTCCCAGCATATTGTATGTCACAATATTGAATGTGTTTTTTTTTTCCATTTTTCTCCCCTCACATAATTGAAACTGTAACTGTTGTAACAATAGCATGATAAACAAAATATATGTACAAGCATGTTTCTTTGTATAAAGAAATAAAATCCTCATTGATAATGTTTTAACCCTCTGTTATTCATCCAGTCTGAGTTGTTATACTAAAAATTAACTACCTTATAATGGTAAATTATTTTTGCTCTTTTTACTATTTGCTTCACTATGAACAAAGTAGTGTACTTCTTTTGAATGTAGCTAATGGATACAAGTCTGTTTGGTATTATTGCTCTGTTTACACTACAGTATTTTTAAAGAATGGGGAAAGTCGTATTTTTTTTCAGTTTTAAAAATTTAACTGGATTATTAAAATTATTTAATACATGTTAATATTATCAGACATCAAATTAGGAAATCCTATTATGCTGTAAAAAGCTGTGATAATATAAGTTGCTCTCTTACATAAATAAATAAATGACCGATATTACTGGAGGCTTTAAGCTCCAAGAAAAAAATGGAAGAAGTCTTTTATCCTGGTTTTTAGAGGGCATCAGCAGCTTGCTTTTATGAAAAAGTAACAGCTAAATGCACTGCAAATAATTTGCAGTAATCCAGTTCAGTGATTCATGTGTCTGCTTTAATGGGTCATAATTCAGGATAAAGTAACTGAGTGCAGTCAGAGTGCAGACACTGCTTATGCCAGGGACAGTATCTCTTCATAAAACACACCTCAGCAGAAGCAGTTTGCCAGCCCCCTAATACCCTCTGATGTTTTGATGTCCTGCATATTTTTCCGATTAAGTTTTGAGTGCCATGTTTTTAGTTGTATTTCCACATTCATTATCCTCACGTAGACCCTTCAGCGGGTTTGCCATATATGATTATTTTTTTAATGATGCCTTTCTTTCCACTTCAGCAGTTTAATAATCTAGCACATGGCTGCTTCTCAGTACTCAGCATTCACCTCCCCAATACAGAAGAGGACATGTGCTTTGGCTTCAGAATTCCATTTGCAGCTTTAGAAATGCATATTCCCTGTGGAACAACATTTGTTTGACATAACCATTCATTTTTATTACCTCTTTAAATATGTTTATCCAGAGTTATCAATAATCATAAATAACTTGTATTCTGTTCTTGTCCTGTTTTTTTCCACAGACAAAATTGCTTACCCAGTACGTATTAAATCTCGGCAAGTATGATCAAAGCTACGACATCAGAGACCGTACAAGATTTATTAGGCAGCTTATTGTTCCGAATGAGAAGAGTGGAGCTTTAAGCAAATATGCCAAAAAAATATTTCTGGCACAGAAACCTGCCCCATTGCTTGAGTCTCCTTTTAAAGGTATAACTGCCAAAATCATTTGGTAAATGTTCATTGTGTAAAGGAATGTGACAGCCTATTCTATTTCAAATATGCTCACAAATTGCGTCACTTAGAAAACACAAATGATTAATATGCAAGAACATTCGCTCTGTTTACTTGCTTTTCAGCAAGCAAAGTTTACATGTTGCATACACATTGCATTTACCTGATAAACCCTGACAAACTGATCAGTTTCTGCTCATGTTAATTTTAAATTTGGTTTAATAACAGAAAGTATGTCTTTTGAGCGAAAATATTCTTTGATTTAGAAAAATATCTTTAGTTTTTATCTAGACTTTAATAGAAGGTTATTATTGTATTGTAAATGTATTATGAATCTGAAAAAAAAATGAATCTCAGTAGATTAGATTTTTATTGTTTTTCCCCAAAGTGATAATTTTCCCAGTGCATTTTCCATCTATTTAGAAGAAAGAATCATTGTCTTCTCAAATAAAAAGGTTATTAGGTTATCTGAATTAAAAATGCTCTGTTATTGTGATAATTTGCAATTTTAATTTTCATACTTATGTTTAAAGCTGTAAAAAGAGCTCCATTTTGAAGAAAAACTATTAAGATTCTGGATGTGTTTGTGCCAAGACATGTATATGGATTGTTTAACTGTGCTGTCATTCTTAATATTCACAGTAAAGTAATTTTTAGAGAAGCTACATTTCAGAGCAACACCTCTAAACACACTGACTGATTAGCTTTTTTATTGACCATTATGGGGGAGATTATTGTAATCTATGGACTGAAATCAGTTTTTTGACCTATGAAGAGCTTCCTAGTTTATATTTATTCCATGACATTTGAGGTAATATAATGGCAATTACCTTTAGCCTGATTAAGATTGCTCTTTGTGGTAGAGCTCATGTTGTTTGTATATTTTCCCCTCCCCCCGTTTTTTTAATAGATCGAGATCATTTCCAGCTTGGCACCTTGTCTCACACGCTGAACAGCCGAGCTACTGGCTACCTGGAGCTGTCTGACTGGCCAGATGTGGCACCTGACCCTGCCGTGCGAAACGTTGAAGTGGCTGAATCGGTATGTTGGCATCATTGAAAGTAACTTTGCCAAACACATGCGCCAATACAGAACATTATCTTAAAATATAAGTACTTAAACAACATGTTTGTGCTGTACTGAAAACTTCTGATACATGTGATCATCCATGTGGCTTGTTTTAGCTTGGAAATGCAAAATTTTAAGATCTGCAACATACTCGCTGTTTATTTTCAATGAGAGAACTGGGTCAACTGTAGGCCACTTCCACTTCACTTGTAGACTAAATTAACTTTCTTCCCCTCTATCTCATTTTTTTATTTCACACTTCTTTTATTCACTCTGCCACAGTATGGTAATTGTGGTTAATAACTGTTATTGGAATACCAAAGTAGTAGGTGAGTGGTGGTTTATTAGTGTACAAATGCAAGTCTTAAAAGAAAAAAATCAGTAGTATACTGGCAGCAGCAGGGGAAGAGATTATGTATGTTTCAAAGTGTAAAGTTTGGAAGAGACCAGGGTTTACATTTCAGATGATCTGAATAGAATTAGGAAAGTTTATAAAAAGAAAATGTCATCTGTTAGGCTGTTAGTGCACTACTGATTTGTTGACTTTACAGGACTAGTCATCTACTACAGCATTCCATTACTAGCTTGTAAACTAGCAGGCAGAGTCATGTTCTGGTTCCAGAGCTGTGATTTATGCATTGGGTATCAGAGTACTAATAAATGTCAGTGAAAGCTATTGTACAATAAAAGGAATTGAAATGTACTGTAATATACAGAACTGGTGATGCTCTCAGAGATACAGGTCTTGTAACAGGTCTTACCAGAGAAGCACATAGCCCTTGTCCTGAGCCAAATTCCACACTAAATTGCACATGAATTAGTTTGCATATAAGATGTTAGAAATAGAATGAGTGGAGGAAATGCTAAATAATGGGTATGACTTGTAGAGGCCAGTAAACAGTGATGTGGTAGAACAAACATTTCTCTTTAGTACTTCAGTATTGCTACTTTACCCTCTTATATACATTTCAGGAAAAGAGATATTTGTGTACAAACTTCTGAAAGCTTTTATGAGGAGAGTCTGACAGCAATCATCTCAAGGAGTGTTATTATAAATGATAAGGTTGGCATGAAAGAATGTATGGAGGCACCTTTGTCCATAAAAAACAAAAAGCATTGCAGGAAATTGATAAAATAGAGTAACATCCATCTACAACATAACAGAAAACATCTCCCGCTGACCATTTAAACCTCAAAATAAACATGAAAATCCTTTACCCTAGGCTTTCTGAAAATATTTTCTTTGGAGAGTGCCTCATTGTCATTAATTTTGTGGTTCCTCTAATCACAGAATCATCTAGGTTGGAAGAGACCTCCAAGATCACCGAGTCCAACCTCTGATCTAACACTAAACAGTCCTCCACTAAACCATATCAATAAACTCTACATCTAAACGTCTTTTAAAGACCTCCAGGGATGGTGACTCCACCACTTCCCTGGGCAGGCCAATCCAATGCCTAACAACCCTTTCAGTAACGAAGTTCTTCCTAATATCCAAACTAAACCTCCCTTGGTGCAACTTCAGCCCATTCCCCCTCGTCCTGTTGCCAGGCACACGAGCAAACAGACCAACCTCCACCTTGCTACAGCCTCCTTTAAGGTGCCTCTGGAGAGCAATAAGGTCACCCCTGAGCCTTCTTTTCTCCAGGCTGAACAATCCCATCTCCCTCAGCCGCTCCTCGTAGGACTTGTTCTCCAGACCCCTCACCAGCATCAACGCCCTTCTCTGGACTTGCTCGAGCACTTCCATGTCCTTCTTGTAGCGAGGGGCCCAAAATCGAACACAGTACTGAAAGTGCGGCCACACCAGAGCCAAGTACAGGGGGACAATCACTTCCCTCGTCCAGCTGGCCATGTTGCTTCTGATGCAAGCCATGATGCTGTTGGCCTTCTTGGCCACCTGAGCACACTGCTGGCTCATATTCAGCCAACTATCAACCTGTACTCCCAGGTCCTTCTCTGCCAGGCAGCTCTCCAACCACTCATCTCCCAGCCTGTAGCTCAGCTTGGGGTTGTTGTGCCCCAGGTGCAGGACCCAGCACTTGGCCTTCCACCAGCTCAGGGTACTGGGTACCCAGAGAACAACTGGTTTTGCCCCTAAAGACTGAGTCAAAGAAGGCATTAAGCACTTCAGCCTTTTCCTCATCTCTTGCAACTAAGTTTCCCCCCGCATCCAGTAAAGGCTGGAGATTCTCCTTAGTCCTCCTTTTTGTGTTGATGTATTTATGAAAATATTTTTTTGTTATCTTTAATGGCAGTAGCCAGTTTGAGCTCCAGATGAGCTTTGGCCTTTCTAATTTTGTCCCTGCACATCCTCACAACATCCTTATAGCCGTCCTGAGTGTCCTGCCCTCTTTTCCAAAGATTATAAACCCATTTTTTCTCCTAAGCTCAAGCCACAACTCTCTGTTCAGCCAGGCCAGTCTTCTTCCACACCGGCTCGTCTTTGGGCACGTGGGGACGGACCATTACTGTGCCATTAAGATTTCCTTCTTGAAGAGCGCCCAGCCTTTCTGGACTCCTCTGACCTTCAGAACCACCTCCCAAGGGACTCTACCAACCAGTGTCCTGAGCAGCTCAAAGTCAGCCCTATGGAAGTCCAAAACTGCAGTTTTACTGATCCCCCTTCTGACTTCGCCAAGAATAGAGAACTCTACCATTTCTTGGTCACTCTGCCCAAGACAGCTCTTGACCACCACATCCTCCACCAGTCCTTCTCTGTTTGTGAAGAGAAGGTCTAGCAGGGCACCTCCCCTGGTAGGCTCACTAACCAGCTGTGTCAGGAAGCTATCTTCCACACTCTTCAGAAACCTCCTAGACTGTTTCCTCTGGGCTGTGTTGTGCTTCCAGGATATGTCAGGGAAGTTGAATTCCCCCACAAGAACAAGCACTGATGATTTTGCAACTTCTGCCAGCTGCCTGTAGAACTCCTCATCCATGTCCTCATCCTGGTTTGGCGGTCTATAACAGACCGCGACCAGGACGCTAGCCTTGTTGGACTTCCTGCTGATCCTAACCCATAGGGACTCAACCTTGTCATTGCCAGCCTCAAGTTTCACAACATCAAAACACTCTCTGATATAGAGAGCCACACCACCACCCCTTCTGTACTGCCTGTTCCTTCTGAAGAGCCTATAGCCAGACATTGCAGCACTCCAGTCATGAGAGTGGTCCCACCACGTTTCTGTGATGGCAACCAAGTCATAGCCTGCCTGCTGCATGATGGCTAATACTTCAAGTTGAGTTGTTAAGCTGCAATCCATTGTTAAATTGTCATTCAAATTGAGAAGAGTATTAAGTTTTTAAAATACCAGTTGCTGGGTGGAGCATTACAAAACTGGCAGCTTTCAGTGTTTAAGAGGAGGCGGCCACTGTGTCTCTAGAACTGTACACCATTGCAACTCATTGTTAGAGCTCTTACAAGTTAGTCTTATTCTAGATCACAGCTGTCAGTGAGACAGACTTGTGTCACTCTTGATATGGTTGTCTATTTGTTTTTTTCCTGCCCAGAGTTTTTCTTCTGCTTCTCAGTATTATATGGATATATGAAAAGAAAGAAGTCTGGCTGAAGTAGTGCTTTGCTCTGGTGTGCTCTTGTTGATAAGAATTACTTTTATTTCTGTGCTCACCAGTATGAGAGGGACATGGAGATACTACAGCAAGTCCAGCAGAGGGCAACTAAGATGATTAAGGGTCTGGAGCATGGTTGTATGAAGAGAGGATGAAAGAGATGGGCCTGTTTAGCTTAGAGAAGGAAAGACTGAGTGGGGATCTCATCAGTGTGTATAAATACACAAAGGGAGGGTGTCAAGAGGATGGGGCCAGACTTTTCTGTGGTGCCCAGCAACAGGACAAGAGGCATACAGGCATAAACTGAAACACAGAAAGTTCTGGCTGAATATGAGAAAACTCTGAGGGTGACAAAGTACTGGAATAGTTTGCCTAGAGAAGTTGCAGAGTCTTCTCTGGAGGTATTTAAAACCTGCCTGGATGCAACCATGTGCAGTGTGTTTCAGGTCAACTTGCTTGGCAGAGGAGTTGGACCAGATGATCTCCAGAGGTCCATTCCAACCTCAACTATTCTGTGACATACAATTGCCATCTGGCTACTGGAACTGTTGCTGCCCACTGGGTCCACACCTGTTTTCTTCTTAAACTCAGGATGATAAAGGTGGTGTTTACCCTTCGTTCCAGCAGTAGGCTAAATTGAGCTGGATCCAAAGATAAAATTCTCAGATTTTGGGTTCTTTTGGCATAGAAATTTATTTATGGTTACTGATGCTTTTAATCTGCCTTAGTAAATCTTTTTCTGGCCTCTCTAACAGACATAGCTCACCTTTTGTAGGTATGTACAAAACTTTTAGTGCTCCTAATTGTGTAAAATAAGAGAAGCTAAATATTTTCTCTTGACTTGCATAGAGGATATATTTAGAAACCACCTAATGCTACTGCTTCAGGTGTTCTTCTTTGTCATGGTGTGTATATTTTTGTACCTCTGGTTGGAAAAGTAAATCTAGGTTGAAATGTATTTACAGGCAAAGGAATGGACTGCAATTCTAGGTAAGACAAAGAAAGAGAAACCTACTGAAAAGTTCTACTCTGAATCAGAAGAGGAGGAAGATGAGTCTGCCAGTACCAGTGCAACAGGTAAGTAGTTGGAAACTGACTTTCATATCTGGTTCCTGAATAGCTTTTATCTGCAGAACTGGCAACTAATTAAAATGAATTAGAGAGAAAAAAAAGTAAAAAAAAAAAAAAAACAAAACAGAGGTGTATATAACAATTTAACACTCAGGAATCAAAGGAAGAAAGTTAAAATTCACTATGCCAGTGTAGTAACAACTAATTGTATAGATATGGCTTGTGTGTTCATTAAAAGAGTTAGACTTTGCTTTGTTTCCCTATTAAAAAAAAAAAAGGCTGGCATGCTATTTTCATCTCACTTTGAAACTTGTAAGAGAAATGAGAATTTGCGGTTCCAGTTAGAACTAAATACCTGGAACATTTTATGGGAAAAATGCCCATAGCCTTGGTTGATGAGAACTGTAAGTCTTGAATGTTTGGGGAAATGTGTTGTTTATGAATTACTATTTTGATAGCATGTGCTACTGTGTTGATAAATGGCCAAACTTGTATAACTGTAGTATTTCATGTAGTTTTATTTAGTAAATTGTGTTACAGTTTTACTCTGAATTTCAATATGCTAGTTTCTATTTATTACAATTCAAGTGATGGTGGTGGAGAATGTAACTGACAGCTTTGTATCAAATGAGCTAAGGTTTTCTTGGCCAGTCTTGTGTAATATGAGATAGACAATTCTCCAAGACTGCCGTTTCAATAGATGTTCTTCACTACATTTAAACTACATTAACATGAGTCTCTTTGGCCATTTCTAAACTTAAGAAAAAGGCAAAGAATTCTTCCAGGTCCAGAGGTTAGACACATAAAATATTTGGCATTAGAGACTTAAAGAATTAGCAGCATTTTGTTGAATGGCCTACATGGTCTTTCAAATCTGAAGTTGCTACTTCTTCACTCTCATTCCTAAGCTGAAGAAATATGCAGAAGAAATGTACCTTAGGACTGGGTATCACTTAATGTTCTTGTAAGCAAGAAAATAATATATTAATTTCAGATACTTGAATATTTTGTAACTACATGATTAATTAGAAGATGAATAATTTGTTTAAATCAGTGACTCTATCATCACTATCAGTATCCAAGGATAGATCATCTAGTTAAGCAATTGGTTTAAAAGATAATCTGCCAGTTAAGTGAATATATACATTAGAGAATTTGAGGTCATCTCCAAGCCCTGACAAGGTTATATAATTTTGAAGAACCCACGTGTAATCGATTTATTATTGGGAGTTACAGCTTGATGAAGTACCATACTGTACACACAAGAAAGCAGAACTTTACCAAGATAATTTTGTAAATGTTGGGGAGAAGTGATTTCCTTATCTGCTTTTGACCCTAGGTAAATAATGCTGAAACTTGCAATTTGATCTTACAATACTAAAACATTATTTAAAAAAAAAAAAAAGTTTAGATTTCTAAAATACTTATTGTGTAAGATATTTAAAAATATATATGTAAGTGCATTTGTTTTTTTATTCATTTCAGAGAGTGAGTCTGGCAGTGAAAGTGAGAAGGAAGATAAGGAGGAAGGCAGCAGTGATGAGAGCAGTGAAAGTTCCTCTTCCAGTGAAGAATCAAGTGACAGTGAATCAGACAGCAAAGAAAGTATAGCAAAGAAAGCATCTGGAGCTGTTAAGGAAAGGTAGGCATACATTTGCATGGTTCTAATTTTTTGCTAAAGCAACTTTGCTGTTGCAAAGCTTAGCTTTGTCTGGTAAGTGTTTAGTTAGTTTTTTTTTTGGAGGTGTATCATCCAACTGATGTTTAAGTATGTGCCAGTATATATTCTATGTATGAATTGTGTTCATATTTTCTTTAATCAGACTACTCTTATATTTAGAATTAATTTCTGACTTTTGTAAAATCTGGGGTGGCTTTTTGAAAATTGATGTAACCTTGGGAGGCTGAATAAGTGATCAGACAGTTGTATGAAACACTTAATTACCTTTTGCAGCAATTTTGCTGAGAGCTAAAATTAAGTCCTTCAACACTTTGCCATTATGTAACTAAGACAATTGATTTTTCTAAATAATGTTATATTAAAAAGATTATGATCCAAATATTAGAGGCAAGGGCTGTGAAGGGAAACGGTCATAAGATATTTAAGTGTTAGTGCTTTTTAAGATTGCCCATTATCAACAGCGTTATCGTGTATTAAAGTATCATTAAAATTTTGAGTAATTGGGGCTAATACCTTGGATTGTATGAATCTGTTTCTTCCACTGCTGTCAGCAAGTGGCCTCTGCAGACATGATCGCCCTTTACTCTATAGTCTGCTGCCAGCTCACTTGATGAGTTTGCAGCTCAGCTCAGTCGTGGCTGACAGCACTGATTGGGGCGCAGTACGCACTCTGCTCCTTTTATTACAGACAGTAATTAAAGCAGCTCGCCTTGCCACTTCCATAACAAACACAGCATAATGCCCTAATTATGACTTTATTAATTTAAGTCAGGATTTAATGATTTTAAAAGTGATTTATATTGTTTTTCCTGTTCAGAACAAATGAAATCTGTAGGTTAAATTAATACAGGCTTTTCATCATTGCAAAGTTAAAAAGCTAGTTACCAGTAAATTCTTTTCATTAGAATAACGTCTGAAATTTTAAGCAGTAAGGTAAACAATGATTACCCATCAAAACTGACTGATACACAATAAAGTAACATCTTTAATCCTCAAATTTTGTTTTAAATATTGAACGTGTTTTGAAAAACAACTTGATTTATATAATGCACAATAGCTTACTTGTTGATGCAACTAAAGATTCTGTTCACTGGTAATGAGGGAAATGTAGACAATTTTGTCAGTACTTGTGTTATATGTCATGAGACAACTGTGAAGAGTATATGAGTAAATTTTTATTTTTAGATTAGTATTTTTAGCTTTTAAATGTTTGTCATATTAAACTAGGGAGTTCCTATTTTCCCATAATTTTAACAGTCAGATATGCTACATTAGACACTTTTTGTAAAGTGTACTCCTTCATTTTTAGCTTTGCAAGCTTTGAGTTCACTGCTTTCAGCAAAAAATACTTTTGACTATTAAAATTTTGGGTTTTCATTTCATCTTCGGTTGCACGGTTGGGCATTATTAGGATGGTTTAAATCTTACTATCGACTTTTATAATTTTGATCAAATATGATTTAGGCAATTCAGTGTTGGAAAGTTCAAGGTTGATGGGGGGTGTTGCTTTGCCCCTAGTATTTTTCTTTTCTGTTATATTAAATTTTTCAATTCCTTCTCTGTATTTTTCCCTTCTAAACATAATTGCCATCTAAAACTGTAATGCAACATAGTCTATGCTTCTACATTACTCTGAAAGTTAAGCAAAAATGTTTAACAACTTAATTTGGGTCTGAAGGGACTATTAATAGTTGAGTGGTCTGGATTTGTTCAATTATTATTGACCTTGTTACCCTTCCAGCACTTCAGTATCCAATTTATTGTCCTGGGAAGGAAGCTGAATCAGGTGGTATATGAAACACCTGATTTGGAAGTATAAGTTTGTAGTGTGCAGATACCAGAAGAGAGGTTTTCTTTCTGCATGCAATATTATTTATCTCCTCCATGACAACTATTAGAAAACAGTTTTAATTTCCTGCAGTATTTCTGTCTGGTAAAACTCCACTCTTCACCCCCTGCCTGCTCACAAAGACAGAAGGGTAATCTGTTAATTGTAGTCATTAGAAGTGAACAGGGCAGATTTTAATAATATTCAGTAGCTGTTAGCATAGAGCAACATAATCTAACATTGCCATGGCTAAGAGAAGAACTGTGTAAAGAATACTGTCTCTGAAGTGTAATAGCTGCAAGGTATTTGATATAACCAAAGGCGTTGGAATGAATGTTAGTAGCACTTCTGTATAAACTCTGTATATATTGAAATGTTTGTAGATATTATAGGCATTTTTCTAGGTGGCTTCATTTGGAAAGATTAACAAATTCAATATATTGATGTTTAAAAGCAATAATACTTCACAAAATCATGTTAAAAGCCATCATGATTCTGTTAATTGCATGTGGAATAGTCAGAAATATTTTGTCTAAAGTGGTGTCTTCACTTTTCTGAAATATCACAGGGTAGGTGGTAGGAGAGGGTAGGTTTAGATTAGGCATTAGGAATAAATTCTTTATTCAGATGGTGAGGAACGGGTTGTCCTGAGCTGTGGATGCCCGGTCATTGGAAGTGTTCAAGGCCAGATTGAATGGGGCTTTGGAAGGTGTCCCTGCCCATGGCATGGGGGTTGGAACTAGGTGATGTTTAACTCAATCTAACTCAAACCGTTCTATGACGCTGTGGTGCCTAAGTGCATTTCTTTGGTGTTTTTGTGTGTGCCTTTTACATTGATTTATTTTTTAATATCTAGTAATGTGGAGGAAATTAAAAGGAAAGCAAAGGGGATCTCCAAAAACAGAAACACATCCAGTTCCTCTGATACAGTGTCCAGTTCATCAGAGGAAAGTTCTTCAGACTCCAAATCAGTATCAGACTCTAGAAGTGACTCTGATTCTGGAAAGTCTAGAAGTGCTACTTCTAGTAAGGTAAGTATGTTAAAGATTACATATTCACATATATAAATATGTATATTAAATATTAAAAGATGCATCTAATAATTTGTTTATTTCTTTCTGAGGGAATGGAGATGGGATGTGATTTTATGGATATCTAAAAAAAAACCATAATTTTTGAAAATATTTGTTGACCTTTCATAAAAGACCCATCCCAAACCAACAACTATTTGGTAGTTTAAGTAAGAATACTTTGCAATGAAACCTGTAGTTTGGTTTTAATTCTGTTATACTTTTATACCAGATAGATAAAAAATAAGGGAACCTATTTTTTTTTAATTATTTTTTCATTGGTGAAAACACATGTATGTGGGTATTTCACAGAAACAGCAACCTGATTCAGGATGTTAATTTATTAAAATGGAATCCTGTTTACTACAGGACCTGGGTCTGACATGAAGAGTTTCTTAAGGGTTTGAAGACATTTTAGTGGAACCAGTGGCTTTCTTTTAAAATTTCCTGTTAAAATTAAGAACAGTACAGTTAATGCATCTATACCAGAGGTGTATACATAGGAATTAATATTCCTAATGAGTAATCAACACTTATTGTTCTCTTTTTGATAGGAATGAGGCATATAAGTGGTTCCATTACTTCAAATTATATTGTGTTTCTTACTATATTTCTGAGGTATCAAACTTTCAAGTACCTTTTTTTTATATTGAATGCTGAAACGTGTGAAGATACAGAAGTGTTCAAGAGAACCATTTATGTGTCAGCTGAGTTTTAATTGCTTACCTTAGTGAAGAAAAAGAGGCTAGAAGTTCATTTTACTCAAGCCAACATTGTAGACCTAAGTCTGCTACCATGAACTGAATTCCATTTATCTGTCTTTCATTAAAAATAAATACATAAATAAATAAATAAAAATAAAACAATTTGTAGGTTAGATTTGTAACTCAGAAGTTTCCATTTTAATATCAGTATACAGTGTTGAAAATGAAGTGATGCTCAAGCATTTTAAATCAAACTGGCGTATTTCAGTCAGGATTCCAGTATAGACTGCTGAGTAGTGAAAACAGACCTCTTCCATTGCATTTGATGCAGTTGTAGAAGCTATTGGACAAGTGTGTATAAAAGAGTTAAAAGGGAAGTCTGTAAGTTTCTTAAATTACTTAAGTGTATTTCCTTCTCTTTTTTTTTCCCAGTAGAGAAGCCAAGTCCTCTCAGAATGAGCTCTTTGGTGCTAGGTGGAGCATGAATTAATTCTAAGAGTTTGCAGCTCCTCACAATAACACAGATATTTCCACCAGAATGTAATAGGTACTCAGACCTGCTTAGCTCTGAGCAGCCACTACATACTACTGTATTCAAACGATTTTGTGTTCTCTCTGCTGCATTTGTCCATTTTTCTCAAAAAATCAGGGCCAGCCTTCATTATTTCTTTCACTACAATTATTTAAGCTGTTCTGGTTCTTTCACAGGATATGTGAGGACTACTAGCATAAAGAAGCATTTTGTATTTAAAAACAGCGATCAAGAATGTAGGAGAACCGGAATGTCCAAGAAGCTTGTTTGGGATTGTTTTGTTGAAGTCAATGGAGAATTGTCAAGTCCTTGGATCTTAAGAAAAGAAAAAGAACCTTGCAGGAATAGATACTTGATTAAAGCCTTACTTGATTAAGAAGCACCTAAAAAGAAATGTGCTAGGGACAAAAGAAGTTTATAAGCCATTGACAGAAGACTTGATCAGAGTCAAAATGTAGAATTGAAAAATTGCAAAGCTTTTAAATCTCACCAAAAAAAAATAGCAAATATTAAAATTATGTGCATGGCAACAAAAAAAAAAGGAGTCAGAGAGATAATTGATAAGATAGCATAGAGTTCACTATCCAAAAGCTAAAAAACTATGTTCCTTGAATTCTTTTTCACTAGGGAACTCCTAACATGGCTGATGGACTGGTATATGAAAACTGTGAAGTTTATATATATGTTAGTTATATATGAATTAGGGTTGGGGGGCTTTTGAACATAAAGGACTTTCACTGTACTCTGGTAATCTTTAGGACTATAGAGTTAGCTTCAGTTTAATTGATTTTGGATGCTTGAGTTTATACCTTGAGTGTTTCTGATGTTTGGTCATATTCAGAAGCATAATTAGGTGAGGGAATAGAGGGGAGAAACATGTATTTTGTGGTAGAAGTGACTATTGTTCTAAGTAGCTTAAGAGATTTTTGGAGAGTTACACATTTTGAGCCCCATGATCATAGGCTGAGCTAACTAACGATAACCTTGATAGTCCTTCCAAGCTGGAAAGAAAAGCAATAGTTAACAATGTTTAAAGAATATTTTAGAAGTCTTGAGTGGAGCCCTTCTATCAAAATATATTCTACAAGAACCAGCCATGTTTATTTTAATTCCATGAAAATCTTGTAACTTTTCTGCTTCCTTCCATCAAGAAGCAGACTCTCATCCAGGCCCTCAGAAATGCATATTTTTCTATTGAAAGATTTTGTTGGAAAAAAAGTTGCTTATATTATTCTGCTATGGGACATTCTTAATTTGGTCAGCATAGGTGGGAAAATTTTATATCCTTAGATACAAAAGATTATATATCCTTATAGATAAAACTAAAAATATCTTCTGAATACATATTGATAAGAGGAGTAGTTAGTTTGAACTGTATTACACAGATAACGTTCTGAGAGCTGACTACCATTCTCTGTGTTTTGTTAGTTACCATTGCCATGTTTAGCAGAATTTTCATAATAAACAAGGTTTGATTACACTCACATGGGATCTTAATTTGTGTATGCATCCATGCATTTACAAGCAGAAAAATAGGTTACAAAAGCAATTTTTTTTCTGAATATATTATTAACATTTATTTATTTTCTTGAAGAATTGTTTTGAAAAAGCAGTTGTGTTCACCATAACTGAGCTGCAGTGAGTGGAAAAGTCACTTTCTTGTGCTGCAGTGTTTTATATCATTTTGAAATATGCGTAGTTTGAGGTGTTCAGATACATGATGTACTCTGAGCATATACTGTAGAGCTAACATGCAGATTTCAGGATGCATATGTAAGTAGATGTCTCTACAGTGGGATTTTAAAATCAGCTACTATTGACCTCCTTATACAAGTATAATACAGTCACTCAGCTGTTAAAAACCTGATCCACTATTTAAAAAATATACAAAAACAAATTGTCTATCTTTCTGCCTGATCTCTTTTCAAGTGCTAACACAATGGAAACAGTGGGTGATCTGTCAATGCATTTGGATTGTCAATGATGGTTTTGTATAAATATTGGGAGGATAAGAAATAAAATTCACACAGCAAAATATGATTTCATCTGCCTTTTCTCTGCAGCTCCATGGCTCATGCTGCGGTGTGAAATTCTCATTTTACACACTTTGCAGGCGGAGCACATGAATTATGCATTGAGCAAGAGAAATCTCCTGCTTCAAGTCCTATATGCATTTACCAGGTTCTATCTCTATTACCAAGATGAATTGCAAATGGAGAAATGTTTGATGGAATATAGCTTAACTTCTTTGTTTAGTATTCTGCTTTTCCTGTAGTGAGCTCTCCTG
Source organism: Anas platyrhynchos (assembly GCF_047663525.1). Classification (NCBI taxonomy): domain Eukaryota; kingdom Metazoa; phylum Chordata; class Aves; order Anseriformes; family Anatidae; genus Anas; species Anas platyrhynchos. The sequence goes on from NC_092621.1 coordinate 25,190,925, forward strand.
GTAGGAAACTGTTTGGGTTCTATTGTAGATTTATTTCAAGAAAAAAAAAAAAAAGAAAAAAAAAAGAAAAATTATGTTACAGGGGAATGCCAGACACGTCAGAACCTTTTTATCGTCTTGATTTGGAATGCAAAGCTTTTTTCATTCAATAGAAATATCTGTTGATAGTGTTTGTTGCAGTCATTGGCTATTTATTATTCCTAGAAAGCCAATCAATTTTCTTTTCTTTGAAAAATAAAAGAAAAAATAATCACATGTCTAATAGACAAGACAAATTTAACTAGATTTCTTTAGTGTTTTAGCACAATATATATACGCATGTGTGTATCTGTATGAGTGTGTACACACACAAGTAGCTGAGTATTTATTTAAGCTTGACACACTTGACTGAAGTAGAAAATAAGACTTCAGTATACTTTAATATTAGCTTTATCTTGATTTAGTTTGCCTCTGATTTTACATTTCCCAGATGATAGGGTTGTTTGTTGTTTGCTTTGTTGTTTGTTTTTGTGTGTTTGTTTTATAGTAAACTGATTGTACTTAGGTACAGTGTACTGATAAAGTGTGCTGTATAAGCTTGCCATGCATTACCTCAATGTAATGTTTCTGTACTTGCATCTTAATTTTATTTTATTTTGAAATATAAAAAGTTTTGTGAAATATATTTTTCAGTTCTAAAGATTAATCACATCATAGACTCAAAACCAGTGCATAAATACATTTTATGTTATCAAATACATATAAAGCTTTGTGTTGTACTTAGTAACCACTTTAGAATGATAAATAACAGGAAAAAAAAATAAAACTAAAAAATGTTTTTTGTATTCTTTGCGTCATAGAATGTCGTACCTTAACTGTCTTCAGTAAACAGATGAACAATAAGAGAATTTATTGAATCTGACTCTTAATTTTTTTTTTAAACTTATTTTACCGGGCAATATTTTTGTTAGCAAAACTCAAACACATTCAAAATTTTTATCCTCTTATATGAGTTAAGCCACTTTTAATAGATTTTAACTGGCTGCATAATAAAAGGGAATGTGAAAATCCCTTCCTCACTGGAAAGAGGAGCAAATACTAAAACTAGCTAAAAGTAATTTTTGAACCTTATTTTGTAGTTGATGAAAGAAGTGAATCTTATGGATAGATGGAGGTAGAAAGTGAAAGAGTTGGGATTTTTTTTTTCTTATCTATTTGCTTAACTGTGTTTTCTTTTATATTCAGGTGTCCCAGGATTTTATAGTTCACAAAATAAGTCAGTTATGTTACATAAAGTTCAGTAAAAGAGTTTAAGATAATGTGTTTCATAGCTGAATGTTCACAACATGGAGCTTAAAAAAAGACTTGTTATTGATTAAAATAATTGTCATTAAATAATTTCTCTGAGGCTTCTTAGACTTGAAGTAACTCATACTTCAAACAAGATCATAGTGCAGAAATAAAAGTAAGCACATAATTCAAGTAGCACCTGTCATTTATAAAGTATATTGTATATCTTCATTTCACAGATGAGAAAAAATAGCGAAAAGCAGTCAAATAAATGGTCAGTAACCTCACTGGAAGACAAAATGAACTCTTGTGGTTGTGACCAAGGTGGCACTCAGGAGAGACGGTTCTTCAACAGAGTCCCCCAGTAATTCTGGACAATTCACATAGGGAATGGAATCATATTAGGACAATTTTTAATATATTTTATAATATTTCCTTGGTCCAGAGGGGTGTCATGGGTCAAACAAATCAGTGATCATACAACACTCAAATAGTGTAGTAGTACAGACCATTCAAGTATGTTGATTTAATAAAAATAAAAGTAAGTGACTTCCATTCTACTCTGTCCACAAGAGTCTTCTCCTTCCAGAATAACTGAAGAACATCTGTAATGACCATGGAAGTGAATACTGTCAGTTTGAATCATAGAATAATTTGAGTTGGAGGGGACCTTAAAGATCTCCCAGTTCCAACCCTTCTGCCATGGGCAGGGACACCTTCCACTAGACAAGGTCTCCCAAATGAACATCCAGCATAGTCTTGTACACTTCCAGGGATGGGGCATCGACTGTTTCTGTGGACAGCTTGTTCCGGTGCCTCTCTCAACCTGCTTGCCATACTACTTTTGATGCAGCCCAAGATACAGTTGAGCCTTGGGTTTATTGGAAGAAAATGAGGAGCAGTGTCATTTTGTCCTAGGTAAACCTAGTAGTCATTAATACCAATGGCTTAGCCTAGTAAGAACATTAACGTGGCTTCTTGTGTGTTCTTCAGAGGGAACCACGGAAATTCTAACAAAACTAGAAAAAATGAACCCAGCATTAGTGTTAGCCTGCGACTGACTGTGAGACTAAGAGGCTGAAAGAAAGGGGAAAAAAAGAGGGGTCATTCTGCTGACAATCAAAGAAAATGAACCTAGCTGCTGAGCTTTTGAGAGCGTCTCCAGGCTCCTTTAGGAAGTTGTATCCTGAGTGCCTCAAAGGACTGTGACAGCTTGTAAGTAAAGCTTAAGTAAGGAAGCCCAGGATGGGCTTACGGAATTTTAGTGTTCTGTTTAGATCCATTTCACTGATTAGAAAAGCTAAAAGAATAATGCACATGTGTATGGATGTGGCTGTCACAGGCTGTTGAAGACAAAACTGGTAAACTGCAAAGCTCATGGAAGTGGAACTCCTGGAAAGACTACATTTAAATTCTTGCAGTAGCTTGAGTAATGAGTAGAGGCTTAAGGTCTAAGGGCAGTTGACAAATTTCTCTGAAAGAATGATGAAGCCTGCTGTCTGGTGACTGAGCCAGAGAGACAGACCGAAGGCAGAGTTTTGCAGCTGATCCAGACAAAGGAGGCTTAAGAGTGGATTGGGAATAGCATGATGAAAAACTGTCTTATGAGCATCCAGTGGGTAACGTGTCCACACTCTGTCAGTGTCCAAAGATCAATCATGTTTACTAATCCCCAGTATCTGGAGCCCATTTTGAGCGGTGACTCATTAAAATCTGTCTTGAATCATCTCTGTCTAGATGTTCTGTAGATACGACCAGTGTTCACTCTTATTAGTCATGTCTGCAACTTTTGATTTAGCTGTATTGCAACAAATTTTTTGAAACTGTATGTATGCCAAGTCACTGAGATTACTCTATTACTACTCTATTCTGCAATAGTATACTGACAATACTGGCAATCTTTGTATTAGAATTCATCTTATAGCTTAAAATTTCATTGTTGTTTTTTTTTTGTGTCAAAAAATAAACATTTTGTTGACTTTCTCCAGCAATTAAGTAGTATCCCAGTACATGATAGGACAGGTTTCCCTTCTCCTAGAAAAGTGCAAATAATACCGCTTCCTTACGATTTGTTTTTGCCCTGTTTTTCATACAGAAACAGAATATATTTTTTAAACATTTCTGTCTCTAATGGTATCAGCAGAAGCATCTGATCTGTCAGCAAAAGTTGTCTTTCAGTTACTGTTATTAGTATTAGACCAAAGTATGGGCTCGAGAGGAGTGAAATATAACTTAAATGTAGAGCTTGGGTTCAGCTTCTGTGTACAAACAACTCTGTCTCAATAGGTGAATTCTTTGAATGCTAAGTTCTGGAAATGGACACATTTTTCTTCTAAAACAACAAAAATACACTTTGCCACTATAGAAGTATAAAAGACCGTTCTTTTGCTGATATGATAAAAGATGAAATATTCATCTATTTTGACAGAAAGAAGAAAAAACTGCGCAAGATAGAAAAACTCCAAGTAAACAAGATGTATTTCTCTTAGATTTAGATGACTGTAAGTATCTTGATTGAAGCCTTATATTTTCTATGGCTTAGATTCAATTCAGTTAACTCAGTGAAATTTTAAATGTCTTAAACATTGATTCTGTTCATTTATTATCCAAGCTTCCTGACCAAAAAAAAAAAATAAATATATATATATATATATATATATATATACTGCTCAGACTAGCAACTTTTTTTTAAGCATATTTATTATGATACATTATTTTGTTTATTATAGAACTGAAAATTAGTTTCAAATTTTGGAACGCATTGGGATGTAAAACATTTATTTTGAGAGTTTTGCATATCTAGATTTGTTTTCCGTTAAAGTGGGCTTATTTCCTCAGGTAACAATGGATGTTTCTTTTACAACATCTTGTGCAATTTATGAAGCAATTATGCTAATATAACAAGATACTAAAATATCAATTTCAAAAAACAGGTTAAAATGTAGTTTTGGAAGTGTACAATAGAGCTAGTGCTGTTTTTTTCTATGGTTTTTAGTGCAGGTCTTCAGATTTTCTTCTATGTGTGCAACAAATGTTAGAGTTGTGTTAATATGTACTTTACATGTAACTCATATTGAAAATGTGCTGCACAGTATAGATCAAATTGAAGGATAAAATGGAGTGAAAAAGTCAGAAAGAAGAGCAAAATATCTTCAATGTAAAAAATGTGTGTCGTCTATACATCTATCAGTTTTATTTATATTTTCATTGTTTATATTGAGCATGTCTGCTATGTCTGGAGAAAATAATGTTCTATGATTAGGAGACATGAGCATGAAATAATTAGATCAAGACATAAAATCTTTTTAAACTTAATGAAAATAAGTTATTGTCCTTCCCATTACTTTTATTTGTATTTTTAGTTAAATGTCAATTGCCTTTCTAATTCTAGTCCACCCTGTGACAACTCCTGTGGCAGTTCCTACAGCAGCTGTTTTGTCCCCAAGTTTAACAGCAGACTTAGAGGGATTAAGTCTGTCAGGTTCATCGGTCATTGATGTAAGTAGCCTTTAAAAAAGGGGAGAGGGAGGTGTCTCAATTTAAGCATTTTGTATTTTTGAGGCAGTCATCAAAGTGATTTTTTGGAAATACTTTCACCTGTAAAGGTCCTGAACAAAATTGTGGTTTTCATGCAGTTCTGGCAGCTTTTTTGGATCCGTAATAATTGCATTCTGGAAGGTGGAGAAAGTAATGTTGCATATTTAAGAAGGATGCCTTCAAGGATTCTAACCTTCTCTTTCAATTTGTTTTTCTTTTTTCTTTTTTTATTTCTTTTTTTTTTTCTCCTCTGCCTTAGGGAAATGTGTATTTACAAATAAAGCATACAAACTACAGAAATCTTTCAAGTCATCTAGTTGCTACAATATCAAAAATAAATTACATAAAATCACATACTTGTTAATTCTCAGCCTGATTTTTTACCATACGTGACTCCAATTATGACATTTTGCTACTTGGAAGTAATTTTTCACAAGTGTACGAATCATAGCCCCTGGGTGCAAATAAAAAGGGTATAGATTTACAATCAGCGGTGTATCAGTATGTGTCATGATTCATTCAGTTAGTGCTTTCTGCTTTGTAGCACTTTCCATTAGGGAATCTCAAAACTATAGGTATAATTAAGGTTAGCAAAGTCACGGAGGGCATTCCTTTGTTGGTGGAAAGGATAGTAGTTTGTGTTCTTGGTGTTGTTTATTTATTTTTTAATTTTTATTTTATTTTAATGTAGGGTTTTGTTCATTTGTTTGCTTTGTGTTTTGTCCACTTTAAATTTGCAATTTAATAAGGGATTGGAGCAATATAAATCCTTGTGAAAGTTTGTGGGAGTGACGAGAATAAAAGAACCATGGACATTTTTTAGCCTAGCCTTATTTCTTACATGGCTGGTGTCTAGAACCTACACTGCAGCTTTAATAATCTCTGTTAAAGTACTTCGTGTTCGCTTTGGGAGCCATACATTTGCAAAATTATATAGTTATTAAATACTTGCAAGAAGGTGCAAGAAATTATCTTACTTAAGAAATAAATATTTTAGCTAATTGTTCAGTTTTATATTTACAGGCTTTAAGATCTTGTGTTTAAAATATAAACTTGAAAGACTGTGGTGGGTATTAGCCTAACCTGAGAGAACTGTGATGCAACTCAAATTCCAAGTGGGCCAGTAACAATCCGGACACACACTTTACCTGATGCATAGTCATTCACATGTCTCACAGTCTGAAAATGCCTGGTGCTGTCTTATGTTAGTTACTCTGTGCTGTAGTATGCAGTGCTAGGCAGAAAAGACCTGCCTTTAATTGTGCAGTTATTTCTGTGATTGCAATGCCACAATTTCTTGTTTGCCATCCTTAAGACCTTAACAGCTCAAAAAACAGGCTGTCATCTGTTTCTCTTGTTCTGAGGCTAGCTTAAGAATGATTCTGGTCATTATGGTACTTAGAATTATCCTCTTTGAGGGTAAGTTAAAAATGGCAATCAGGGTGTGCTTGAGAACCGGACTTGTTCACCAGTGTCTGGAGTCCTTTCTTTGTCTAAAATACATGAGCATTTTCCACTTCCTATGTGTACTTGCTTTCCTCATGATAACCATGAGTCATTGGCTTCCCCCATTCTTCAGAAGGTAGCTGCAATGAAGTGGATATATTAGGGAGAGCTGGAAGGTATGGGCTAAACCAAGGACGAAATTTTGTATAAAAGGATTGATTCCACAAAATGCTTCTTTCTTGGTACTGCTGAGTTCTTGGTAAAATATGGAATCAGTGAAGAAGCTAGACCATTTCCTCATACTTGCTGCTTTGGAAACAACCTAAGTTACATCATCACTAATTGTTCCTGCCTGCATAGTGATTACCTGTTTTATAATTGTCATTGCCATTGATAGTAGTTGCAGATGTCCATGAGGTCCTTTGCAGTGTTTTGTGTTCCAGGGAATGAAAAAAATTAAATACTAAGGTTAAAACTTGTTCTTTCAAATGATATCCATATCGTTAAAAGTTTTGTATACATGTGTTGTGCAACAACATCAGGTAATTTTCTAAAAATTAAAATGTAAAAACAGTTTTTAAGACTTTATGTGGGAATGTCCCTCTTAAAATAGTATTCTGAATTTAATCTGTGGCCATTAGTTCTAAAAATAAGAAGAATAGTTGTCATACTTCAGAAAACTTTTTCTTCCTTCAATTGGAGAGAAAATGAATTTAACTGTAGGGCACATGCCAAACTAACAGTGAGAAATTAATTTATTACTAGGCAATGGAGAGCATGGAGTAAAAATAGATAAGTACAGTATATGACCCTAATATCAAAGAAATGTAGCAGCCACTTATCTTGGAATATGTCAGGCAGTCTATTATTCAAATCATTCAGGACTGTAATTGGATACAGCTTTTAGAAAACTTATAACTCTACATTCATAGCTGCTGAACATTATAGAAAGCATCAATACAAGAAGTGTTTTACAGTAATGCTCTAGATCTCTTCAAACTTGCAAAACCAAAATATTCCTGAATAGCAACTACAGTGTACAACCTGAGTCTTTGTCCCACAGCTTATTTGGTTTTATAACTCATGTTTTCACATAAAACATTTACCTGTCATATAAAGAGACATATAAGGATATTACAGTTTAACCCAGAAAAAAAAATGATTTTTTTTTTCTGGTAATTTATAGATAACTTTCTTCCTATTGTTTATGGAAAACCTAGTAAATCCATGTTCATGCTTCTGCCCTGGTATGTGTAGTCTACCTTCAAGTGGGCCAGCTTAAACAGGTAACTAAGGCCACTGGAGGCTACTACTGAGGCTTTTATGCATGTGCACACAGAACTCATGCATTTGGACTCAAATTAGTTTTAGATAGTGAAATACCCTTGAAGGCTTGAAAGATAAGTGAAGATATAGTACCAATTAAAAATAGGAAGTGCAAGCCATCAGTGTAAAATGGAAATCTGAAAACATCAGAAATGTGTGTCATCCCTTAAATGGAAATTTTTGAAGAGAGAAAAGGTGGTCTAAAAAGCAAAACTCATAAATGACAGGGAGGGTTATAATGTGCTGGAAGAAGTAATATTGTGAGCAGGAATGGTTAAAGGGGAGAAGAGGATGGGTATGGTTTCAGACAGAGAAGCTAGAGGGGAGTCATCATATGTTCCTGCAGTAACACAACGGATGAGAAAAAAAGCTGAACCACCTGTTCTTCTCTCATTAGGACTTTAGATAGTAAAAATGATCGAGCAACTGGTTCCGTAAATATCTAGAGCCCTAAGCATGCTATGTATGATAATTAAAATATATATATACTTCAGAAAAAAATATTGAGGAGGGAATGCTACTTTGGTAACAAGAAATGTTTATAGTTCAGAAAGGTGTTAGTGCAAGGGAGAACTGACAATTGGATATGAGCTCTTGCAGCAGCAGCAGTTGGATGGAGCAAAAAGCTGTACCAAAGTGTAGGTTGAGATGAGTAGGATTTGAGAGGAGAATATAACGTATGTTCTTTGCCCCCAGTGCATGATAATTTGGGGAAAACATCGAGGCTGAGTGATAAGTGATGTTCGTGATAAAAGCATACAATAAAAGAGGGGAAGGCTCTTGTGGTAAGGTGAGGAGTTACTTATAAAAAATATATTGCTGCAATAATTTAGCTTTTTCATCAATTATTATGCATATTGAGTTATGTCATAGTTGTAGAAGTGGTACTGCTTTACTTAATGGTGTTTTTTTTTGTATATTCAGTGTGTTCTCTTGAAAGTATTATCTACAATAGGTTTTTATTATTTTCTTTTGCTCAGAATTCCATGGAATCTGTTTAGGAAAGGAGTAGTAAATCATACAGTTTCCTGTCCCTTGAATCTTCCACAGAACTCTTAACTAGGATCCACTTTGAGAACTTCTTTAGAGTGGTGATGCGTAGAGCAGAAATAATAGCTTTTGACAAAAGTCAAGGTCAAGCTGCAGACCTGTCAAGCCAGGTGATAAATACATTTAATTTCAAATTTAGCATACTTACGGAATTCCTTGAAAAACAGTAAACATGAACTCCTTCAGTATTCAGATAGAGATACTTTTAGAATAGGATCACCCTTTAAATGATATTTTGATTTCTCGTTTTTTGAGGTAATATTAGCAGGGCAAAACATTCTTATCATTTAGATTACTCTGTCTATTCAGTCTAATTCCACTATAGCAAGTATTACGACTGTCTCTGAAGTATATTCTATTCTTGTGTAAAGGACCTCTTCATGGAAGTACTGTGAACACAGGAACTGAAATAATGAATTATATCATCAGTCTCTAGTCTGTTACGCAGTTTGTGGGAAAGATTAGCTTGAGGTGCTTAAGAATTTGCAAATCCTACAGTAGAGAAATGAAAAGTAGTTCTTCCAAATAGTTATTGGCATGCACTCTGCTTCATGAGCTTTATTTTTTCAAAGCTTCATTAACACTAATTATTATATAACTAGATTTATTTATAATTCGTGTAAGCTCTGGTCTGAGCTCTTCTTGTGTTCTTACCCCAGGAATAGCTATGTCATCAGAATTAACTTGTTAATGACATGAAAGAGCTATAGTGCAATCACTAGTGACAGCAGCAGACTGTATGGAATGGTTTGAATAGATTCTTGCTATTCTGCCCTGGGTTTGTAGAGGTAGTTTGAGTAATTATCATTGTTTTTTAAGTAGTTAGCTTTATATTTTTGTAAATACATATAGTCCTTAAGACACTGCTACATTTTTATTGTCGTATAAAAGTTGTTTCTTTTCTCAGTTTTGAATGTTAGCCACATCTTCTTTTTCATCATGTTTTTGTAGTGATTTTATGTTACAGTAACCTGGGCTTACGGTCTTGGTATCATTTTATGTAGTTTACTACTTGCCCTCTTATTTTCACCCTCTTCTAGAAGATGTTATATCTTTTTGGGGTCTCACCATAGAAAAGCCCTTTCCTGCATATGAAATGTTTATGTTATCCTTTTTCTGAAGCCCACCATTTTATATAATGATTGGAATTGGGGAAGTTTGTTGGGGTGAGTGGGGGAGGAAAGGGCTGGTGGTAAGGTATGCTAAATGCGTGCTGTCCCTGTGCAACCTTATAACTTCTTTGCATTGTTGACCACACTTATACATTAGGCAGAGTGTTTGTAGAGTTCTGCAGAGTTCTCTGTCTGACTTAATTTCTTAATATGAAGATTTTTCCATGTGGAACAGTTTTTAATGTATGCGTGTTGTTTCTACTTTTCTCTACGCTGTGCCATACAAGCTTTGTAACTAACATAATGCTCACCAGAAACGAATTTTGCAAATACTATGTTAGTAAGGTGGAAAATTTGCACCTCTGAAACATGTGAAAATGCATAGTCTTAAAGGTAACAGTTAAAAAGCAACTTTCTTTTTGTGCACCCAAAATTCAGCTATTTAGTTGATTAGGTGTGACTGATGCTTGTGGTAAATCAGCCTGGTTCAGCAGATACAGAACTGGGTGTTACATATGGAAAATGAGTTCTATTTTTGGCTTACTACATGCTGTGTGATCTGGAGGGAGTAACTTAATGTTTTAGTTTTCCATCTGAAAAATGAGGATAATGATGCTTACTCACCTTGGGAAAGCTCTTGGAGAGCTACAAATGAATGTAGCTGCTCATCAGCAGATATTAAACATTGCTAAGAAAGAAAAGGAACAAAACAAAGATCTCCCATATACTTAAATTTGTTATTCCACGTTTATAAAATTTGCTGTAGCAGATGGTGTTCTTAAAATGGTAATGCAACACATCCGTTACATTACATATTTGAAGTTATGTCCTTACATAAATTACTTATAAACACTTTTAAAAATGATAGATTAATTTTTTTAAAACTGCTATATGACTATTTTTTTAAACTAACATACTTAACATAACTAACATAACTAACAAACTAATTCTAATTAGAAATCCATTTATCAATATTTTTAACGTTTATTATTGTTCGGGTCTTAAAAATACCCATCTTATGTTTCCAAATGCATTAATACTTAGCAAGCTTTACATTCAAGAATTAAGAACATTCAGCTTCTTTCCTTTCGAGCAGGTTAGAGAATTGAATTTGAAAGTTCAAACAGGATCGACCTCTCTTTCTTCTGAGTCAGAAATAAATCCTTGGTATGACACGCTGGCACAAATGAAAGTATGCCCAGTTTGGGAGGCATATTTACTGTTACTATGGATAATCTCTTTGATTTAGTTGCTCACCGTGTATTTTAGTACTAGATGTTTTCCAGATTGGTTCTTTTATTTTTATATGTATATGTATACACTTGTATACATATATATGTATGTATATGTATTAATGAATCATTAGGTAATAACTTGTATATTACTTAAATTGTATACAGATTAACCAGGTCTTTGATTAGTAGTGCACCTTCTTTAATGCTGTTTCATTCTTGTCTTGGACTGAACAATATTAAAGCAATATTTCAATACTGTATTTAAAAGTGAAAAGTGCTAAAACTGTAAAGTAAGTGCAGTTAAAATATCACAATCCTATATATAAAAGAGAAATGAAATTTGGAGTGTGGGGGGGAGACTTAAGAAAGAAACTCCTTTAGATAAATTACTCTGAGGAGACCTTTGATCTTCGTTATTCCTTCCATTAAAAATACTTTACTTAAATAAATACTTTACTTATAACTAATTTATTTTTTTTTTTCAGAATTAGATGCTTAATTCTGCAAAAGAATTCAAAGTAGTTTTTCTTTCCAACATGAAATATATGTATATTATACTCCTTCAAATAGGACTGCTAAAAACAGAGTTGGTGCTATGTTG